>NC_049208.1:40291388-40918888 GCF_013347855.1 Anguilla anguilla | reverse complement strand
ATACAGTACATAGGAAGTTCTTTATCAATAGGATTGTATTATCTACTGTCTTGGAATCTTGGACATTAGGTAGCTTTGAAGGTACTGGGCGTGTCTTTGAAGAATGTGTTCAGTTGGGAATATAGTACAGGAAAGGGCTATTCAAGAGGTGACCTGGGAACCAAATGTGGCTCAACATGGGCACAAAAGCATAATTAAAAGAGTCTAAAATTCTGCCTTTGTTTGTATTTGAACAGTATCTGTATATTTTCCATGCGGAATTAGTGTGTTTTACAGCGAAAGCCTGACCTCTTGTTCGGCGTTGACGTCCGCCCCACTCTTCAGAAGCATCTCCGCCACCTTCTCCCCCTCTTTTACCCTGGCGGCGATGTGCAGAGGGGTCTCCAAAGCCTTCGTGCAGGGGCCGGGGAGTCAGCAAATTTAGGACACCACAAAACCAGAAATATAAAACTTCACCGCATTCAACAGACACACCCATGGCGCAGGCAGTTTTTTAACCACTTTAAAAGATGGCAAATAGATTTTTTTTCATTTTGAAGGTCAGATAGTAATTGCAGGCCTGCACCACAGCAGTAATATGCTCAGTCAATTCGGGAGATAAATTTGGAATTTCACGTCGCCGTCCGCCAGCGGTGCCATGCAGTTACTGGGCCAGAGGCTTTCCAAACGCATTTTAGCGAAACATTACCTGGCCCCCTTTGAGCTGGACCTGGGCCCCGAACCCCAGCAGCGTTTGCACCACCAGGGGCTTGCAGCTCTGCACGGCGATGTGGAGAGCAGTGCGCCGGTCCTTGGTGGTGGCGTCCACGTGCGCCCCCTTCAGGAGCAGCGCCTTCACTACCGCTGTGTGGCCCCGCTTCGCCGCCGCGTGGAGGCAGACCGCACCTGACTGCGGAGAGCCACGCCTCGGCTAGCTTAACAAACTCTCCATTTCCTGTTTGCAGACTGCGGCCCTGTCTTATGACAACTACTGTATCAACAGGAGGTTATGGTAATCAAGTCAACCAATGGGGTTACAGTTACAGGTACAGTACTTTACATGTAACCTATAGCTACATAGTATATAGCAGATCTATATTGTGGAAGACATTTGAAGTATGTGGTTACAGGGAGAAACAACCTATTTCTCTTTCATTCAAGCAAGCCATTTCATTTTTTAGTATTTGCTCGGTTTTCTACATTATTCATAGTCATAATGGAATTTACCCACAAAAAGAAAGGCATGATCTACAATGCCAATGCGCATTGGGGTCTGCACTTGTAATCTGAGTGCTCTGCCTTTCATTTGATCCTGGGTGCTTTAGGCTTATGTATTTATGTAGATAACACATACTGTAGTACAACTGATAAATATTAAAGAAAATAAAAATAACAAAATATAATTGAATTAAAATTGATTGATTAAAAAATTGATTATTAAATTAGATTCTCAGAGTTAGCAAAATAGATAGATGTATTCATATTGACGATGCAGCAGAGGCGCAACTCCAGACACAGAGGGTGCCCGAGGCTGGTTACCTTGTTGGGCATGTGCAGGGGCACGCCTCTCTTCAGGAATGCCAGGGCAGTGTCTGGATGCCCACACTGAGAGGCGATGTGCATCAGGGTGCTACCATCCTATGGAGAGAGAGAGGGTGCCAGCGATGCTCAAAGACCGGGCCACACAGGCACTCCTACATGCCAGGAGAAGCTACTGCACGACCAGTGCTGTAGGAGCGGAACAGATTAGCTCACTGTCATACATCTGAGACCGACTGGCTAAGCCAACTCGCCAAAATGGCAGCAACTCACTACAGGTTGTGACACTAACACAGAGATCATATAATTTTTTACGATAAGATTCTGCCCTCGGCCTTGTGGATTAAATGAGTTCAGTACAGGATGTAGTAATGTATCCTTAGAAGTTTAACCAAGCATATTTAGGGGCCCAAGCAGTGACGCGACTTGAACTCTGTCAGTTATTATTATATCTTCTGGTGTTTTGCTTATTTTTCCAAGTCTGATAACTTTTTATGAAACTTTGCAAAGTGGTCAAAGGTTGTCTGTATTACAGAAGGAGATTTTGCCACCAATTGGACATTGGCTATAGCGCTTGATTGAAAATACAAAATTTGAAAGGGTGTAAATCCTGCCCCATTTGGCCTAGGGACATGAAACCAAAGTCCATAAATGCCTCTCCTCATAATGAACAACTTCGTTGGCCGAAAAGGTGTGATTATTTTCAACCATTTTGAAAAAACACTTCACATCTCCTCCTACAAAGTTTAATCAATTAGCAAAAAAAAATTTCATTGATGTATTCATTCGATGTTACTCTTTAAAAGTTACTCAAATCTTGTTTGTATCCCACAAACTATGGCTGCAGTAAGCAAATGAACCTGCATGTGGGCATGACTTCTTACAAAAAAGCTAATAAATCCAAAATGGTATGACATAAAATGGTGAAACCAAAGTGGTGTGTCTATTGATAGCTCCATCCTGAGAACAATTGACCCAATTCAACAACAGGGTGGCGCTGTAGAGCTCAACCATTTTTTAGAAAAAAAAATTCTGTAAAACTCACTGTTTTTTGCAGGCATTTCAAACCTGCTACCCTGACTAATCACCTCAGTCTGCATATGTCTATGCATGCTCTGGTCACCACAATCTTAAATTGGTGGCCATTTTGGACTTTGTTCTTTCATGTGTCGCTTTTCTGACTTTTACAGGGTTGATTCACATGGAAATTGGCACACAACCACTGTTCATCAAATTTGGTGCCAATTGGCCACAGTAGCAGTCAGCTCCGTTTGACTTAGGGACCAGTAATTAATGTCATAATATCCCATTTTACATACTAAATAAATTTGCCTCAAGTACCCATTTGCCAAGGATTATGGATTTACCACAATTTTGGATAAACTGAAAAACACTTAACATACATCTCTTAGACGGTTTGACTAATTTTCAGAAAACTTTAATTATCGCACGTACTTGGAAATATCTTTAAAATTATACAGTAGTTGCTATGCTTAAAAATGTTCTTGCAGTAATCCAATGAATTTGCATAAGGGTGTAACTTTTTAACAAAAGGCTAATAAATTCCAAATGGTTAGACGCAAAAGTGATGAAGCTGAGGATGATCCAACAGAATTAGCTCAATAAAATCACCAGGTGGCCCTATGGAGCTCAACAAATTAAAAACATGAAAAAATTAATTTGAAACAGCTGACTAAGAATCTAATTAGAAACATGTCTTAGCATGTCTTTTGCATTTGCATGTATTTGTGACTTTAAGTGCTTGGCCCCCTTACTTGCTGCTTGCAGCTATGTTTTAAATTGTTATTTTCGATTTGTGGACAATAATAAGCCGGTAACAATATTAGTGACTGTGCTTACATAGCGTACCTTGGTTCTGGCAAGCACATTGGACTTGAATTTTTCCGTCAGGACTTCCACCACGCTAGTGTGGCCTCGCTCTGCAGCGATATGCAAAGGGGACCTGTCCAGCTGAGAAAGAGGGGACAGCAGTCAGCCAGCAGATACAATATCACAAGCTCACCAACACAGGCAGTTACATATATCATTTATTTGTTATTTTACATATTATGTATGTACCTTGTTATGTATATAGAATTATACCAGGGCTTGGATGGATGCTTGATTCTGACTTGCTGATAAGTGTGGTAATACATTTACGACAACATAAAGCCTTCTCACTTAAGAAATATGTTTTTCTATTATTTATATAATGTACTTTTTTGTATTCGTATTTTTTGTATTTGAGAAAGAGAGCAAGCATATGTGCGTATGTACAGTATGTGTGTGTGTGTGTGTGTGTATGCATATGTTAATGAAATGTTATCACCTTATCCACAATGTTGGGGTTGGCCTTGCACTGGTAGAAAAACTTGAGCATGAGTTCATCCCCCTCCCAGGCAGCCACATGGAGAGGAGTCTGTCCTTCATCCTGCCAGGAAAGTGACACCAGGTCACAAAAGCCCCTTCAGTAGCTCCCAGTTCCACTGCCCCAGCTGGGGTGTAACAAATCATCTGCCAGTTCTGGTGCACAGGGCAATCATTTTCCCTGAACTATGTGCTTAATGTTGAATTCCTGGACTGCCACAATCGGAAATTCAATCTGGAATGCTGCAGCATTGAATTACAGATAAATATCCACAGTGCAAAGAGGCAACTTACGTTTTGGATGTCCACGTTGGCTCCATGCTCCATGAGGAGCTTTGCCATTTCCGTGTCTTTTCTTCGGCAGCAGACATGGAGAGCAGTATCTCCAGCTCCCTGGGGTAAAACCCAACCAATCAGGTCACACGGCCAACTCGCACTTTGTTAAAATATTCCCTGCTGTTCTGAAAAGGGGACACTGTTATTCAACAATCTCTACATTTCAAGGAGATGCAGGAATGACGGTACATAAAAGAAACCACAATGGCAAATGTGACAGTGTTTGAGATGCCGTAACATTGCGTCATTGTTTTACTAAAACAAAAAAAACACTGTTGAAATACCAGAGGTAGAAATGCATCATTGAAACTATCCAACTGAAAAGAAAGACAGAAAAATGTGAGAAAGTGCTTTCGAGATGAAAAAGATAAGCCAAAGTAATTTTCTTTGTTCAAGTGCTAGTTCAGTTGGATCAGTTGAAAAGTTCTCATTCTCACTAGAATTTATTAAAGCCTGAGTCATAATTGGAAACATACCCTTTTCAACAGCGTTTGTGGTGACTTAATAGTGCAATTTAAAGTGCCATCAAATTCAATTTCAGTGAGCTATTAAAATCATGAACTGAGAGAAAAACTGCTGGAATGATTCTCCACAGAGCCTTTGAGATCAAACGCTACATTTTAGTCCAACGCCAAGCCATATTTTAATTAAATAATTCATTTAATTTTATTTTTTATTAAAGCCTTTCTTACACAACTGAACAAAATGAATTATTATGCGGGTTTAGGGAATGTATGTGAATATTGTTGCCATTTGAAATTTAAATGTAAAGAACGTAAATTGATGTTTAAATGTGGATGCTATTAAGGCTCTACCTTTCTCTGAGCCCTGAGTTGAGGTTCTGTCAAGGCTCCAAGGAGCTCCTTGACTATTCCAACATTCCCAGCTTCAACCGCGAGGAACAATGGAATGCAGCCATCCTGGAGAGGCACAAATGGAATCGGACACGGTGAACTCATATAGTAATTGGATCAAAAAGCTCAGCACAGGGTTAAAGATCATACTATATGCATAAAACATGTGTGTGATGGTTTTTGTTTGTTACAGTATAAAATACAAAGAGGCATAAACATATGTGAGATTTGAGTTTTTGTCTTTACAAAGTATTATTTCAGTACTTGCTTTCTATAAGCTTACGAAAAACAAGAAGTTATTTTTATCTGATTGAAGCAGCATTAAAAATGGCCTTTCCTTTTATCTGAGGCCTAAGTGTATATTATAAACAGTTGGGATCAGAGACTGCTGCCCCAGTTCCTCTGAACGTTACCTTGTCTGGTATAAGGCGGGCTTCTTTGCAGGAATACTTGAGTAAGGTCTGGACAGTGCTGAGGGCACCAGTGGGTCGGGACGCAGCAAAGTGCAGGGCCAGCTGATCTTTGGCCTGGGCAACACAAATCCGCCATCAGGCAAGGGCACCCGAGAGGCAGTAACAGCACTGATGATGTCAACACAATCCGGCTGTCAGAACGTAGGCCTATTATTACATTTTGCGCTTTATGCAAGATGTACAACCGCTTAAGTGCTTACACGGCACATGAAGTAGGCACCGTCTTCCAACTCACTGTCCCACTGCAACATCTCTTTTAAGAGCCAGGTGCAGACTATTTATCAATCTCATCCACCAATGAGAATTATACCTTTTTTTGTTTGTTTCAGGGGATTATCAAGAGATGTTCATTTTCACTGACAACACAAGAGCCGAAGATAGCTCATAAAATAGCATGAACCGTGAGAAACGATGAATCACTGGTGGTAAAAGTTAATGTGAATGATGAACACAGGACTTCTACCCAAGTCCTTAAAGTAATGATGAATCTGTTGACGCCTGCAGCGTGTGACGGGTAGCGCCTCCCACAGGAGGTCAGTGAGTAGGATGGACGGACCCCGCATGACCGGCTGCTTCTTGTGTCTGGCGGAAGGTTTTCCACCTCCTCTCTGTCTCAGCAGCGGGAGGCCGCGGGGGGTGGGGGGTGGATTGGGGGGGGTGGGGGTGGGTGAAGGGTGTGGATGGCAGGTGAGGGTCATGTTCCTCCCGGGCGCTGGATCGTCAGCTCTGAGAGGCCCTCACCAGCGAGCGTGAAAGCGGCCTTTATGCGAGGCCTGTGCAGCCAGCTCCGCGTGTGGGGAATTCTCCCCGGCTGCTCTCTCAGACAAGCGCCATGACACTGCCCTACTTGGAAGGATTAAATGGCCAAATGCTCTCGGCTCTCATTTTCGCTCCGCCTTTTCTGAAGCCTGTTGTCATTACTCCCCTTCTCCAAAGCCATTGGGCCATTGTCAACAAACTTCCTGGGGGGCACAGTTCATTCTGTTTACACTTCAGAGACAACACTAGACTCTGGCAGCTATGGGTGAAACGCTGCCGTAATGGTCTGCTAACCACAGTGTAATCCGAAACTCAATTTCAGAGCATATCAATATGTTTACTTTTTGGATGACAGTTATTACAACTGCTGGTGTAATATAAGTGCATAAAAATGAAAGCAAAATAGATTTATTCTAAAAAGCCCATGATAAGAGAAAAGAGTCTAAATAAAACATAAAAATGTAATTTTTTAAACATAAAGACACTGTCACACTGTTAATGCATAAAATCAGAGATTGCCATGTTTTTGTAACGAGGTCTTGAAAGTACGTGCACATCAGACACCCACTGTAAGCCAAAAAATGGAACTGGCAGCCAGTACTTATTCAAATAATTAAGGTTCTGAGATCCTACTGGTTAGGGAAAGACCAAAAAAGGCAACCCACAGTGTGCTTGAGGAATGTGATCCTTCCTGGCCTGTCCTCGGAATAATCCGTGGAGAAAAAGGCTTCGCCAGACAGAAGAAAGACGGAGTTTGTGAGACTGGGCCTACCCCTCCCGGTGCGTTGGGATCCCCTCTCCTCACCAGCAGCCTCACGATCTCATCCTTGGAGTGGGCGGCGGCCACGTGCAATGCCGTCCGTCCGTCCTGCGGGAGTAAGCGTGGACGGACAGACATGCTCTTTATTTGCAACCAAAGACCCTGACTCACGGCGCATGGCGTGGCTGGATAAGAGGATGAACAGGTGAACGCCTGAGCCAGCAGCCGGTCGCCTACTCAAGAGGTTTCACCACCGCACACAAGCCACACATTCCAGAGTGACCAATGGAAACAACTATCACTACTCATAATTCCTCACTGTCCTCTATAAAATTAGATGACGTGGCATCTTTTGGAGTTGGAATGCATTGTATTTCAAATGCATAGGTATGAAAGCCAGCGCTGATGTTACCCTGGATGTGGCCAAACATAAAATATGGTGCTTATGGAAGAATCAGATTTTGCTTTTTATCACATATGGAAATTTGAATCAACGTTGAGCCAAAGTTGACCGTCACTGACCGTAGCCCTTCGACTCAGTTAACATTCAGCCACTTTCGCTGTCTAGAGAAGCTGGCAGGCTCTCTGTCTCTGAGACCACAGACATTACAAATTACTTTACAAATGGTCCAAATGGTTCAAAAATGCACAATTTCATTGCAAAGTCATCAACAAAACAGGCTTTGCTGGTAGGAATCCTACTCAAAGACATTCTATAGGACCTCCTTTATTCACCTCAGTGTTTTATCCCATTTACATATCTCATCTATTTACATATATTGCAAAATACATTCAACCATACATACATAAAAGTACATGTGACTGGGCAAAATGAATAGTAAATACAAAATATATTAATTACTGACTACTTTTAAAAATATGATATACACTAATAACTTTTCCTTAGGGCAAACAACACACTGACACAATAGATAACCAGTGATTACTATATTAAAACATTCAAACTGATCTGGGGAAAATGATTATGACTTTTCAAACAGGGCAGCGATTTATGGGCACTGTATGGCTTTACAGGAGATGTAGAGCTACTTCATTCCGAGGAACACTGCAAAGAAAATACTATGACTATGACCAAGGTCAAAAGAAATTTCATAATCCCAATATTATTTCTGAAATTACTGGGCTATGAGTGTTGCACTGGGTTCAACCTAACTAACTCTTGCCCTGAACAAACAGCAACAGGAGTCTGATAGCTCACAAAATGTTCTGGCCAAGAAAAAAATGGAAAGAAAATCAGGGTGTGAAATTCTGCACCGTGAATTTACAGAGGTATGATCTACTACCCCTGATTCTACGCTCGGCGGAATGCTCCCAGGACAAACGCTCTCTGGCGTTCCATTTAGCCGTATCCAGTAACAGCCCGCTATTCTAAAACCTGAAACCCTTGACCTTGTCTGGGAACTGCCCATCAACCAGTTGAGTTGCAGAGCACTGATTATTTCAATAAAGCTCTGGGCAACTAAAAGGCTCGATTTTGCCCACGCTTCTCTGTTCCAAAGCGAAGCGTCAGTCCACACAAAGGGTTCTATTCCCACAATCCATACATTCTGACGGAGACAGGAGTCTGCGTGCATGACCTCACCCGTAAAAACTCCCTTCTGGTTTCCTGATTCCCAGTCGCAGCCCCGTCAAAGGAGATGCAGGAATATGCTGGCAATGGCCTGCCATCACATCCTGCCGCCCAAAAAAGGGATGCCCATGCCAAATCCCCTAAACCCTTTCAGCTGTTGCCTGGCTCCAGAATTCAGGGACTACAGTGCAGAACTGCAGCATGTGGTTAATGAAAGGGACTTAATGCACACTAAGGTGTTTCTGGAGTTATTGCAGAGGCAATCTGTCATGTCCTTTCCTTGCTGGTGGACTGTAAAACTCTCACAAGCCCAAGACAAACCGTTAGCACAAACAGCCATCACCTTGGCTCAGAAACAGCAGGGCATTTGACTGTATTACGATATTCCTGTGGCAGAATATATTTTAAATGATAAATGTTCTGACATCGCAAGAAACATAAACTGCTGAAGGCTTGTGAAAACTACCAATTTTAGCATTTTAGGCATTTGCAGTATGGTTGTCAGGAAAAAAGTTAGCTAGCTAGCATGGAAATTCGCTGACTGGGCTATCTAGCTAGTGGGCTAGTGCGCTGACGTTAACTGACCAGGCATAACCAGCATACAACTTTGCCAAAAGGAATCAAATGAAGTGTTTTCCCATTTATCCTATTCTGCCATTCGACATATTTTTTTGAAAAGACTCATTTCGCACTACTGACTATTGATTGTTGTTAATTAATCCAAATATCAGCTATTTATTGGATCAGCAACTTCCCTCACTGAATTGGTGATATTGGTTGAATAGGGTGATAGCAAAGAGCTTGTAAGCACTAGAATATGGACTGTAGTACCAAATTACCTTTTATTTGGCAAGGACATGTTTCATTTAAAAAAAAATGATACTAGGAGTCTAAGTATAATTAGCAGTGAAATACATCTGGGAGAGCTCAAGTCTATAAATGATGCATTGACAATATCCACGTCACAGTAAAAGAGTTTTACCATTGTGAACTTCATAACACTAGACCCAGTCGCCAAAACACATGCTCTAAAATAGCACATCATACCAATGTTCGGTAAGAAACCAATAAGTGTTATTCATTACTCATTCCCGAGGTGGATTACGGTTGACTTTGGAGTTTTTTCAAAGCAATCATGAAGTCCTGAGAGGCGGTGCTTTCTTAAAAATCATTCATATAGTTTCCCTCCAGTTTTCACTCATAAACCACAGTTTATTAAACTCTTTCTAGAACAATATCCCACTGTTAAGCCTTTGCAGATTTCCAATGAGGTTTTGTGGTCATTCCATTTTTAATACTCAAGATGTCACTGCTTTTACTCCAATGTAAGAGTGAAGCAGTACTATGTGAATTTAAAATTTACACAACCTAAATTTGGAGAAAGAACATCTATATCAAGTGCTAGCCAGCCTAATAATTCATCCAGATGGGAGTGTTTCTGAGAGCAAGGAGGTGCTGGATAAACTCTGCAGAGGTGAAGATTAAGGAGAGGAGATTCCAGGAGTCAATAAACCATGTTTTTCTACATATATACTGTACATATGTTTCCTCTAAATTTTTTTCTCTGCATAAGAAAATCCTGCGGAACCACAACCTCTTCTGCCATCTTTTCCCAGCATCCATACTTCCTCTCCACCTCTTTCTTCTTCACTTTCTGGATCAATATGATCGGTAGGGCTCAAAGACCTCCAGCTAATGGACTGGTGTGATCCCTGTCTTTGAGTCAGATACAATCTATTAGTATCTAACTTACAGTTAATACCAAATCTGGAAATATTTTTCTTCACTCCTAAGAATGATAGAGACACAGGATTTTAGCAGTCACAATCAACAACAGGAATCGGGCAAGAATTCTAATCACCCAGCTCCTATAAACAGCACTATTTTGAAATATACCATTTGGTCTATTCCCGTTAACTTTCACCTCAGCTGTAACCTGCTTAACCCATTCTATTTGCTGTCTGCTACTTTACACCAGGCTGGCCAGTGGAGGATGGGCTCCCCCTTAATAACCGGGTTCCTCTCAAGATTTCTTCCCATTGGTGAGTTTTTTCTTGCCGTCGTTTGAGGGTTTTCTCCCCACTGGGAGTTTTTTTTTAATCTTATGTACCTGCTATTTGGGGGTTCAGGCCTGGTGTTTACTCTGTTTACTCTTTTTGCTCTGTCTCTTGCCTTGCTACTCTGTAAAGTGTCTTTGTGACAGTTCTCAGTAAAAAGCGTTATACAAATAAAATTGAATTGAATTGAATAATATCTTAGGGCCAGCCAAAAAATCTTTCAAGAATGTTGTGAACATTCTGGTTCCATCTTCATTCAGTTGCATGACAGCATTATGATGAAAAGGTTCTCTTATACAGAACTTATTTTTATAGTTTCTCTTTTTTATAGTTTCATTGCTCACAGTCATTGCTCACAGTCATAGAAAAAATATTCTAGCCATGCCGTATACAAACTTTCTGACAATATCACCATGTGTTTATAATTTAGTGATGAAAAACATTATGCAGAATACAGGTCAATAACATTTTGAGGATGCAGAAAATGTAATAACTGACAGGCCACAATCATTAAACATTGTTAACTATTATGATAAAATGAACATGAATGACCATTAACAATTCTAATTTTTAAAAACTAGAATAACAACTGAATAACATTACAATACTGTTCCTGCAATATTCCTGATGATAAATGAACGTTTAGGATGATATAAATTATTAAGACCTATCCACAGAATTCTCCGTTGTTGGCTGTGTTGCCATTGTTTCTTTCTTTGGTTTTTCTTTTTTTTTTTTCCCCATCGACTGATGTACAAGGCATGTCATTTGGAGAAAAAGCTTGTGTAAATGTCTGCTCATGAGAAGCTACCATTTTTTAAGTTTTCCTCTATGGACCCTTTGTTTCAAACCACTTCCAAGATCCAGTCAATTTTTTGTGGCGGGCGGTACTTTAACACCATAGTGCTGTTGTCTGGCCTCTAGAATGGAAACCACATTTTTTTGTTTTCATAAAAACAAACATTTCCCACTCAGTCTTCCAGCCCTATGTTGCCAAGACTGAGATTCAGACAAACCACAAAGTACTTGGTCCTTAAATGAGAAAAAAAATGTTTTTTTTCTCTCTCTCTCATTAATTGCAAAATATATTTTATTAACTTCAGTTACCACCAATTTTATTCTATCAAGGGAGAAACAAGTTAAGGTCAAACTCCTTTGTTGTCAAACTGATCTTAGACTCAATTTCTAAGACCAGAGTAGCTTGTATTTTCTTTCTTCACAAACATATCTGGCTTCCACTGGCTGACAGTCTACTTCCCCATGCAACGGGTACCAGGGCTGATAGTGTGACAGACTCATTGTGATTGTACATAGCACACACAATAACCTGCAGGAGAGGTGTCTCAGTGAGAATCACAGAGGCAGTAACTCTACCTAAAGGTCAATGTTAAACACCAACTGGTTTATCCTTTCCAGCTCTATGTCTTCGCCCTCCCCTTTTTATTTTGACTCTGACCTTTTCACTGAGGAACATCACCCCCTCTTCCCCACTCCCCCCACCCTTGCCCCCACCACCCAATAGGAAATATCTACTCAACATTCCTCTTGCGTCCAGCAGAGGAAGATGAAGATGGATTAACATGTTGGTGAAGAAGGAGCACGGCACTTCTAGGAATTTCTCTCTAGGAGCTTCATGAAGGCCAGAAATAAGTTAATGCCTTTATTCAGCTTCCTCAGTTCAGTCATGGAGAAAATAAAGAATGGAACAACCCCCCAAAAAATGGGCATCGCACTTCCTGAAACCATGCATCCTACTGAAGAAAGGAAAGAAAATGCAGTTGTGTAAAACTGGGATTAAATGCAATAATTTGCTATGCTCACCAGGTCCTCTTTCAATATCCTTCCTGGTTATGTTTGCCCCTCAGCTTGACGACTGAATAGGGACAATGTTACTACCGTTTTGGTATTTGACCCTCAACCATTTTACGACCTATGAGTGCCTCTTACCTTTGTCCGCTCGCTAAGGCTTGCCCCCAACTCCAGAAGCCTGTCAACGATAGTTAGACGGTTTTCTTTGACTGCAATCATCAGTAGACTCAGGCCAGACTCCTATAACCGCAAAAACAAAATTTCACTAAATTCATGTCGGTGTCAGTAAATTAATAACTGCATGTCCGCATCTTATGCAGATTGAAAAAACTGGTTATTCTTCTGAAAAATATATAAATTATAATTTTCAACACTCGGTTAGCCTACTAGAGAATAAAGGCCTAATCATGAAGTTGAATATTAATATTGTGCTAATTAAATTGGCGTCTTTTTATTTTATCCTGCAAACCACTCAACGTAGCCTATCACACTGAACATAATATTAAAATACCAACATACACCTCGTCATACACTTTATACAATTCATACATTTTGCTAGCATATACAGAGGCTATTGTTTAATTGCGCGCCTTTGTTCGGCATGTCTAATTCGTCACTAAACATTAATGTAGATGATTGGAACGGTCTGCAAAGTATGAATGAAAATACTGACCTCGTCGAACTGGGAAATTTCTGAGTCTCCCTTGTCCAGACCTTTGATTGTCTGTTCGAGTGCAATCCATTCTCCGCGAAGGGCGAGTTGCAAGACTCGTTGTCTGGAAACTACCGAGCTGGAGTTGATTGAAGACGTTTCTGACATCTTTTAAATGCCTCAGGAAAACATTAATTTCCTACATCTAACATTCCTTCCATTTAATCCTCTTGTTAAATGATACATGAAGGTTACTTTTCCTGGTAACTCACTGCGTTGGAAAAAGTACTTGTAGGCAGATGTGTTTCAGAGAGGAGCATTGTAACAGCATGCTCAGTTAATTGACGCAATTTTTACTGTCTTGGTAGGAGGTAGGAGTAGCAAGCGTTTTGTCTCTTCTGTCTCCGGCAATCAGCTGCCCCTCCGCACAGCCGCTAGTTAAACTTTTTCTAACTCCGCCTTTGTGCTCTGGTTACCTTGGATTCGGCAGCGGATTAGCCAAAAAAGCTTGTTTTCTGTATAGCAGTCAGGCTGCCTGATAGGCGACGGCGCTTCCAGTGTTGCTGTTATTTTTTATACACAATGGATATTTACAATATTGTGAATTTGGGATGGCAGGTAGACTACCATCCGCCAAGTTACGGCTAGGTGAAGCTTGTCTTACTACTTATGGCACAAACGTGACACAATCATCGCCGAATAATGATAATAATAATAGCCTAATAATAATAATAATAATAACAATAACAATAATAATAATAATAATAATAATAATATATATATATATATATAGTTGTTGTTGCTATCGTATTATTGTTATTATTATTATTAGTATTATTATTAGTATCCTATGCAGCTGTAACGTGTAGGCGAGTGTAGCCTATTTTTGGCATTTTAGGCCCCTGTACACAGCTCATTGGGACCAAATGAGAGACCTCGACTTAATTAGACTTTTATTTCTCCCATATGTTCAGTGAGATAAATCTTAAATCATTAATTTAGTAGCAGATGAGAAGTCAAGTAGGCTATTGCATATGTTGGAAAGAGAAAGGGGACGATCTAATGTCAATGTCAGCCTATGGCTCATTTTATCTGTTGTGAATTTACACATGTGAAGTTAGGCTAACATATATTATAGGTTATTACACGGTTTAATGCTGCAATTCATTATAACAACCGTTCTTAATAGTTTTTTTAATTTCAGAAACTGGAACAACATACAGAAGAGAGTAGACTACAGTAAATAGATACTTCACTCCAATTTGTTTACCGGAAGCTGAAATAACAACAGCAACACCAACAAAAAATAACAGCAACAAAAACAACAACAACAAAAACAACACCAATAGCAACATTGTGCTGTGCTTTTGAATAATTAAAAAAGGTTTTAGCAAAGCTTCTGATATTCATAGATAAAGGACTTTAAACGTAGCTAAATCGTAATCCACTGGGAAGCACATCCCACTGGAATAAAGTGTTACTGAGTTTTATGTTGCTATGGGAACTGAGATGTCAACAATGAAGAGTCCGAGCCGATAAGGTGCCCGCGCTGCGTTTCATAGCAACTCAAATACAAGAGAAGAGGTGGTGCGCATGCTGCTCAGACCAGAGCAGTCCTTCTGTTTTCAGGGATTCGTTTATATGTGTAATGTTGTCTTAATATTATATTTGCCGTGTATTTGATTTGTATTACTCCGTAGTCATTTTGCAGTAGCAGAGGTACATCTCTGTAGGAAGTAGATGACTATCTAGCTAGCTGGCTAAGTTAAGCTGACAGCTGTAATTTATTATTCTATGACAAAACTTAGTAAAAAAGCAAGACAGATAAGTAATGTTCGATGCAGTAAACTCTTAACGTGAGTTATCTTGCTAGTGAATATCTAACAAATATTTAGCCAGTCATTGCTAGAAGGCTTTCGGATTTTCGATTTGAAATATTTTGAGTGTGACTGAAATATAGGCACTTTGACAAGTCACAAGATTTTGCAGTGCCCTCAAGAATTTTATTTTTTAGAATCGGAACGGACTAGCTAATCTGATCATCCTGTTGAAATTTTGGTACCACACGGAACGGACTGAACTGAGGGCACACCCACGCCAATACAAACAACTGTACCTGCAAGGGGGTGTCTGAGTGCGCACGTGGATAGGCGAATACATACAGTGAAAGAAATGTTTAAAAACACATTTCAGAGTGGATTCCTGTCCATTCTCTACAGTATTGGAAGCAAGCCACTCCAGATATGGGATAAAAAGGTAAGGGGACGATAACCTAGTTAGCATGCTAGCAAGCAAATAAGAACGTTTCTGTCAACTTGTAATCTATCGATAGCATAAAATTGTTTTGAATGACCATTTTCCTGCAGATAAATCAGTGTCGTGGACACCTTGCAAACTTATTTAAAGTGCACTGCTCAGGTATAAGGTTAGGTGAGTGAGGTTATGAACAGTGTATGAATACAAAGAATGATTCTGGTTTGTCCTTTTGAAAGCATTACACAGTGTGGTTTTAGTATACCATGTGCCACGTGCTTCTCCAACATAGCAAGCAGCCAACATCACCTTTGGCTCTATGTCATTGTGTATTGTATGTCATTGCAGGTGAGAAATGGTCACATTAAGCGGATAACGGATAACGACATTCAGTCTCTGGTGTTGGAAGTAGAAGGAACTAACGTCAGGTGGGTGTCTCTAATGTTTGTGCATCAGGTACTGTTGTATTGAAATCAGCAATACTAAAGACAGTGAACACATTGCTTTTGGCTGTTGGCACATGAGCTGAGTATAATTAAACAATTTATATGACTTATTTTTTAAAACCCAATAGCACCACATTCATCACATGTCCAGCAGATCCAAAGAAGACACTTGGGATCAAACTTCCATTCCTGGTTATGATCATCAAGAATTTAAAGAAGTATTTCACCTTTGAGGTTCAGGTAGAGTAAAATCATATAGAGCAAATGAATGATTATTACTGTTTTTGGCAAGGAATTTGTCGAATGTCCCTATCCAAGGAAACATAAGACTGCTACACCTTGGAAATGTGAACCAGAAAAAAAGAGAAAAATGAGACAGTTGGCATAATAGTTTCTTGCCTTTTTAGATTTCTGACACTTTACACAAATGAGAACAGTGTAGGGCCAAAATCGCAAGATAAAAAACTATGCACTCCCAAAATATGTTACATTATCCTCTTTCACATAGACTCCCTCGGTCATCCACTGTCTTTTACAGGAGATGGGCCTTTGCTGAATGACCAGGGATGAATTTGTTAGAAATTTTGTTAGGGTCTTTGTACCAATGTGCAAGACCCCCAGATACAGCAGTGCCTTCCTAAAGCACACACTTAATCATGGGCATGCCATGACTTTTCTGAATTAAATTCTCATCAAAGACCTTATTGATTCCCAGTATGTGCAACCTCAGAATAATTGCCACGTTTGATCTTTAAATTATACTAACCAGCTTCATAAAAAGAGTGATAAAGAGTGGATGCGTTTTCTTGTTTGTTTTCTTGGACAGCGAACCTTCAGGTTTGCCTTTGCACAGATCTAAAGCAGAACCGAAACTTTGCCCTCTTCATTTTTAGGTGCTGGACGATAAGAATGTGCGGCGTCGGTTTCGGGCGAGCAACTACCAGAGCACGACCCGCGTGAAGCCCTTCATCTGCACCATGCCCATGCGGCTGGACGACGGCTGGAACCAGATCCAGTTCAACCTGTCGGACTTCACGCGCCGCGCCTACGGCACCAACTACATCGAGACGCTCCGCGTACAGGTGAGCCAGCAGGGGGACCAGCGGGGGACCGCCCGGGCACGGGCCGAGGCCATGCCAGTCCGGGCCACACTCATCCAGCATCTCTTTAAGGACACGATGTTACAGGCCAGCTGACTTTATGAACTGTGCAACAGTATTCCACTGTATCTGGCCAGTTTGAGATTATGAAGTGAATGGAAACATAGAAATGCATGGTTATCTGACTTGTTAAAAAAAAAACTAAAAACTAAAAACAAAGCAATAGCATTTTATGGACTGCTCTATAGTCACTCAAAGAATGGAGGCCTAAAGTATTTGAAGAAGTTTTGACATCGTAAAACCGACGAACATAAAATGAAAAAAAAAAAAAAAAAAAAAAAAAAAAAAAAAACAATAATAGTACTTGGAAAAAAAGATACATAATCCTTTTTCCAGTGCAGACCCATGTCAATCGTGTATTCCCATTTGAAATTAAACCCATGTGTTTATTCCTACAGATTCATGCTAATTGCCGCATCAGAAGGGTATACTTCTCAGACAGGCTGTACTCGGAAGATGAACTCCCAGCAGAATATAAACTGTATTTACCTGTTCAGAATAAAGCAAAGGTAAACACCTGACATGTTAAGATGTACTGTGTCTGGCTGTGACATAATGATGCAAGGAAATTTAAATGTCTACCATTTTCCTTTGGCTGCACCAAAGCTGTGCCACAAACCTTGCAAAATATTTGGCACAAGTATGCGGTTGTTAGCATTTGCCCGAGATCAAAATTGGATTGAATGTTTGCAGAACTGTTGTAAATGCAGATGCAGTTGTAATATGAGATGCAATGTTTGCAGCAGAAAGAGTGAATGATTTCTCAATGATTTTGTTTCATTGCAGCAGTAGGATAAAGTGACTCCCTTTCTTCGTCCTGGATGTTAAGTACATCTTCAGATCTTCCCCCTGCGTATCATCGTCACTGTGACAAAAACCCTGATTATTGTATTTATTTTAGAACAGTGATTTCTTCCACAATTACTTGTCCTCTGCACAATAAATTTTGAAGAAGAACGCAGATTGATCATCTCTCTGTTTAAAACCTAAACTAACATGTATAATAACATAGGTAGTGAAACATTACACCCTGGAATTACTTTATTTGGGGCCCCGGGTGGGATTTTGAGTCATTTCATTAATACTGGCCAGATTATATCAAAAGGCCAAAATCAAGATTGTTTTTTCCCCCCACTTTGTACTACGGTATTTTAAAACATCTGCAGTAGTCTGAGATTCAGCATTTAAAAAACAGATTTAAAGACAGGGTGTAGCTTGTGAACAAAATAAGGCGTTGCATGTACCAACAATATTAAATCATTTGTGACTTCAGACGAATGTTGGAAACGGATACTTTGACCATTCCACCAGCAGGACTTTATTTTACAGCTTCCAAATGGAGAGCTAAGAACAGTGAACAAAAGCATATCATTTATAATTATAATAGCTGGATTTACAAAATTTAACCACAGAGGGGTCACAACCACAGATTCCATAAGGATCTACATTGAAAATGATTTGTTTCTTCCCCTTAGGCCTTTTTCTGAATTGGTAATTTGTATTCTGGAAAAAAAATTCTTGATACTTAAATACTAAGTACATTTTCAAACACAGGCCCTGCTTTTCATTAATTAAATAAATCACTTTTTTAAACAAAATGCTAATCACACCTTTATAAAACTCTGAATACACTTGCAAGTAATTCAACTAACTAATACATTCTCTTGCTATTTTTGGTGAGGATCAAAGTCAACCCTGAACTATCAAGCACTCACATCCCTGAATATTTATACCTTCTTATTATGGTACAATTAACTTTTCCCCAGGTCAATACTTTCCAATGAATTACAACCCAAATAACACTATTTTTGCATTCTAAAGGGAAAAAATAAAGACAGAATTTCCTTAGAGGCTGAATAGTATTACTGAACTACTTGTGAAAATATCAGACACAGGCACAAAGACGTGTCTTCATCAAACGGTTATTTGGAATGCCGTGTCATTCTTAAAACCTGCTAACAAAGTGTCATAGTCAAAATGGTCATTAGAAAAATAATTAGTTGAATAACTGAATTCCAAATACATTAAAATGACTTGAATAGAAACCAGTATATACCTCTGATACTACTTTGCTGAAGGGTTTAAGTGCAAACAAAGTTCTGGAATGGAATGAAGAGACCAGTAAATACTGTTTATATGATGTTTCAGTTTAGTAATTTCCACTTCTTGGTTATGCTGTCAAACTGCCTCATTGTAATGTGCGATTTCAACAATAAATGATTTCAACAAGGCTGAATTATGAAGGCAGTTGGCAAGATAAAATGCATCCAACCATTTTCCAGTCTTAAATTATACACAATTTCATTTTATGAAAATGTCTTAAAGCACTCAAAAGGTACTTTGTCTAGTGCTTGGCAAATGTATGCAAAATACCATGCAGTATGCAAATAGTGCAAATACACAATATAAATAACTAAATGAAATCAATATTCAGAAAAGGCAACCTCAATTTTCTATTGCAAGACCCCTGATATTTAACTTAAAATTAAGCCAAAAAATAAAAATAAATACAAATAAATCAAGACATGAGGCTACAGCACTGCTGCCTATGGTACTTTTAGCCATAACAAAAGATACAAAATAAGAGCAATGATAATCTGACGGAGCAGGGGTATATATTCCTAAAGGCAACAAAGCCAAGTTGAACAAACAGAAAAAAGCACATGGATAGGCAGATTTTATGGACGGCTACATCAATATCAGAATTCTACAGATGCACAGATTCAAGTAAGAACGAAAAGGAATACAAATATACTGAAACTTCACTTTGGGCAGGCAGTGATGCAGGATAACTGCACGTAGTCCTCGGAGAGCCCAGTCTCTCTTTAATAGCAAAGTGCAAAGGGCTGGTGTCTGAATGTTGAAGGATTGCACTGACATTTTTCCACATCCTGTCCAGTCATTATTGCTGCTAATTCACAGCAAAAGTTAGATTTCTCCTCAAAAATAAACGATATTCAACTCTTCCTCATTTAGAGAGGTTATTGAGTGTTGGGAATTACGTGATTTGAATGGTCTGTCCTGGATCCCCTGGTGATGACTCTTGGAAGTGTAAAATATAGTAGTCATGGACGTACATGAGCACGGCGATTGGCTGGCCAATGATGAGGGAGATCCACACTGCTGCATTGCCATAGTTTCCCCTTAGAAATCGGCCAACGAACCAGGCCAGAGGAATCTGCAAAGCAAGCACTGAAAACTTAAAGATTTCTAAATATAATCTCACACAGATACATATTACCAACATTACTAAGGATTAATGCTTTCAAGATAAACGGCGTGCAGTATGTCAGCAAATGCATGTAAAGAATGGAATATTTCCCGTGAGGGAAGAGTGACGTTCCTGACCTGAGCCATCATGCCCATGAACGCCCACAGACGGAACATCTTCAGAGGAACGCTCACCAGGTACTGAAAGGGACCAAAGGGCAGGTGAGACCTTCAGTGTGTGGATCTGTAGCCACAGTTTGCAGCTAACCTCCCATGCCTGGACCAGCCTTTGTGAAGGCCACTCCACTGCAGGGATTTTCGCAGCTCCTACTAAGGCTGTGAATTTATGTGGTCCCCTCTGAAGTTGAACATCCGAATATGCATTAGAGAGGATTTCTCACAGGGGTCCTGTTTCTCTGGGCCTGATCAGTCAACGGGCAGCATGAAGAACAACGTTCATTTAAGGAGACGGAATTCTCCATTTGGTTTTTTAATTTTGCGATCCTACCTTCCTCTGACATTGACCTTCCTCCTCAATGTAAAGAATTCAACACAAATGGACTGTCGCTGTATGTATAGCTTCAACATGTATACAGAAAAGAACATGTCTGCCTTTCACTGTGAAGGGTGTACAGTCTGTGCTGGTGAGCCACACCTCACACACAGGTGGAGTCACGGAGAGAGAGAAGCTTGGGACAGGACTGGATCTCTCCACTGCACCTGGTTGCGTTTAACTGGCTCAATTGCTGTACACGAATGGAATGCTTAAATAAATGAATAAAATTCAGCAAGAAACCTGTGATTCGCTGATTAGCATGTGCTGCAGCAGAGGGCTAAGGGGCAGACTGCTGTTTGTTGGGATATGTTCATTTTAATGAAGATATTTTATCCAAAATATGCACTTGGTTACTAGCTTGCTAACACCAGCTCTGCAGTAGCTAACAAAATAGCTACCTAACTACCTAAAAATAGCTAGCTAACGATCATTTATCAAAATCGTTGCTTGCGAGCTAGCTAGCTTGCTAACAAACTCTCACAACTATGTGCTAGATAGTCTGGCATCACTGAAATAACAAGGGCCGTGAAGCTAGAAGCCAAAGACACTTCTTGAAATTTTTGGTTGCTTGCTAGGCCACCAACAGCAGCTTGACTGTAGCTAGTTACACCTGTCAGCTAGCTTGATAGCTAGTCCTTGTTATCTGAATGCCAACTACTTACCTTGCTATGCGACTACTAGCTAGCCAACTCAGCTTACCTTAATGTAGTGACAGCTAGGCAAGATAGAATCAGCTAATGTCAGTTTAAGCAAGCAGATAAACCACAAGTTATGCAATAAAAATCCTACGGTAATATTACATAAGAAATAGCTTTAAAGGGTCATGGAGAGGCAAGAAATTATTTGATCCAGGAAGCAGTAGGCCCTCTGTTCAGCATACAATACAGCAACAATAAGCAATAATGTGTTATACTTCTTGATTTATAAGATGTGAGTTTTAGACCACAGATTTGAAAGTACAGCAATTGCAACGCCAAAGTAAATTTGGCTAAAAACTGGTATCATCTCTCATTTACACAACTTTGCCACACTCATTGTGTGTGCATATATTTATACTATAAACACACTACAGTCACTATGTGTACATGGGTACATATGTCTACAGCTCTACTGGTTCCTGGTGACATATCTTACTCATTAGAAGTGAGAACATTTTTTAAAGCTGCAACTTACAGACATAATAAAAGGGGAAAAAAAAAGTTCATTGAAAAAACCAGGACATCCAAATATAAAATGCAGTTATATGTAATGGAGTGGGAACAGGATGACAGCACACCACCCTCTCGAGCCTCACCTCGTGGAAGAAGGCGGAGAGCAGAAAAACTGCGGTCTGGGCCGGCCACTTCCTGACACCCCTCCTCAGCATGGGCTTGTAGAAATGCCTTCAGAGAAGAGAGGACCAATAAGAGGGGCGAGCCAGACCTCCATTAGCCACAGGCCACAGAATGTGACATGAAGGTTATTTTCAGTGCAGATGCTGAACCATACCTTTGAGAATAAACTGTACTTAAGGACTAGAAACTATTTCCCAAAGAAAAAGTGTATGCTACGCGCTAAGACTGCAGAGCTGTGCGCTGATGATATATTAAATATCCACCACTGTGTTGCACAAGATAACAATACTAAGACAGCACTGCTGAACAAGCTAGCGCGACCAGACCAATGCACTCACCGGATGCACCACTTATGCACAGGGATGTTCCAGTTGGCCCAGAAGTATGTGACCGTCTCCGAGTTCCTGCAAAACAGGTAGACTGCTGACTCCATGGAACTGTCTCAACGGTAGCTGAATTTATGTTACTGTAAACACAACAAGGCTGTGAAAAAGCATACAGCACAGTGATGTGTACTACTTTTTTTTTTGAAAATGGTGTTGCCTTTTTAAAAATAAATAAATTCACGAGAACTTTTGTTATTTCGGCAAGATGAATGCAAAATCTTGTGCAGTTAATAAAATGTGTTTGTAATATTTAGGCCCTGGTCCAAGTAACACCATGCACCGCACATTATATGCATTTAACTGTCACTCCAAGCAAGGGCAGTAATAAATAAATAAAAACTAACCTTGACCCAGGGATGGACTGGGGTTGCAGGGGCGTACTGAGGCCTAATTAATTACAGGAAATCACATTACCACTCCGCACTTTAAGAGGGTCTGGCATGCTTGAATATCTGCCTTTTCAATTGGCTTGCGATGTCTTTACTTATTTGGGCATACTTACTTCTGCTAATCTTGATGGTCTAATTAAACTTAATGTACAGCCTGCGGAAACTAAGGTTAAAAACAATCTCCAAAGAAAAGACGGTCGCGCTTGCCAGTTTCTCTAATAGGTTCAGTGGCTATTGTAAAAACAGAATGCATTGCCATGTTTACTGTATCCAATACAGATGCTTTCTCTGATCCCTTTCTACTTCTTTAAAATAAGTGCATAGTGAATTGTGTAAAATTATTTGGATAATAAACATACTAGGCTGAAACTGCAGAAACACCCGTTGCTGGTGAGAAAAGGGGGACTAGCATTGCCTAATCTGTTGTGCTATCACAAGGCTTCAAAACTGTGATTTGCCACAGATTGAATAAAAAAATAACCACTCATTTTTTTAGACTTGGAAAAGATTTCTGTCTCAGATTGCCCAAAAGTTCAACCAGAAATAAAAAGCTTTATAGTGAATTGTTTTGTTGTTGAAATCTGTGCAGTGCATTTCAAGACATTTTGGAATAACAGTCAATATAAATTTTTTAGTTCCCTTTGTAAATAATCCTGATTTTGAACACACATGTTTGGATGAGGGTTTTCAGGACTGGAAGGCTGCTGATATCACAAGAATTCAAACTCTGAGGGTGAAGAACTAAATCATTCCAGCGATTACAGAAATAATTTCTTATTCCTCATACACAGTTCTCCCATTATGTACAAATCAGGAACCTAAATTCAGGAGCCTTAGATCTAAACTCTATCCCCAGTTACAAAATGGGTAGATATTTTAATTTGCACAAGAATATTTTTATGAAAAATGCCAAATCTATTACCAGCTCAAATAAATCATATGAAACACAATATAGGATAATTCATGAATTACACATAAGTCCCTCTATATGCTGTAAATATGATACAGTATTTCTATCTCTGAGCTTTTTTGCTACCGTAAGTGTAAATGTGAATCAGGCACTCTTTGCCCTTTGCTATGGACATGTACTGTAAATGCTTCTTTTTGCTCATCTCTCCATAAAGAAAGAGGGAATTTTGGTTTTCAAACACCTAAAGGTTCAATAAAATACATTTTGAGCTGAAACCCAAGCACAGGTCCTACCAGGAGGCTACTTAGAATTATGAGGTACGCTGTGTGACTTTCAATGCTGCATGCTAGGCTAGAGGAAGCCTCATCAACCTTATCAATAAGCTATAAAAAATTGACGTCCGTGCTTCCGTGAGAATGACCTATTGCGAGGAACATTACCCAATTTGAAAAGGGTGCACTTCCCTTCCAGAAAATCCAAGGAGAGAATGGATGACAGTTACCTGTACTGGTGTTCATTTTCGTTTTCATTCCTTTTGTGTGTCCATGATTAGAACTACAGCTTGTAAGGAGTAACCTCTTTTTTATTTTAAGAATTGGTATGTGTATATAGAGACATAATTAGCGTATATATTAATGTATTCATGTAATGTCTAGAATGTATGCATCACAAGTATGTGGGTATACATATCAATATTAATATTTGCCATGAAGGTATATGGGCGATATGTGTTAATATGCATATTCAGTATGTTATTATTTATTTATTTTTAATCTGCCCTCAATCAAATAAAAAAATATCTGTCATGTATGCTCATAATTAGAGCACTTATCAAGAGATACCCACTGTATCTCATAAGAGCAGTTATACATAAGTTTTGTTAGCCTAACTATTAACTTATGTTAATACTCCGATTTATTCATCTAACTTCATTTACTTACTTTTTATGTGGAAGTTTATGTTCGTTTGACTTCTTTGTGATGGACCTAGGGTGGATGGTGGTTGGGGGTAGATTTGGGCTGAAATTAACTGATGTATTAACTATATTATTTTATGCACAGACCCCTGCGATGCCTTGCTTGGAAAGTTCAATAAAAAGAAGGGAAAAAAAGACTGTTCTCTTATCATCACCATTTCAGGCCAATAACAGCACTTAAGCCTTTTAGTAGAATGGCATCCTCTGGGCAGAAGCTGTGAAAAGAGACCAGTCCGGGAAGGATTATTTAGGAAGATAATCTTGGCTTGTCTGAGGCGGTGTGTGTTTTCAGGGGCATCTTTTGGTACGGTCAGTACGGTCCTTGCCACCAGGGGGAGCACTCCGCGCAGTGCACACCCGCTCCAGCATAGGCGCAGGCAAACAGTTCAGTCGCTAGAGCGTCTATGACTCACCCCTAGCTGGGTGAGGGGTGTGAGAGGCAGTCTGGGAAACCAGGCGGAAGACTGGCCAAACTCCCTTCTGAGCATTTCAAATTATGAATAGCACATCTTTTAACAGCTCATTACAGCAAAGTGAAATATTCGCTCGTATCCGTAATCTGCATCCGAGAGATGACTCTGACATTTATCATAGACCGCGGTAATAAACTAAACAAAGCGGGGGACGAAATGTTCCGGGTTTCTGCGACTAGGAAGACAATTTCTCAAACTAAATTGCATTTTTTTTTCCGCCATTACCCCTCCATCCCCCGACACTATTCAATATTGCGTGGTGTACCTGAAACCTGTTAACTGTAAGTGGATATTATTGTGATGCCTTGGAAAAAAAAAAAAAAAACTTACTGCAGCAACAACTTCAAGAATACATCAAGGATAATTTTCTTTCTGTATTACCCTTTCATTTCCACTCAGCCCCTATATCTCTCACTGCCCACCATCTAATGCCACTTGGGACGCAACACGCATTATGCCGTAGGTCATTTGGTGGAGTCAATCGACAATGTTGATGTACAAAAGGATTTTTCAGTTTTTGCTTATAATATTCCAGAATATTCTTTAAAAGATAAGAGTGAACCTTAGAACATTGGTAAACTTTGGTTTTTATTTGAAGGCAATTACTTTTTTCCCAAGGCTAGATGCCCAGTGCCCTTGCTGATTGGGTGAGTAGGTCTGCACTTGACAACATTTACACTGTATTTGACAGTGCAATTTCAAGTTCTGACATTTTCTCAGAACACTAAGCTAGCCAATGACACAACACGCCGCAAATTTGCTCTGTACTGTACTGTGGAACTGTGGCTGATCACTGAAGTCATCCAATTACAAGGTTTTGAAAGTTATGCAACATCAGAGTCAGAACCACTACTATAATTTAAGCCATGAAGGAATGACAGATTGAGAAACCGGTGATTTGGATCTGTCGCACATCAGGTTTTAGGATTATCCTTTTTGAGAGACAGACAATATAATTTCATCCGGCAAACTCGCGGTGTCACTCACGATGTGGTAGCGTGCTCTGTTTGACCACAGGACTGATCTCTCTGTGTCTGTCTCCCCTCCCCTCCTCAAACATCACAGGAACATCCTTGGGAAATTAGAGTCACTCTGAAGGTCTTCTAACTTGTGTACAAAAACCCGGGGAGTGCTGGAGTTCTCTCTCCTTTGAAAGTTGTATTACTTTATTACTTTAAGACACAGCACACCAGAATTATTGGGGGTCAGAGTCCCAGCATGGGTAAAGAACACACAAATATCATGTTCCTTTTGATATTAAGTTTGAATGCAATCTGTGACATATAATTGAATGTCAATGTCTTAATGTCAATATAGATGATGCTTATTGAGGCCTGATAGTTGAAATATATATTTTTAGAAGCACTTCCAGTTTCAATTGGAAACCAACGTGACGCGATTTGGTTACATGGAAAATATTTTGCCTGAGGGTGGAGATTAGAACTTGCTGGATTTAACAATTATTTGTCTACAAATATCGCTTCTGTTGTTAGACTCAGAAGTAAACTTAAGCTAAGGTAGGTTGAACTTCATCTTGAGATTAGACATTGAATTTTTTTGTGTAATTTAATACATTTCTTCATTTTAATCTGGTTGCACATTTTGATAAAGGCTGATCCAACAAGTTGCTCTGTCTATCAACAAATTAGGCTATTTAATTGATAAATAATATCTTTAATAATAATTACCAAATTAAAACATATAAATATATTTTATACCAAGGACAAGTTTTAACTGTTGATGTACTTGTGTTCGGTATTCAGTGCTGAACATTGGACGAGGGTGTTATAGTTCATAAAACCGCTGAACATAAACATATTTTACTCAATCCTCACAGCACGACAGTTCTCACAACTGTTCCGTGGCACTAAGCACCAGAGGAACTCCTCTGTGACAATCCAAACATGGAGGTTTCATGGAGGCTTCAATTCTTACATTTTGTGCTATTTATTTTGACCTTGCACTGGTAACCATTGGCTCCAACATACAGTACTAAACACACACTACACAGGCTGCACTGAAGGAGTGGCTGGGCGCCATCGACACACACGAACAGGACAGTGAAGGTAAAGCGTTTGCACCTACCACCAGTCCCTGTAGAACTCCCTGTCCCCAAACTGCATGAGCTCAGCGATAAAGTTCATGGAGGAGTGGAAAAACCAGTAGAAAAAGATGAGCCAGATTAAGTGATTGGGCACCTGTTGGGGTAGAGAGGAGAAGGACACCCCTTGTTTTTAGACTGCGTTGACTGCTAAAAGAAAACTCACACCGTACACCATAATCACAATATGAATGACTGTCTTATACACTTTCTGATTATTTTATGGCGTCATATAATGTAGTGTAATATACAGACAGAAGAAAATGGAACATGACAGAGAAGCATTCTGGAGCAATGGTGTGGGGTCCCACAATACTTTTTTCTACGATTTTGCTATGTTTTGCCTCTGATATGCTTGTGTAATAACGGTGTCAGATTCATCGGGAAAAACTGCTAATGCTTGCACCCTCTATGTTAGGGGTTCACAAACTGGGGTTCGAGACCCCTGGAGTCAGGGAAGAAGCCGCATGTTGGCCCTTAGCAGAATAGACATAATTGTTCCCCTTTTAAGAATATTTTGCTCATATCAAACCCTTTTCATTAATTACATAGTTATACACTCAGAACTGCAAGCACATTGTAATGTATTACACATTTATTTACTACTACATACAGTGCCTCACAAAAAACCACTCCATTATATATGTACATGTCTGGTATAAATTCCACATGATATCTAATTTCAGGCGTGCTTTCATGCATTAGTGTGTTAAACGGCTATAGCACTGCAGACTGTTGTTGGTGTTGGACAACGGCGTCAAGCATCAAACCATTTTACCGAGGTGGCTGGGTGGTGGGTAGGGGGTCTCTGACCCAGAGGGCGGTGATTTCAGGGGGCCTTGAGATGAGAAAAGCACGGGACGTGCTGCTCTGTGCCACGGTGCACACAGACTGCACTGGCCACACGCAGCGTTCCATGACCCCGTTATACAACACGCACACTACCTGTACATGTTGTATAACTAAAGTCACTCTTTTCATTTTGCCAATTCGTCAAGACCTGTCAATGCTTTTGCTTCTCCCTTGAACTTACTGCGAGCTTCAAGAGTCTTTCTATCATTCTGGAAAAGTCCATATCCTGCAGGGACACAAAGACATCGGGTAAGTCACGAGGAGCAAAGAGGCGTTGGAGTGTGTGCGCTCAAACACTGAAACGGCAGCTTACCTGGAAGGGTTTCATGGAGTTCTGAATAGTCGGCACCATCCACTGCGAATAAGAATTTAATAACGCATGTAAATTTCATTCTTGTCTACATGAGGAAATGCTGAATAATGTTTGATCCTTGAATAAAAGAAAAAATAATCAGTAAATTCTTAATAGGTATAAAAGAAAAGCACACAGATTTGTTATTGTCGAAAAGCAATGAATGAAGTGGTACAGAGGTGGCAGGGGTAAAACATACCTGCTGTATTAATCCAACCAATAACTGCATGAAGAAAAGCTGAAACAAGGAGCATTTTGCATCTTTAACACAAACAGTACAGTAAACCACAAGGTCCTCCTTAACTAAATGAATGAGATAAATCCTGTATGTGCAGACACTGGTTTAGACTGGGTTCTGGGCCCATTGATCTTTGCACGTTCTGTTTAACACCATCACACAAAAGCAAAGCACTGCAGTGGAATCACCCCACGCACGAGCGGCCATCTTTGCTCTGAACTGCGGTTTTGCCTGAGCTCATGAACAGAGCCGGCTTTAGAAACTCCCAACTCCACTATCTGAAGATCGAGCACTACCTGTAGATTTTCTTGCACAAAAGTACAAGTGCAGGAAAAACCCGTTTTTAACATTTACTTGACGTAGCACGGTAATCGTTAACTGCTGTTGCGGTTAAAAATCTAATGTACAAATCTGATGCTGAGAGCGTACCGGCGTAACACAGTGGATAAGAACGCGCGCTAAGGAATTACCTAACGCGACGGCAAACACGTCGCGGCGCCGCTCTGGCACCACTCACCATCTCGAACAGCCTCCGGAGCAAGAAGCGCTTGCGTATCCGCGGCGACCGCGGGAAGTTGAGCTCGTAGCACAGGGTCGGCACGCACACGAAATAGTATAAATCTGAAATCACATCAACCCGTTTCAACCGTTAGTTTCGGCCAATCCCCTGAAAGAACCGGGACTCAGAAATACGATTTGAGTCCGTCTGAGGTCACGCCCTCCTGTCGGCCGCTCACCTCTGTGTGTGAGGTTGCCCGGATACGACACCTGGGCATGCGCCGCGGCGCCATTGGACTTGGGTACAGACGGGCCTGTGGAGGAATTTATGGGCAAATCTGAGTTGGGCCATTCGCAGCCAAGAAGACCCGACTCTCGCAAAAACAGCAAAGACAGATTCCCCTTCCAGCCACTTGAGGGCAGCACAGTAAACGTTTAAAGAATGCACTTACTGCACATCGCATACGTGTATTTGTGAGTCTGTGCGCTCAAAGGAAAGAATAAATATTTAAACAAATAAAGAAAGCTTTTCACAGTAAACAAACCGAGGGGCATACAGTGAAGCCCGAGAGGAAGTGGGTCACAGAAGTTATTTATACAGAAGTTAGTCATAAACCTCATTACGCTCTTTTATTTCTCTGCCCGTCAGGGGCCATGCGGGAAGGTCACCGTGATTCCCTGCATTAAACACAAGCCCCGTAAGGCGAACGGGCTCCGAGCGTCATTCTCGCTGCTGAGTGGGAGAAAACCCAGAGCTCTGCCACTCCCGCACCCGCACCCGCCCCCCCCTCCCCTCCCCCCAACACCGCGCCCGCCACTGCGTCACGGGAGCCGCGGCTCAGAAGCCCGCGCGGAGGCGCTGGAAGGCGGGAAGGGCGGGGCCGGGTTGTATCGGGAAGGGGCGGAGCCGGGCGCGCTTACACGACTGCGACCTGGACAGGGTGCGGGCTTTGGCCTGCCTCATCTCCCGGCACCACTTGTTCACGTCTCTGTAGGAGTAGAGCTTCAGGAAGAGGACGGAGTACACGCCCAGGGCAAAAACAGCGCCCACTGCAGGACACAGAGGGGAAAAACACCAATACAGCCGTGAGGCACGTTGCTGACGTTAGGGCACGGACACAAATGTGCAGCATTACATCATACAGTACGTTGCATCAAGTTTCCATGAGGCTACAATAGTACAAGACCAGTTTAAATAACTGGACCAGTTTGAATCTGAGGCCATTCTATAACCTACAGGGTCCAAGTTAAACTATGCGGTTGTTCCCTGCACTTGGAACTGTACTTCCCTCTAGGGTTTTCGACACACTTGTTCCTGGTTTTGGTTATACAGTTTGTTGTACGTCGCTCTGGATAAGAGCGTCTGCCAAATGCCTGTAATGTAATGTAATGTATAGCATTTTGCAGCGAAACACATGACTGAACTGAACAAATACAGCACACTGAGGACTCACAGGTAAAAACAATAGGGCACCCCAGAAAGTGCTAACGCAACTGCATCATAGAATGGACCAAGCACCATCAGTGAAGATAAGGAAGGCAAATCGGTAAATTCGCTGGTCCAGAGATATCGTTTTTGTGAAGCGGGGGAATGCCACCGCACCCTCCGAACACGGGACGTGGGAAGGGGAACGGCGAAACCGAACAAGCAATGGGGACGCTTGGCGCGGCTCCCGAATCTGAGGCCGGCCGCCGCTGCTAAATCAATAGCGCCCCGCCGCTAAGCGCTAACAGCCTCTCTCCCGGAGAGTCAACAGACACAGAGGCGGGACCGACCTGGAGTCATGGAGCTCACCGACAGCACCACGGCCGCCGGGAAGCAGAGGATGGCGGAGAGGTTGGCCGCGTGAAGGAAGGTCCCGAAGCCTTCGGAGAGCGCGCCCTGCGAGAGAGAGAGAGAGAGAGAGAGAGCGCACCCTGCACTGCGTGATCCTCAAAAACCAGAGCGACGCAGCGTCCGCGGAAATGCGACGTTCACACCAATTTACGGACGGAGTAACCAAAACGCATAACAGACACAATCTTAATTGAACTGAATCTTACAGAGGCTGCTCAGAAATGCAATTAGTCGGCTTTCATCCCCGCGCTTAGCTTAGCATATTACGGCGTGATACTTACCACTGATAGCCTCCTCTCTGTGTACAAAGCTGCCATTATAAACGCATTAGAGACTGGGGGAAAAAAAAGAAGAAACAAACAGATTATGTTTGGGCACTCAAACATCGTCTGCTTAGCACTCATTACACAATCCTTAAGATACATTGGGCAGCATGAAATTATTCATACTTTTATTGCAGAAAGTCTATTATTCTCTAAGCTCAATTACTGAGGTCAGACTCAGATAATAAAGTATTTGGTTCTGAGCTCCCACCCTGACACCTGCTGTAAATTGTACTATGCACTAGAGGAATTCACAAAAAAACATCTTCTAAGATGATTCATTTCAGGTGGCTGTATAGTGTAAAGGTTAGGGAACTGAGCGCGTAACTCGGAGGTTGCAGGGTTGATTCCCAGGTGGACATTGCTCACTGCGCCCTTGAGCAAAGCTCTTAACCTGAATTACTTCAGTAAATATGCACCTTTACAAATGGACTGTATGTTACAAAGTAAGCTGTGTAAGACACACTCGTGACATTGTCTGCTAAATACCTTGTGTATTGGAATGAATGACATGTGGCCATCGGAGTAAAGTGTCTTTTCTGATGAAAAGTACTGGCCCCTGAGCCCCTCTACGCTCACCATTTACCTACGGACTAGAGAATACCCAGCATAAAGTATGCAGGCATGGACCTGAGCACCCCAGTGGCCTGGAACTCTTTGTTCATTCAGATATGCCCTTTGCAAACAGCTCTTTCAGGCGCAGGGCGAAGTTGGACCCTGGTCACGGAACAGATAAAACTTTCCTTCGGAGAGCCGAGCAATTTCTTTTAAAAAAAAAAACACAAAATAAAGAATGTGGTTCGTTCCTTCTTGAAAAGGTGATGTTTCCGATAAGCCGTTGTAAGGGAAGGGATTTGTATTTCTCATTCTGTGATTCACTGCTTACCCTGAGCATTAACCGGCTCAACAGTGCCAAGCACCCTGAGGAGAGACAGTTTATTAATGTGCACAGCCCAGCACAGCATAAATCACCGACTGAGGAACTACCTGCATTTTTAAGACTGAGTTGTTTCAACAGACAGTGTGAGCAGATATCAGAACAAATATATAGAGGGGATTGCTCCACACAGTAAAGAACTGTACATTTGCTTGTTTGGCAATGCCGATTGGGATTTATTTGTTTAAACTGCACTGCATTTCCTAAACAAACTGCCCGGGGCAACGTTTTCCTGTAATGGTAACCTTGGCGATTTCAAAGTTGAGACAATGAACATTCGTCCTCAATCCAGACTCCAGAATTTACTGCGTAGGCTTTGTTATTTTGTCACAGCTGCAGTTTCGCTAAATCTGCGATCACCAAAACAAACTCAAAAACTGCCTCTGTGAACAAAAAAAAAAAAGGGGAACTGTCTAAAAGAGAAGTCGGAGCCGAGGACAAATGCTGATTGGATGCGGGGCTGGGGCCGGAGGGTGCCGCCCCGTGGGGAGGGACAGGCCGTTTGTACTGGAGACAGCCGCGGCGGGGACAGACGTACGGCCCTCGGCCCGCTCTCGCACGCTCGCTCCTCAGCGATAACCTCCCACCGCCGGAGGAGCGCCGGGCGCGGCCCGGGCCAAGGGACGGCGACGAACGTCCCCCGCAGGGGCGCGGCGCACGTACCAATGACCAGGCATGGAGCCGGCCAGCTGTAGGGGTCCTTCAAGAACAGGGACACCACTTGGATCGGGTCCACTAGTATCCCATACCTAATTGGAGAGGGAGAGGGGGAGGGAGAGGGAGAGAGAGAGAGAGCAAGAGAGAAAGAGAGGGAGCAAGAGTGAGAGAGCGAGAGAAAGAGAGTAAGAGAGCAGAGCGAGAGAGAAATAGTCTTGTGAGACACTGCTCCTGAACAGCGTTTTACTTAAAATGTCAACTGTTTTCCAGAAGCCAGACAGATGCAGTGAACGGAAAGCATGTGAAAACAGCCACCGGCCAATGGTAATACAGAGATGCAGCAAGAGGAGGCTGCTGAGGAAGGGCCTCTGGGAAAACTGCAGCAGGCCTCAACACCGCGAAACTCCACTCCGCAACATATGGCCCTCCCAGCATGGCTACCGCCTTCCCCACCCTGCTCCTTCACTATAAAATCTCTCAGTCAAATGGGAACCTAATAACAACTTCATCCCTGTACGAGTAGAAAAAGATTATCTGCCTTCTAGCTGTACTTATTTGCATTAATTTCCCCTGCTGCTTCCTCTGAAATAACACGTTTGAGAGAACAAAACTGACGCATTATTTCACCCCTTCTTTAAGGCAAGAGGTTCAGCAGTGGAAATCCATGCGGTTCTTTCGACCTACGGATGAATAAAAGGAAAGTTCTAGAAGCACTGCCTGCCCTGGTAGGCAAAATGGGGAGAGAGTGTGAGAGGAGGGCCGCGTTCCATTCAAGTGCGCAAAACTTTAGACGTACTTACTTAATCAGGTTCTCCAGGAAGAGGCGCGCATTGCTCAAGACCTGCGAAGACAGAGAGGAAATTGTGTAATGGCAGCTCGGTCTTTTTGGGGGGGAGGGGCGGGACGGCACTGCATTGGACGGTTTTGTCGTTATCGCCCGGCCGAGAATTTCACATTTCAGGAAATGCCACATACATCGCCTCAAGTCTGCAGCGAGGCTCCTGCTATCAAAACATCGAGAGATGTGTACTTTGATAACAACGGATCAAAGTCTCCCAGCGCGCGGAACCTGAAAATCCTGCCGGTTTATCACCGCGAAAGAATGGCACTGACACATCTGGAGATTACGGGCAGGAGTGAGAGGCAGTCAACCAACGGCTGTGTGTGTCATGCAATTTTATGGCTTGTTAGTCTTCAACATTAAGGCTCTGGATAAATGAAGCAGTCTGCAGCAGACTCAAGGAATCAGCTCGTGTGTGCTACTCTTTTCTGAAAGTCTCCAAAACGCGCAGTACACAAGTCGCAAAAACAAAGGCAGGCGAGCGCTACAAAGAGCCATTCTGTGGTGCTGCGCCTTTAATCATAAACTCGCTTCTCTTGCAGAAGTTCAATCATTAATAATGTGCAATCCACTTGCTCATCAGAGAGAGAGGGAGGGAGAGAGAGAGAGAGAGAGAGAGACAGAGAGACAGAGAGAGAGAGAGAGGGAGGGAGACAGACAGAGAGAGAGAAAGAGAGAGACAGAGAGAGAGAGAGAGAGACAGACAGAAACAGACAAAGAGAGAGAGAGAGACTAAGCAGACTTACTGTCAGAACGTTACAAGTGTAAATTGTGTGTATGACATGTGGAAACACAGAGCTGATTGCTGGTGCAGAGGCCTGACCTTGTTTATGCCATGTGGTCACCGACGCGCCCCCACAGACACACACATTTAATTGGGCCACTGGTTGTTGGGGGGGTGGGGGTGGGGGGGGGGGGGGAGAGGCACACTTTGGCTCTACACTAATCTTTGTGGGCTCCTTCTCACAGCACCTTGGCTGCTGTCAAGCAACACAGTACATGCGTAACCCTGGCAACTACTACCGGTCCCCATTAGTCTCATGCCCACCGCTGACAGCTCAGAGTCTTTTGCACTTCAAGCACTGCCATTCAATCAAGTGGCAGAAAATTAGGAACTAGAAAACATACGCAATACTTTGTGTTCTACACAAATGCACAGGGCACTAATCTTTAAAAGTCTGTAATGGCAGTTGTAATGGTGGAACACATGTGCACCCTCAGTCCCCTGATGGAAAACCTCTAATTGCCACACTGGACTTAAAGGGTAGGCCAGTCATGAAATTTCAAAACTCTAGGTTGCATTTTGAAATTTCATGACCCTTGGCCACTTCAAAGATTAGATTAGACTAGATTGATGACAGTAGCACGCACAGCTAACTATATATTGCACTCGCTCGCACAGAAACACCAATTACAGTCAACCAGCTGGTGAACACGCACTGCGAAATCTCTCATTAGGCGACTTGCACACCAGCCCATTTTTCTGGAATACACACTCCACATTGGACGTACACGGATAATAAAGACCTACTATTGATCATCAGCACTGCATGACAATATGAAGAAAGAAATACAGATCACTCTCAAAACAGAATCAAACGCCCTTGAGTGTAGTGAGGTAGAATATCAGTAACTTCTGCCGCTCCAACCAAAAATCCTCGGACTTGGTTAGCTTGGTTTATTTTCATTGATGAAAAAAACACATCTGGAAGTGGACATAGGCTATTCTTTTCACACCAAGACTAGAAACGCTTGATGACACAGTGCTTTGTGGGGAAGTGGACCAGCCCAAATTCTGAACTTGAGAAAACTATAACCCCTACATGAACCCACACACCCAAGTTTAAGAAAGGAAAGCAGGAACTTCTGTAACCTTGCTCATTGACCGTGTGAGCTTTAAAACAACTTTGATTCCTGAGGTGGTATAGACTCCCTCCTAGAGATTGTAAACCCAGGTCAAACACTTGAGCAAAGTCCAGAGACCTACCTGTAGCAAAACATCTGTGGAAGACGTCGTCATGTGTGCATGCGATATCCCACAGCAGCACCATAAGCAAGATCAAATTTTAATGAAATGTTATGACATGAAATTCATAATTTGCAGACACTGCATGTACGCAGAGAGTTTGCGCTTATAATTACTCAGGCTACATTGTTACACACGAAACATTTGCCCGTTGCTTTCGCGAGCTACACTACAGAACGTCAGTGTGGAGGACTTTCTTCAGCGATGGTGTGGTCTATTCATTCGCTTGAAGATCCATTTTTTTGCTGGCAATTTTCCACTTTGGTTCAAAAAGTTTTCATTATTGCACCCAAAGACTCTGGCAAGTTCTGCGAGAATATGATGAAAGTTCAAAGTATATGAAAAAGCTATTCAGATGTCAAAATGATCTTGTTTCAAAGACTGGATTAATAGCAGCTTTTGAAATTGAAATCCATTCTGTGGCTTTGAAGAAGACCAGGATGGCGGGAGTCCAGACTTTACTTGAATTCAGAGGAGTCGTCTGTTGCAGTGTGTTTATTTTTAGATGCCATGAGACAAATTAAAAATGTATATAATGCAGGAAAATTAGAGCCAACAGCACAGAATGGCACTGAAAGTACATCAGAATGATCAAAACAGCCTTGAACTTGGCTAGCATGCATTGCTAAATGGGGGAAAATAATTGCCGAACACTTAATTATACTGTGAATAATGGTGGTCGGAATCTCCTGCTGTTGTCATACATGACCCAACTTCAAAGCTGAAAATGAAAACCTCCAGAACAGAGGTCATCACCACGCTGACCCTTCAGTCACGAGGCTCAGGGCTTAAAAAAGGATTTAAGATGTCCGTCAGCAAGGCCAGAGGACAGAGCAGGGTCATCCTGTGGTGTGCCAGCACACCTGGCACAGTACTTAACAGCACACTAGAAGCTCAGCTTCACTGGCTGCGTAAACCTCACCCCTCATCCACGGGGCGAGGCTTCAGTCGACTGAATCAAGGACTTCAGAGATCACGGCTGCTGCGTAGCCCAGGGAGGGTGGGGTTCACTCAGCAGGGATATCCCCGTCTCATCGCACAGGGACTGCTCTTGTAATGGCGCTCCTGTGTACTTCCCCCCACGCGACGGCCGCGCAGCTCAGCGGCTGGGCTGCGCAGTTAAAAGCAGCTCTGCGCTCCGTCGGAGGACGCTAACAGGAAACGGTGTAGTCAGAGGAGGGGCATCTCAAATGTGGGGAGACTACAAATTTGGCCAATCAACATTGAGAAGAATTATTTAAAAAAAAAAAAAAAAAATGGGGATAAAAAGACCATTTCAATTCTAGATGATATTTTAAATATCAACATTTTTTCTCACACTCGACTCATGGGACCTTCTTCAACAGTCAGACACACCCTAAACCCAGTTTTCAATGAATAATTAAGAATAATACATATCAGCTTAAGAGTCATTTTCAAAGTTTCACAACAGTACAAATACGAAAACTATGAACTTATACCTACTCAAAGTGTGCAAAAAGCAGTCGAAGATAAAATTATTAAAACAACAGGGCTACTTAAACAGTTCTAAAGAATTATTCACCAGCACTAGAAGTAAAATGACAGGCAAGCACCAGAGTGCAGTGCACTAAGCCAGAGGCAAATAAATGGAAATTCGAGTAGCAGAGACAGAACAATGTTTACAAAGATAAGGGGGTAAATATAGAGGGTAAAAAGAAAAAGGGGGAGGGGGCCAACAGTTGTTTGTTTTTTTGGTGACTTTTGTATCGAGTTGGCTGTACACTTGAATCGCACCTGTTCACTGGTTATTGTGAGCAAGAAAAAATTGGCTCATCTTCAGAACGGCTGAATACACTGCCAGCCCCGTTCCCAGAGTCTCTGTTACACTCCCAGTCACAGATTTCTCCGAGGTCGTCAGTTGAAGAGGTCTGAAGTGACCCGTTTGGTCGCTGTATTTGAAGCAGCGACATTTCGGATAAACAAGCCCTATCTTTTGTTCAAAAGTCATTCTTTTATCATTAGAATCCTTTGTGTCATTATTATAAGATCTTCGGCTTGAACCTAGAGCCCAGGATATATTTTCACGGTTCGGGCAAGATAAGTTCATGAACAACACAAAAAGACTCCTTAAAACTTTTGAAAAAGAGTGCTCTTTGGCAGGAGACCGTTATGCGTTGGCCGAGACACCCTTGGCAGGACGGGCTTCCCCAGTTTATGGAGTTAAAGGTCAGTTGGCACTTGGGTGAAACTCGCATTCTGTTGGCATTACATTTTCTGCCCGGTTCAGCACACAATGCCCATGAGCGCTGGCTAAAATTAAAGCCTGGTGACCTGATGGCAGCTAAAGTCATCGCTGTTCACATATCCAATACTAATGGTGCGCTCGCATCACTTTGCAGAGTCTGAGAGAGATGCAGAAAGTTTGCAGAAGATTGAGATATTAAAAGTGCATTATTTGAAATCATGCCCCACTTAGAAAAAATGTATAGCTTACTTTCAAAAAACAGCAAAAGAACAAGAACAACGCTGATCAATGGGCTATGAGTGCAAGAACATGGACACACAAGCATGCGGGCACGCACACACACACACACACACACACACAGACACAGACACGCGCACACACACACGCACACGCACACACCTGGGTTCGAGTTCACAAACATGGCCAGGGACTTCCAGACGAGTTGCGCTCTCAAATAAATATACTGGCTGCTTGCGCATATGCTAATGTTAATATACCTTAAACCTGTACAGTCAGAGAGATAAGGTCATTTAGATTTCACATTTTAAATAAAAATGAAACTAATTAATGAATTAGTACTATTATTAATACTACTACTACTACTACTACTTCTAATAATAATAATAATAATCTGCTCACCCCACAAAGAGCCCTAAAGTCTGAAATAATAAATCATGCTCAGAAAGCTTTGGTGCTTATGGACAGTTGTGTTCTGAGTGGTGCATTCTTGGCACAATAATCAGCTCAGCAATTTTTCCTTGTTCTAATATCTACCTTGATGTCACAGGTGAATATAGAGCAATGTTCATTGCTTAAAAACAGAACTTGGAAGAAAAAAAAAACCTGCCTGAATGACAACTGGTCTTGCACAATCCAGTGGCTTCTGTCTCTTCTATTATCTATCTTGGCAAGCTAAGCATGTACATGCAAAAACAACTGATAAGGAAGCAAGTATTTTTGAATTGTAAATAAGATACGCAAGCGTGCATCCACAAAAAGTCATTCTTGCACACAAGCCAGATTTTACTTTGCTGTAAGTCAACTGTATGATCACAAGCTAAAGAAATAATAACAGTGTCAATGTCCTTCAAGAAATGTAAAGTACCATTTTCTAATTATGATGTAGGGCCTAATTAAGTTAAGATTTATAATTTTGCCCCAGGCCATTAATGCAGGTGTTTTTACTTTTCAAAAGCCATTGAAACCACAGATAAAAGGCCAAAAACACGACTACAGCATGCTGTGACAGGTCCAAGTACTTGCACAGGTAGTTTCCCAGTAGACAGAGGGAATAATGGAAACTCTGCCCAAAATGTCTGCTTTAGGCCTCTAACATGATGCTCTCAGACACTGGATACATGAGACGACCCCCTCCACCCCAGAATCCTCAGGTGTCATGGCAGTCCCCTGTTGTCACAGTGACATGCTGAGGTTCAGCAGCAAACGCAGCACTCACCAGCATGACAACACACCAGTTGAGGATCCCTCTATAGTTGCTGTAGCCGCTGGCTGAGCTGAGCAAGGACTCCTGCACGCTGTGACAGCTAGCAGACAAAAACAGAAACAATAAAAAACTTTAAAACTCACGAAAAGGAAAGGCTAGCACCAATACCCCAAACCTCAATAAGATTCCAAGGTCTGGAGCTACAGTACAAAGAGATCAAATCTACTGTACAGTCCCCTGTGGAATAAAGAGAGCTCAGAATCTAATATTTTCCTCATATCCAAGACAACAATATCCACTCTCCTCAAGTTATGAAACTGAACTGTGCTGTTGCAATACCAACAATGCTAGCCTTCTCCACTAACTTCTGAACAAAGTTTTCATTATTATATGTGATTGTTCCAGGATGCATTAGGCTACATTATCACAATTATGTTCTTTATCTTATGATTAATAAAAAGGTATCAAATTAATATGTTTCGAAAAATGTCAAGAAAATATCAATTTAATAAAAGTAACAAAAAGTAATGAGCCAGTAACACAATTTCTCTCTGTACTCCAGTACATTTAATATGAAATAAAATTAATAAGTTAAAGAGCAGACAATCAGCTTTAATATGAGGGTATTTACATCAATACTGGGTAACCAATGTAAGAATTACCGTCCTTTTTAGATGTAACTAAACAGTAATTGGACATTTGACTGCCCAGCTGATTCTTGGCCAGCTGTGTGTGTTTGCATCACTAAGTTCATGCACAAGTAAGTTAAAAAAAGTATTGTTAAGAGTTGATTCTTCATGAAGAGTTTCCATTTGTAGTATGTTGCTATTCTCTCAACATGAGGAATAAATAAGCATCATTGTCAGTAAAGCAGGCCATCATGAGTGAAAATCAGAGTAAATCCGCTACTATTGCAACCCTACTATAAGATCCCTCTCCATATAGTTATGGACAAACTGTTCTTGCTGACACAGTCTGATCACATCCTGCATTGACATTGTCAGTCACCTGAGGAAGAGTTGCTCTTCTGTTCTTCCTTACATTTTGCACGAGCATCACGGTCATTGAATGTACGCTTTCGACCACAATTTCCGACCCTATTTACTGACGTCTTTCCCATAGACCTTCAGGCACTGTTCCTACTGAAACACTGGCCGGTTGAGCAGTCTTTGTGACCGAAGCTCCGGCCATCTCTGCCCCAATAACGAACCCTCTTTCAAAGTCACCTAGATCTTTTCCTCGGGCCATCTCGATCTAAAATCGAGGTCAACTGGGCCTGCTTAATATACATGGCACAGAGCATGACAGGATGTTTTAATTACTTAATTGTATCATGCAGTACACCTGCATGGAAGCATCTGCATGCAATGTTTCTCCACTCATTTATTCAGGTTTTTCCTTAAATTTGTCACCTGTCTGTATATATATATATATATATACACACAAACATGCACGCACACACACACACACACACACTTTCTACAGTAGTTACTCAGGTCTCTCCTGATGTTATGAACAACGGACATTACGGAGCATTTCTAAGATTTTTTTCCTCAAAGGAGCTGGACTGCATGGAAACTGTAAGATGCTAAATCAGAGGATCCAACTCAAAGTCAGTGATAAACAGACACCTGCTTCGGTGGCTGTTAATGCTGACTAATTTTGCCTCATTCGGCTTCTGGGCGGGTCTTAATTTCAAGCCCTTCAGTGCTTCTGCGATGGGAGAATCCAGAGATTCAACACTAAAACTCAATGCAATTTGAAAACTAATTAAGCCAACATAACTGCGAGCTTGCCTAATAATAACTATGGGGGATTCAGATGCTAGGAGAGATCAGAGATGTAGGCTAAACTTTATTATTTCCCCCGCTAAAAAGAATGTGGAAAACTTGAAAGAAAATGCGGGTTCATATGAAATAAACTGATAGAACAGGGACGACGTCAGTATTTTTCACATCATAACCCAGATTTAACCGAACTACAACACATTTTAAGAAATAAAATGATGCCATTACTTATCCTTTTTTGTTTCTAAAACAGTCTGGCGATGGAAGATGACATCACAGCCTGCCATAATGAAGAGTCTATGATGTCACAGAAACAATCCTCACTGAAAACAGCTGGCTTACTGTGGATACTATGGATACACTTCTACCTCAGTCTCCTCCAGACAGCACTGATGAGTGCTGAAATCAGACTGAAACACTGTCAGTTGTCAGCTTTGGCACCTCCATTGGCATTACCTCCGCCTTCTGCAATTTATTAAGCAGATTATCATATTTCCATATTTAACGTTTGTATAGGTCAAAGTTGGTTGGATACCGCATACTTTGATAATGATGTCATTCATAATGTGTCCTTTTGCTGCCCCTTTATCCTTGCCTCATTTTCCATGACTGTAATTAGTTGCGTATGTACACACACACACATCCCTGTAATGTATAATTAGCTAACATGTCAGCCTGAATGGTATGGTCAATCTGTGCTATTGCTGGCCATATAACAAACATTACCTCCGCTAACGAGCTACACTATAAATACAATGTGTTTGAAAGGGAACTCTTTTGAAAGGCTGAGCTTGCCAGCTATCAGTGAAAATGACAGCTCATCTGCTTCTGGAGTCTTCTTGTTGACAAGTATTATTTTGGGAGAAGCGCGGTCCACACAAAGATCATACATAATACACGATTCATTACCTGTGTTCACTATCAGCCATTGTGACACAAAAAGAAGACCACAGATGACAGAAAGGCTATGGATCGTTGGAAATCCTGATATAAGCTGGTCGCATTCCTCCTGTTAACAAGCTTGTACAGTAATTGGTGCTTAGCCAATATCATCTGGTGCTGGTGGTGATTAGTTAATTAATGCTACAGTACTTCTTCCCAACCTTTATCTCACAATTCCATTTATAGTTCTTGGCTCATTGCCACAAATAACAACAGCTTAAATTATAGGAAAGATGGAACACAATGACAAAGTTCTGTGAGAAATGAAAGGGAATAATACTATTTCTGTTAGTTATTTGAAAACCAACTTTCTGAGTAACTAAGGCAGTGCTGGTAAGTTCACTTGAATGTTTCATTCATATATTGTACTCTTTGGTCAGTACTCTTTGGCCAGTAGCTTCACTTAAAAAATATTCATATTAGTTGACTTTTATAGATAGTGTGGTGGAGTAGGTCTGCGATGAATCTTTCATAACCGTCGTGCCCAGCTACATAGCCCACCATGAGACACAATAATGCAACGGACTAAAGGCCAAGGTCTTCACTATGCAAAAAACTATACTCTCTTCTTGGCACTAAAGCATTACAGCAATTGTTATAAGACAGGTGTTGATCCTTTTAACTTCCCAAGCCTTTAAACTGCTTCGATCAAAGCCTACAGGCCACATTGTGTTTGGCTCTTCCATAACACGCTACATGCTAGTTGAGACCCACTAGTGGTAATGGCACATGTGCCATGCCCCAAAACATCATTTTAAAACATTACTTTCTTTGTAGAAAGAACACTGCCTGAATTACATGCAAATGCGTACATTTTTTCAGTGATCATTGTTGCAGGGCTGCGGTCATTACCAAACAAGTGATACATCAACGTATGAAAAAAAAAAAACATGTGGATTAATGGGTATTAATGCCTTCCAACTGTAAAGTGTTGCTACAGCAAGATTGCACCATGAGCTGCTCTTACATGTGTTGTACTTGTCTGGTTCATATACGTGTGCCAGACCCCTGTAGTGCCACAAAATTTAGTAGTTCCATGAAGTAAACCAAAGCAGTTTAACTACCCATACATGCTTGAAGGGCCATTGGCTGGGTGAATAATTAACATATATTAATGGTGCATATTGGCTTTAAGCTTTTTGTTTTTGTGGCTTATTCGCTAGTACACACGTTAATTAGGACTACAGTTTTCCCCCAAAAAACTACAATTCACTAGAAGTAGATCATAAACGATTTATTTTCAAACTGAAAATACTTTGTTTTTTCACCAAAAGGTTGTACTAGAGAAAACAAAGCAAAATAAAAGACCTGATCTATGTGCAGTTTACAAAGGTGCATATTAGGTCTCACCAAGTGCAATCCTAAAAAAACTTAAGAATCCCCTTGATGTCTCAGAATTTCCGTGAAATTTTCCACAAAGAAACATCCAATGTAGAGGTGGATATTACATGCATACTTGAGATTTTGGTATCAAACATTTTTTAGAAACTTGAAATTAAAGTAAATATTTTGTGGGAATTTTTGGCCCATAAACCTCATGAAAGGAATTTATGTCCAAATTCTTACAAGACAGGTTATAATCAAAATAAATGTATATTTTGTGCATGAATGATGTTTGTTACTTTAAAAAATAAATGAATTCACATCAATGCATTATAATAATAAATGTATTTATGCCGGTCATTTGTCCCAGACAAAGTATTAAATACTCCCTTGGGGACTTTAAGACTCACAGCAGTTCAGTATGAACAAAAAAGAATGAAAAACACTTTTAGACTATAATCTGAAAGAGACAGAGACGTCCCACCCACCCAGCTCAATGTCAGCTCTTTACAGTTCAGATAAAGAAGCATATCAGCTCATTTACCAAGGCAACATTTCCCTTTCATTTACGACGGCTTAATGCAACAACACATACTTAAAAGCAGAAGTATGAAACGTGTGCTTCGTTTAACTGTGCCATCTGAAACGAATACACGCAAATGTCTAGACAATCACACAGTGTTGTAATGCAATTTACAGTTAGGCCATATAGCTACAGCGACATTTAACCTACATCAAACGCTTACAACATTGGTCTAAGCTTCTCTGAGTAAGTAAGTTACCGTTACACAAAGCGTGTCGTTTCAAAGATAAAGTGTCTTTATGCGATGTCCCATACCCGTGCATCACAACCTGCCATTGAAACCAATGGATCTATGTATACATTATGAATATTGTGATTCTATTACGCAAACTAGTATAAGACGAAATGGTTAAATACTGTTTAATCGGAGGAAGCCAGTTGGATGTTACTGGGTTTCTGTTCCCATTTAGCCTATAAATAGGAAGCCTGCCACACAGTTACTTAGCTAGATAGTTGCATTATTATACAAAATTCCCTCACAATCACGAAAATGTAACTGAGCTAGATGATGTGAAACTCTTGCTACGTCAACAGCATTGGCATATAGGCTACAAATAAGATGGCACGTGATTTATTTCATGCGAAACCAGGCGACCACCTTACCTGAGCCTATCGTAAATGCATTCATGTTTTCCCTTTTCCTTGCGTGATGCTGAGGGTGATTCTGGTGCCTTTGGTTCCTTTACTTTACCGTTGTGAATGGCCTTCGTAGCGTCACCTACGGAATCATTCTTGTTCCCATTCGCCTGTTTCAAACCTGCCCCCCATGCTCCAGAGACAGTGGTTCTTCTTTTACGAGTAATGGGGCCTTTCTCATGCCTATCGCCCATTTTCTTCACTAAAACGCATTAAATCTCTGCATAGCAATGGGAGTTCAATTAGTCAAACCTCTACGTTTTACCAAGCTATGAAACTGAATACCATGGGTTAGCCTGGTTGTTCATAGAGAGCCTTCGTTGGTACTGACGTTGACAACCAAAGGTGAACAGAGGTAAACGGCGAACCAGCCAGCTAGCTAGTTTGTACATTCGCTCCGTGGGACTTGAACTGTCCCCTTCGAAGTTGAGAGAAATATGGACTTCTGGGAGTTGAAGTTTCTACAGAAATATATTACATTCTTGAGCTCGGCTAAGTTAGGTGTAAGTAAAAAAAAAAAAAGACTTAATTGAAAATGTGTGCCTATGCTAATATTTTGCTTAAATAGGAAACCCCAAAAACAGTATCTTACATATATTTCAAACGAAACATGTTTTATTTGATTGATGTTGACTAGCCATATTAGTTTTGTAGCCTAAATACGACCACTGAAAACTAGTAAAACTACAAAATATGATTCCCCCTTTCTTAATTAATATTTGAATTATTGACTAATAGGTAACAATCTTAAAAATGAGATGAAGCTGATACTGACAGGTATACGTTGCTTAAACGCATGCAGGTCTCTAACTAAAAAATGTCATTTTATTTATACAGCTGTATGTTGTAAAATACTCTCGCGCGTTATGAAAAGTCGTCGTTTTGGAAATAATGTACCTATACTGACATTTCGAAGATTGAAAATGATTGTAATACTACAATTACGACAATTCAACGGGTTTCAGAAAGACTTCCGTGGTTGAGAATTTCACCAATCAAAACCCACGCGTTTTAAGACTCCGCGTACACCAATTGGACAGAATTGGTATTGCTACGTACTTGCGTTTAGTCAAGTTAGGTTAAAGTGACAAGATTCGATTGAGCAGGAACAGCTGTATGACAGATGACATCTAGCTAGCGTGTTAAGTAAATAGCAGTTCATAATAGTTCATATTCTTTTCCATTTTAACTCTTCTTACTATTACCTCTGGACATTCTAAGGCACATGAGAATATGTAGAGACGAGTTATCTGGTATTTTAAAAGGAAATGAGGAAAGGCAAGAAACACCAACATAACACTGGATCTCAAGCGACTGGAAATGGAAACGTGAAGAGACAAGGGGGTAAGCCAGCTAAATGTGCACACATTATGGGCTATTTGATGATAGAAATACCGTTTCACATAGATTGGAACGCACAGAGAGGATGCATCGAAAACATACATAGCTAGCTAACCATCGCATCAGTTGGCCTCATTTGAGCTACTTGGCAATATCTCCTTGCTACGTGTACAATGCATTTTGCACTCGGCTTTTCAGTGGGAAGCGTTCAAAAAACAAATAGCCTATAGCATTGCTTAACCAGTTTTTCCTCTTAAAGAAATGCTGCTGAAGCGTCATGAAAATCTCAGCGAATTTAAAGAGCAATGACAATGAATAGCAGTGGTAGTTTCCCAGTTGTTACGATACCATACAACATGCCATTCGCACCATATAGTGAAATGTCTGCCAGCCAGAAATCATTGCGTAGCACCCTTGTTTTAGGCCAACAGCATACAACGATTGAGGACACAATATCTAGAAAAGGACACCAATATTTACTTGCATTTCCAGAATTAATTTTCTTGCCACATCATAAGTTTATGGAAAACATTCACGTGACTTTCTTTCATTCTTTCCAGTCTTTATGTGTATGATATAGGCTAGCTACAGTAGAATTCCTAAGAATGCCCTAAGACATTGAAACCGAAAATATATTTTGGAGCCGGATTGACTGTATGGCAAGCAGTATTCTCTAAAGCATAGGTATTAGGCTATATATATATATATATATATTTGAATATGAATGTAGCACATATGCCCCAGTTGCTGTCTGTCCAAAAAACTCAAAAAAAGCAGTAAACAACGTTTCCCATGTAGACAGTGTAACAAGAAAATGTATTCTCTATGATAATACTGTACCTGTGACTGATCGCACTCAAATATATTTGTTTTGTTCATGTGGCACGTGACTGGTTTCCTTTGCGTATGTGCACATATGATTATATTTAGCTCAGTAGCTAGATGGTGAGCTGCTGTTTATGTATAAGTGTCTGAAATGTAATTACCTCCATTGTGCATTTGTGATAATGATTCCAGTTGTGTTGTAAATTCATTCAAGGCATGTTGTGGATGATTGCACTAATGCTTGCAGTTTTTGTCCAGTGATGAAAACTGATCAGGCCAAATTAAAATATATAAAATATATATATATTTCTCCAAATTCCGTCCTATACATATGCCCCCTCTCTAATTGTCAAGCATCCAGGGTGAGGATTTCCTATTCTATACACAATTCAAATCAATGTAGCAGTCAAATGAATGAGATTGAAATACAATTTTTTAAATTATTATTATTATTATTTTTTTACATTTGGTAAACCGCTAAAATGAAGATACACATGGAGATTGGGGGGGGGGGGGGGGGGGGGAGGGGGGGGGATGTGCATCACAGCATCACAAAGCTCTGTAATTTCAACATGTACAAGTTTACACTGAAGCGTGGCATGTCACAAGAGGCACAGTTCAAGATCTACAAAACAACCTGCCATTTTAGAGTTACAGGGTATCCTACGCTGCCATTCAACAATGGCAAAATAACAATGGCCTTTTCGCAGGATTTCCAGAGGGGAGACATTTTTAATGACAATTCATCAAAATAGGTCTTGAATTTGCCAAACTACATCTGAACTGCAATCAAGAACCATGTCCGAACATTGGACAAATCCTGGTGTAAAGACTTAGGGATTGCAAAATAAATGTTGTTGGGAAACATCATCCTTTATAGGCATAAAACCTCAAGAACTTTTCTTGCCAGCGCGTAACATTTTAGCATGTGTTCTAAAAAAACTTCTGTTTTGTTTATTCTGGAGAAACAATACATGTCCTTTCATGCAAAGCTAACAAACCACCTTTAGAAAAGTAATTTCATCAGCTAAAATGCTTTTCAGTTATCGCTATAATATCTTGCCGCAGGCTGGCTGTGTACTGGGCAGAACTTACACTGTTGAGCTCCTGTTGTTGCTTGCGCACAGTGGCTCCCATTAGCTATACTGTGGGACTGCTTAGACAGTACTTATCAGCGAAGCTTGTACGTGGACCCATCTTGTTTCAGAGAGTCTGTCCGAACTGTCACAAGTACTGATAACAGAGGAGTGAATATTTGTGATTCTTGATTTTCCTGGGGAAAAATGATCATTTGTGAACCGTTCAATTGTGGTTCGTGCCAATGCGTTATTTTCTGTATTTTATGAGCATAAAATATGCATCCATAGTTGTATAGTGTATTTTACAGTTTTTTAATTAATCTTTGTCAAGGGTGTGAACAAGAATGGAGGTTACTGTAGTTGTAGCCAGGTAAGAGGACGTACATTCAGCCTGTGGTGTCCATTATGTGTAGAGGCCATAATGGCTCTCCTCTCCTCCTACAGAGCCGGAGTCCAGGAAGAAGCAGAAACTGGTTGAGATCCACCAGGCCCTGAACAGTGACCCTGTGGACATTGAGACCCTGCGGACAGCGGCCATTAGCGAGGGAGGGCTGCTGACCAATGATATCAGGAGGAAAGTGTGGCCGAAGCTGCTCAGCGTCAACGTGTACGACCTGCCGGCCAAACCCTGTAAGAGAAGTGTGCACGTGTGTGCGTGCGTTTGTGTTTGTGTGCACGTGTGAACGCGCGTTTGTGTGCACGTGTGTGCGTGCGTTTGTGTGCACGTGCGTTTGTGTGCACGTGTGTGCGTGTGTTTGTGTGCACGTGTGTGTGTGAGTTTGTGTGCACGTGTGTGCATGCGTTTGTGTGTGCGTGCATTTGTGTATGTGTGCATGTGTATGCGTGCGTTTGTGGGTACGTGTGTGCGTGCGTTTGTGTGTACGTGTGTGTGTGCGTTTGTGTATGTGTGAGCGTGCGTTGTGTTTGTGTGTACGTGTGTTCGTGCATTTGTGTATGTGCGTACGTGTCAGCGTGCATTTGTGTATGTGTATACGTGTAGGTCAGTTTGAGTGAGAGCCTGTGAGTATGTGTACTGTACATGTGTGTCTGTGTTTGTGGGCATGTGTTTATGTGTGAGCTTGCCTGATGAGCGTGCATGCACTGTGCATTAATTTTTTTCATTAGTGTCTTATTGTACATGTATCTTTATACATACTGTATGTATGTGTTTGTGCATGTGCATATGTTTGTGTGAGTGTGGGCATGTGTATATGTATGTGTTTACATCTGTGTGGCTGAGAGATTGAGAGCAGAAAATAGCTATGACACATGGGTATTTATGTATGACCCGTTGTCAGTGCTATACTTTCTCTCTCTTTGTGCATACAGCTATATTTAGATTTTAGAGTTCTCACACATGCTGGTGATGCACTGTATGACACTGAAAGCATTCTGAGCCTTGGCACCTCCGTCACTCGCACATATCAACTTACTGCAGAAGAAGTGACACAGCAATTATCAGTGAATGTCATTTAAACAGTGAGCAGTGTTCAGCACGTCTGCATACGGTTATCCTGTCTTACCTTCAGCTAAAGATGCCAGAGAAGGCCACAAGGATTACAACCAGGTGCTGCTGGACGTCCGGAGGTCGATGCGGCGCTTTCCTAAAGGTAAACCCCGTCGCTGTCTCCGTTTTGGCGCGGAGAGACACGGGCTGCGTTCGGTGGGGGTTTAAACGGCATGGTTAATGAACGAGCAAATGAAAGCATTAGCGAGCAAAAGAAGCGCAGTGCCCCCCCCCCCCCCCCCCCCCCCCCCCCTCATCCCGCCCACCAATCTAAATGCAAATGCCAGCATGCGTGATGGGGGGTGGCTGATCGGCGCTGTTTGCCCAGGGATGCGCACAGACCAGAGGGAGGTCCTCCAGGAGCAGCTGACTGACATCATCCTGGACGTCCTGCGGAGGAACCCGCAGCTGCACTACTACCAGGGCTACCACGACATCGTGGTGACCTTCCTGCTGGTGGTGGGCGAGCGGATGGCCATTGCCATGGTGGAGACCCTGTCCAATCACCACCTCCGGTGAGGAAGCGCGCCCTCTGCTGGCCGCCCTGTGTTTAGCCACCGTCCTTGAAAAAGCTTCCCTGGGGGCTGTTCTTTTTTTTTAAAAGTTGAATGACAACCAAATGAAATTTAAATTGCACGAGAGAATTCTTTTATTGCCAGGACTGATTTATTTATTTATTCATTTATTTTCTTCGAAGGGGTTGAGTGGAGTCTTCTATTTACATTCATTTGAAAGTGGTTTATCTTATTTCATTAATATCTTAATGTTTCGGAGAGGTTAGACAGAGCCGGTTGTACTACATTTTGGCTGTTGGCTGCTGCTGTACTCTTTCGCACAACAAGAGAGTGGTCTGTAATTTTGAGCTCCCTTTTCTCCTTCATCCCCACAGTGAATAACGCATGTTGCTCATTTTGATGTAACTGAATCCGGTTTTAATTAAAGCAAAAGAAAATGCTGACGGTGTTTTATTGTGCAGGGACTTCATGGACCCCACCATGGACAGCACCAAACACATCCTGAATTACCTGATGCCCATTCTGGAGGAGGTAGACCCTGAGCTGCACTGCTTCATGCTGAGGTACCATTATGTCAACAGCGGGGGAATTAGCGTTGGCGGCAAACAGCACTGAAACAGCAGCACTTAGCTCATTAGCGCCCTCCATATCCCCTCCGTGTGTAGGCCTTTATTTTTAGCGTAGCTTGGACACGCTCAAAGCGTAGCAGCGCGTGGATATCACCGCCGAGGGTCTGAATTGTATCTATTTTTGAAATTCGGTCATCGTGCTACAAATTTGCAGCAGGTCGCCTTTTGTTTAAAGATGCCCTTACAGGGTTTTCTGTGTATATTTACAGTAAACTTTAAAAGGTAATGTGCGTGGATATTTGGGAAGAAAGAAATGTGGTTTGTTGGGGCACTAGATTTATAAATCTTTTCTGTGAGGAGTTTTTACTTATGGGTGCATGATACAGTATGTCTGGCTAAACGCATTCCCTTGGAGCTATTTTCAGATACTTACAGACTAACCGGAAAAAATAACATTTTCAATGTTCCAATTAGATGTACCAGCCAATTAGAGGTAGCCTTCACAAAAATAATAATTGCGAGGTCACCTACTGGTTTTACCCCCTCTTTCAGAGAGAAGTCTAGGCACTCTTTAAAGAACGCAAAGTCTTACTTACTGCCAAATGAAATTGGTGCCAATGAGGCATGTTTTATTTTGTAAAGAGGGCTCGGAGTCTTTTCTGCTGACGCAGAAGCGCGCCCCCTTCTCGTCTGTTACTCTTTATTTCCGCCTGATTCAGTATTGCGTTACCGTGACGAGATGTGACTGAACAGAAATGGCTTTCTCCCTCGGGGGAGCGGCGCCGGTTTTTGCCTCAGCGGGTAGCGTGCGGAGAGAGAGAGAGAGAGAGCACGCGGCACCGGCGTGTCGCGGTATATTAATTGCAATAGATCAAAAGTAAGAGATATGGAGAAAATCTATTTTATTGATTTCCCCAGCTTCTATTCCGTCTCCCTCCGACTGCGCCAGCAGAGCCTAATGCCACGCAGGAGGGGGAGGGAGCGAGGGCTGAAAAAGAGTTTCGCTGTAAATTAATACAGTAGATTTCTTGTTTATTGGGGAATTTTTCTCCTGTTGCTATACGTGCATAATTGATTACCTGACAAGAAAGTACAGCTCTCTGCAAAATATAATTGGGGAGGCTAGTGCTTTCCGTGGCCTTATTTCCAGGGAGCTGTCAGTAGTGGAGAGTGGAAAACTCTGCAGGTCTGTTCGTCTTTTTTTCTTTCGGTGTCACGCGGCTCTTTGATTGCCGGTCCATTTTGTGCCGGTTTACAAGTCAAGCCAGCGAGTTGCCTCGCATAGCTTGACTCAGCTTTGCAGGAAAACCGTATGCGTCCTCCCCCACCCCCAACTGGAAAGAAACAACACTTAAGACGATCAGTGTTTCGGATGGGAAACTTAAGTGTTACATGACTTTTTTTTCACTCCTTTTTCATCTTATTGGCGGTGTCCGGCGACGGTGCACTTACCTGGCGTGCTGCGCGTGACAAACTCGACACACGCATGAAATTTCCCATGGATAATTTACACTTTTTTTGTTCTTTTTTTCTTTTCTTTTTAAAAACCGCATAGACCTGTGGTCTCGCGTGCAGCTTATAGGGCGCTAGACATAAAAGAAAGCTATTTTTAATAGCGGTGCATTTAAAATTTAGAGAATAAGAGCTTCTTAATAAATAATGAACGCGTGCATCCCAGGAGCCGGGCGCAAGTGTACGAGCTGCTGTCTGGTCATACTGCCAGGAGCCTAAGTAAATGTGAACCCCCCCTACCCTCGTTTACCAAATTTTCGTGTTTCTGCTTTACCTTGTTTTAGGTTAGGTGCCTGAGTTGTCTGTTCACTGTTAGTGTGGAGGGGAAAATGTGGAGCAGAATGTGGCTGCATGTAGAAGTCAAGACCTTGTATTGTTAGCTTGTATTTACACACCCTTGCACCCCCCCTCCAAAAAAAACAACCAAAAAAAAAGAAAAGTGATACATGAAAAAAACAAGTGATAAATGTCATGCGTCTCGCAGTGTCCACATGATTTACATTTGCTTTCTGTGAACACTGTTATCCAGAGTGACATGCACAGCTTTCTTAGGTATAGAATATTTTTTTCTTGAATATTTACTCATGCAATGAAGGTTAAGTACCTTGCTCAAGGGTACAGTGATAGTACCCCCCTACCTGGCATTCAAACGTACACCTCACAGTTAGGGTAACCATTGTTACACTGCCACCTCAAAGTTATGAATTATATTTGGCTACAGTTCTGGTACTGGATTTGGCCTGACAACACTATTTAGTAACGGCTTCAGACAAGTTGTGATAAGTTTGAAAAAAGGTAACGTAAATGAAACGCATATCTCATACAGTAGCACCAGTGTAGAAGTGAAGTTATACCGCTGATGCTAAACATTGGTGTGCTCTCAGATAGTTTTACCCATAGCCCTTCTTATGAAGCAGCGTGTTGTGCAATCAATCAGACGACCCGGCAGCGCGTGTCTGTCATCCCTGAGATGCGCAGGCTGCGGGAGCTGCGCCCATGCAGAGATAAATGATAAACGGGGGAGATGAGTACCTCGTGCATACAGTTGGGCTGCCGCGTGGAGAAATCGATTTGCACTTTTGTCTGTCGCTGGCTGAATTGGCAAGATTGTCTAAGTGAAACCCTTCCAAGATGCGCGTCACAACTGCGCATGCTGTACAAATCGTAATCTCCCCTCATTCCCCAAGTTCCTATTGTGCTATCTCCATTCCAGTCAAAGTAGCATGAGCTCGTTTTTTGGTGCCGGTGGTAGGTCTTTCACTCGAAATAAGCTGCTCACTGCAGGCTCCAGCCATTACTGTACATTAAATCTTACTGGCTATCCATTATCTGCAACAAAGAAGTACAGGGAACAAGGCTACTTTTTTATTTTATTTTTTTATTTCCTGCACAGTTGAAATTTAACAAAGCATTTTTCTGGTATTTGCCACCTCAGATGTTATGCTTGTGTTCACGATTAATAAGATACCGTGGACGTTGCTCAAATTTATCTGTGGCTTCAGTGAGCTTCACTTTAAAATGATTGCATTTTTAATAGCAGATGAAATTGCTTTAATGACCTTGCTCATACCAATGAGAATCAGGCAGCTTAGCAGCAGAAGCTAGTTGTATGAATACTGTCATCAACACTAATTTAATTAGGCTATTCTAGCTGCATTTTAGTGTTCTCATTAGGTAATTTAAAATACTTGTTATTGCGCTTGAACTTGTTATTGAAGATTGTCAGTGAAGCTCGTGGCATTTAATTGTGGCATTGGCAATTACTGTACAGCTAGATTAGCTACTTACTTAGTACATGAAACTGCATGTTTGTTAAACCAAAGCATAAAAAGTAGCCTTGATGATAGTACAATTGTATGAATATATATATATATATATATATATATATATATATATATATATATATACAGTGAGCTCCATAATGTTTGGGACAAAGACATATTTTTCTTGAGTTGGCTCTGTTCTCCACGGTTTTAGGTTTTATAATCAAACAATTCACACGTGGGAAAAAAGGCACATTCTCAGCTTTTATTTAAGGGTATTTTTATACATTATTGTTTCACCCTGTAGAAATTAACATAACTTTTTAAAAATCATAGCCCCCCCATTTCAGGGCACGATAATGTTTGGGAAAAATGGCTTCTCAGGTGTTTCAGAGTAGTCAGGTGTGTTCGGTTCCTTTAACCGCACTTTAATCTGTACTTCAACCGCATGTGCATCGTTTGATATCAAATCTGAAATTGTGAACTACTGAGCCAAATCGAGAAAAAAAAAGGCTTTGTCTCCAACACTACGGAGCTCACTGCATATGAAAGTTTTTATTTAGCGTGTATTGTACGAAGAAGTTTACTTCTGAACGACTCACTGATCCGAGCGCTCACTCAGACTTTTTTAGAGTCCTGCCGAAGTGGCTGCTGATTGGCTCCCTCTGTTGTGCTGCAAAGTTGCCGGAGCTCCGTGTTGCCGCTGACACCCAGCTGGCCCTCGTCCAGGATGCCGCGGTGGCAGCGCGGGCCCGGGTAAAAAAGTATCGGCTCGGGCAGAACTTTGTCCTTGGAGCGGTAATGAAGCTGCGAGAGGAGAGATGACTCATCCCGGCAACCGGGGGCCTTTATCGCCGCGGAGCCGCCGCCGCCGCTCGCGGTCATTAGCGGCCGAGCGCCGGTTTATCTTGGTTCCGATCCCCGGCGGATCTGACGCGCCCGCTCGCCCTCGTCAGCACTTTTTCGCGAGACGAGTCAAGGACTGCGCCGCCGCACCTCTCCCTGGCGGCCAGGGCCGCGCGGACCTTCCCCCATCCGTAGAGAGAGAAAAAAAAGAAAAAAAAAGAAAGGCTTGGCTGTGCTCTGAGAACGGGGCTCTCTGGCGTCTCTCATGACCCTGAGCGCCTGGGCCGTCGGTTTTTCGTTAGCCCAGGGCTGCCCCGTCCCGTTCCTGGAGATCCACCGCAGGTTTTCGTTTCAACCCTAATTTGGCACACCTGATTCCACTAATTAGCAGCTCAGTGAGATCTCCAGCTGTTTTCTTTTTTTTTTAAGTTCTTAAGTTGCACTTTTCTTAAATTGCACTTTTGCTGTTCTTTTTTCATATATATATGTCTACAGCCTGAGAAGAGCTCCCAGCTATTTGAATATTTATTTACTTTTTACTACTTTTTACATTTATTTTATGTATTTTTAATGTACTGTCAAATCAATCTTTCTTTTTTTTCACTATTCTGTAAAGCGCTTTGGATTGCATTCAGTTGTATGAATATGTGCTATACAAATAAACTTAACTTGACTTGTTGAATGTGGTGTACTTGCTAGGGTTGAAGGGAAAGCATACCGGAGGACTGTAGATCTCCAGGAAGAGTGTTGGGGAGCCCTGCATTAACACTTTTGAGTTGTTGCCTAATTGCATGAGGAAAAAGGTGTGGTGAGCATCGCGTGCGGCTGACATGCGCTTCAGTTCAGGATCTTTGCTGCGAGCTCCCGTGAGTCATGACGTGAATATCAATCCCGGTCTCCGCTAACGCGCGTGCTCTGCGTGAACGCCAGCTGAGGGAGGATCATTTGAGCCCCTCTGTTCCATTGGCTGGGCAATAACAACCTGAGATTCCACTTTCTTTATCTGCTGGAGCATCTTGTGTATCAGTGTGTCAAAAGGTTGTAGGTGGGACCGCTTAAAGTCCCACCTCTGAGGGGGGGTGTTGGGGGGGGGGGGGGGGCACGCGCCCCTTCTGACGCCGTTTTGGTTCTGCAGGGCGGAGGTGGGAACCATTTTCGCGCTGAGCTGGCTGATTACGTGGTACGGTCACGTCCTCTCCGAGTTCCGGCACGTTCTCCGGCTCTACGACTTCTTCCTGGCCTCCCACCCTCTCATGGCCATCTACTTCGCCGCAGTGGTAAGAATCAATTTTCTCACCGCGGGCCTCTTTGTATTCCGGCGCCTTCCGCGGCGTCTGAGGTGCATGCGGGAGTAGGGCTGGTCCCGTGGCCCACCCCTTTTACTCTCCGGGCCACGCGCGCGCTTAGCCACAGCCGTTTGCGCAAGCTTCATAGACCCTGTTGGCGTGTGGTTGAGTCTATCGAATAGTGAAATTACCTCCCGTACTGTTCGTTTTTACCCTGTTAGATCTTACCAAGTGTGACTTAAAAAATCTTCCACAGTTGACCTGAAATCTTGTTTGCTGTTTTATTTTGTCGTTTTTTTTTTTTTCTCATATTGCTTTTCCATAGCAACTTAATTAGTCTACTCTCAATTAATGATGGTAATTATGACCTTGCATTCATAATCCGGTGAACCACGCTGTGCAGTTTGGCATTGCGCGCGGGGCGCGGTGCACATTAGTTAAAGCGCGCGTGCTAGGACTCCTCAATGTCGCCGCCGCTCTCCGTTAATACGCCGTTTTCCATACTGTCATTTCCTGTTCTTTACCGTTGGGCTTCGGGGACGGCTTTCACACCGTGGGGATGGATTCCACTGCAGGCTCCTCCCTCACTGCTTTACTTTTTAACAAATGTATTTATTTATTTATTTATTGCATTTCCTCTCATTTTCTGCCTCATACACCTTCCAAAAAAAAATGTTATTTATTTTTCCCCCCTCCCCGTTTTTTTTCTTTTTTTTTTTCTCGTGCGCATCATGTGGGAATCGAGGGCACTTTGTTGTAGACCAGTTAATTAAACAACTCTAATGAACTCACTGGAGGATTGTTCTGGAAGACTTGGGCTGTTTGTGCGAGATTAGTTTAAATGGCTCCTTTCTTCTCTCTCCATAAGCCTATCCCCCTGCTCGATACGGGGTGGAAACCAAAAGGGGCGCGGTGCCGTTTGAAGTCGGGATAACTAAGCAGGCAGGAAATGTAGTTCAGTCCGCCTGTTAGCTGGGCTGATAGCGGGGGGGGGGGGGGGGGCCTTAACCCTTTCCCCCCCGGGGGGGCGAGCGGGGCCCCCCGTGCGGGCGGACGCTGGAGCGGCCCCCAGCTGACCCCGCCCCCTGTGCGTGTCCCCGCCCCCCCCTTCAGATCGTCCTGCACAGGGAGGAGGAGGTGAAGACGTGCGAGTGCGACATGGCCAGCGTGCACCACCTCCTGTCCCAGATCCCCCAGAACCTTCCGTACGAGGACCTGATCGTCCGGGCGCAGAAGCTCTTCCTCCGCTACCCGCCCGCCCTGCTGGCCAAGAGGGCCGCCCTGCAGTCGCGCAAGAGGTGAGTCAGCTCCGCCCCTCCCTGTCCTGTCCTGGACCCGCCCCACCCCTCTCAGTCCCAGCCTAGCCCAACCCCACCCTGCCCAGCCCCACTCCTGGTGAAAGAGGCCCCACCTTTGTGCTGTACAGCTATGAACCTTTCTGCGGTGTCTGATAGTGTATGATAGATGATACGTGCTGAGCACACCTAAGTTAAAGGTCTCCACTGCGGTGGTCAGAGGGAGGCTTGGCCTTTGCCCATGTCACTGAGGAGTTGGGAGCTACACGGAAAGTCTGGGCCGGGGTGGGACGAGTGCGGACCGGACTGAACGAGATCTGGAACAAACCTGCGTAAGGCCAAGATTTACTGGGCTTGGTACTTCACAGTGTTTTATGTAATGTTGCGCTGAAAGCAGAGGTTCTGAAGCTCCTTGTTTTATGTTAGCGGTGAGGGGAGGGCGTTAGATGAACCAGGTGGGAACTCCGAGCCTGTGGCCCCCCCAGTGGTAAACGGTTGCAGAGCCCCCCCCCCCCTTCCCCCCACCGACCCGTTCCTGGACTCTGCTTTCTCCCCTGTCTGTGGCTGTAATCTATAACGCAGGTGCTGCGTGAAGCACAAGCACAGCGCCTTACTGTCTTACCGAGGGGTGCCCTGAGCTGCCCAGTCTGGCTGAGGTGTGAGCGCTGGTGGCGGCGCTGCTGGGACAGGGGCGCCGTGCGAGCGACTGGTGGGTGGGGCCACCGCCGAGACACAGTCCTTCACCGCTCTCTCGCCGGAGGTTGTTCTGGTAGCCCAGTGCACCCCAGGGAAAGTGTTTGGTTGGACGTGCCGAGTGTTCGTGAGTCCGCTTTGTAAGGGTAACGGACTCTGGGTTCACGTTCTCCATCCGTTATCCGACTGACCTGATCGCTAACACTTGCTTTTCTTTTGAAAAGACACGTATATTTTTCAAGAGAATGTATTGAGCTACAGTCAGGAAATGTCTTGTGTCTCGCTAAATTATCATTTTTACTGTCTACATACAATAATTTTGTTCCCCGAAGAACTACCTTGTCTAAATGTTCACAGTGAGCTATCAACAAGCAACTTCAGCAAACTCAAAGCCTTCAAAAGGCCAGTGGGTTTGCACTGCCTCAGTTCTCCTTGTAAATGTACAACATGATGTTCTAGTATTCATATTGTAGTAAAGTATATGCTGGTCAGTTGACTGGCACGTGTCAGAGTGGCAGCTGCATTGTTTGTATGCATGAATGCTCTAATGCTCTCATGTTTCCCTGCCTCAGAAACCAAATCAGGGTGTGTAAAATCTTTTCAATCGACCCAAAAGGCAACTATTGAGCCGGACAGTTGAGGAACTCATATTTTGGCTGTCTGTGTGTGAGTTTTTGTTGTTCTGTTTATCTCGGAGGCAATTACCTGTAAGCCTGCGAGGGGAAGTCAAAGAACATAAATTAATTTAGTTCCTATTGAGCTCGGGAAGTTTTGAAAAGCCCTGTCAATAACAGTACGTCAACCGCCCACTCCTCGCTCTCCCTGAGCGGCGTGCCGCCGGTGGCCAGCAGGTGGGGCTGTTGAGTGCGGAATGGCGGGCGCCTCACCGCGCCGCGGCCGGCGGCTCCAGATCCATTGTGACGGCGGCGGCCGCGCGTCCCGCCTGTCTGAACGCGAGTCCCTTTATTCCTAAACGTTACCTGTCAGCGGGGAGATTGAATCCGCAGATGCCGTCTCCCACAGGGAGGAAGCCTGTTACGACATCGGCCGTAACAACGGGGGGAAATGAGGGGGGAAAAAATGAAAGTCTTTTTTACGCAGGGTTTTTTTTTTTTTTGTTGTTGTCGCGTGGAAGCTTACCCCTGTAAAAACCGTGAGAGGAGTGACTGGAGGAGCGTGAAAAGCCCGCATGTTTTCCTCAGCGGTGCTGTCGGTTGTCTTGCCTCACCTCTTGGTGTCAAAAGGGACTTGGAGGCCCCTTATGGGGGCCAGCTATGCAATAAATGAGACACGTCCCCTGGCAATTATGTGCATGCCTAATTTTGCATAAATTATACCTCCCCTCAGCATCTGTGGCCTCTCGAGGCTGCAGGGCCTCGGCGGGGGCCAGGGAGGGGGGGGGCGGGGACGGGCCGGGGGGGGGGGGGGGGGACCGGGGGGCGGGGGGGTTGTGCGGGACTGGGGGGGGGGGGGGCGTGGTGCTGCCCGCATTGTTCTTGGAGGTGATGAAATGAGCAAGCACGGCGCTTTAACCTTGCTCTCCATTGTCCTGCCTGACCTGGGAGCCCACAGCAGCCACGAGCATACATGCCCCCCCCCCACCCCCCCCCTCCCCCTACCCCCCAACACAAACGCTTCTGCCCAAGAGAGGGTCCCACCCCACCCCCCCTTCTTCCTGTTGTCTTTGTTCCCCAAATCCGTTCTCTGTAAAGAGACCTTTTTAAAGAGCCCTGGGTATATTTGCTATCTGCTTGTGCCTTTATCAGCCTTAGGTTTGCCTAGCGCTCAGTGCTAGCGCTGGGCTGGGAAACATGCGCTCTTACGGTGCGTGTACTGCTGCCAGTGCACTAAATGAGCAGCGGAAGAGCAGCTCCTGCGCTACCATAAAAACCGCGAGTTGTGAGATCAGAAATGACGGCCCTGCCCCCGCCTGGGACCGGCTGTCAGGCCGTTGATTGATGTCTCCGCGTTTTTAACGTTGCATGCGATCAGCCGGTTCCCAGCGACGGGGGGGGGGGGGGTATGTGTAGGCGGTTAATTTTAGCGATGCGGCTGAGCGCTTTGGCGACCGCCGCTCCTCCGCTCGTCTGCGGTGCGCACGTCTGCGTTTACCCCGACCCGTTTTTAAAGAAACGATTATTTTTTATTTTTGCGATTTGTCTCTTCGGCCGGTGCGTGTTTGGTTCAGAGGTGCGGGCGCCGCCTCCACCTGTAACCGGCCGTCTGGAGGGGGGGGGGGGGGGGGGCGTTCGTGGAGTGACGGGATTCCGCGTGGCTGGCTGTGGCGGCGGCAGCGGCGGCTGCCAAGTCTGTGGTGGGTGATTGTGTCACCCCGGGCTGGGCTTAATTCTGAGAGAGGGGGCTGTGCTTCTGCCCCAAAAGTGTCTGCAAAATGCAGCTGTCTGCTGTGGTTTAGCCTTTCAGCGCTTGTGTAGTACTGTGTGTACTGTGTGTGTGTGTGTGTGTGTGTGTGTGTTTGTGGTTGTGTGTTTGCCTGTGTGTGTTTGTGCCTGTGTGTGTGTGAATGTGTGCTTGTGTGTGTGTGTTTGTGCATGTCTGTGTGTTTGTGCTTGTGTTTGTTTGTGTCTCTCTGTCCCTGTGTGCATGTTTGTGCATCTCTTTGGCCAGATAGAGGCTGGGTAACAAGAAGCTCTGGATCTGACTGGGTAATAACGAGCTCTGGATCTGATTGGGTAATAGCGAGCTCTGGATCTGATTGGGTAATAGCGGGCTCTGGATCCGATTAGCCAGCAGAGGTGACCCTCTGAAGGACAAGCGCTGTTTGAGCTCGCTCTTGACCTTGCAGAAAGTCGCCTTGCATCACTGCCAGCCTGGGGCCCACCACGCCCTTGTGGCCCCTCCTCTTTTTTATACAATCCCAGCATGCTCTCTTCCTGCTGTGATCGCTGGGCCAGGGCCAACCGCTGTCCCACCAGGCGGCCTGTCCCCTGCGGGTTTTTGGGTAATCGAGGAGGGACGGGTGACGCAGGGACGAGAGAGCGGAATGTTCCGAATGAGGAACTGCAGCCTCATCAGGCCCAAAAGGACCAGTGCAACTCTCCTCCTGACCTGAAATAGTGTGGGACCCCCCTCGGTCCCCCAGGGAGGGCGGAGGGGCCCCATAGCCCCATAGAGAGGGGGTGCGGGAGGTCTGTAAGCAGAGCGTTTTCACTCCCCCAGAGTCTCCCGTTGGATTGTGTTTAGCGCCTCTCTGACGCCGCTCTGTGAAACAGGCTGTCTGTCAGAGACGCTGCATGCGGCGAGCGTCAGCGTTGGGGGGAGTGGGGGGGGGGTGGGGCGGGGGGGGGCTGCTCGCTGTATTTCCGCCAGTCCTTAATTATTTAGCAACAGCAGGAGAAAGATGGGCTTTTGCATAATCTTTTGGGATCGACTTAGGAATTAATTCATCATTGTCTGTCTTATTATTTTTTTTTTTAAACTGCAGTTTTTCAGAGAGCGGATGAGAGAAGCGCGGTGGCAGAGTAATGAAAGAATCTGGAGCGTTGAGCCCCTGTTGCTTTCAGAAAGCGTCTGCCAAATGATGATGCGGCAGCGATGAGCTCAGCACTGCTGGGGGATCGCGGGCCTGTTTGACATTCCGGCCTTCTACTTCCCACCGTTTTCATTAGGAGCCGCAGTGTGTTGCACTTTATCGTAGCTGCAGTGTACTAATGTTAGTGTGTCCGCGTTTCTGTATCTTACAGTTCTTCGGTTTTATTGGCATTGCTTTAGTTCCTGTATTATCCAGTGCTGTGGAAGGTGATGCTCTGAGATTGCTCAGTGGAAGAGGATGCTCTGAGATTGCTCAGTGGGGGGATGCTCTGAGATTGCTCAGTGGAAGGGGACGCTCTGAGATTGCTCAGTGGAAGGGGACGCTCTGAGATTGCTCAGAGGAAGGGGATGCTCTGAGATTGCTCAGTGGAAGGGGACGTCTGAGATTTCTCAGTGGAAGGGGACGCTCTGAGATTGCTCAGTGGAGGGGGATGCTCTGAGATTGCTCAATGGAAGGGGATGCTCTGAGAGTGCTCAGTGGAAGGAGACATTCTGAGATTGCTCAGTGGAAGGGGATGCTCTGAGATTGCTCAGTGGAAGGGGACGCTCTGAGATTGCTCAGTGGAAGGGGGGACGCTCTGAGATTGCTCAGTGGAAGGGGACGCTCTGAGATTTCTCAGTGGAAGGGGACGTTCTGAGATTGCTCAGTGGAAGGGGACGCTCTGAGATTTCTCAGTGGAAGGGGACGCTCTGAGATTTCTCAGTGGAAGGGGACGCTCTGAGATTGCTCAGTGGAAGGGGATGCTCTGAGTGTGCTCAGTGGAAGGGGACGCTCGGAGATTGCTCAGTGGAAGGGGATGCTCTGAGTGTGCTCAGTGGAAGGAGACATTCTGAGATTGCTCAGTGGAAGGGGACGCTCTGAGATTGCTGAGTGGAAGGGGACGCTCTGAGATTGCTGAGTGGAAGGGGACGCTCTGAGATTGCTGAGTGGAAGAGGACGCTCCGAGATTGCTGAGTGGAAGGGGATGCTCTGAGATTGGTCAGTGGAAGGGGATACTCAGAGATTGCTCAGTGGAAGGGGATGCTCTGAGATTGCTCAATGGAAGGGGATGCTCTGAGAGTGCTCAGTGGAAGGATACATTCTGAGATTGCTCAGTGGAAGGGGATGCTCTGAGATTGCTCAATGGAAGGGGATGCTCTGAGATTGCTCAGTGGAAGGGGATGCTCAGATTTCTCAGTGGAAGGGGATGCTCTGAGATTGTTCAGTGGAAGGGGATGCTCTGAGATTGGTCAGTGGAAGGGGATGCTCAGATTTCTCAGTGGAAGGGGACGCTCTGAGATTTCTCAGTGGAAGGGGACGCTCTGAGATTGCTCAGTGGAAGGGGATGCTCTGAGTGTGCTCAGTGGAAGGGGACGCTCGGAGATTGCTCAGTGGAAGGGGATGCTCTGAGTGTGCTCAGTGGAAGGAGACGTTCTGAGATTGCTCAGTGGAAGGGGACGCTCTGAGATTGCTGAGTGGAAGGAGACGCTCTGAGATTGCTGAGTGGAAGGGGACGCTCTGAGATTGCTGAGTGGAAGAGGACGCTCCGAGATTGCTGAGTGGAAGGGGATGCTCTGAGATTGGTCAGTGGAAGGGGATACTCAGAGATTGCTCAGTGGAAGGGGATGCTCTGAGATTGCTCAATGGAAGGGGATGCTCTGAGAGTGCTCAGTGGAAGGATACATTCTGAGATTGCTCAGTGGAAGGGGATGCTCTGAGATTGCTCAATGGAAGGGGATGCTCTGAGATTGCTCAGTGGAAGGGGATGCTCAGATTTCTCAGTGGAAGGGGATGCTCTGAGATTGTTCAGTGGAAGGGGATGCTCTGAGATTGGTCAGTGGAAGGGGATGCTCAGATTTCTCAGTGGAAGGGGATGCTCTGAGATTGCTCAGTGGAAGGGGATGCTCTGAGATTGTTCAGTGGAAGGGGATGCTCTGAGATTGCGGAGTGGAAGGGGATGCTCTGAGATTGCTCAGCAGAGGCTGGTTGGTGTGCGTGTTGCGGCACAGAGTCCCGTCTGCTTGAGTTTTCCCCAGGAGCGGGCGAAATGGAAAGGGGGGGGGTCTCCTTTCTGTGAGTTAGCCCCCCCCCCCCTCACGGAAGCGCAGCAGGAGCTGGTACCCCCTCTGGGCAAAACAACTTATATCTGCGTTAAATGTTGCTCTGCAGTGCCTGTGCACATAAGCAACGAGGCGCAGCAGCAAACACGGCAAACAAGCTGTTCTCGCAGGTATCAGCACCTGCGTCATTACAAATCACCGAAACCATAACCGCCATTATCTCCCTCTACCGCTGTGCTTCTCACTTACCCGCCCGTCCCGTATTTCTCCAGTCCACAGTCCAGTTTCTGGAAGTGCTCTGTTTTGTTTCAAGATTTAAAAACCCTGGTGGGAGATTGGGGGGGTTCAGCACCCTGACAGGAATGAAGGGGACCGCTCGCTGCTAAAATTAGCTTCTGTCGATCACGAGCGCTCCGCAGGACCGTGAGTCACGCGAGCGTTGCCGCGGCCCGTCGCCACGAGAGGCGGGCCCGCTGGGCGGCGGCTGCGGGAACGTCTCCGCTCTCCAAAATAAACCTAATCGCTAATGTATGCCGTCAGCGCCAGCATCCTCACCCCACCCCCCAACCCCAAACCCCAAACCTCCCCCCCCCCCCAACCATCGCCAAGCAAACGAATTTGAACAAACTGATTCGATGGCTGCGTGACGTCAGCGGGAAGCGAAGCGGCGCGTTAATGTGGAGTGAGCGGCGGGGGCTCCGGGGCGCCTGCGGAAGGAGGACTCGCAATATAAATAAGCCAGTCCGCCGCCTCTTAGCGGGGAACAAGTTTCATTATTGAAAAAGCCCCCTTCTCTCGGGGGTTCGAGCTGCTAAAGTAAAAGTTTAAAAAGTTAATTGCTCTGGTGTTACCTGTCAGCTATTTTCGGCTTTGCGGCATTAGCTCTGGATCCTAATGAGAGCCGGAGAATGAGAATCAAGTCTAATTTTAAGAGAGGCGAAGGTCTTTGAGACACCGAGCCCCTGCGCGCTCGCCGCGCGGTTTCCGGGGAAACCTGTGTTTCTTAGCGCCGGCCCCGTAATCCGAGAGGGAAGCCATTTGCATTTCGTTTATTGTAATGTTTAAGGATTCCTCTGGAGGGGAAAATAATGAGCCGCGTGAATATTTTATCTTTTTTTTTTAACGATGTTTTCTTTCACCCCCCCCCCCCAACCCCCGTAACTGTGACTCTAAAACGGTTTAATTAAAATCGGCGTCGCCCCCCTCCTCCCTGTTCTGTGCTCCGGTCAGTCCTCGGAGCGGCCGTGAGAAGCGGTCCCCGTGCTAAAGGTCAAGTGAGAGCAGAGCCGCTTCAGACGGGCGGAGTGCTGCGGCGCGCGCGTTTGATGCCAATTGTACGCGTGGCGCACTCGTAACGACGTCTGCGCTGCTCTCCGCAGAACGCTCCCGTCAAAATCGGTGTTTTCAACTTTTGGACGTTTAGGTTTTTTTCCGGAAAAGTTTTTCTTTGTCTCTTTGGTGCAGAAGCGGGAGAGAGAACACGATTTACATCGTCATTATATTAAAGGGCACCCAGGGCTGTTCCTATGAAAGTGACCCGTTAGCCTGCGGTTATTATATAATCCTGTCTAATTGCAATTTGAGATTGGATTTCAGTCCTCTAGAAAAAGTGTTAGCTCTGCAGATTCATGGGCAATGGAACGTGGTTGGAGAGGCTCAGCCTACATCGTGTACAAGAACTGTTCTTATGGCTCTTCCAGGTAGACGCTTTCCCCTGCTTCCACACCTTTCAGAGAATGGCCCCGGGTGCAGTTTATCATTAATGCTCATTTCCTGATTAATTTCTCACTTCCTGTCTCCCCTCCCCTCCACAGCATCGCTATCAGCTCGTTCAAAGACTTCCAGCTGGCCACCCTGCAGCAGCGGCCGGACGCCGTCCTGAGACGCCAGCTCCACCGCGGGCCCGCCGCCTCCCCGCCCGGCCTCCCGGGGGAAGCCCCGCCCACGGCCGCCAGCCAGCTGGTCAAGGTGGCCGTGTGGGGCATCTCGGCCACGCTGGGGGCGGCGGCGCTGGCCGTGGCCCAGACCGCCACGGAGTGGGCCCCTGACTTCCTCTTCCAGATGTTCTAAACCCCGCCCCCTCTCTCCGCATGCCCCGCCCCCTGTCGAGAAAAGGCGGGGCAGGGTGTGGTGTGGGCGGGGCAGCGAAGAAGCATGTGCCAAATGGGATGCGTTGATGTTCGAACCCTAACCCCTAACCCCCAACCCTAACCCACCTCTTCTATAAGAGCCAGGCGGGCGTGGGGTGTTGGGGGAGAGAGGGTGTTCTCTGTACTCCAGTGCAGTCAGTTTTCAGAAACATGATTTATTTATTCTCGAATTTCTATAGATTTTACTTGTGCTAATATTGGGGGAAAAAGGTGGGCGATTAGTTTTTGTAATCATAAGCATTTTGAATTGCTGTCCCGTCAGCAATATGTCTGGGCAAATCGTGCAAATAGCAGAGGTAGGAATTATTAGAGTTCTTTTTTTTTTTCTGTCGAAAGTCATGACGGCAAAACGGCAGGAGTATAATCTAGGGAAATAAACAAGAAGGCAATAAGGTTGTCTAAAAATGTTCTACCATATTAATTTCCCGCAGTTTAGAGAAGGGCATTTCACTTCCACAGAAAAGCACTTTAGACCACAAGCGTTCCTCTGTAGCAAAGTGAGACGAAATATCAGCCGTCGCCCCAGAGGCCCGTGGCGGTCGCCTGCAGTGCGTGGGGGCTGAGGAAGCAGGCTCGTGCTACGATGGCAGGGATCCCCTGCCTTCCGGAACATTCCGCGCCTCGAGCTCGCGGGGGCGGCAGGACTACGGCGGGGCTTGGGCGTGGTCATCCGCGGTCCCGTGTCTCAAGGAAACTCGAATGATTATTTTAACGCGAATACGACCCCCCCCCGAATATCTTTCCAAGCCAGATAATCAGCAGTCTGATAACTCTGGATTATTTCTGTTTAACTGTGTCCTATGTAATATGTTCTGTGTTTGTGCTATGATCACATGACCATATAGATACTGTAACATTTCCTCATGCCTTAAAAAAAACCACTGAGTGAGTCCATCTCACCTGTCACAATAACTGCTGAAAAGAGAGGGTGCTGAAAAACATGGTGTTTTACCACTGATTGAAACCAATGCAGAGCTGTATTCTGTATTCTGGTTAAAAGCCACTGGCCTTGGGTCAGGCCCGTGTAGTAGGTTGGGACCAGGCGATGGTACTGCTGGTGTCCACTCTTGGGGATGAGTTATATACTATACCTTTATAGCTTTGATACCAAGACATGGGCTCACTCATTCAATACATTTGTTCATCTGGTTTCATTCATTGATTTATTCATTGATTTATTTGTTGATTCATTCATTTATTGATTGACTCATTCATTTAGACATTCATTAATCTAATAGCTAATTAACTTATTTCATTTGTCTAAAGATCTGGTGGGTGGTCTGTCTGTACTTGCTTTTAAGATTAGCAATTTAAAATGCTTGAAAAGGACTGTTACCAGTGACATTGCTTGCTGATATTGCTTGAAGATCACTGTTTAAATTTAAATTATCTGCTGCATTATTCAAAAGGAAGTTAGGGTGTATTCTTCATTATTAAGGTCATACATATAGAACCTAACTGGTGGAAATGTTCCTTTTTGTTTTTCTTTTCAAAAGGGTGCCATTTGTGATTATGTCTGTGACATGTCATTTACTAAGAATGTAAAAAATCTCATTGGAAGCTGTTTGTATGAATTATTTAAGAACGAGAACACTATTTATGCCTAGAAGAGGTAAAAGTTTATTGGCTTTTGTGTGCATCATTGGCAGACGAGCTTGTTTGTGTGAGGAACTTGAAAGCGAGGGATATTGGCCGATTGGGCCAAGTTTAACTTGGTTTTTGTTGGCATCCGGATGAAGTGAAACGAGGCTGGAATGGTTTGCGATGTTCTCTTGATGACAGCGGAAGTCTTCAGACTTCTCTGTTGTCCGATGTTTGCCTTACAAGCGTTTCCGCGGATAATTTTTCTGAGACTCGCGGAGTTAACTGAGATATAATGAGGTTTTAATCATTAAGAGTTGGCAGCGTCTGCCGTTAGGAGGCAAACGCGGCGTTTTACCTGCCTCCATTGGAGCGTCTCCTCTGCCAAAGCCATTCTGGCTCCTTTTATACCCTTCCAACTCGAAGAGCACTAGAACACTGCCCTGTGCAATTTTGCCTGGTCTCCCCCCCGTGCCAAGACCGAGAACAGACCAGAGTCTTCCCAGCAAAGTAGGTTGTCACCATGGTCATGGTCAATTCCATTTCAATTCGGTCCATTCAATTCGTTCGCGGCGAGAGAAAATTGAGTTCTTGGCTGGCCTGCCTGGTTGAGTAAAGGTAAAATAAATAAAAAATTGAAATTCAATTCATGAATTGGAGAAAAAAAAAAAGTCCACGATGTTCTATAGGGATTTGTCAATAATGAATTGAATTTCAATTTGTGCCCTGAATTGATTGAATTGTAGTGGAATGGACCCCAGCCATGGCCATCAGATTCAGTCTCAAAGGGAGCAGAAAGAGCGACAGATGAACAGTGTTTCTTGCCAGCTTGCCCAAAGGGAATTAGAAAACTGTTTTACCGTGTTTTCCTATATGTGATATTGACTGTGATTGAATGGCGTTTTTGCATTTTCGTATTAACATGAGGAAAATTTTGATACACAGAAATATTTTCCCTAGTATTCAGTTTTGTAATGCGTTGTGTTTATCGAGGGCACAACTCTGTTCCCTTGATGGCGAAGGCGGAATGTGTTTTGGCATCTGCCTCCTGACCCAGAGGGACATCGCGGGGACTGGAGAGTCACGGCCTGGCTGAGACCGCGGTCCCAGGAGGGGGGCCGCTGCGTGGGGGGGGGGGGTCTGTTTTTCACAGCAGTGGAGTGGCACTGCTCTGACCCAGAGCAGCTGGGTTTAGGTGCCACTGCTTGTCGGAGGGCATGAGCTGCCAAAACAAAGGGAGGTAGATAGAGAGGGCCTTAAACTGTGAGGGAGACTGATATGGAGGGTGCATGCGCATGTGTGTGTTTGTGTGTGTGTGTGTGTGCGTGTGTGTGCGATGTGCATGCGTTTGTGTGTATGTGTGTGTGCAGTGGGTGTGTATGTGTGTGTGTGTGTGTGCAGTATGTGTGTGTGCGTGCGTGCATTTGCGTGTGTGTGTTGGAGAGGGAGGAGCGGTGGGAATGAATCCGGGTGAAGCGGGTAGAGGAGGGAGTGGGCGGAGCTCCGTGTCTGCCGCCTGAGTGACAGGTGACCGTTTGGGCTCACTTTGACAGCGCGTAGTGAAAGCGGCGCCCGTCGGGCAGCCTGCGGTTTCTCTGTCTCATGCACACGGCCGCGTTTGGGAAACGGTGACGCGCAGCCTTGTTTTATTACCTGCGAGCTGTGCTTTCTCTTCACTGTACATGTGCAATGTGCTCCATTAGCATCGTGGCAATCTATGTGCCGTAACCTGTTCTGATGGCTTGCCGATGTCACCGAGGAAATATGTCTTGCTTCATTTTGTATACATTGAGAATGAATAAACTTGAAATGCATCACCAGCCGAAGCATCGTGTCCTGACTTGTTTGTGTACCTAAATGTGTTCCGTGTCTTTCCCGTGAAGACCTTTCTAATAGAGCTGATTAACTCCACGGCGCGTGAGTGACGCATGGGTGCAGGACGGCACGCTTTCCTGGTAAAGGCCTGGCCTTCCCGTGGAGAAGGAGGTGGGAAAGGGGGGCAGAGGTCACCCGCGAAAGCCTCGCGCCGGGCCTGCCTCCGGAGCCGCCGGGCCCCGCCCGCGTTTGGCCCCTGAGCTCGGGGGGGCTTGCGGCGTCCCCGAACTGCAGAGGTGAAGATTAATATTCATAGGCCAAAGACCTGTACCCCCCCCCCCCCCCATCCCGGCTTTGGGGGTATCCGGACACGGGGGCCCTGGCCCCTCCAAAAGCGGTCTGCGGCGCGGCTGCTTGACGGGCCCGGAGCTCCCCCCGGCCGGTCAGCGGTGTTAAAGTATTAATAATGAGGAGTGACTGCGCAGCGGCTCCGCGCGCGGAGGAGGAAATGAGCTGGGCCTAATTGGCCCCGGAGCTCCTCCAGATCTGTAATGAGCTTCGGGGCCGACTGTCTGTCGCAGGACCCGGCCTTCGCTCCGCTTCGCCCCGCGCGGCCGCCCGGCGCTCTGTCCTCTGGCGCGCGCGGGGTGAGCGTGTAGCGCGTGCGTGAGGTCACCCCATCCTTTGATGGAAAGCGCGCTCATTTTAGTGTCAGTGAAGGGTAGTTTAGTAGCTACCACAAAAATATATAAACATACAACGTACCAGTAGTCTGTGTTACAATAACAACATAATATTTCAGTTCCTTGGATGCATTCATGGATGAGAGAACTAGAGTATATTAGAACTTAATTCACATAGTAGGCCTACACATAATTACAGAGATGGAAGTAATGTATAATGTATACTGTGTAATGTATTTTAGAATGCACTTATGCATATCATTTGCATGCCTCAGCAGCCGAAACAAACAGTGGTGAGACAGCGACGTGAAAATGGACTTAATCTTGCCTTGAAATACTGCTTAGTCTGTTACACCCAGACAAGCTTTCCCATTCACTGTGGATTCACTATTGACTCAGCTCTTGTACAGTGTGTTCGTTCTCTGGCTCCCAGGAAGATCCCAGCGTGTCAACAGTAAGCGGGAGCGGGGCATGATGGGAAGGCGCGTGTGCTGTTGCTGAGCGGGTTTTGTTCGGAGATGCTTTCAGTGCTGTTTTGCCCCCCGGGTCTCCCCATTCAGAATTCCTCCTGCCTGTTCTTGGCAAAGAGCCCACGGGGATGCGTGTTATTTATTCTGATTCCTCTTCGCTGTTCACTGCAGGAGGCAACAGTGCCCTGTTCTGCATCTCTATCTATGCCCATGGAGGGGGGCGGAGGTGGGGGGGGAAGGGGGGGGGGGCGGAGGTGGGGGGGCACCATTAGGTCATCAGCACACTAACGAGTGGCGCTGAAGAAAGCTTGGAAGTGGTGCTGTCGGTTTTTGACCAAAGGTCAGATACTCACAGCTGAAACTTGTGCAACTTTGCATAATGGATCTTTGGCCAGCTCAGGGATTTGTGTGGGCCTGGCTCAATGCTGATTTTTGATTTGCGGGTTAGACTTGATCCTAAACTTTGCTTTGTGGGCCAGGCTCGATCCTCATTTTTTGATTTGTGTGCCAGGACAGATCGTTATTTTTGGATGTGTGATCAGCCATAGAGGAAACTGTGAGGAAGAGAAGGAATCCCAGCTGTAGCCATTTGGCAACACGCAGCATGCTGCCATTTTCCTGTCTGAACTGGACTCCTCAGCAGGAATGGGTCATAATCTAAAGACCACATCACCAATAGCATGGCAATTATACACACCGCAGCATGTTATGTTGCGATATACATCAGAAATCTAGAACTTATCAGTGTTGCCATAATATAAAGTGAGTGATATAGACCTAAGCGTTTAAATAAATTGTATTTATCGAGTTGCATATGACTTTATTGTGATTCCATCAACATTTAAGGTGTATTGATATGCAGCATATCTTTTAAACAATAGCAGGCATATTATCAAGCTGATATGTTTGGCAATCACTCATCATCCCCTATCCATCTGATGAGTATCTGTTTCACTTCGTATCCCCATCTTCATCAGCACTAGAATATGATCCAGAACCTTCCAGTGTCTGCACCACCAGCTCCTCTACACAGTAAAATGTCCCGTGTTAATTTAACGCCTAACATTCCAGAGTGGGACCAAATGTTATCTGTTAAGAGTTGAATTAATACTGTTAGTGCTGAATTAACACGATACATTTGACTGTGTAGAAAGCCAGTTGACTGGTATAGTGTGCAGCTGGGCTTCAGACTGTCTCAACACATTAAGTAGAACCAAGGGTGATCCAATGTCACTGTGGGAGACGGCAGACCTACTTCTGAGATGGTGGAATTAGATTCTCCCAGCTCGAAGACTTCATCACATGCCAGAATATTGCGCCACAAATGTGCAGCAAATGCTTAATGATGATAATGTGCCTAACATTAAATTGCGAGCACAAAATACAATTATCAAGACATCGCTGAGCTTGGGATTACTTTCTCCCTCTCCAGTGCAAATGCCCTGTAAAGGAACCATAATTGACTAATAATCAGTCTGAATAATTATCTCTCCCCACTAAATCTTTCCTCCGCTGCTCTCCCCGGTGCTCGATAAAGGAAGCCACGGAAAAGACAAAGTGGTCCTCCGCAAAGGTGCGAGAGACTCATTGTCATTCCGAATGAACTCGGCTGGCCGGCTCCTTCGCGGGCTCGCTAACAGGTACGGCGATGCTCAGACCGGAGCGGCCGGCGCAGCCCAGACACGACGGCGTCAAACGCGCGCCGCCATCTGGCCGCCGTTAACCGGCGCAGGATCGCCTGTAAACCGCGGCTCTTTCTGAGCGGAGAGTCGCGCCCTTCGACCCCGCAGAGCGACAGGGAACGCAGGGGGCGGGTCGGCCCTGTGTGACCACCCGTCACGCTGTTTGTTTTCGAGCCCGGATAACGTTGAACAGGTGGTTAGGAGGTGAAAGCTGCGGCGATGATGAGCAGCTGTGCCCGGATCAAAGAGAACCGTGACACTCAGGACCTCCGCAAGTCACTCATGGGCTCCTGCTAAGGAGTAATTTGACAAGGGGCTCCAGGAAGGTGAAGGTAAGGCTCCTGTACTGTGTACGATCCCACCGAAAACTCCCGTCTGGACATTCATGTCAGACGTTTTCTGGAACAGGTTGTTCCCGCTTTCGTTTTCGCTTTAAGTTGAGTGTAAGGACATGAAGCCCAGTCAATTTGGAAGCGTGACTGAATTCCACCTGCCTGCATTTGTTAATGGTATAGCTAACAGAACAGAGCAGCAGCGCTGAACTTCAAAGCATTTTAATTCCACATTATTCCCACAGGCTTTTTACAAGGTTGAACAGTAGTCTTAATGCTGTGCCCGTTCCATATAATAACAGTAGTGCTTTATATAATATTAATGTTGACTGGATTGTATGTTCAACTGGTTGATGCCTGACGAAGCCTGTACCAGACCTTAATGTGGCAGAAGTTGCCCCAGTGGGGCATTACGCTGCTTAATACCAACATGGTGGCAATGTGTCATAATGGTTAGGGTCCTAGCCATTCAAACCACAAGGTAGGTCAGAATCCTGTTTTTGGCAGTGAAGTTGTGCCCTTTAGCGAGGTGCTTAATCTGAATTGCTTCTGTTATGTACCCACCTGTGTAAACGGATAATGAGTTCGCTATGTAAGTCACCCCGAATAAGGGCATCTGCTAAGCAAATAATGTAACAGGTTTTGTGTTTGAGATGGAGGTTTTTTCTTGGCAGACGCGCACTGTTTGTATGGCCAGGGGTCCTGGAGCCAGCTGGTGCAGCTACTGACAGAAGTCTGGGCCACTGTCCTTCACCTCCGCCAGCTTTGCTACCCCTCACCTGTTTCCTGCAGTCCTTTTCTATCAGTCTCTTCTTTTTCCCGAGTTGGCGGGATGCAGCGGAAAATCGCGTCGCAGTTAAAATGCCGTACCGGCGCTCGCTGCATTCGTGAGGCGATTCGTATTCCTGCTCTACCGTGCCGTTCTGAAGCATTATGGGATGGCGCCGCGCGTGGAGAGAGCTGAGAAGCGGATGAGCGGAGCGCCGCGGTGTTTATTTCCATAGGAATGATTGATCTTGGCTCCCGGAGTAACAAGCTGGCAGCGTCCGGCCGGAGGTCAGGCCTATCAGCGAGGTTGCCGCTCGCACATCGAACTTGCTTTGTCCTTTCGTTCCTGTTCCTGTGGGGGGGAGGGGATGGGGTATTTGTTTCCTGTCCGTGGAGGACTGCCAGCACACAATTGCCGTGCCTCTGTATATCTCCATGGCACACAATGAGAGAGAGAGAGACTGGCATATGGTGGTGTGGCTCTAGGATTCTGCTTTTCAGTATGGCTCCCCATGCTTTAACAAGTCACACCTTATTAAATGAATCAAGATGCCAAGCTTGAAGGTGTCGTTTCAATGCAGCATGGATCACCTGTAAAATAACATGAATTGCCTCAATGAAGGTTTGTGATTCTGAGCACAAGGTGGAAGTCGGTGGCTGCTCAGCTAGGCCAGCTTCACTGGACACAAATTTCCTGCCGTGTGCGGCGTGTGTCAATGTCGGAAACCACAGTTCTGCATCAGAAACTGACATCATTTCGTGGATGGAGGGATTCTTGTCCAGACACTTACCATAAATTACCAGACATAGCCATCCATGTCTCAGATCATGCTGTGAAATTTCAGTGCGTCCAGACCAGGTGAGTCCATGAATTAATTGGGAATATTCAAGTCCAGAAATCTCTGATCACAGACATGGCCCAGGAGTGTGCAGAAGCTTCTGGAAATACTTGTGTTGACACAGGGAAACTGCCACTCACACCCGACACACCCCAAATTTCACTGAAATTGAACAGGTTTCATATCTTCCAGAAACTCTATTTTTTAATGCAGTGAAGAGTAGAACAGATGTGCTGGGTTGGAGCTATTTTGGAAAAGGCGGGCATAAAATGAAACTAAAATTACCACCAATAATTTTTAAATACAGTCGAAACTCAAAGGAACTCAGAGTTGCGGACTGACTGGTCACCCAAACAAGGTATGAAATCAAAATGGTAGGAACCCAGTTATTTGCTGCTATGCCAAGCATCTAATAGATTCTCTTTGGTATTATCAGTGATGCAATAAAGGTGAGTATTAAATGGAATTGAGTCACACAAAAAATCTGAAATATACCTCAGTTGTGTATTGGGGTCCATATAAAACCACTATGTTTTTGAGGGGAACAAGTTTCTGAGTGACACACACAAATCAGTGAAGCAAGAACAACCATATCTACTTGTGCGCAGTAAAACACAGTTTAATCGTTAGCAGTTCCAGAAGAGGCTCAGGTTGAGCTGTCTACTCATCAAGCTGAGTGCTGCACCCCTTCAATGTTCCCTCACTGATGCCAGGTCTCTAATGGCATGTGAGGACATTTCTTCTGTGCTGGTGTCCAAAGGGAGTCCTTCCTCCTTTGACCAATTTACTTTACATTGCAGTAAAATCATGGGCTTTGTGATCATAAACACATAACAAATGTATCCACCCCTATGTAACTCCTTGGGATTGGGTCTCCATTAAAGCTTTGTAATAGCTGAGTGAGTGACTGCTTGTGAACTGGAATGCGATAGCCACCAAGTTATGTTATGGGCTCGTCACCATGTAAAGATTGATAGCTAGCTTTAACCAACGTTTTTACGTGAGCTTGTTTCAAGTACATTTCACACTGGTGTCCATGCCCTGTGAATAGCGTATCCATGCGCAATAATTAGCTGCTGACAGAGAAGCACTGCTAACCAGGAAATGATCGCTGCCCCTGTCATTTGACCAGAGCTGACGCAACAGTGTAAATGCCCACACTTTCCAGGCTCTTCTCATCCCTCGTTGCTTTTCTGAGAGCCAGGAAGACATTGACGGCCATGACAGGAAGCAAGCCCGTCCTCCAGGGGAACATTTTCAGTGCCAGCCGCACTGTATCCTCTGGAAAAGACCAGCGGAATGCCACGGCCTTGCCAGTGTGACGAGGTCCAGGGACGGCGGAGCGAGGCCAGAGGAAATAAAGCTCGCTGAACGCGCCGTAAAGATGAAATACAGAGAGGAGCCGCGGGGGGAATTCCTCTGCGGCTGGAGCCTCCCTCCTGACGGCCATTTTTTCCCAGGGACCGGGGGAAAGCACACGTCAGCAGAGAGCCGCACGTGACAAACGCACACAGTGGGGAAATGCTCCGCGCGCGGCATGTCAGAAATAAGGAATTGCTGGCTGCGCAGCGAGAGCTGACTGCTCAGTCTACGGCTAGTCGAGCCCCTGGCGTTCGCGACCACCGAAACACATTACCAAAAGTGACTGGGGTCTTCAAAGAAATTATCGGGCCGGTCTGACTCACAACGCGCTCGCGCCACTTCGTTTAAAAAAAAAAACGCTTCCTCTCCCTGCGCTGTAAACGGGCGACTAGCAATAAATATTAGATGCAAACGGAATGCCCCAGAGCGTGGTTAGGAAAGAAAACAGACATTTTAACTCGCAGGCTGGGAAATACGGCGGGCCGGATAATAAATCAGGCATTCCACTGGGCAGCCGCTGCCGAATCAAGCCAGCCGATGAAGGCCCTCCACGAATCTTAAGAGCGCGGCGTTTTGCGAGCAAGTGAAAGGGAAGATTAACCGACAAAAATGATGTAATGTAGGGACGTGTCGAGTGCCCAAACAAGGTTGGGTGTTCACTGGCAAGTGGGAACGATATTAAAAACCTCCTCCTGAAGTGCGGCCCGCCCGCGGAGTGCGGTGCGCCGTGCCGTGGGGCTACGTTGGGTAATGGGAAACAGAGGAGCCCTGTTGATTGCCGGGTTTCTGTAATCATTCTGAGGAGGACGGAGGCCCGCCCGCGAGCGTTGCCTGTCGACCCCCTCCGCTGTTTCCGCCGGCGCCTGAGCACGCGTCCCGGTGTGGCTGTGTAATTGTTTCGGAGTCGTGCTTCCCCCCCCCCGAGCAGCCACTATTAACCCCATCACTGAGGGAGATGACCTCAATTTCGCATGTGATTGATACCCACAAACTACAGTACCAAACTGTCTTGGTTGGAGGTTTTTTTTTTCCCCCCACCCATTCCATATGCTGTTGTACGTGCCTGGGTATGTACTGTAGGTCTGTGCATGTACGTGTGTGTTACTCTATGTGTGCGCCTCTGTGAGTATGTACTGTAGGTCTGTGCATGTACGTGTGTGTTACTGTGTGTGTGTGCCTCTGTGAGTATGTACTGTAGGTCTGTGCATGTACGTGTGTGTTACTCTATGTGTGCGCCTCCGTGAGTATGTACTGTAGGTCTGTGCATGTACGTGTGTGTTACTCTATGTGTGCGCCTCCGTGAGTATGTACTGGAGGTCTGTGCATGTACGTGTGTGTTACTCTATGTGTGCGCCTCTGTGAGTATGTACTGTAGGTCTGTGCATGTACGTGTGTGTTACTCTATGTGTGCGCCTCTGTGAGTATGTACTGTAGGTCTGTGCATGTACGTGTGTGTTACTCTATGTGTGCGCCTCTGTGAGTATGTACTGTAGGTCTGTGCATGTACGTGTGTGTTACTGTGTGTGTGTGCCTTTGTGAGCGTGCGCTTGTGCGGGTGCAAATGCATGTTCCTGACAGGCTTCACTTCAAACTCGCGGGCTCAACCTGTGCAGTAGTTCTGCTGCTGTTGTTGCTAATGGAAACTATGTTTATTTCGCACAGGGAACCAGCCATCTTTGTTTGTGTTCGAGTCTGTGGGATATCATTAAGGAGATGGTGCCCTTGAAAGTGGGGAGATTATCAAAGGTGCTCTTTATCGTGGAGGTTAAAGTGCTATCCTGCTGCTAGCCGGCTCTTATTTTCTTTCTTTGTGCATCAGTGTTTCAGGAAGGCGGTGTGAAGGAAATTTAGGGCTGCATTCCTTGACAGCAGCACAGAGAGCTCTGAGATCTCCAAGCCTCTATGGCATCCAGGTTTCCTTCTGTTCTGTCCTTTCAGAAGACTGATGGATATCAGGGGCATGAATAGGTCTGCGTCTCTCCAGAAAGTAAACCTGCTTGCTTGCAACATTTGGTGCATTGATATTCGCAGCAACTCAAGAGCTTGCTCAAACAGAGACTGGAAACCATAGGTAACCGTGTACAGTGTTTTGTACATGCAACTTTGTTTTGACATATTTTACAGATTATGCGAAGAATATGCAGACAGGATTCAAAACTGTTTAAAAGTCTGAAAGTGAGATGAATTCACTAGGGTGCAAAGGGTACATTGGTTCCCAGATAAAGTTGACTGATAAATGGCTTCAGGGCTTGTGATAATCTGTGCTTGTGGAACTCAGTAAATATAATTCTGCTTTTCTGCTGATTTTCCTGTAGTTTGTTCTTCGCACTCTGTTACTGTACACGTTTGAGGTGGCTGTGTAAAATTGGGTTGAACAAGGGATGTGTTTTATGGAGGGACCTTGTTGTTTGTATTTGTTTTATGTGTATATTTTTTAAACTTAAAAGTTTTACTTACAGATGTTAACGTAGGGGCTGCTGGGTGGGTCATTTGGTTAAGGCCCCATGTTGTGGTGCACAGCCCCGTGGTCTCGGATCGAATCCGGATCATGCCAGTGCCAACTGTGGCCAGGAGCTGCAGAGGGTGATGCAAAATTGGTGATTGCATTTCCCAAGCTAAGGGAGGGTTCAGTTGGTTAGAGCTCCACATTTCATTGCTCTCTAGCTGGTTAATCATGCTGGTTAATCATTGACACCTGCGGACTGCAGGTACCTGTAATAGCAGCATATGAAAGGTCTTCTTCCAGCTGGACTGTAAGTAAGTTTGGCTGTGGGCCATGTGTCTTGGACAACATGTGTCTTGGAGGAGAACTGCGGATGTGTTCACTCGAATCGGCCGTGGGGATTGTGTATGAACGGTGGCTGCAATTGCAAATAGCCAACTGGACATTCCAAACTAGGGGGAACTGGACATGTCCTGCCCCACATTGGACACCCATAATTTATTTTTGTACATTGAAAGGACTGTTGGCATAATCCTGATAAATCATTATTATACTCAGTTTGTCCCAAAAATGCACATTAATGTAAAATGTAGAAAATATAATGAAAAATTCTACATTACATTATATTACACATATTATTTCACTGCAGTCAAACTCCTTAGTCAGTGCAATCGGACAAAAACATTCTGATGACAATAAATGAATAATCCATGCGGCAAACATATATAACGCACGCTCAGGGAATTATTTGCACAGTTCTCTTTGTTCTACTCCAGCTCTGATGGGCTGCTTTTAGTCAGTACACACAGAGAATGTTTGTTTGAGCAGATCATTGGGTGAATTGTGGCGAACCGGACTGAGTAAAAATGTCACATGCTGTGTCTTGCCTTCAGGTCCTCCCATGATTTTCATGGTCTCTGACTAAATAAGTTTATAATGGGAGAGGCACCACTTCTACATCCCATGGAACTGCTCTGGGACTGTGGGACTGTTAAAAAGGAAATTTGGGGAGAGAAGTGGAGACAGTGCTGTTCTTCTGTAAATTAAAAATTGTCCATTAAAATTTTTTGTCTGAGTTTAGTCCACCAGATCCACAATTCAGAAGGGTAGCTATGCAAATTTTTGGTAGATTAATGCATTTATAGAGCATGAATTCATTATGATATTCAATTTGTGGTGTTCTGGAGAAAACAACCTCGGAATGTCAGATAGTGTATGCTGGACAGAGGCCCAGACATGATGTAATCTGCGCTGAGGGTTCAGATTCAGTGTCTACACATATGATATTCTGACTGTAGTCATATGCACCCCCCCCCCCCCCTCCCCAATTGTCCTGCTCTGAATTGGAATAATTAGAACCAATGAGTACCTTGCTAAGTCATGAGTAACTTGCAAAGCTTCCAATCCCTTTTCCCAGTTTGTCATCTTTTATTTTGGTGTGTGTGTGTGTGTGTGTGTGTGTGTGCATGTGTGTGTTTGTGTTTGTGCGTGTATGTTTTGTGTGTACTTTTATGCATGTTTGCATATGTGTACGTTTTTGTGCACTGTATATGTGTTTTGTGTACATGTGTTTTTGCTTGTGCAAGTGGGCTGAGCATGCATTTAGCTTGTGCATATGTGTGTGAGTGTGTGTAGTCTGCATTAAAGTTCCAAAGCATGGGCTAATCCACAGCATGATGCCTGCATGAGTCAGCATCACGGTGATACCGCATCGTGGGCCACAGTTGAGGACTTCTAAAGATCACAGCGGAAGCTTACTCAGCACCGGGCCCTGAAATCCTGCAATCTTCCTCTAATCTTGACTCACATATTCGGAATGGGCAGCCCCTAAATGCTAGAGTGGCAAAAGAAAAGCCCACAGAATTGATATTGTTGTTTCAAGCCTGGCCAAAAGGGGACTCTTGAAGGTGGAGGAGACCTTTCAGAACCTCTGTAGCTCTTGGAATTGAAGGAGAAAAACCTCAGACTCTTCACGATTATATCACGGAATGAAATAATGGCCTCTAGAAAAGTTAGGTGGACATAATCCTGCTGAGTAAGAACATATGCAGTGCCATGAAAAAGTATTTGCCCCTTCCTGATTTCTTCTATGATTGCCTATTTATCAGAACGAATAGTTTGATAAATATTAAACATGGGGAACCTGAGTAAACACAAAACACATGCAAGAATTTTAGCCCACTCTTCTTTGCAGAACTGTTTTAATTCAGACAAGTTGGTAGGTTTTTAGCATGATCATCTCGTTTTAGGCCATAGCATCTCTATTAGGTTCAAGTCAGGGCATTGACTAGGCCACTGCAAAACTTTTGCTTCTTTCCAACCATTCAAATCTGCTTTTGTGTTTTGGATCATTGTCTTGCTGTATAACCCAGTTACAATTCAGCTTCAGCTCATGGACAGATGACAAGACATTCTCCTTAAGAATTTTCTGGTACAGTGCACCATTCATGGTTCCTTAAAAAAGGCAAGTCGTCAAGGTCCCAAGCCAGCAAACTATCCCACACCATCACACTACCACCACCATGTTTGACTGTTGGAATGATGTTCTTACTGAGAAACGCTGTAATTTTTATGCCAGACATAATGGGACCCATGTCGTCCAAAAACTTCTGCTCTTGACAAACGGTTTTTGTGCTGACGTTGTTTCCAGAGGTGGTTTGGAACTGCAGTGAGTGTTGCAACTGAGGACTGATGGTTTTTACGCACTACACATATCAGCACTCGATGGTCCCGTTCTGTGACCATGTGTGGCCTCCCACTTCACAGCTGAGCTGGTGTTGCTCCTAAATGCTCCCTCTTCACAATAACAGCACTTACAGTTGACTGGGGCAGCATTTTGCTGTTTTCAATCAGCTGACTCTAATTATCAATTACATTTTATTAATTGGTTGATTAACTAAGGGGAAATTACTTTTTCACATGGGTGATGTGAGTATTTGATAACTTTTTTCATTAAATAAATGAAATAATAATTTTAAAAATGTGTTTTGTGTTTACTCAGGTTCCCCTTGTTTAATATTACATATTTGATCTGAAACCATTCAGTGTGACAAATATGCAATAATAGAGGAAATGAGGAAGGGAGCAAATGCTTTTTCACCGCACTGTATTTGGAAAGGTGTCATGTTGTTCATTAGCCAAATGACAGGACATCTCACCTCAGTAGTTAAACAGTATTTCCATTTATGTAAATGTATGCAACACTGGGATGTTGATTCTAAGATTTTTCCAAAAGGAAACTAGCGATATTTACCTAAAAAAGAAAGACATTTTGTGCCTCTATGTAGTTCCTTGTTAGGAAAAAAAGTTAATAACTGACCTGAATGCACATCAGTGAAGATCTCAGTTTAATAGTGGGTTGCAAAAACCTGTCCCATAGCTGCCTAAAATCAACCATCACGAGGAGAATGCTCAAATCTTCTGACACCACTTTCCCTGAAAAAAGGCCATTTCGAAACACCTGTCTTAGTGGGTGTTTTCCATTCTTGTAGACGTGATTGTTTTCAGTGCTCCGAGGTAAATTCTAATGGAGGACTAGCTAGTGTTACAGATTCAGGCAACACACATGGCAACAGTAAAATGAAACCATTATCATTAAAGGGGGATTTACGTGGGGCACAGAAGCACAGCTCTCAGTTCTGTGCAGTTAAACAAAGAATCCCATTTTCACCCGTAGTCATTTATGTTCACAGGCTTTTGTTGTCTTTGTTGAATGGCTTTGCATGAAGGATCCATACTGTAAGTGTCTGTCTGCAACGGAGAAGGGAAAAGCCAAACTGAAGTTAACGCTGAAGAATAGTGCAGTAAATAGTGTTTGTCAAAGGAAAATGTTTGTGTACATTAGCCCAAGAAATCCTCTATGTTTTGCATGCCTGCAGCCTTTACTTGTTGTTCTAGAAAAGAAAATGCAATATTTATGGGCTCGTTCACATAGTGAGGAGTAGTGTTTTATACATCATGAAATATAAGGGATGTAGTGCTTCTCAAAGTGCTTTTTGGGGGATGCTCACCCATGTTACCCACAGTATGCAGACCCCAGACATTAAATATGAAGCTTAAAATGTATCTGTACATTTGAAATATTGTAAACAAAACCACATTTCTGGGGTAGGAGATACTAAAGGGACAGAAATGGGTCATTTGTCTGACAGTTTGCCAAATACCATGATTGTGTCAATACCACACAATTATTCAGTGCATTGTCTGGTCAGACTGACTTAGGTTACAGAGAACTGAGGCTCAGGAATTGAAACAGATATATACTAATAAACTCTTGGCTCTGTATATCTCCTGTAATATTTTGTAATAGTTATAATGGCATTTGGTCTTAATTGAAGGTCTTCAGAGAGCTATAACTGCAGCTTTTATGAGCAGGTGCCTACCGGCATCCCTTTCAATGCACGGGTTTCATATGTGCATTCATATCCACTGCAGAAGGATCAAAATACTGCTTTTTGCCAGGCACATACATATATGCTAATGAGCTATAAACCAACCAGATACCAAAGGATGCTGTGGCTTTCTCATAAAATAGATGTGGGAATCAAGACAGACAAAAAAGCAGACATGGTAAAACAACAAAATGGCTTAAAAGGCAGCGGCTTGGCGGGGCGGCGGGTTGGGGTGGGGGGGGCGTGGGGGGTTTGGCGGTGAACACATCTTAAGCTGTCAGCAGCACTTGAAAGAAATGCACCCCATAATTCAGCCTGATCATCCCCCATTTAAATGAAAATGAGACGAAATGTACATTCACCAGAAATAAAAAAAAGAACAGACTGATTAAACAACCTCTCAATGACTCCGCTCACAACAAGTATCAAGAAGAAAAAAAAAAACGGCTAATGGTTACAGTGCATTTATATTCACTAAACCAACTCGAACACTCACTGTACTTCAAACAGCAACCAGACAGGGCTCAGATAAGAATGTCAATTAAGTGGAATAATTTGTAATTTCAGCGGTGAGTACTTGACATCTGTGTTGTCACTGCTCTATAAAAGCTATGCTTGAGTGGCTCAAACTATAAAGGCAAGATAATGTGGCCACCTACAGGATATTCTTGGATCAGTGATTTACCTGCAGGAGTCCCAGGGTCTCCTGTCACATATTCACGCTCTCATAAATGTTCATTTTATTATAATCATAATGGAGGCTTTTCAGTTTGGCAGTAAAGTTGCACGCGGCATATTGCACAGTGCGAGATTTAAACAGCACCTACCTGGTCTGTCTGTTGCTGCAAAACTGGGCTCCTCCAGGGTGCACTTATCACAGCTGGGAATAGAGTAGAGGAAGAATGGAGAACATCATGGACGATGGCCAGCTGCTACACAGATACTACAGTGACTGGGATCAGGGCAAGGGAATAAAGTACACAGTAAAACGTCTAGTGTTAATTCAACTCTAACAGAGTACATATGAGTCTAACTGGGACAACATGCACTCTGTAAGAGCTGATTTAACACTGAACATTTCACTGTGCATAGACACAGAGTAGAATTATAGGACAGCTAGGGGAACTGAACAGCTTTCACCAACTCACTGGTCACAGGTGCGAGTCTTAGGTCAGGTGAGTAAGGTCAGATTCTCTGGCTGCTGCTGTGTGCACGTATGCACACTGCACACATACATGCATTTGTACACACACACACACACACACACACACGCACATGCACACATCATTTTTTTATGCTTGATGGAATTAAGGCTGGGCTGAGCTGATCCAAGATCTGTCTCTGTATTCAGATGTTTATCAGAGTTAAACGGTACCCAAAATGGTGGCAAGATGTGTTGTGCAGTCTGTTGGTCCCCAACCCCCCACCCCCCCTTTGATTCCCCTCCACGGCACCTTCTCAGCTCCACCCCTTCTTTTATCTGCTGTCCTCTCTGCTTTCCACCTGTCTGAATGAAGCGAATAACGCTACAGGAGTGTGGACTGTCCTGATCTCTTTTTTATTAGAAGCCCCTGAGAGGAAACAGCACAACGTTAAACGTGAGCGCGACGCGACGTGGACGCACTGAGATGGTAGCGCGCCGCGCCAGACGGCCCGCTCCCGAGCTCCGCCTCCCCCCGAGAGCGAGAGCGAGTCAGCGTCTTGGCTCCGGCCCGTGGCCCCGTGACAGGTACATCGCCACTCAAAGGCGTCATTTCCTCTGACAGCCGCGTTCCTTCGCCGCCTCGCAGGAAGAGACGGAGCATATGCTGGAGCCGGAGGCCACGTGTAGTGCGCAGGAGAGATCAACGGGAGCCAGCGTGGACGGGGGAGAAACAGCTGGTCAGAGCGCTGGGTGGCAGGCAGAGGGCCTGTCTGTACCACGCGTGTGCGTTTATGGGGAGAGGTAGCGCCTCTTCTCTCTGTCCTTGGACCCCACACAAAGGGTGCAGGGGTGTAATCTGGGAGCTTGTACCTTCGCCATTGGCCACCGTTCCCCGATACCTACCTATGTGAGACCTGGAACAAACACAGGGGAAGTGTTTGCCAAGCATTTGGCTGGTGCATCCTCACAACGGGTCAGCAGCATTGTTAGCATGTGGTGCTAGTTCCCCGAGGTTCATTTTCATTCAGCAAAAGGAAACACCAGTCAAACTTTGGATTTATTTCAAGAGAGAAAACTGGCAATAGCAACATTATGCACAAACAAATTTTTTTTGCCTTGGTGATTTACAGAGGGAGTCGTATCAGGCCAAAAATAAACACAGAGTAAACAAAGGAATATGGGGGGAAGAAGTTATAGTGGAAACTATAAACATGGAAAGATTGTATGGGGAAAAAAAGTAGTTAAGACAAGAGGTGTTATTTGTCGTCATTGGCTCGGCGCTCTCTGGAATCTCCTCCACCAAATCTTATTTTGAGACCTCCAGTAGTAATTAGAGACTTTCATTTTAATATTGCTGTCATATCAGACATACAGATTCCACTGCCAAATGATTGTTTGTTGGTTTGTTACTACCTTAAACAAAGGTTTATATTTACAAAATAAGAGTATCTTCATTTTAAATCATTAAATATTGTGAACAAAATGTACACTACATGGTCAAAAGTACGTGGACACCTGACATCCAACATCTCATCCAAAATCATGGGCATTAATAATGAGTTGGTCTACCCTTTGCTGCTATAACAACCTCCACTTAGCCTTCTGGGAAGGCTTTACACTAGATGTTGGAGCACTGCTGCAGGGATTTGCTTATCATTCTGCCAGAAGTGCATAAGGGAGGTCGGGCACTGATTGGGCAATTAGGCCTGGCTTGCAGTTGGCTTTCCAATTGATCCCAAAGGTCTTGGATGGGGTTGAGGTCAGGGCTCCGTGCAGGCCAGTCAAGTTCCTCCTCGGCAAAACCATTTCTATATGGACCTTGCTCTGTGACCGGGGGATTGTCATGCTGAAACAGGAAAGGGACATCCCCAAATTGTTGAGGAAGCACAGAATCGTCTAGAATGTGATTGCATGCTGTAGCATTAAGATTTGCCTTCATTGGAACTAAGGGGCCTAGCCCAAATCATGAAAAACATGCAGTTGTTACCCCCACAGGACTGTGCAATAGGAGTAGCTGGCACAGAGAAATTGGAGGTTCTTTGTCACAGTTGCCATCACAAGAGGAAGCAGTGAATATCCTGCCGACCAATGCCCTCAGTTCCTCAGCAGTGCTTTAGCAAAGTGTAACTTTGGCTGGAGTCAACACAGGACTCACTAGGCCATCATTCACTAGGCCACTGACCACTCCTCTGACAGCAGATACACACACTGGGTGCACTCTGGAGACCGTACACAGAGCTGGAGATTTTCTAGATCAGTGCTTTTCCCACCATCATGTCAAACACTCCAGATTCAGGGACTGCGACCTAGTAATGCTTGAACAACACATGACGAATGGACATGAGAGCACCTGAATGTACAAGGCCGAATTGCTTTAACATTACTTGCGGTCAAATGCATCAGGAACTCTCATCTCGTCAATCGAAGTTATATTCTCTGTTCCTGCAGCTGGAGACACCAGTGGAATTTAAATAGTCGAGAGCAGTCCTGTTTGGTCTAAAGGCTTCCCCTACTAAACGTCCATGTTCATTTTAAGAGCACACTTTACATCTGGATTGCTCATTTTGTGTGGCACATTGAAGCAACAGCATGAATCACGTGCAAAACTCTAACCATATGTGGCACACAGCACACAGCGTTGCAGCCTTAGCAACAGCCATTTGAATGTTTAATGACCGGTGGCAAATTTTCCTTTAGCGGTATGTTTTACGCTATACCGCCATAGCGCAGTTTCTGGGAATTGAGCCATTTCTCCCAACAATTTCACATTTTTCAACCAAGGAGGACTAAAACATGAAGTGCTGGCACATGTCAACAAACATGCAACCGTAATGGGGACTGAGATATACGGTGCCGAAGATGGCAGTCAGCCATCCATCCCGCCACTTTCATCTGTCCCCCATAAATTCCGCGGAGGTTTTAATTGACGAGAGCGCGATCATGACTAACGTTGCCGCGGAGATATACGAGGCGCGCTGCAGCGCCGGTCAGAGCTGCGTACGGATGCGCGTCTGCCGGGCGGAGTTAACGGGTCTGTAGCGAACACCGAGCGCGTAGTTAGACGGTGCACGGCCTCACGGTGATGGTCCATCTGAACGGATGATAAAGACTAAGGCCTGCAGCCACCGTGCTAAAGACTTGACGCGGAATCAGTTTTTTTCGGTTTGTCGTGTTAGACATTGCAAAGTTGCAGCGTTAGCTCTGTGGGTGGGGAGATATTTATGATTACTCGAGCTTAATAATTAAATATTTCCTCTGGAAATGAAGCTTCATAGTGTAATATTGCTTCAACAGTCCCACTGTGCACATCAAGCATAGATGTTGGCAGATTTTTTTTTAAATCTTAAAGATATTCCTTTGTTGCCATAGAGCTAAAATAACGAATAAAAGATTTTCCAAAAAGAAAATTTGAACAGTTTGTGTGAAAAATAAGTCTCCCGTTAAATATTTCAGGAAAGCGCCGGAATAGAAATTATTTTGACACAGTATGGAGCTTCTCTATAAAACCAGCCATTGCTGACATAATAAAAGTTTAAAGAATTGCCATCAATATCTCATCTAATTTCCATTCCTCAGGAGACGGCAAGCTTTGAAGCAGAATGCTTGTCAATAGTCAACAACTTTAATTTATGGATGCGCTTCCACAGTTGCTTTGAAATACAGTGTAGCAACGGCATAAGGCTATTTTGGAAAAAAAAAAAACAATGACCTCAAAGCAAATTTTTATTTACTTGGAGCCCTAGAAATATATTTTAGTTGCACAAAAGGCAATCATCATGTTATAACATACAGTAAGAAACAGTGTGATTATTTTAAGGGAATTTGTGGTTTTTTTGTGAGTCGGATTTGATGTGGACAACAACATGGACGTAAAACAAAAGTTTGATGTGTCCCTGCACTTCATCATCAGCTAATCGTGTCCAGAAGCTGTACAGTTGTGCAGTGAGGTGAGGCCACTTGTGCTTTTCTGAGCTGTTGGTCAGATGCTGTGCACTTTATCTTTTAGTGTAGGGGGCTTTAGAACTTTTTGTAGACTTTTGCACCCTAAGAGCACATATCATTGTAGTAGCACAGAGACCTGCAATCTTCAAAAAATTTTATGATTCATTTTTCCATTTACCAACACAGCATTATGGTTTAGTTACATGTTTGGAACCATATCCTTCGTTGAGTTTTGAGAGATTTCCAGTACACAGCTGATGAGATCTTTGACCTGAATGAAGATAGACTGACTGAATATGCATGAGCAGGCCTGAATTTCTGCTGCAGTTTACTTCCTGTTGAGCAATTAGCCCTGGTGCTGTCGGAAACCTCACCTTACTTGGAATCGCCCACTTCCTAGGAGGAACTCTGTATTTCTGTTTCCAGCCAAACAGCCTACACTCTGTGAAGGATTGGGTCTTAGCACACACTCTATATATAGCAATGACACAAAAATGGCAAGCAACCAAACAAATACATTAAAATTCAACTACCAAGCCAGGTAATAATGAAAGTCATTAAATCTGAAAACAATTCGCCTTAATTTTCTTTAAAAATATCTAATATTGTAATATTCCCTTTTAAAGAAGCAGAATACACCAATCTATTAAAAATTATTGTTCATCAAAATTGAAGAATAAATTTCATATTGCAATGAATATGTGTAATATGTACAGCAATTACAGTTTCATTACGTTCTTTTAGCAGATGCTTATCCAGAGCCATTTGCAATGGAAGAAAGCAAAAGTGTAGTAATGTGAGCAAGAGTGCCAGGGCAGGCTCATAGCAATCCCTGACCAGTAAGTATGAGCGCAACATCAATAGAAATTGTATGCATTATACTGTAGAATGAACAAACAAAATGCAATATAAAGTGTACAATGTGCTTTCATGTGGTATGCAACTTTTACAGATATTTAAATGCACTGATATATTGAAAATTGAAAATACACGCACATGTTTGTACATACACCTTAGCCAAATCCATTTAAACTCAGTTTTTCACAATTCCTGACATTTAATCCTAGTAAACATTCCCTGTCTTAGGTCAGTTAGGATCAGGACTTTATTTTAAGAATGTGAAATGTCAGAATAATAGTAGAGACAATGATTTATTTCAGCTTTTATTTCTTTCATCACATTCCCAGTGGGTCAGAAGTTTACATACACTTGGTTAGTATTTGGTAGCATTGCCTTTAAATTGTTTAACTTGGGTCAAACGTTTCGGGTAGCCTTCCACAAGCTTCTCACAATAATTTTCTGGAATTTTGGCCCATTCCTCCTGACAGAACTGGTATAACTGAGTCAGGTTTGTAGGCCTCCTTGCTCGCACATGCTTTTACAGTTTTGCCCACAAATTTTCGATTGGATTGAGGTCAGGACTTTGTGACGGCCACTCCAATACCTTGACTTTACTATCGTTAAGCCATTTTGCCACAACTTTGGAAGTATGTATTGGGTCATTGTCCATTTGGAAGAGCCATTTGCGACCAAGCTTTAACTTCCTGGCTGATGTCTTGAGATGGTGCTTCAACATATCCACATCATTTTCCTTCCTCATGATGCCATCTATTTTATGAAGTGGCAAGTGCACCAGTCCCTCCTGCAGCAAAGCACCCCCACAACATGATGCTGCCACCCCCGTGCTTCACAGTTGGGATGGTGTTCTTCGACTTGCAAGCCTCACCCTTCTCCCCCCCAACATAACATTCAATTTTTGTTTCATCAGACCAGAGGACATTTCTCCAAAAAGTAAGATCTTTGTCCCCATGTGCAGTCGCAAACTGTAGTCTGGCTTTTTTTATGGCGGTTTTGGAGTAGAGGCTTCTTCCTTGCTGAGCAGCCTTTTAGGTTATATCGATATAGGACTCGTTTTACTGTGGATATAGATACTTTTCTACCTGTTCCCTCCAGCATCTTCACAAGGTCCTTTGCTGTTGTTCTGGGATTGATTTGCACTTTTCGCACCAAAGCACGTTCATCTCTAGGAGACAGAACGCGTCGCCTTCCTGAGCGGTATGACGACTGCGTGGTCCCATGGTGTTTATACTTGCGTACTATTGTTTGTACAGACAAACGTGGTACCTTCAGGCATTTGGAAATTTCTCCCAAGGATGAACCAGACTTGTGGAGGTCCACAATTTTCTTTCTGAGGTCTTGGCTGATTTCTTTTGATTTTCCCATGATGTCAAGCAAACAGGCACTGAGTTTGGGGGTAGGCCTTGAAATACAGGTACACCTCCTATTGACTCAAATAATGTCAATTAGCCGATCAGAAGTTTCTAAAGCCATGACATCATTTTCTGGAATTTTCCAAGCTGTTTAAAGGCACAGTCAACTTAGTGTATGTAAACTTCTGACCCACTGGAATTGTGATATAGTGAATTAAAAGTGAAATAATCTGTCTGTAAACAATTGTTGGAAAAATTACTTGTGCCATGCACAAAGTAGATGTCCTAACTGACTTGCCAACACTATAGTTTGCTAAGATGAAATCTGTGGAGTGGTTAAAAATGAGTTTTAATGACAAAGTGTATGTAAACGTCCAACTTTAATTATATATATATATATATATATATATATACACGGTTGATTTCATATTTTTATTAAAATCTAATTTGCTCAAACTGGAAAATTTAAAAGCTGAACTCAGTTATATGTTAGCCAATATAAAAAAAAATAATACAGGTGAAATATGTTGCTTGCAAAGTATTCACACGCCTCACATTATTATGAATTGGGGAAGTGAGCCTTTTGCTTCGGAAAGTCTCCATCAGCTTCGCATGCTGATTATGAAGTATTTTTATTTGTTCTTCTCGGCAGATTTGCTCCGACTCTCAAGTTGCTTGGACATTGCTAAAGGCCTGTCAAGTTGAGCCTTCGATTTTCAATGGGGTTGAGTTCATGACTTTGAGTGAGCCACTCAAGAACATCCACCTTTTTACTCTTGAGTCCCTCTATTGTAGTTTTCTCTATTGGTGTTTCGGATTGTTGTCCTGCTAAAAGGCGCATTTTTGTCCTAGCTACAGTTACAGTAAATGAATTAAAACATGTTTTCTGCTGGTATTAGCCTGTACTTTGCACTGTCCGTTATTCCTGTGATTCTAACATGTTTCTCAGTTCCTGCCAAAGAGACACATCCCAGTAGCATACTACCACCACCATGCTTTACTGCTGGCATGGTGTTAAGTGCGATTTGTTAGGTCTATTTTAGTATCATCTGACCACAGAATCTTTTCCCACATTTCGGCTGGATCATTCTCATGCATTCTTCCACCCTGCAGGTAGGCTTTAAGATGATTTTTTTTAGTAATGGGTGCTGTCTTACCCCCTGACATACATGCTGGTTTTGCGTAGTGTCCTTAATATTGTTGACTAAGTCATTAGACCCATTCTCAGCCATTAAACTGCTGTAACACTTTATTAGTTGAGTAATTGCTGGGCGTCACAGTGATTTCCCTCACCAGTTTCCTTTTTGTTTAGTCATTGAGTTTGCAGCCTTTTCTAGGCAGGATCTGGGTGGGCTTTGCATCGACATTAATGTAGAGCTGCCACAGCATGGGGGTTGACTACTTATGAAAGCGAAACATCTCCATTTCTACTTTTTAGTGTACTCTTTTCACTTGTTTTTGTTTGCAAATATGTGCTGTAGGTTGTATTTATGAAAAAATATTAGTTGTGAATGTGCAGGAAATGAAAGCTTAAAAGCAACGAAATGTGAGAATTGCGACGAATCTAATGCTTGTGCACTGTGTGCAGCATGGACATGAAAAAGACCATTCTAATGAAAGCAATTACTGGTTCATATGTAGTTTGTTCAACATGGGTGCTTGAAGATAGCATGCACCATGTGCTTGCCAACTGTTTAAAGGTTTATTGTGCAGCAGTTATTAAGTGCAGTGCTTATTTTTCTGTCAATGACCAGAGCACAGCGTCATTTTCCATGATATCAGCCATTTAGCAATCTACAATGCAGGCACTCAAGTGCTTAATTGCCTCAATGCATTTTCCATGATGTGAGATACATATTCATAGGCTATATTTAGTGAAGATAATATTAGTAACAGAGCATCACACTGTTAGAATGGACTGACTTTAGATGATCTCCTGTGACCTTTATGCAGCCTGTCAGGGGTTTCATCTTCACTTTAAGTTCAATTCTTGTGTAACTAGGCTAAACAAATCACTTGGCTACATCAAACCGTAAAACGCTGAAGCAACTAGTTTTTGTCGGCGCTCCAAGTCTCATCTGTTTATTAAGGTCACACTCATTTAGGGGGGGGGAGAAAAAGATTGAAGTTTTCGCTGCAAAACTAATTAGAGGCACATCTTAGCTTCTAACGAAGCTAGCGGTGAGAGTGGGAGGGGAATTAGAGAAATACCCAAGGCTTGCTTCTCGGCGTGGGCTGGGGAAGCGTGCAGATTGTTCCTCTGTGTTTAATATACCGCACGTATAATTTGTCCGGGTGCGCTAGTTCCGAGGACGGGCTTCAGAGCGGAGAGGCTGGAGGACCATATGGTCGGAGGTGTGGTTTCGGTGGTGGCAGCGTACCAGATGCGAGTCCCGCGATCCCCTCCTTTAAAGGGTGCGCATCTTTAAAATATGCATTAATCGGCATTTCGAGGCTTAGTCATGCTTTTCCGGCGCTACCGCGAAGCGCCGTTTATCCTTCGGACGGGGCTCGCATACAAACGCGCTGCCCGGGTCCAAGGCTTGCAGTTCGCGGTCCTGGCCTGAAAGGTATTCTGCATTACTTTTTTATGTGAACAGCTGCGCTGATAGACGCTCATGTGAAGCTTCCCTTCACCCTCATGTGAAACATTTACTTGTTGGTTGTCAGAAGAAATAAACCATTAACCACTTAACGGTGAACACATATTATGCCGCTACCATGTCTGCCGACCAGAAATGAATTTAAAAATGTATAAAATGCTCTCATATGCAGCCGCGTCAGCTTAGAAAAAAAATATGGCACCAACTGAGTTTGACAAGGCATAGCCTATAGCAGAATCCATCCTGTCCCAGGAAAAAGAGATGAATCATTTAAAGGCTGTAGTCTTTTTTCTTTAGTGGGAATTGTGTAATATCACCATATGTGTTATTATAAATGTGCTGTACAAATTGCTATGCTTCAGAAAATATGATTACTATATTTGGCAACGGCTGCTTAACAGTGGACCGGCAATCTTCAGCTCAGGGTCATTATTTATACAAGCGTGATGTATAAAAAAGCCTGAGAAGCAGACTGGATTCAGTGGAATGTCAGGCTCTGTTGACGTTTTTTCCCGTACCTGTGGCTGAGGGCTTTGGACAAGTTCCTCCAGTTTCTCCTCTCCTTCCCTCTCTTCTTCACTCATCTGTTTTTCCTCCTCAGTCTTTCCCCTTCTTTTCCCCACCCCTCCCCTCTCTCGGCCCCCTCTCCGTTTCTCTCGAGCGCAGCCATGAGAGGCACTCTGCCACAGAACACCGGGCCCTGGAGATGCCGAGCTTTCAGTGCCTACAGTAGGACCTGTAGCCGCTGGCTCTCTCTTCTCTTCTGCATCACTCACTCCTTACCACTCTTTCACTGTCCCTCCTTTTGGGAAACATCACTCGGCCTCACCGTTTGCCGTGCTCAGTATGTATTTTACATGAGGGTGGAGTGATAGTGCACGCACAGCCTCGTGGATTTCACGTGTTTATGCTGCACGTTATCCTTTCATTACTTCCATTTTGACTGCATTATATTTTCATGCCAACATGAAATGAGTGATCTGAGAGTGATTCAGAACATACAGTATGTAGAGAAGGCTGTTGAAATCACGCACACACACTGACAGACAGACACACACACACACACACGCATGCGTGCACACACACACACACACGCACGCATGCCCATATCAGACATACCATAAACGCACATACCATAAACAACACATATTCAGCATTCGTACATATTAAGACATCAGCATAATGAATATTTTCTGTAGTGCACACAGAGGTTGAGCTGTGCTGTATATGAAAATCAGATGGGAGGAGGCTGCATCGCGCTAATTACAATCTAGGACACAGACAGGAAACAGCAGGGCATGTCTGAACGCTGTGACAGAGGAGGGTAAACATCCAAACAAAGAAGTGAATCTTCAATCATCTCGCACTGGACACAAAACAGCGTAGGAACATGAAACATTTTTGTGCTGGCAAAAATAAATGGCGCAATGCATGATCATCAGTTTCACAGATCTCTGACAAATGGAGGTAAAACAACCATCCTTTTGAAATTTGTAGATTGATCTGACGTGTTCATATTTACATGTCAGTCAAGTCTCGTTCCTGTGTATGTGTGTATCTGGGCAGTGGTTTCAGTTGTATATTTTTGAATGTTCAACTGCAGTTGTAACCCTAAAAACGTGCATGGCCAGCGGTGACTGCTTTTCACCTTACCGTCCACCAGCTGAGCTGTGAGCTAAGACCTGCCCTGCTGAATGAAATCTCCCTCTCTGGGCTACCCTGCGGCCAATTATGGGTCACACGCACCAGAACACTGTGATCATGTGCAGTGCAGTCCGTAAGTATTTGGACAGTAGTTTTTTTGACTCTACTCTGGCACATTGTATTTGAAATAAAACAATATGAGGTTTTAGCCTTTGTAGGTATTTACATTTTTATACAAGGTTCCCCAATTTTATGAGATGGACTGCACTGTAAATTTTACTGCATATTTCTTACATCACATTTATCCAGATTAACTTACATTTATTACATTTTTTTTTATTGAGTTCACATTTATTATTTTTCATATTATACATTTATAGACAGCTGGATAATTTACTTAATCAGTGAGAGTTAAGTATTTTATGAAGACTGGAACAGTTAAATCACACCTGAGATTTGATGTTACAGCCCAGTTACAAGCCAATTCCCTTGCCTCTGATAATGCTACAGACTCACAGCGCTTATGAAACAGTAGCTCACCAGTTTCATGTACTCCAGAATCACCTCCTTCATTTGAACTCTTGAATGGAGGTTGGGGAGGGGGGGGGGGGGGGGGGGGGGGGTGGAGGTGTGAACAGGCAATATCTCTCCTCATATTATTAACAGTGAAATCATACTCCAGTCTATAAGGCAAGTCTGTGCCCTTGGGTTATTGTCTCTCCATCCGCATCCACAGACGAGGAAGAACGTGCGCACGAATATCTTGGCAGCCAAGATCCCGTCTTCCCACCCTCTGCTGTTGCCTGTGGATTTACTGTGATCAGAGCAGCTGTGTGTGGGGGGTTCAAATCAGCGCCATTGTGCTCCATAATGTCAGGGATTCGCCGCGACCGGATGAATAAAAGATCCGCGAGGATAGCGGAGCGGCGTGCGATGAGCGGGAGCGTCAGACGAGGGGGGGGGGGAGGGCGCGCCCCAGCGCCCTCCGAGGTTCCGCGGAGCAGAGCGGGCGCAGCGGGCCTGCTCAGGTAGTCTGGCCCACGTTTAAATTCGAGAACACAGCGGGGGGCGCGCAGCTGACTCCTCCATCAGTGGATTCCCCACAAACATATGCTACTTCTGTCAGAATTCACACGACCTTCACCTGAGACATTTTTTTTTTTTTTTTTTTACAAGCGTGTCTTTGAATCTCTGGATTTCCCCAGAAACAAAGATCCCTACGGTTTAGATTTCAGACACAACCACCGTGTGGAGAAGAAGTGCTTTGGTGTCTTTAAAAGGAACCAAGCAATACCTTATGAATGGGATGATTTTAATCCCTCAGGCATTCAGAAACCTCAGGGGGCATATAGAAGGCTTTTTTGCTCACTTGTCAGTGAACTCTATGGTAAATAGCAATGATGTAAAACTATGGACACATTTTATATTCCTACAGCAAAGCTAAATCTGTGGTTACACTCTAAAAATACACAGGTAGACAGCATTAAGTAGCATGTTTTTTTTCTGGAAGACATCACTGCTTTTTTCTTTATACTTGGGGTTAGGGTTCACAGCAAGCATGTTTTCAGCCATTGTGTTCCACAAAAAAAATTGTATTCCTTTGTCCTTAGAAATCACTGATCACACTGATGAAATTCCAGCTGCACGCCTGAATGTCTGCTAACAAAATGATTAACGCATGAAGCAAAACAGGTATAAAAGGGCATTCAGAATTGCTTTAAATGCCACCTGCAAAGCCAAAGCTTATGGAAGAATGCCTAATGCCTTTGCCTGTTTACTTGTTTATGGAACAGATGTTTATGTGTCTTTAGTTTAAAAAAAAATTCCCCAGACCGAACTACACATTAAATAACTGGAGATACATTTGTAGCTGGATATTTCCTCAGAAAAATAAACATTTGGAATGGATAGGAAACGTTCCATTGACAATGAGAAGTGTCTTTAAATCACATGAGCGAGGCATGTGACTTGACTGTCACATGGCTTAGATGTCACCCACAAACCTCGCAGCTGAAAATGAGTGCGTGTATGCCGCAAAAAAACAGATGATCACGTCTGTGCCCATATTACTTTTAAAGGGTATGGAAGTGAGGAAAATCTGTGTCATAAACCGAAAAATAAACCCAGCTATTCTGTAGCGTTAAAACATGGTGGGAACCTTAAATTTTCAACTCACAGGAAAGAATGAGGTTCCGGGCAAATAAGTATGGGGTGGAGATGGCTTAAAATTGGAAAGGAGACATGACAAATGGCTGCAGAGATGTTACTTTTAAAAAGCTATGGTGAGATGCGCCATAAACAAGGTTAGGTGTGAAAAAGTACGAACAGTTTTGTGAGGCACCTTCCTTTTTCTTTAAACAACTTGCAGGCTTACCTCTGCTTGTTCGAGATGCTCCACTTTGAATGCGTAAATCAACCATGGAGCGGTACGTATTGTGTGCTTGAAGACAAAACAAACCCCCCATGCCTGTCCTGGGTCAAATACGACTCTCCCTCGATTTGGAATGCATTTGAAGCGGACCTGATAATTGCAAAAATATTATTGTGACAAACGTGTTGGGGAGAACAGCTCATTTTTGAGGGTAGTGAGTTTCCATTGGAGCGGCATTGCAAAATACGAAGAATGGCACCTACTTCTTGACAAAATTTTTATGTGTCTTTTGACCCATTAACCAATTTGCTTTGACTTTTTGCTAGAAGCAGTTTAGGTTCAGCTAGACAATCAAAAGCCACATTGTCAGCTTTTCATCTAACAATCGCTTCATGTTCGGTATTCTTTCAATGACTCTTTTCTGACACTGAAAGAACCTACTTACTGTAAACGCATTAAACCCATAAAATGTATTTGGCATTTTAAATTTAGGTGATGGTTTTCATTTAACTTTTAGTGAGCAAAAGGTTGTTGAAAACAGATGTTTCTTTTAAAATAGTTAGTAATCTGTTGTAATAGATTGCGGTCCAAAGGGATGCAGTATTTTAAATAATTATTCTGCCCAGGCCTGATGAATACTTGTAAATGACCTAATTTAAATGAATTATGTGCACATTGATTTTGTTACATTACAGTATAGTTCCATGTAGAAATAGCTTTTCCCTTTTTTTGGCCTGTGTTAATTTTTCGTTTTTGTAATACATGTCTGGCAGTATGCCAGGAGGGAATTTTCAGCCAGTAATATTAATGCTTGTCAAAACAAATGTCATAGAAGATTGACAAGAATAAAAAAATTCATTACACCTACTCAAATTGTATTGATGAACATTTTTATTTTGGTGGGAGATGGAGAAACCCGCATTTTTACCAGCATTCAAGATAGTTCACAATACAGTGTTCTCCAAAATGATTTACATCCTTGATAATGATGAAGGCTGTGGAAACTAAACAATACAAGTAATGAGCATTATTGTATGCTCAGAAAAGGGTAAATTGTATTAGCCCAAAAAAAAAAAATCTGTGAATAAGGTTTTTCATAACAAAAATATGTACACAATTATTCATATCCCTAATAATTATTTTAAATTAAATCAAATACATGACAATTTGCATGAACAAGCAATGCTTTTTTAAGGTTCATTTCAATCTTAGGCAGCTGTATTGTGGTCTTTGTTGGCTTCCTATTTCACTGGTATATAAGAATGATGGAACACACATGTAAAATACATTTGTCATCCATCGCTGTAGGGAAAGGCCAAGAATTCTCAGAAGGAACAAGGCAAATAGTTGTTGACCTTTGCAAGTCAGGGGATGGTTGCAACTAGTTTGGCATTGGAGGAGGAACACTTTAAAAGAATTTCATACGCATGGTAAAATATGGTGGTGGATCTTTGATGTTTGATGTTGTTTTGCATCTACTGTTCCTGGGGCTCTTGTTCCAAGTCCAAATGCCCTTGATATTGTGCATTCACTCCTGAAAAAGATAGTTATGGATTTGATAAAAAGCATAGAACTTGAGAGCTTTACACAGGGTATATCGGAGGGGAGCTATGAGAGGAGCTATGGTTTCCTATCCATGGGAGTGGTGTGGCATGAAAAACCTGTCTTAGAAAAATACTAATGAAGGACCATTGAAAGAGGAGTTTAACCTGTCTGAACTGAAAATCACAACTCTCCGATCTGCACATACTGTAGCTGCCAGATAAAATAAACTATCCCTGCATGTCAAAATACTATATCTTAATAGTGAGGGTACTCTAAGACGTAGAGTTTCCACATTAATATGGAAGCTTTCCCTCTCAAAAACATCTTCTGAATATTTGAAAATCTTTGAAAGTACAGTACATGGCATGGCATGAAGGTTATTTTGAGCTGTGGTTCTGAACTTAAGAATTCTGAATGTTGAATTCTGAGATGCATCACATTCAGTACAAACATCAGTACATAATTTAAAGGGTTAGAATATTTTCCAGGACACCAGGGTCAATCCCGCTTCAACTCTTTGGAGACCTTCAATCAGGGATACTCATCTCCAGGTCCTATGGGCCACAGTGTCTTCAGGAATTTGGTGCAACCATGCACTACACCACCTGATTTCACTAATGAGCTTACTTCCTGAACCAAGGAGGTAAACTAATTTGTGAAATCAGGTGCTGTATTGTACGGTTGGAGCAAATACCTGCAGACACTGTGGCCCAGGACCTGAAGTTGAGTAGTGCTGCCTTAAATGACGATGAGTTGGGACCTCTGTTAATACGGCATCTAACCAATGGCACTTCCCACAGCACAGTGTCCCCCTCCCCACTAGATTGCCCTACTGCCTCACCCACACCAAATGTGAATGCCGAAGGTGAGTCAGCGTGATATATCTTCACACATGTCTCATCCATGCGTCATCGCGCCGGGCCCTGCCTAGCCCTTAGCACAAGCAAATCAGGTGAGAACAACATGGTACTAATCATCTTAGAGAAGGAAAAAAGGATTAGGAACAGTTGAATGTGCTTTTTCTCACTGGCTCTGGAATACAAATCACAAACACAATAAAAACAAAATGCATAAAGATTTCACGTAACCTAATTAAGCCATATTTTTGTTTTTTGTATGTTGCATATGTACCTCATAGTTTTTGTGTTTAATTTTTATTTCTACACTTTGCCTTTCAAAGCTACAAGTTTTTGGGTATACATTTTATCTACTTGTGTTTTGCACAGAGCCACGGTACTTTTGTAGTATTTCTCTGATGGACGCTGAGCCCCCAGAGTTCCGAGAAAGTCAATTATACTGAACTTCCTGCGTGATCCACTAGATGGAGGTCCCCCCAGCTTAGAGATCAAATCAAAAGGATCACATGTAGCTCATCAACATGGGTCCCCTTTGTAATCAACAGTGATCGGGGGGGGGGGGGGGGGGGGGGGGGGTAACAGAAACATACATGCAAGAAGTAACAGCCAGAATTCTCCTCTTGTCTAACTCAGTTTAGACAGCTTTGTCCGGTGGTTTTAAAAATACCACTTGCATATAATTATTATTACCATTGTTTTTAATGATGTCATTTTGCCTTTGTGCAGAACGGGATCAGGCTCTGTGCCACTGACTCAAATCCATACATCATCTGAACAGACAGCCAACGGTGGAGGCAGTTGTGAAACTTTGCAACTGCAAAAATGCTGTAATAGCTAATTCTCTAGATTTTTTCTGTTCCATTGCAGTTCCTTTGTCACCTGCTATTTCATGTACACTGTGTTTTTTTCCTCATCTTCTACTCTTATAGTTATTATGAAACGTGAAATCAAGCTCTTGTTTTCAATACTCTCTGTCTGCAGAAGAAGTGAGTTTTTTTCTTCTCTTCCTCTCACTTGTACTCATTTTGGGTCTAGTAAGCAGGTCACTGCTAGCAACTGACATCAGACAGACCTGACCAACAGATGCTAATTGTCTGAAAAGGCCTCATTAACACTTTACACTACAACCAGACCAGATGTCACAGACCTATTTTTATACAAATCCAGCCAATTAATTCACATATAATAATTTCTCGCTGAAAACCACATCCATGGATTGTATTTAAAAACCCTTTTTTTCTCTTTAAGCCAAGTGAGACATTCATAATCTGGTTTGTTGGGATTTCAAAAGGAAAAAAGGGAAAATCTGCATCACAATGAAGAGCGGGTTGCAGATTTCAAGCTCATGAAATATGAAAGAAGACAGAGCTCGACTACGGAAAGACAGACACGACTTAAAAGGGAACTCATGCTAGAATGATGTCAAGAAACAACTGTCTGAAAAAAGGAGGTCTTTTTAATTATTTTGCGTGCTGAGTTGCGCTGTAATTGCAGTTTTTTGGTGTACTGATGAGAAACAGATGATGACACTTGTCATGCAGGGTTGAATTTGTATGGAAATTTTGAAGGTGTGAATCACAGATTGCAGTTCCATTCGGTGAAGCAATTCCTTTGTGTGTTTGGCAAGGGAAGGTCAGTTTGATAGAAAATAAATGCACACTTCAAAAATGACCAGTCCTTTCAATCCCTTCCCAAAGCAATATGAAGCTTGCATTGGTATGGCTGAGATAAAAATAGGGGATTTTTAAATATGGTAACATTTTTCATTATTGCAGATGTTAGATTAAAAAATGTTGGGGGGTTTCTTCTGAAATGGCCAAGGAAACTGTATGTGTGCAAGCCCTATGGGACTGCACTCAATATCTTTCATCATTCTGTTGGTGCTTCCAGTCTGGGTAGGATGGAAGCAGTGACTGATTTGGCCTGTTAAGGACTGAACTTATATATTTTTTCTGCTATGCCAAACTATTCAAGTGCTCATTTCCAAAGTTCTCAAACACAGTTTGGTTTGGTCAATTGAAAACATAGGCACACTCCTATCTACCTCCCCCTGACTATTATGATATTATGTTCGAGGAAAATGAGTAAAGGTGTAATTTAGCACAGAACTAGAATAGCAAGTAACATTCTGACCTCACAAAACCAAGCCTAGCCATCTCGTCTTTGCACCAAAGACATTCTATCCTTCCTCCGCTGTCAACTGATGTCCCTGTGCTTCGAGAGCAAAGACAATCCACTGAGCCTGTCCTCAATCATTTCAGAGAACAACTTAATTCTAGCTAACCTTGAAAAATGTCTCTCTAGGTGGGCTGTAGAGACAGAAAGCATTGAAAAAGTTTTAGAGCACTTGGAAAGAACTCATTCATTTATTGCGTGGGGAGTGACATTAGCCTTTATTTGTGGTGGGGGGGGGGGTAGGACTATGAAGCTACATCATTTGCCAAACAAAGCAAATCTAACAGAAAAACACAACACCTACTTTCATTTGCAAGTCAAAGCCAAGGAGAAAATGGCTGAAACCAGGCTTATGGCCCCACAGCACATATCAAACCTCAACACTGAAGAACGTGAAAGATGGACAAACAAACACAACAGGGCTCGAAACATGATGCTATAGCATAGTATGTACAGTAATTCAGGACCACTGGTGTTTAAGACTAAGCTGCTGTCTCATATTAATGTAATAGCGCATCTTTTCGCAGTCCAGAAAACATGGTTTATGGCAGTGGAATGTTTAGCAATGATCAAACATGATTACAATGCAGTTCAAATCCCAGCAGGGCGTATATTTCATAAGTAGCCAGATAATGACTCACAAACTAATAATCCAGGCGCAGTAATAATATCAGAGGTAAAAAGGTAATAACATCACAAGGCAAGAGGGAAACTACATTGGATTACACTGCGCAGTAAGCATGCAGGAGGAAAACAGGCTGTTTTTCTCTCACACCGCCACCTTCCCGGATGATATTAGAGGGAGCGTGGTTATGTCATTATACTTCATTTCTATTGCTACGTGCACAAACCCAGATTTGGAACCCTGTCTCCCTGAGCAGGTGTGATACTGGTTGAACACAATTTAAAATTGACTCTGTACACTGATTCAGATTGATATGGAGTCTACACATGGGTCCAGATTGGAATACTCTGTGTGGTTCAGGGTGAGATAGAGACTGCAAGTGGGTCCAGACTGAAATAGAGTCTGTATTCTGGTTCAGGTTGACAGATTCTCTGTAAACCAGCCCAGATTAATATTGAACTGGAAACTGGTCCAGAGTAATACAGAATTGTAAACAGGTCCAGATTGATATAGACTATAAACTGGTCCAAATTGGTATAAAACTGTAAACTGGTCCATATTAATACAGAATTGTAAACTGGTCCAGATTAATATAGAACTGTAAAGTGGTCCATATTAATACTGAACTGTAAACTGGCCCAGATTAATACTGTGGCTGCTTACTGGCTCAAAGCTATTTCTGTTCATCACAGCGAAAATGGCATTTTTTCTACACCATCCTGACACCAGCTGCTGTTTCACGGGATGCCTTTTTGAATTCTAAGCACATTTGAGGCGAGTGGATGGAAAACTAGGCGAATCGATGGTGAAAATAATGGAACACTCACCAAACAATATCATGAGGCCTCAGCCACGGTTAAATCTGCTTATTTTTCAAACTCCATCTGAGGAGGGTGGTGCAGGCCTGCAGCCAGAGGCACTATTTCATACAGCTGACAGAATCCTGAAGCCCGCCTTCACCTGGAGGCCCTGCAGTCAATGAAAAACGCTCCCTCTCCTCCCCCTCCTCCCCCTCCCCACCGCTCCTGCGTCTGATCGGCCCATGGACCCCATTAAATTGACACTGATGCGGAGGGTGACCTCTTTTTCCGCACTGTTGGAAAAGTGTGTGCGCGTGGGCGACAGTGACAGGGGATTGCCCAAAGCTGCTTTATTTATTTTGTGAGGTGTGTTTCTTACAGTATATTCCTTTTGTGCCTGGATGGAGGTAGCAATATGCTTTCCACCAAATACTCTGTGATAAGTGGCAAGTGCTTGTCAGAAACTACACAGGTGGCAATTTGGCCTGGCTGAGTTCTTCACGGCAAAAGCACAGCTGCACTTCTGATACCTGTGCCTACCCTACACAGATGAGCGACTGCTGACGGTGCCGTTGGGCTAAGCAACGGTAGGCATGGAAACTTCCCTAACGATATATGACAACGGCTCTGAGAGCACTAAACCTGTTTTCAGGTCCACTGGAACTCAAATTAGCATTATTAGCTAAAGAAAATGTGATATGAGAAAATCAATGGCTTACCATGGAGGAGGTCGTTTTTCTTTGTGGAGAAAGCAGTAGAGACAATAATCTGTATCCCCCCGCTCCCCCCCCCCCCCCCCACCCCCCCCCTTTGATCCAACGTTTGTCGGGGGACTCAGCCTCAATGCTTGCCACAGCCAATCAGAGTCCATTTAGCAGGCTATGTCAATCACAAATTCTGGGCCTGTGCTCTCACCACACATCCTCCTCCACAGCCCACACTGCGACCCCATCAATCACCCAGGCCTTCAGTCTTCATTTATTATCATGTCTCTTTTAATATGGAAAACACAGGGAAATATATAGGACACCTCTCTTCAAGCATGCCGTGAGGCGTGATAGTTTCATGTACTATCATCTGGAAAATGTTTCTGAACCTGGTTGCATTAGATGAAATGCCCATTTGAGCGCCTCAGCTAATATGATTTAGACCTCGTCCGCAGCTAGCACTTTCAGAGCGCTGTCCGTCTGTCCGGCTTAACACAGTGTGATTAGCAAATGCATCGTCAAAACAATTTCTGATTTGCAACTTTGTCATTGAATACAAATGCAAGTGCAAATGTGAATGCAGCATGGAGGCTGAAATGAAACTGTGAGGACTTTACCATCGTTTTTCTCTCAGTGGGCAGAGATCAAAATTTGTCTCTATCTCTCTCCCTCTCTCTCTCCCTTCTCTGTCTCTATCTCTCTCCCTCTCTCTCTCTCTGTCTGTCTCTTTCTATCTCTCTCCCCCCTCTCTCTCTCCCCCCTCTGTCTCTCTCTCTCTCTCTCTCTCTCTCCCCTGTCTCTCTCTCTCTCTCTCTCTCCCCTGTCTCTCTATCTCTCTCTCTCTCTCCCCCCCCTCTCTCTCTCTCTCTCTCTCCCCTGTCTCTCTCCCCCCTCTCTCTCTCTCTCTCTCTCTCCCCACCCATCTCAGTGCTTTATTATTGCGGTGCCTTCTGGCTGCATAGCTTAGTGAAAACGCACCCTCCTCATTACCAGGTATGTGGGAATCTGCCGGTTCCCCCTCACACTTTACTCATTTACTGCCAGCTCTCTCACAGCTGGGCCAAATTGATGTTTTAGTGGAGTTGAGCGTTAGTTACGCTCTAAACTTACCTTGGCGCCTTATGGATGTACATTAAAACCCACCTCTGGCTAATTTGTTTAATTACTGCAAATTAGCCTTTGCCTCTAGAGCATCTTCAAGGTGAAATGCATTACACTATCTCGCGCTGCAGCCGCAGGTTTCGCTGCCTTCCACTGTGTGCCGTTAAACCCAGTTGGCAAAAATTAATGGGATCGTTTTGTGTCTGCGGAGGTCTCCCGAACAATTTGGTTTAGCTTTATGTTGTGTTGTCGATTCCCCCTGCCTGCAAAGCTGCCAAGGATGGTATAATGTGCTTTTCACAGGTTTGCATACAGTGCAGTCCATTAGTATTTGGACAGTGACTCATTTTTTTGGCTCTGTACTCCAGCACATTTGATTTGAAATGGAACAATGAACATGGGGTTAAATGCGGACTGTCAGCCTTAATCCTGAGGGTATGCATCCATATCAAGTGATCTGTTTAGGAATTACAGCCCTTTTTACACAATTGACTGCTCAGCTGTTTCTTGGCCAGCTGTGTGTCGTTGTGTCGTTAGTTCATGCAAGAAAGCTAACAAAAGGTCAAGAGTGGATTCAAGGGGTGGCATTTGCTTTTGGAGAGTGTTGCTGTTATCTCTCTACATGAGGACCAAAAGCCGGTCATTGTGAGGCTGAAAAATCTGAATAAATTGACCTGAGACATAGCCAAAAGTGCAGAGCCAAACTACTAAAACTGTGTCACTGTCCAAATACTTATGGACTACACTGTACGCACCCTCGTCTTTAACATTGGCATGCATAGTTTAGCTTTGTTTGTATATTGTTTGTATGTTTGTGTTATTGCCCTCTATCACTTAAACTCATATTTTATTAATATGTAATAACATATCTGTTATGTGACCGTTGTCCAACAGAATTTCAAAAGCAAATAAAATGCAAGAACCCATGATAGCCCTATTTAGCAATTGCATATTTTTAGGTTTTATATATGAATGATAGCTAGAGATGATTTTGTAATTACTGTCTTACAGTATAGATGTGTTCAAATGATTAACAGCATATGTAACATATTGTAAAATATCTTTAAAAAATATCTGTAATCTGTAAATTAAAGAAATATCTGTAATCTGTAAATTAAAGCAAACCTTTAATCCAAACGGTCAGGAATTTCTTCAATTTTACAGTTTTATGTTACGTACTGTACATTAGTTTTAGATGTCAAGTGAATTTTTAGTATGGATAAAACTGTTTTGTTTGGTCGAGTTTTTACTGAAAGGTGAAGAATGCGTTACAGTTAGATTGAAAGACCTCAGACAGCATTTGTCCTCTGATAGTAATGCGTCCATGTCAGGCCAAAATGAAAAGCATATCCTTTCACAAGGACACGACGCTGATGACGCCGGTCTTGACTTCTGCTATAATGAAGGAACATGAAATGATGATGGACATGAGACACCACCATAATGCACTGTCCCTGATTAAAAAGGTGACTCTCTCCTGACATGGAAACAGAAGTCTCTGAAGTGTCTTCTGCAATTTGCAGCAATGTGCCTTCGTGGAAAAGTTTAAGGGTAAATGCAAATCTGCTTCACCAATGTCAGTCCCACCTTTAGGCTCCTGGAAGCTTGTGCTAACATCACTCTCCGTCTTCATAAACCCGCATTCATTCTGCTCATGTTCCAAATAATGTCTGAGGTTTCATTAAGGCAGAGAAAGAGTGAGCTTTGCGAAAGTCAATTCCAGTTGACCTAAATGGTTATCGATCTCTTGGTGTGATAATAGAATGAATACGTTTAGGTAAAGTAATGCTGTTTCTCCAACGAATGTTGCAGAAAAGGCGTCTCGTCTCAGAAAGGTGTGGCGCGGCATTGCAACTATGCGGACGTGGGAACAGCCTCACACGATTTTTGTGTTCTGGCTCGATAGCGCAGCAGCCCTTCTTCCCGACAAAGACAGCGGATCCAGTGACCTCTGACGCAACGGCTATTCTGGCCTCCCTGATGTGCAAATAGCTCGGGCACCGCACACGCGGATTCGAACTCGACAGCGGTGGGTATAAATGCACGTTTTCGGCGGGGAAGAGGGAAGAGAGTCATTTTGCCATTGGCTCACTCGCCGGCTCTGCATTTAAGGCAACGACGTGTCCTGCCGGCGCGGTGGCGGGGGGCTCGCCGTGGGCCGGGGGGGGGGCTCACCGCGGGCCGACCGCGGCGCATATGCTGCCAGGCCGGGCGCGCACTGACAGCCGGTATTTTAGGCTCGGCTCGACAGGAACGCAAACGCTCGGAGACCGGGGTCCGCCTCAGAGGCAGAAAATAGCCACTCTCTCAGAAATTGGTGTGATTTCCCTGTTTGATCCTTCCGGAAAAAGTCCAGAGGGTGGCGATGGGTGATGATTGGAGGGGTAGGGGTGGGGGCTACGGGGTATGGCAAACATTTAAAGTAAAACATTCATTTATTTATATTCTCATATGCCTTTTGGGATTGAATTGAACAAAAATTATAAACACTGGTGTACCTGCATATGTATAGTATATTATACCTGTATGTATATACAGTATTTGGACACTGAAACATTTCTGTGTTTGTTTTGGTTCTGTACTCCAGCACATTGGATTTGAAATAAAGCAATGAATATGAGGTTAAAGTGCAGATTGTCAGCTTTAAGGGTATTTACATCCATACCCAGTGATCCATATAGGAATTACAGCCCTTTTTATATATAATCCTCCCATTTTAGGGGACCAAACCTAATTGGACATATTATCATCTTAAATAAAGTCACAAAATGTATTACTCGGTTGCAAATATTTTGTATTTGATGACTGCCTAAGTCTGTGGCCAGTGTTGCCAATGTTTCCCACAGAAAGTTGCTAAAGCATGCTTAAAATGTCGCTAGAAGTCGCTAAATGCGAATTAACATATTTGTCAGGCCGTTACTGTAACCATCTTAATATCCTGTTTTGATTTTGATTTTTGCCTTCAGTCTTGTCTTCAGCAAGTAAAATGTATTTTCAATTGGATTCCGGTTGGGTGATTGGACTTTGCCAGTCAAAAACATGGCCCAGAAAAACTCTTTGGTTGCCTTAGCAGTGTGTATATTTATTTAAAAAAAACATTTTTTACATTCCACCATATAGTATTCCTTGCTTAGGGTAAATCCAGACTGCTGCTAAATGTGGTCCAATGTGATTTTTAACCTCCTACGTGAGACAGTTTGGATGTTTTTAGAACAGCAAAAAATGGCATCTTTTCATATTTGTGCCACCTGTGTAGGGTGAAATAAATCAGATACGTAGCCATGTGACTTTTTGGTGACTGATGCATGTACAGTAATGTCCAGTGTTAATTCAGCTCTAACAGTCTACAAGTCCCTATTGGACCATATGTACTCTGTAAGAGTTGATTTAACACTGAATATTTTAAATCAACTCTGTATGACCTTTATGTAAGTTTATGCAAGTTGGGCGAGCATGCCCTACATCAAATACAGGATTGCTGTAGAAGGGCATTCCCCAGCTTACAGGAGGTACACCAACCGGCAAAGTGACTTTTACGATTCTCCATATGACACGTTAATGTCATCATAAATATGAATCATCAGTCTAAAAAATCTGAACAAAAAAAAATCTGAATTGAACATTAGGGTCTCCAGTCTCAACGTAGTCATGGAGTCTACAAACATCTAGAATTCTTCAGGTGGAATACCACTCCTCTATGAAAATCATTAATAGTAACAATAGTAATTATAATAGTAATAGCTTAGTTTATGGAAGTCTTGGGCATTATTGCTAAACATTCCATAAAAGCTTTAATGGGTTCTGGTGAATTTTTATATTTTTTAATCCTTTTGAAGGTTTTACTTTCAGTTTCAAATTGTCCAATTTGAATTCACTCACTGTAAATTTCTCTGGAAAAGAGTGTCTACAGAAATGATAATTGTGCTGACCACTTAGAACCATTCAGCGATGCTTGAGATCGACCTTGCCTTATAAGGGTATGAGTGCATCTACCATTACAAAACCACTATAACCCTTCCATTTTTAATTTCTTGTCATTATCTGTATACCATCAGCTAATATATTAAATGGAATATACTCTAACAGACAACAAAACTCTTTTAAGGGGAAGACTGATAAAAGAATCTCAGTCAGATCAGATACAGTATTTAGCATGTACAGTGCTTACTGTGCTGTATGACTGAAATGTCTCCTCCTTGTAAGCCAGTAACTTCAGTCTTCAATCCTCCTCTCCAGTTGTTGACACAAGCTGCCCTTGCTATTCGTGAAAGCTTCACAATTGGGTAAAATAATAAAAACAATCCTCGTAATAGGAGAATGTTGAATCAAGCATCGCAAACATATCTTCTAGTTTCAGGTGCAGAAATTTCAAGATTCTGCCACTGAAAAGTCACTATTGTCCTAAGTATAAGTTTTGGACACTACAGCTTCAAAGCTGTGCCATCAAATGTATAAAATTTGTGAAAGGATTTAAATCTTCTGTGTCATACATAACATTGAACTTTTTAATGAAATGTTTAAGTTTAAAAAATATATTGCTTAATAATGTGTACGTATGTTGCACGTTGAGTTAGTTGCAAGTTGAAGACAACGCCTATCACGGTACTATTTCACAGAAGCTTATTTTTCAACAATTTCTAAATTTCAAGTGGGAAAAACAGGAAATAGTAAGCAAATCTAGGCCTGCATTGATCAAGCCTCTAAATAATTTCCCTATCTTGCCACATGGCAGGATAATAAAGATGTGTGCCTCTGGTGCTTGCTCATTTAGCGCTCCACTGAAATGACACTCTCATTCACTTTCATTACCAGTTTTATATTTCTGAAAAAATGGAGATCTGTCATAACTAAATTGATTTCATAAGGCTTGAAGATCAAGTTGATGATCCTTACTGCCATGACTACTGATCCGGACCCTCCCCTCCCCCTTTACCCCCCCTTACCCCCCCCCCCCCCCCCCTTAATCCCTCACTTCCTGTCATGACTTCTGATTCAGACCCTCCCCTCCCCCCTTATTTATTTATTTATTTATATGCAGAACTCACATCTGTTATTGATGTAGTTGTTATTATTTTATTTTAATTAATTATTAATTATATATATGCTGACATTTGCTCCTCCATTCCAATGTTTAGCATTTTTAAGCCTTGTGTAATATTCCATTTCAATTTCAATATTCCAATTAAACAAGGCAGTAGTGATTTTGGCCCCATTAATAGACTTCTTCATGATAATCCTCATAAGAAAAACATAATGGGAATCAACAAAAAAGCTAAATCCAGTTATAATGACTGCTGAATCATTTATCAAACATCCAGTCCTGTCCCATGCCAGCCAAACTGTGGCAGCAGTAAAACAGAACTTTTTAAAAGTAAAATTTCAACAGCACACATTAAGGACAGGCTTTTAAAATGCAGTCCCGTCTCCTCTGCTAGATCCTAATTTGGATCTTTGTTTTGCTGGTTTAAACCCATCCTTGTAAACTAAGTCATTAGCTTCTCTGCCGTTATTGCTGCTGAGTACTCTATATATTCTGCAGATAGCTGCAATTAGCCATTTTATTGGGTTGGCCTAATTGCGTTACATCTTTGAATGGTTTAAGTTTCTTTACTTCCAAAGAAGCTGCTGGAATTCTGCAAGCGAGGTTTCTTATTGGCTGACACTTGTTCTCCATGGCCCTGACCTGTATGAGTACGTTGAATGAATAAATAATTTCAGACTGGAACTCAGGTCCCTTTGGAGTTCATAACTAACTGACCTTCTGTCCTGACACTTAAACTCACTTATTGGGGGATATAGGACCAGCATTGGTGGTTTGCATGGTCTCTACATTAGAAAACCTACTGTGTGTTGCATCAGAGGTAATTTTTAAGACAATTTGTTAGTATACCAATTTAAAGTATGCAAAAATTGACTTGCTTTCCCCTTGGTTAAACGGCAAGGTTTTTCAGTGGGCGGGGTTAACTGGGTGTTATTTACGTAGCAAAAAGCTTACAGTAAGTCCAGTGAAATCCGTTCCATATGTAAAATGCAAATTGCGCTCTTGCCACTTCTGGGCAGGTAAGGTAAGCTAAGTTAAACATGCCTAAGCATTGCCCCTTCTCTGGATGCGACGAAAGCAATATGCTTTTTTCTTTTCCTAAAAATGAACTGACCTACAAGAAAAGGGTTCTATTTCTGGAGCGCACGGTCACTGCTATCTTACAATGTGTACAGTTAGTATTTCCAGTGTCCATTTTTGCCTGGAACTTGTTGTGGAACACAATTTATCAGTAAGTATGTCTTCCATTAGCTAGCGACAATTAAATAGCTTTCAAGCTTAGATGTGGAATCCAGGACTGTCTTTTCTCCATAGTTGGAGACTGCTATAGTGTCTAATGTTAGTGTACAGTAGCTCAGTGTTACAACATTATTACAAACTGAATGATTTTCAGGTTTAACTATATGATGGTACAGCTTAGTTTTTGTTGCTTTCTTTAGTTTTTTCTCGTAGTGTCTAACCGGCTATAACCTAGCTAGCGATGAGGAATGGTTTACACACGTCTTTCGGATTTTAATGTTAACGAGTGCGTGATGTACACCCACCCTGTCCTTTTCTGCTGAACAGGTCACAATAATCTAATAGTGTTCATTACAATTTAATTGTTATAATTGGGTTAAATCTTGAAAGAAACATAAAGAAGCCAATGAATTTTCACTTCTGATGAATGTAACCACAATTTGAATCCAGTTTCCTGGACCTTAAATGAGCAAATATTTTTTATTTTTTATTTATTTATTTTTTTTTTTACAGGAGCCATTTAATGCTGTATCTTTTTAGTAAACTACATGCTCCTTAGCTCATCTTGGGACCTTATGTATGGGGAAGGGGAACAGCATGCTGGGAAAGTTCTAAGGTCTTTTGTCCTTGCCACCACAATGCAAGAAGCACTTGCATATAATATAAAATTCAGGTTTCCATAATGACAATTCCTCGTACCACATGTGCAATAAATATCATAGCCTCGGAAAATTTCTTACAGAATAATTCAGCAAGAGTAAAATCTAATTGTATTTCTCAATAGTACAGGTCAGTAGCGCATTAAGAGTCAATCAAATAATGAATGATTTGAGACATCTGTTGAGGAGTGGCTTCTTCTTCTTCTTCTGATGCATTGTGAACCAGGATGCCTGGAATGGTGTATTCAGCATTGTCCACACTTAATGCTAACAAGGTTCTTTTTGTTTCTCCTTCCGTTTCATTTATGAGCTTGTTGCAATCACAATCCCGTCAAAGGGGCGTTCTAATTAAATATGACTGACATAAACAGGATACATGTTTTCCTCACTGGCTCTTAGTCAGTGATAAATACTTCATCAACAAAGGGAGTTTCCAGATCACGTGGCTGAGAATTTTACATGTGAACGCGTGCAAATTCCCAGTCCATCATTCATCCCTTGAATTTTCCACCACACTTTGATGAAGTTCAGCTTGAGCCACAAATCTATGCCCCTCCCTCTTCACAACCCCCTCACGCCCCCCTCCCATATAAGGATGTGAGGGATGCAGCATGACCAGGCCCCCCACCGCAGTCTCTGGGACTGAAGTATGGGAATCAAATGGCTGCAGTGTCATTCAGAGCTGTGCTCCATCACCTGGGGTCGGCTGCACCAGCTGTGCATCAGTAAGAACTAAGCATAGTTGTAACATATAAGTTAGGTTATCTCTACTAAATTATGTCTTGCACGCAACTAAAATAAAACAGGTTGCGCCACACAACATAGTTAGAGCGCAACCCTATGTATAAACTAAAAACGTATTGTACACAAGCCATTGACCTAGAATAATGGCATAATTAATTATGTTTCATTGGCTGACCAATTCAAATATATTGAAGAATTTCTTGAAAACTATGAACTCCATCCGTGCCAACGTTATAGGTATAACTGGATTGATAATATGACTGTAAACTCTGTAGGTTGGTAGAAAAAGGGACTAGTTTCTCCATTATAGTCTATGGTGGATATTCAGAGGTGCAGTGCACTGGACACCATATTGGTGGCTGCAACTTTGGTAAGCAAGCAGTTACGCCCATTCCATATCATAGAGTTCAGCGATTAGATCAATCAAGATCGTAATTTTGTGCAACTGTACATTACTTTATGAAGAGCGTATGCTAGGTTAAGAGCTTATACTAGGTTTTGAGTTAAGGATCCGTGGTGCAACAAATTTAGTAGTTACCTAGTTGTAAACTTACTAGTGGCTACTAAGCCTGTAGTGTGAGCTTTACTTTCCGTAACTTGAGAACTTGAGCTGGTGTAACCCCACCCTAGAGCAGAGCATGAGTGGGGGGAGGAATTAAGCAGACGTAAAAGTGCGGAGCGGGGTTTTCAGAAGGATGGAGCATTGGCCTTTTCTCTCGCTCCAGTTTTGCTCTAGTATCACTCACTCGCAAGCTTTGTGCATGGGGAAACAGAGGACTTGGCCCAGTAGGCCTACCCCTCTTCCCCATTTCCCAAAACTCCTCCCCCGTAGCAAGCAATTGGCTAAATTTTGCTAAGCAGTTTGATAAACATTTTCTCAAGGAGACTGGCAAACAGGTGCACTATTAGTATAATTATATAAGAGTGGAATGAAGAGAGATAATGTGATGATATGGTCCCAATCCCATATATTGTTTATAATTTCCTGTGTTTTGTTCATAATTCCTCCTGTATTAAATTTATTATATACAGACAGCCTTTGTATTCCTTAAAGTTAATTCAAAGACTTGCCAGTAAGTCTTCTTTCATTGTAATTGTTAGCTCTTAGTTCTATGATTAGCTATGTCAGGGCTACCTATCATTTCACACACAGACATTGTTAGACATCATGTACGCTATAAAAAGGGACATAATAATGCACTTGTTTTCCATCACTTAATGGGTGTTTCCCTGTAATGGACCATTTTCTAAAAAATGGTCCATAAAAAAAATAGTCTACATCCACTAAATAACAGATGTGATAGACTGGCTCTTTTCTGTAAACACACACACACACACACACACACTAAATGGATTTTATATATACATGTTGTGTTTTCTGTAAAAACACACAATGTCTATATATAATCCATTTAGTCTAGATTGCTTGTGTTTCCTTTTCTCCTTTTATTAATGCAAACAAGCATTGCATTAATGAAAAGCTATTTGTGTACTAGGAAATCGTTTTCCACAAAATAATTTATGTTACTGTATGCTATGCCTCTTTTCTTTTCCTTATTAGACCAATTTCATTTTCAAATCATGTGTAGCCTAATAACAAGCTTTGACTTGAGTTTTTAAAGAAATGTCACTATTTTATAAAAAAAATATTTTTTTATTACACTGCTTCAAAATCAATATAGAAAATATTTTTGTGAATAGACATGCCTGGGTTAAATGATGCTTTGAAACAAAAAAGAAGAAAGACAAACCGAGCACATTTTGAGTGATTCCTTTCTTTCTGTGAGTGGTGAGGGATTTTGGAGCGGAGCGGGGAAAAGGATGTGGAGCGGGGGAGTGGGGCGCAAACACACGCTCATGAACAAGGAGCGAAATTTCCTACCTCTCCACTCGGCTCACGTGCTCTACCCTGGAGAGGCAGTCTAGGGTGGGTATCAAAGCCCTGTTTCATCTCCAAGTCCCCACAAGAAGGGCTCAACTATTAGAGATGGGCAGTTATGGTTGGCTTGGCCCCACCAAACAAAACGTACCTGCTGCTTGCTCAGAGGGGAGATGGGAGCACCTACAGTACCACACCAAACCAGAAGCCACCAAACTAACCCGGCCGTGCGTTCAAATGAGTTAATGGATAACAAATAGCTCCTGCCATTCATTGGCATGAATTCAGCGAGAGGTTGCAGGGGCAATGTCAGTGCATCATTATGTATTGTTCCATAAAGAGAGGGTTTTAAAAGCAGAGTAATGGTTTCCCTTGGTCTCGTGTCAGAAACAGATTCTGCGCAGCATATGCTAGCCAGCGGGAAAGTGTGACATGACGCATTTGTTATCGCGTGTGTGGTTTGCATATTTCCAGAGCCCATTGCATTCCTCTGCACTAAAGCATTCCGTTCATGTTCGGATAATGTTTTCTGGCTGACTGTTCACCTCGTAAGTCAACAAGTCTGCCATGGGGCGACCTTCTCCCTCTTCTGTCTCCATGTTAGCACGTTGTACGGTAGAAGCTCCTGCGCATGGCGAAAAATCTGTTAAAATGAATCAATAATATCAATTTATTTATTCCGGCCTTGACAATGAAACCTGGATGGGTACTGTTGAAAGATTGCATTATTTAGCTTCACCTCTACAATTGGAAGACCAATTCTTAAAACAGACCATTTTCTAATGCAAAGTGCATTGTTAGGGAGGTCAGTGTTGCTAAGTTCTATGTTGGGTGACACCCCAAATTGTCTCATGAACGGAACATTCCACAATGACCGTAGATGTGTGCATTGCTAGTACTTGACAAGCGTCCTCTTGCACTCTTGTTCTCCAGCACTCTTGTGTACTGAAGTGTCCCCACAAGTCTGTGGTTTTCCCACTGGAGCAGTGGAGAGCTCCTTCACAGCACCTGTGGCACTTCTACCGGCCATTAACTCTGATCGGGCAGCTTTAGATATTCTGCCATCTACATTCTCATTAAAGAACCAAGTGGGAACAATGACATCCAAGTTTCAAACTAAAATTCCTTTACAGACTGGCATTGATCTTACCCATGGCGACCACCCAGAGACACCTTTGTTGTACGGGAGTCAAATCTAGTGCACCAAAACTGTTTTTTGGTCCAGTCAATCTGACAAAATGATGGTACTGAAATTGATCTGATGGCACTGAAATTGCTTGCAATGTAATATGAACTAAATCTCCACAGAATATTTAGTTTATAGCACAAAGAAGCAGTGTATCACACATCTAGCAAAGAAAATCAGTTACTGCAATGGCTGCAGGATTTAATCACATTTTAAATTAAAAAAAAGAAAATTGGCCCCCAAAGATTCAGTTTGTGTAAAGATCATCCATGAAATACATTAAACAAGGAAACATATAGTATCACATCTTCCTGATCAGAAATGGACCTATATCAAATATCTATCTAAATATATAAAATGTACATCTACTCCACACAGATAAAACATTTGTGTTCAAAATTTCCCAGTCCATGGTTTCCTGGTGGAATTATTTTTCAAGGATCTACATTAGCTTCCAAAATTCAAAGAGCTTTAATGATTTTAAACATGTGGCATTTTGGAAAGAATGCAGCATACATGTTGTACATGCACCTACAGTACAGTACACAAACTCTGCCAGGTCCTTAACTCACTGCTAAATAATTATGATCACGAGAAGACATTACAATATGTTTGATGCACAGAGCAGATTTTTTGTGTCTCCCTAAACTGTAAAACGTCCATTCCGTTTATACCATAATTACTCATTACCGGGCGGGTGAGGGTTTTGATTTAATTCCAGTCATGGCTCCTCGACTGATGGTGATCGGAGTCACGGAGGGCTCGTAGAACGGGCACGCGAGGCCAGCCGCGCTCTGTAATTCACTGCGGCGGACGCGTAACAAGAGGGAGAAATGTCAAAATTAAATTATACACGCTGGCTCCAGAACTGCCACATTACCGTCCCACTTTGACTGTAATTTTTCCAAAGTCCTTTCACAGCTCATTGGATTTCAATTAACGGCCCGTAGAGCCCGAGTCCTCGTCGCTAACCAGTTGCACATCTGACATTTGGCTGGCAGGTTGGAGAAAAATCATTTTGCTTTCTTTTCTTTTTTTTCTCCTTTTTTTTAAAAAAAAAAAAAAAAAAAAAAAAGGGGACAGGATGGAAAGTGGCAGCCGTACAGGGCAGGGGACCCTACCGGTCCCAACCAAGACCAATAGTTTCATTTTGGGCAAACTGACAGGTAGCAGGATCAGCACATTCAGTAAACACGCAGAGAGCGAACTGAGCAACCAACCGTTTCTCCAGAAGTACTGTAACTATGACCCCAACGAAAATAGTTCACATCTGCTCACTAAGACACCGATAACAATGGTTAATGTCAGAGTCAAGACGTGTTTGCCTCTAAGCTTGCTTGTTGCTGAATGCCAAATGCATACTTAACCAGAGTTACATGATCAGCATGCATATTTAACATGCCCAAGACTCAGAAGGGCTAATATGAAGGCTTGCATGCGCATGCCATTAGATTATGCATATGTGGGTTTTGAGAAGGAGGCAGGGGGCCACATAGATAACATTAACATATACATACTCTGTGTGCTGTATGTTCAAATGTGTCCTCTTGCGAACCATGAAGCTATGAAAGACATCAAAGTAACATTAATTCCAACAATACAACCTGCTTCCAGGCACTGCTTTAATTTCATCCTAGGCAGTGCAGAATTTCTCCATAAAGTTAAACCAAATGCAGATTGCAAGCGCACTACATTGCAAAAGCCACAATTCACAAATCTGTTTTTTTTTTTTTTTTTTTTGCAGTTCTCAGTCCATAGACTGAAAAGAAACCCTCCCCCTTCACACACACAAATCCTATTAAGTTCCTGAAATATGACAATAAAGTGTAAACCAGATGGAACAGGTGGTCCATAACAAGATGTTTAACAGCAGGCTCTTGACAGCTTCAAATAACTGTTGAATAGGCTGGAACGACTAGAACAGTAATGCTGTCTCTGAATGTTCTTACTCAGAGCAGCGAAACAGACAGTAAATAATTCACTTACAAAATGATAGATGCGTACACACATATTCTGTCCAAGTGTACAAACACATACACGCACACACACATACGCTCACACAAACACACACACACACACACATACACACACACAGACACACACACGCTGTGTACTGCATCTCCGCACGTCGCCACCTCCATCAGTTCTCCTTCATCTCGACACCGCTACCTCTTGGACACGGTCATGCACATGAACAAATGAGCTAGGGGAGTCTGGGGTTTGACCATCTATTGCTAGCGGAGAGACAGGAGCGCTGCTGGGGGGAGGGTGGGGGGGGGGGGGGGTGGAGAGGAGCGCAGTACAGGAAGGAGAGAAGAGAATCCAGGGTCACTCCAATTACAGAGCGTTCAGTCATCCCTGCTCTCTCACCCTCTCTGTGCTCCTGCCTGTGGGCCAGCTGGACTTTGTGCCAGTCAGAGGGCAGAGATTTGCTGGTGGAATATGCTTCCCTGCTTGCCACTCTGGGGGTGGGTGTAAAATCTCTTTGGTATCGTAACTTTTTACTGCACCTGTTAATCTAATGTGCTGCAAAGCAGTGCAGCTGCATTGATGTTTTGAAATGGTCTTTTTTTCCCCCCCTGTCCTCTTTATTAGCATAAACATTGACCTCATTTCCAGTTCATGCAAATGCAGCTCAATAATCTGTGACAATAACATATACCAGCAACCGTTCATTAAAATTCACCGTAGACATGCCATCACGTGTATCAGTGAAATGACTCTCAATGCTTATTTTTGAGAGAGCAGCGAGACCAAAAATGAATACATCAGTCAGATGTAAGAAACTACTTGCCAATTGCATCTTCATTCCATAAAGGCAGAGAGAGAGAGAGAGAGAGGGAGGGAGAGAGGGAGAGAGGGAGGGAGGGAGAGAGAGAGAGAGAGAGAGAGGGAGGGAGAGAGAGAGAGAGGGAGAGAGAGAGAGAGAGAGGGAGGGAGGGAGAGAGAGAGAGAGAGAGAGAGAGCGTCCTGGGGCGCAGGCACAAATGGTTTCTTTACACTGCGAGCTCACAGTTCCACCACCACATGCTGCATCCAAAAGGCCTTTTCTCTGAGAAAGAAAAGAAGAGAGAAAAAAAAACACGTTGAAAAAAAACAAAGCAGGAAGAGAAGATTCCCGCCTGGCTCCAGTAAAACCGCGTAAATGCCTCCTGTTCCGCTTGGCTCATTTCACCAAGTCATTGTTTCATTTGAAGCGCTGCTTTTTTTTTTTTTTTGGGCGTCTATGAGGAAACATATTGTGTCCTCTGTTGCTTGATAGAACTGTACTTATCAAAGCCACACACCAGTGTCTGGGATTCAGGTAGCGGCATGCTACTTCAAAAATGGCATGACATGAAACGGCAATGGATGGACTCTTCAACATGCTTCTAAGAAGTGTTTTTTCTTCTGTTTTTAAAACCACTGCTGCATGAATTGACACTCAAACGATGACCATTTAATTTGAAGCAAAAATTCATGTGAATCCTTCTTATGAAAACGAGCTTGTTTTACACAAATAGAATTGTGGAATGTGAAATGTGACATTTCAGCCATACACACACCCATGCACACACACACACACACACACACATGCGCACGCTCACACGTATGCGCACTCACGCCCACCCACACACACACACACACACGCATTATTAGAGTACCTAAAGGTCCAGTGATTACAGTAGAGTACAGTATAAATGTTAGAGATACAGGCATCGACACACAAGCCTTCTGATAGCACAAACACTTGTTTGCTTTTGAGTGCCGATCTATTTTTGGAAACGTAAATAGACTGACGCATATTAGCAGATACATTCATTGAAGTGGGCGGGAGCAGCAGTCGATATCAGACCTCCTAAGGTCAGTGATACTCTGTGCTCTTACCTGGCAGAGTTTTTGAGTTCTGAGATCAGTCATAATGCCCCCCCCCCCAAGTCCTAGATACACCAAACCCGCCCTAATGGAGTGTATTAACCAAGGGGAAATAGCCACACATTGATTTTCGCAGTGCCTGAGCATTGTACACACCTTTAATAAATGTATAGTTCACATCCCTGGGGTTTGGACCACTAACGAAGGACATATACATATACAAGTCTGTGTGTGAGTGTGTGTGTATGTGGGTCAGCGTGAGTGCGCTGGTGGGCGTGTGTGTGTATGTGTGGGTGTTTGTGTGTTGCATGTGTGTGTGCGTGTGTGTGTGTGTTTCTGTGTTGTTGTGTGTGTGTGCCTTTATATGTGTACATTTATATTTGTGTTTATGTGTGTGTGCATACCTCCACATGTAAAAATACACTGGTGCACCCTCATCCCTTCCTTGCTTCACAGCGGACCTCCGGTGAGCATGCGGGGATGTCCCAACATCAAAGTGCCTGAGCTCCACCGGGGTGCCCTTATAACACCAGAGATCTGAGGACAGAGGACACCTGGGGTGAGGATCAGCTGACACACACATACCACTGCGAGTGAGACAGGGGTGGAGAGCAGGAGTACAGAAGTACGCAGCGGGGCCCGGGGTGCATAGCAGGGGTGCAGGGAATGGGCTCGGTGCGGAGGGACAGGGCTACAGAGAAGGGTAGCGGGCTACCGAGCCGGGGCGTAGAGGACAGGTGCAGGGCATACGACCGCTTGCACGTGCTCATTAGCCATAGGTGGGAGATCCCGTTAAGTTGAGCATGGCCGATTGATTAGGCCGCTGCTGGGTCACATACACAGGCGCGCGCGCACAGATGAGTCTCTGGTGCGGATTTTTCCGGGGAATTAATGATGCCGCATGAAGAGGATTAACTGACTCCTTGAGCAGTGACTTCGTGCTCACTGGAGAGTGTTTAGGGACCCTCAAAGGCACGGGGAATTTCAGAGGCAATTCCGACAACGAGCCACCTCAGCACTCTCCACACACCGCTCCCTTCATCACCGGGAAAGGTATGAAACAAACACAATTATGCAAGAGTGATTCCCATCATCTCTCAATTTCCCTCTTCACAAATAGCGCAGTTTAACTAGCTGTTCATTAAGTATCATGTTGAAATTTCACTGGAGAACAGCACCTTTGAAAGAAGGTTCAATTGCATCAAAGCACTGACTGATCCAGCACCATATCAGTTTTGTCCAGTTGAACGAGGGCTGGTTGCTTTGATTATTACTGAATAAATATACAGAATCATACTTTCCCCTTTAGACTGAACATTGCCTATGGATAGTCTTGATACTGGCTAAACAGCTGCATTGAATGGTCATGATTTTCAAAAAGATGTGGAGGAACAGAGCTACTGTAGTTCAGCTATGGCTTCAGTCCTGCTCTGTGTGACCTTTATGTTTGGTTGGGCTCAAACTGACCCATATAAAATATTTAGTAAAAGAGGAATAACACTTTTGAGAGATGTATTTCATAACCAGCGAGTACACCAGTATAAATTCTTGTTTTGTGTTTCTATTTGTTGTTCATCATCTATATTAGTTTTATGTCTTTTTGCGCATATGGTTTCTTTGAATATATCAAGATAAACATGAAAAAAATTGAGTGTGATTCAAGATTCAAGTTTTTTATTGCCATATGTCATCAGTCCAATGGAATGTTTTGAATGTCAGTTCAAAACAATAAATATCAATAATCTCCTGCATGAAAATAATTTTTTGTTAAAAATTTTTCATTCAAAATTTTTCACAGATAAACATGATGTATGTCCCCCATCCCCCAAGGATAATATATATATATATATATATATATATATATATAATCAGAACACAAAGGTCTAAGACTTCTAATTCACCTCCTCAAGAATTGAGCAAGTGAAATAATCTCGGCACCCTCATTTTTTCAAAGTCCATAATCCACCCTCTTAACCATTATATTCAAAGGGAGGGCCATCCAGCTATAGACTGCCAAACATTTTGTCTATGGACTGTTCACAAAAGGGAGTGCCGACAAAGAAGATGCAGAAAACCTGTGGCATAAAATATTTACGTTGCTAAAGGCTGAGCTTTCCTGATGCACTTCAGTCCTTTCACTGATTATCCGTGCGCACGTGCAAAACCAAGGCCCATTTGATCAGGATCCATCTGAGAGGGCTATTATATCAACAAAGTAACACCTGCGGTCACGGGATCTCAACTGCTGCCCACACAAACCATTACAGAAGGCCTGGTTTTGCACAGACATGCTACCAAAAGCACAGACACACTACCAAAAGCACGTGAGTGGAATTATGTTTTCTATGATTTGTCACCAGTTGAATCATACTATTCGTACACACAGTGCTACAGTGTCTGTAGTGTATTATACAGTTGGAAACCTGACTAATGTTATCTAGTGTTTCCCATCCTCATGAGAGAGAGAGAGAGAGAGAGAGAGATGGCTGGAATCAGTCTGCTTGGAAGTTGTCCCCTGCCTCCGGAGAGAGGAAGCTGTCACAGACAAAGGCAGGACAGACGGCCCGGAGAGGAAATGGTTAAACCCATCGGCGTGGTGGGCGGCGCAGATTGTTTTACGCGGGAGCAAGAAGAGATTGGTTGCAAATTGAAGTCTCAGCACGCCGAGACTTCCCCTTGTCTCCAAATGATTTTCCCCACAGCCGGGGTTACGAGCGAGACTTTTATTGAGGCAGAAGTTTAACCAGAACCGAGGTTTGCGTTTAGCGTCTCGGGGAGATCGATGCGCTAATATCTCGCGGAGGTCCAAAGGGTTTTTGACAAGACCTTCTGTCAGGGAAATAATCAGTCACAGGCAGGAATAGAATCACGGTGTTGATTTTTTTTTTTTTCTCCACCCCTCCTTCGACTGCGCCTCACGGTCAGTGGGGAGATCACCGGATCAGAGTTAATAGCTCTGTCACGATCTGGCCGGCCAGACTGACACCAGGCTGCCGAAGCTAGTACTGCGGGCTTTAAAGAGTTTAAAGAGCCCACTGAGTGTTTCTCTGTGAATGCTTTGGGCACTGGTGGGGAACTAAGAGCTGGAGCACCTAAATGATTTGACTCCCAGTAAACAAGTTATAATCAGGAATGAGCACGGGATTCAACTGATCGCGTTGAACTGGGTCATTTTCTCAGTAAGTCAATTCTGCGTGTATGAAATATAATAATTTGCACGGCTTTTACAGTATCCATGGCAATCAGAACAATATAAATGTTGTCTCATCAAATGCCGGGCTACACAAAGCAGTTTTCTCGAGTAAGTAATGTTTGTTAGTATAATGTCATATATTAGGTTCCTCATGGTGCTTCAAAATTATAGGCTTGAAACAATATCCTGCTGTGTCTACAATATTATTTATATTATGTTATTAGTTGCTACAACCGAACAACAAAGATTTACAATATTAGTTTGGTGTATACCACTTTAAGCCTTACGGGCTCCAGTAACACAATGCAATCTGGAAGCACCTTTCCTAAAATAGCAATTAATGCGTCTCAATTGTCAGCAGGCAAGCAGAAAGCGACGAGTAGTTCCTTCCCTTAGTTAAAATTAGCGGATTCTCTGATTCCCTAATTACTCAATCTTTCCTCCTGTAATTAGGAACACAGCTTAACAGGCTGGCTCTCTCCCAGTCACAATCCTTTGTTTTACAGGAACACAAGGCTGCAGCATTCCATTCACAATTGCACTTGCTATTTTTGTGCATTGGACAGATATACTTTAACAACCTTATATTCAAATCACGGTAAAATAAGCCTGACTCGACGGGTTCAGTTTCTTTGTGCTCACTATGCATATATTTACCAATGTACCGTATAGAGAGCAACATGAGTGAACCTTTCCGTTCTAATATGTTCTGAGAGAAACATTAAAGCTGCAAGGAAGAAACTTCAGTGACACTTGAAGCAGAGAGGCACAAAAAAATGATTTTATTATTTAAAGCAAAAGAATTTCAGCAAAAGCCAGTTTCTTTCTCCCTACTTCAAATCTAGCTAGCATTTTTTCTTGCTGCTACTGTTTTCTTAAGCCGGTTAAATTTAAAACTACTGGAAATACAAATACAAATATATATATATATATATATTCAATGCATCTTTATAGTTAAGAGAGGTAGCACCAGAGTCCCTCATTTTCCTCCAGAAAGGTTAACACGCACAGATGTGAGTTTTAACTGAGCTTGACATTGCATTACATTAATTGAGCAGGTGCTGTTATGGAGCGATTTACAATATAAGAGAACATAAATTCACCCACCTGAATTATATGAAAAATAGTAAAAGATAATATTCCAATATAAGGATGTTGAATATGCACTATATTCAATGTTAATTTGGTGGTTGTACATACTGATTTATTAGAACTGGTCATAATTACTCAATCAAAGAAAAGAAACTAATTTGCAATTTTGTGGAAGGATACACCCATTAACAATATGACAATATTGAGCATAACAAAATGAACAGTAGATAACAAAAGTGTCATGTTCCGGTGTTCCTGTCTGCGTTTTCCCTGTTGGGCCGCCAGATGGCGGCACTTCTGTTTTGTGTCCTGTTCCCCCCCCTGTTAATTGTATTATTGGTTGTCTCGTTATCCCATCATTGTTCCCACCTGTGTCTTGTTATCCCCTCCTTCTGGTTTGATTGTTTTTTGAGTTCACCTGTGTCTTGTCACCCCCCTGTCTATTTAAGTTCTCTGTTCCCTTGACTCGGGTGCTGGTTCCTTGTGTTTGTTACCTGACATACATGTTCCTGCCTGCTTGTGTTTGTTTCCCGACTTTCATGTACCTGCCTTCTTGTGTTTGTTTCCCGACTTTCTTGTACCTGCCTGCGTTTGTTACCCGTTTGTGTTTTGTTCCTGACCCGTATGTATTTTCTGGTGTTTCTTTTATGTGCTTGTTTCCGATGTTGCAAACTGTATGTACCTGCTTGTTCCCTTGTGCTCTGCCTTCCCGTGTTCTGCCCTGTCCGTGTTTTTGAGTTCCTGTTTTCTGTTTTATTAGATTATTTTTTGAGTTTGTGTTTTAGCCCATTGTGGCCTTGTCTGTTCCTTGTTTGTTCACCTTGTGTTAGTAAAGTCTTTGTTAATTTTCCCTTTTGAGTTTGTGTTTTTTTTCCCTCTGCGTTTGGGTCCCCCCTACCCGGACCGTCACAGAAGGAACCAGCCAGTGTGGGACCCAGCAGAGGTGTTTTTTTATTTTTATTTTTTATTTTTATTTTTTTTGGTTGTTCGTTGTTTGTTGTTTATCATGCCACCGGGGTGGTGGAGTGACCCGGAGGACTCGCCACCCAGCGACTGGGAGTCCCTCGCCCTTGAGCTTCCCAGTGCCCGGGGTGGGCGGTCACGGAGGCGCCGTGGTCGGGCTGCCTCCCGGTCGGCCAGACCTCCAGCTGCCCAGCCAGCGGTTCCCGGCCCTGCGTCATTCGAAGGGACTCGACTGGCGATCTTTCCAGGGCCCGGCCCGCGGGGGTCCCGCCGGTCCCGTCCAGCTGCCCAGCCTGGTTCCCTACGGCTGTGGTCTGTGTTCCTGTCCCCTGCCCAGCCCAGTCGGCAGGGCCCTCGGCCTGCTCCACCCCAAGTCCAGGAAGGGCCTTCATGGCCTGCTCTGCTCCAAGTCCCGGAGGGGCCTTCACGGCTTGCTCTGCCTCAAGTCCCGGAGCGGCCTTCACGGCCTGCTCTGCCTCAAGTCCCGGAGCGGCCTTCACGGCCTGCTCTGCCTCAAGTCCCGGAGCGGTCTTCACGGCCTGCTCTGCCTCAAGTCCCGGAGCGGCCTTCACGGCCTGCTCTGCCTCAAGTCCCGGAGCGGCCTTCACGGCCTGCTCTGCCTCAAGTCCCGGAGCGGCCTTCACGGCCTGCTCTGCCTCAAGTCCCGGAGCGGCCTTCACGGCCTGCTCTGCCTCAAGTCCCGGAGCGGCCTTCACGGCCTGCTCTGCCTCAAGTCCCGGAGCGGCCTTCACGGCCTGCTCTGCCTCAAGTCCCGGAGCGGCCTTCACGGCCTGCTCTGCCTCAAGTCCCGGAGCGGCCTTCACGGTCTGCTCTGCCTCAAGTCCCGGAGCGGCCCCCAGAGCCACCTGGAGCCCCGGAGAGGCTCCCAGATCCGCCTCGAGCCCCGGAGAGGCTCCCAGATCCGCCTCGAGCCCCGGAGAGGCTCCCAGATCCGCCTCGAGCCCCGGAGAGGCTCCCAGATCCGCCTCGAGCCCCGGAGAGGCTCCCAGAGCCGCCTCGAGCCCCGGAGAGGCCCCCAGAGCCGCCTCGAGCCCCGGAGAGGCCCCCAGAGCCGCCTCGAGCCCCGGAGAGGCCCCCAGAGCCGCCTCCAGCCCCGGAGAGGCCCCCAGAGCCGCCTCGAGCCCCGGAGAGGCCCCCAGAGCCGCCTCCAGCCCCGGAGAGGCCCCCAGAGCCGCCTCCAGCCCCGGAGGTCCCGCCTGCTCTGACCCTTCCGCGGAGGCCGCCTGCTACACCCAAGTTTCGGGCTTTACTTGTGCATCGAGCCCCGGGGGGGCCTCCGGAGCCGCCTCAAGCCCCAGGGGGGCCTCTGCAGCTGCCTCGAGTCCCGGGGGGGCCTCCGGAGCCGTCCAGAGCTCCGGAGAGGCTTCCGGAGCCGTCCAGAGCTCCGGAGAGGCTTCCGGAGCCGTCCAGAGCTCCGGAGAGGCTTCCAGAGCCGTCCAGAGCCCCGGAGAGGACAACGGTCCCTTCTGTTGTCCCGCAGGGGCCGCCGCAGACTGCTCTGGCTGCCCCGCAGGCTAAGCCACCTGCCTTGCCCCCTAGCGTTCGTGCTCCCCCTGGCGTTCGTTCTCCCCCTAGCGTCCGTGCTCCCCCTAGTGTTCTCGCGCCCCCCAGTGTCCATTCTTCCCCTAGTGTTCTTGCTCTCCCTAGTGTCCACACCTTGCCCCCTGGCGTTCGTGCTCCCCCTGGCGTTCGTGCTCCCCCTAGTGTTCTCGCGCCCCCCAGTGTCCGTTCTTTCCCTAGTGTTCTCGCTCCCCCTAGTGTCCACACCTTGCCCTCTGGCGTTCGTGCTTCCCCTGGCATTCGTGCTTCCCCTGGCGTTCGTGCTTCCCCTGGCGTTCGTGCTTCCCCTGGTTTCGTCGCTCCCCCCAGTGGTCGTCCCTCCCCCGGTGTCCGTCCTTCCCCCAGTGGTCGTCCCTCCCCCGGTCTCGTCGCTCCCCCCAGTGGTCGTCCCTCCCCCGGTCTCGTCGCTCCCCCCAGTGGTCGTCCGTCCCCCGGTCTCGTCGCTCCCCCTGGTGTCCATTCTCCCTTTGGTGTCTGTCCTCCCAACCGTGTGTCCGTGTGTTCCCCGGCCCCCCTGTCTAATTGTCTGCCCGCCTGTTTGTCTGTTAGTCTACCCGTATGTGTGTCAGCCAGTTTGTTGGCCTGTTTGTCTGCCCCCCAGGCCGTCAGCCCATCGGCTAACGTGTTTGCCCGCCTGTCTGCCTGTCTGTCTGTGTGCCAGTCCGCGTGTGTTTTGTCTTGTTTGCCTGTGTGTCAGTCCCTATGTCAGTTGTTGGGTTCCCCCCTCGCCTTCCCTGTCTGCCTGTCCCTTTGTGTGTCCATCGGTGTCGCCGTGTGCCTCCCCGCCTGCTTGTCCCTGTGTCTGTCCTTGTAGGTCTCCCGATTGTGCCAGTATCTGGCAGTCTGTTTCCCCCTCAGTCTTGTCCAACCCAGTCCAGTGTTGTCGTGCCCCGTCTTGTTGCTGTCCTGTGTCCACCTCGCCCCAGTCCAGTCCTGTATGTCTGCCTTGCCCCTGTCCAAGTCCCCCCTGGTTTCCTGAGTTCCCCCTGGTTTCCTGAGTCCCCCTGTCGCCCGAGTGCGGGCCCTGATTTTCCCCCGAGTCGCCCGATGTGCGGGCCCTGAGTTTCCCCCGAGTCGCCCGATGTGCGGGCCCTGAGTTTCCCCCGAGTCGCCCGATGTGCGGGCCCTGAGTTTCCCCCGAGTCGCCCGATGTGCGGGCCCTGAGTTTCCCCCGAGTCGCCCGATGTGCGGGCCCTGAGTTTCCCCCGAGTCGCCCGATGTGCGGGCCCTGAGTTTCCCCCGAGTCGCCCGATGTGCGGGCCCTGAGTTTCCCCCGTGTCGCCTGATGTGCGGGCCCTGAGTTTCCCCCGAGTCGCCCGATGTGCGGGCCCTGAGTTTCCCCCGTGTCGCCCGATGTGCGGGCCCTGAGTCTCCCCGTGTCGCCCGGGTCCTTCCCAGCCCTGAGTCTCCCCGTGTTGCCCGGGTCCTGCCCAGTCCCGAGTCCTGTTCCCCCGTCCGAGTCCAATCCCGAGTCCTGCGTCCCGTTCCAGTCCCGAGTCGCGTCCTGTTCCTGTCCAGTCCTGTTTCTGCCCTGAGTCCAGTCCAGCCCCGAGTTCCCCTCCAGCCCCGAGTTCCCCTCCAGCCCCGAGTCTTGTTCTTGTTTTGTTCCTGTCCTGTCCAGTCCAGCCCTGAGTCTTGTCCTGTCCAGTCCAGTCCTGTTCCTACCCCAGTTCTGTGTCCAGTCCCTGTTCCTGTCTGAGTCCTGTTCCCCTGTCAGAGTCCGGTCCAGAGTCTTGTTCCCGTGTTCTGTCCCTGTTCTTGTCTTGTCCAGTCCTAAGTCCTGTCTCCAGCCCCCACCCTCTGTTGACTCCCTCCCCGGGTCGGCCTCCTGGGACGTCAGGAGCCGTCCCTTGGGGGGGGGGTACTGTCATGTTCCGGTGTTCCTGTCTGCGTTTTCCCTGTTGGGCCGCCAGATGGCGGCACTTCTGTTTTGTGTCCTGTTCCCCCCCCTGTTAATTGTATTATTGGTTGTCTCGTTATCCCATCATTGTTCCCACCTGTGTCTTGTTATCCCCTCCTTCTGGTTTGATTGTTTTTTGAGTTCACCTGTGTCTTGTCACCCCCCTGTCTATTTAAGTTCTCTGTTCCCTTGACTCGGGTGCTGGTTCCTTGTGTTTGTTACCTGACATACATGTTCCTGCCTGCTTGTGTTTGTTTCCCGACTTTCATGTACCTGCCTTCTTGTGTTTGTTTCCCGACTTTCTTGTACCTGCCTGCGTTTGTTACCCGTTTGTGTTTTGTTCCTGACCCGTATGTATTTTCTGGTGTTTCTTTTATGTGCTTGTTTCCGATGTTGCAAACTGTATGTACCTGCTTGTTCCCTTGTGCTCTGCCTTCCCGTGTTCTGCCCTGTCCGTGTTTTTGAGTTCCTGTTTTCTGTTTTATTAGATTATTTTTTGAGTTTGTGTTTTAGCCCATTGTGGCCTTGTCTGTTCCTTGTTTGTTCACCTTGTGTTAGTAAAGTCTTTGTTAATTTTCCCTTTTGAGTTTGTGTTTTTTTTCCCTCTGCGTTTGGGTCCCCCCTACCCGGACCGTCACAAAAAGATGGAGTGACATTTAATGTTAGGAAAACTTGCAACATAAATGCGAGTAAAAGACAGGTTGTGATCCAACCAATAAAATTATATTAACACCAGTGGAAGAACAAGTGGAACAATACCTGCAAGATAAAAAAAGTTGTGGGGGTGGAAGGAGTAGACAAAGCTGAACTTGTGACTGGAAAGGCTGCTTAGCATCTTAAGACATCATTTTATACGCTACTCAGTACATGCACACGACAAGACAATTTAGAACAGTTTGTATACTAACTGCTAAGCTGATGACAGATTGGTATCATCAGTACATGTCCTGAATCCTTTCGTTTAAACAAATACAATTTTCATATTTTTTATATATGCAAATAAATGAGCAGTGATTAGTAGAAAAGAAATACATGTATATCACTGAGATAATGTCTCCTGCACCTTGGACACTTTACCTCAGTACAAAACACATATATTGTGAAATTCTGTGGTCGACTTTGAAAGATACGGTGAAGTTGAGAGCTTCACCATAGCCAGCAAGGAATTTGATCTTTGGGCATGTGGCTCAACTTGCTCTTCTTTAATCTCCAGTAGTGTGATTATTCTGTGGCTGTGCAGCCTGGCTGTATCGCTTCACTATTTTCTGTTCGGTTAACTGAAAGAGGGCAGTTCTTATCTTATTCCTTTTTTGTCCTTGTCCTCCGTGTCTTCTTCTGGCTCTGATGACTGCTGCCATAATTGAGAGAGATAACTCACCTTTTTAACATACCTTTTTACGGAATGTGAGCTCGGCTATGTCTGCGCTCAGCAAATTACCACCTGCTTTCGGGAGTTCTTAAAATCCACACGCAAAGAGGGGAGTCGCAATTAAAGCATGCTTTAGTAAATTAGTCGGAACACTTAATTGACCTAATTTACAGAATGTACACCGTTATAGCGTGTTAAACTGATGCATACTTATGCATTAACAGATTTGGTTACCAAAAAGGAAGAATGACATAACCCCCAGAAGTGATATCTAATAGCAGTTTTGAGTTATTGCAAGTGTTGAGAAACCTAGGCCTAGGTATTGCGTTCTTGTGGTGACTACTTTAACATTTGAAAAAAAAAAAAAGTTGCAATCCTTTATCTAAGTCTGGAGGCTGTTATACCAGCCTTGAAGACCCATGACACAAATTGCAAAATACTTTCATATGAAACATAAAAAGCCTGAAATAATTATGGGATAGGAGTGCTAGATGGTGCGGAAGTGAGGAGAACAAAGATGCAATGTGAAGAGGTGGGACTTCAGTCTGCATCGGAACAGTTTACAGTTCTGTTATGGTCTGCGCTGTGAAACCCACGCTACCATAATGAATTACACGCTGTGAAAAAAATATGAGTGATGAAAAAGCAATGTCTTCACACGCACTGCATTAGTAACCACCTTCCAACCCCACCCTCACAATGACAGAGTGTTGTGTAACTTGTTGCCGGTGGCCATGAGATTCCCCTGGGATCCGGACAAAGGTGACCAGCGGGTGAGGGACTGATGATGGTGGGCTGGGCAGCCCCGGGGGGCAGAGCTCCAGAGCTCCAGAGGGTGTGGTGAGAGCACAGTGACCTCACTGGGGGAAACATTCCCCTTCCATCACCCTAGGTTACCGATCTTGATTGACAGGTTACACAATGCATTGTGGTGATAACTGGACAGTCATTCAAATGCATGTGTAACAGTAATAGGGGTATGGAAGCAAACACAATAATGGGATCTGATGATGCAGTAATTAGGTGCATGCTAGGGTACGTTTTGGGGGTGTGGGTAGTCAAGTGATTGTAAAATGAAACAGCGTCAGCACACACAAAACTACTGCATCTGTAAAAAAAAAAAAAAAGCTTCATGGTGCTTTAAGGCAAAATAAACTGAAATGTTGACATTGATGCAAATGTAAGGACTGGGCGCCATTTTGGTACAATGACATCACGTCACGATCACAGGATCACAGACACTGATCACTTGGACTGGGTACTTCCTGTAGATGCCTGTAGAATGTGCGTTCCTATCTCTCTTTCGTCCCTTCTGTTCTTTGCTGCTCAACTGAAAAAGACGTGCATATGGCACTCTCTAAGGACACAGGCCTAAAGAAAGCTAAAGCCACCCAGTCAAGGAACACGTGGAGAGACGCACCAGCTATAGTCATGACCGGCGTTTATAACTCAAAGTAAACGTGTTAGCTATACTGCAAGTAAGCTAAAGAAACTGATCCATCAAGGGATCAATTAATTAACTAACTTTACACTTGCATAGTCCATGTACTTTCTTGCGACGACAAGCAAAGTAACTTCCAGCTTCAGCGAAAGAGAACCAGGATGAAGAAGAACAAAGCTTTTCTACTGACAGCGCAAGGAAAGATCCACAGCAGGTGCCCAAGTCAGAGTTCCCTAGGACAAGGTATCACTACACATAACCATCTGCACGCAGTAAGACTGACAAACATCCAGGCATCAACTAGCTTAGCAAACTTCTGTTTGTTCTTCAAGGAATTGTGTTATTGATTGCATGTAATGTTGTGTTTAGATTATATCGCGTCTCTTGTTAATTAGCTACAGCCGCCTAGCCCACATAGCTGATGTACATATTCTTACTAACATCAGCTCACAATCCGCCTTCCTTATTCTTTAAGTTAAATATTTAAAAATTGTAGTGTGGGCTATGAGCCCAGCAAATAACCAAATACAATAATGACTGATCCTCGTCTTTTTAAAAAAATGGAATGTCCAATTCGGAAACTATGATGTGCTCATATATGCCCCCTGCTGCTGGCCTGGGAGAAGCACACGGTGCCAATATGCTTCTTAACACATTGCAGCCACAAGCTGAGGCAGAGGAGACCCAATCATACTCACACACAGAGTGCGGACCATGGGCACCCAGACGTTACACCAGGGGACACAGAAGCAACTGAACACTGCTATCCCTGCTGACTGAATCCCTCCTATATCCCTCTAATATCCCTCTAGCGACATAAAGCCAATAGTGTTGCCAGCCATGCTACCCAGCAGCCCCATTTTTATAATTCTTAATCGTTCTTAATTCTTAATTTAATTCTTAAATGCCGTTTTGCAGACCTACATAGTACCGGAGCAGAAAAAGTAGACCACATTAAAGAGAGCATAAAAAATCTTGAAATTATAATGCACAACTAATAAATAATTTCATTCTCATCAACCTTTGGAATTGGTAAAAACTTAATAAACCAAAAAAAAAATAAAGAAAAATCAGATAATTCAAAGCTGGCTTATGTCAAGACCTTGCATTTTACCTGGCCCCAATGCCGACATTCTGGGACTCTGTGCAGTTATGAAAACTGATCTCAAAAAGATACGGAAAAGTGCTGCATCAAAAGGAATTAAAACGTAGTCATGTTGCGTTGTGCCAGTCGTGAGCCACTGGATTGAATTGCTTGGCCTAAAGATGCCTGCTCTTCTCCACAAATTGTATAGGATTTTCTGCAGCAGAACCTTGAAACCTGATTAATTGGCTTGTCAGCACTGTATTTTTATCCTGCTCCCACATCGGGGTATAGATTCACAGTCCTTCCCGATGTCCTTTGTTGTCCTACAGAGGGCCGTGTGACAGCTGTGGCCCCCTGTGGAGCGAGCTGGCCCCTCATTGGCCAGATGGATAGTCTCCTCCCAGTGGCGCCCCCTGCCTGTGACCACCGGAGCTTCTCTTTCCCCTGACCTGTGTGTTCACACGAGCTGGATAGCTTTTGCGAGCCTATATTTAGAACACAGTGGAAGTTCAAAATCAGCTTGGCCACAAACCTTTTCAGCCAATTATAATTGCTTTATCAAAAAGCCATCCAATATTTTGTGGGTATCAGCTAATCTCTTGCTAAACATGCTTTTTTTACAGTTGGATGGTTGCCTACTCTTACACTGGAGAATAACATGGCCCCCTTTTTGCCAGCAAGAGTCTTAGACCTGGCCAGCAGCATTCCCTAACCAGCAACAGCATGCACATCATCAATATAGATATGAGCTATACTAAATGTAAGTTAACTTGCCAACCTAAAACCATAATACAAATAAGATTCATATGAGCTAACATTCATATCAAACCACAAACCATGTTATACAAATCCAAAAGTAGACCCAAGTTCCAAGATGCAGCGGAAAGATGCCTCACGTGATTTTTAATGGGTTCTCTATGGACTTCCTCTGATTGACTCCCTTGTGTTATTCTGACCAAGTCTTCATCCAGATGAGGCTGCCAGTACAACCGCTGCTGTTCTTTAATGGCCCTGCACTACTTAACAGAACTATTATTAAACACATGGATAAAGGTTACAGGTTTCCCTAATCAGAGCGGAAATAATGTACACGTGTGTGCTCTTCACTTGTGGAGTTAATTTGTATGAAGTTCATAGTTGTCAGGCGGAGCTAACTGACACATTCAGCTCTTTTTTTCTGAGCTCCCGGCTGTTCCTTGTAAAAGGCAGACCTTTTGCCCTGTGCTGATGAGACAGTGGGTAAAATCAGTGTGAATAATGTAGAGTGTTTGTACCATGACGGGTGACCGGATTCTGCAGCAGAACGCGAAAGATAACCCTGTGAGCCAGTAAATAATAAACAGTCACAGTTATGGTTGGCAACAGGCTTGCAATCTATTTCAAATTTATCCTTATTGCAACCCAAACCCTCTGGGCAATTTTGTGTTCATGTGGCATGCAACCCTAACAAACAACACTGTGTTCACTAATAATAGCAAATTATTTTAGGAAGCACATTTCCACATCGGGGAAATGAGAAAACACAAGAAATATGTCAAATTTAAGTAAACCAAGCAGTAACATAGGGCAGGTAATATTTCAGTTTGGAAAACACAGAAGAACAAAAAAGGAAATAATGGCTTAAATGTACTACTACCATTTCAAGTCTTCAAGCATTACAGCTACTGCTCACAAAACATTTGAGGCTCGCTCATGAATTCCAAAAATGGTTTCTTAGTTAACATATGTAGAGTTTATTCAACATCATTATACAGCGAAGGTGTTGTCTCTTTGAGAAAGAAAATGTTGTCTCTGAGAGAAAGTTAACAGAACTGATATTTTAGCCTTAAAGCTCTCTGGATTGCAAACTTGGCATCAAATTTATATTAAAGTGTATACCCTGTGCTAGTCCATGCTTAGTTCTAATTTGTACATAAAAAGGATTTAGCATTGTTTTGTTGCATCATACATTTGCTTAGCAATGTGTTTATATGGCATGTCCTTAGAATAAGGTACATTTATGAATGCTTCATAAATTATTAATAATGTATTACATAAAATAATGTGTTGTTGATGGCTATGCAACTTTAATAAATGCCTGTGTCAATTGGATGTGCTGGCCTCCTTCTTAGTAGCATATTTAAAAACAATTACTGATATTGGAATGAAAATAAAAAATGCATTTTAAAGCAACATAATGCAAGTACTCATTCATTATTCAAGTTAACACCAGAATAAAACTTTCAACTATCATTTCTTACTTAAATATTTTCATTTGATCTGACATTACCAGCTTTCCCCAAAACTGTGGTTACAGTTTCCTGACTGTCTTCTACAGGGCCCCAATCCAAAATTTATTCAAGTCAATGGAGCGTGTGAAAAGCTTCTACTTAATTTCTCAGTGAAATTTCATAGCTAATAAAAACTGATAAACATGAATGAAGTCGTTGGGGATAATAAACCATTTAGAGACAATAGATGGATGATGTACCATATCCATAACAGTATATCGTGTTGAAGTGTTTAATTCATAATAAACTTGTTAACTAGCTGATGCTTCTCTGCCCATGTCACGTCACCCTGACTCAAAACATCTCACAGTTGATCTGAGAATCATGGCCAAAGGCACCACAATGTGTGATTAGCTGGCCAGTTCTGAACATGCCGTGTGTAGTTGAAGGTTGTTTGAGTAGACGTGTTTTGCCAGAGTGAATGTACGTTCAGCAGATCCACCCATTTTGGAACTGAGGAAGCCTTGCTCTTGTAGAACAGGCAGTAGAAACGATTGCGTTCGCATGATGCAGAATTTGTAATATGGTTCAAATTATGCTCCTCAGCTAATCCGGCAGTGCCATTATAAGAAGTAATTTACTTCCATGAAGTGCTCAGAGTTTTGGAGCTGGACTTCCAGTGAGTTATTGTCCATGTGGAAAATGTCACCCCGCAAGGATTCAACTGCATTTAAAACAAAATCATTCTTGTTCACGAAGCATTCTACTGCAAACCTGTTATGAAACCTCTGCTATAATATACACATCACAACATCTGTGACAACCCTTCATGGCAGTTAATTGCAAACTTGATACTGATATGAATCATTCAATGCAGGTGCACACATGTCCATGTGCACACCCACACAAACATTTTTCTCTCTAAATGGTAAATGGACTGCATTTATATAGCGCTTTCATCCAAAGCGCTTTACAATTGATGCCTCTCATTCGCCAGAGCAGTTAGGGGTTAGGGGCTAGGGGTTAGGTGTCTTGCTCAAGGACACTTCGACACGCCCAGGGCGGGGTTTGAACCGGCAACCCTCCGACTGCCAGACAATCGGTCTTACCTCCTGAGCTATGTCGCGCCACATGGTAAATGAAAGTAAGGCAGTCTGGTGCAGTAATAAATGAACTGAATAATGTTTACATTGTTTATAGAAGTTTCTCACACCAATGCCTGTGTGGTTTTTTATTGGAATGATCTTTTTCAATATTTAGATACTGTGATTCTCTTGAAACATCAGTGTTGGGGTTATCTTTCCAGGTTAATTGGAACATTAATAGAAAACTATAAATAGCTTTGATGCAAAATGTTAACTAAAATACCAAGCAAACAATGTAATGACATGGATGAAATGCCTGGTAGTTTTAAGAAAACAAGTGCTTTATTATAGGCTCCAGATATCTACACATGAGAAACTGTAAACAGCAACAAGCACCACCCAAGACACGTGCAGTATTCCAGGTGCAAGTGCCTGCCATCTTTCTGTGATATTGAGGCTCATATAAATTAATTACTTAGCTTGAGGTAAACCAGAGAGGAATGAATAAGTTAGAAATGAGAAATGTCTTTCTAGCCCCAAGAGCCCTGCAAACAGCAGCAGCTCCACTGCCACCAGCCTCACTGGAAGCTAAGAGGGAGACGTACTGTAATGCAGGGCATGGAGCTCGAGATGTGAGCTCGGGGTGCACAGATGAGGAATTTCTGTCAGAGGTCTGGGCCCTGGAACGTGCTGCGTGGGAGAGCGGGACTGATGGAAATGCACAGGGCCTCTCCCAGCAGTGTTTCCAAACAGGCTGAGAAAAAGACATCCTCGTTGGCGAAGGCATAAATGTTGCAGGAGGCGAGCCTGCTAAAGCGCATTCTACAGCAGAGCAACTTAAGCTAATAATTATTTTAAAGCCTGTGTGTGTGTGTGTGTGTGTGTGTTTGTGTGTGCGTATGTGTGTGTGTGTGTGTCTGTGCGTGCGTGTGTGTGTATGCGCGTGTGTGTCTGTGCGCGCGTGTGTGTCTGTGCATGAGTGTGTGTGTGTGCGCCTATGTGTGGGTGTGTGTGTGTGTGTGCATGTGGGTGTATGCGCGTGCGTGTGTGTGTATGTGTGTTCATAATTGGGTGTGCTGTACTGTGTACATATGTGTGTAAGAGAGAGTGGGTGAGTGTGTTCCTGTGTATGTATGTGGGACAGAATATTTCCTATTATTTAATCTTAAACAGGAGCAAGACACTCACTGTTGAAATCTGTAAAATAACAATTCTTAGGCTGAGCCTGGTTTCAGGAAATCCTGAAAAACAATCTTTCCTGCAACAAAGAGCTTTCTGAGGGATCAAAAGAAGAAAAGAAAAAAACTACAGCTTCGTGTAATCAAAGATCTCTCCGTGCTTATTTATTCTCTTTTGCGGGCAGGCCCATCGCAAAAACAATTAATTGCTTGGGCAGCGTGCCCAGCCTTCGCCCATCGCTGTTTTCTGCCAATCTGAATTCCATCCAGTTCCCCCAAAAGCGTTATATATACTGCCGGAGTCACCGCGCAGTTGTTCCCAGTGTCCTCTGGTGAACGCCCCGGCGCGTGAGCCAACAACAAACCTTTTACCTCTCCGCTGAAAACAATGTGCTTAGCCCCCCCCCCCGCTCAAATCCATTATCTATTCGGTTAGGGGATATTGACAGAAAACTACCTTTCTGGGTCACTGGCATGATTAATTCTGCAACACGGAGCTCCAGGTTACCATCTTGGATACAAGTTTAAATCGAAATATTATGCTTCGCTGCCATGGCGCGAGGGGACAGGGGAGTGCAAGTTTTTTTTTTTTCCGCCATTTGTGTTTGTCCTCGGAAAAGTTGTCAGGAGAAATGCTGTTTGCCAACACGCTGGGAGTGTGCAGTCACGTGAGATGCCTGTCTGTTTAGTGTTCGAAAAAGACTGCTCAAACATGCACTTGAAATAGAACATGCGTTTTTGTCTTCGTCAAAATAAGGCAAAGTCACAAATACAGCCATTGTATATCACTTCTTAAAAATGTAATTTCATGCACATCAAATAACTTAAAATTCAATATTTGTATTGCAACAGTTAATATATGTTGTAATATATGCAAAACATTCAAATAAAACAAAAGCCATACATTATATCTGTTTCAGGTAAACGTGATAAAAGCTTAGGATTTTTAATGATTTTATCGTTACTGATAAAAACTTGCAACTACCTGCAATCTGTACGCTGTCAGAAAAAGGGGTAGTAAGAAAGGAGTTCTCTAAGGTGGAATCTTCCCTCACTGGGTCTTACTTGTACCTTAGAATACCAGTCTAAAAGGGTAAAGGGTACAATGGGTGTACCTTTGAGGTTCCCTCCCCAATGACAAACCATAGTACCCCATGTAAGTACAATTTTCGCGCACTTCTTTCTGACAGTGTAGTGAAGGTAGCTCACTACAGAGGACTGCAGAGGAGGTTCTGGACAGAGTGAATGCTTTACACAGTAGGAGCAGCGCGTCACGGAGAGCGAGACCGTGAGGAATGACCGAGCGAAGGGCCTGCAGCGAGTTTGCTGTCCTGCCGTGAGCAGGCCACAGAGCACAGCTGAAGGACCCTCAGCTGCCCCACTGACGAATGAGCAAAAGCACTGCTCCAGCCTTCCACTCTGCTCATAACGGGCCCGATAAACACATAACATCATAAAAGAGGATCCTTTTCTGTCATATTTAAAGGGAGAAATATAGCAAGACCTTGTGCATACTGTGTATGTGTGTCTGTGTGTGTTGCGTGTGTGTGTAGCTGTACAAAATAAGTATTGTACCTTACTGAACCTGTGTTTAGCAGTTGTCTATGACCATGAAATGCACTTTTTGTACGTTGCTTTGGATAAAAGTGTCTGCCAAATAAATGTAATGTAATGTAATGTAATGTGTGTGTGTGTACATACATACATATATTCTACATAATATATATGTACAATATACAATACAATATATGTTTTAAATGACACATATTCACGTTGCTATAGTTATTAACATACATTTCTCATGTATTATTATTCTGTAATTTTGTGTAGGGGAGTCATTTCGGAATGAAACCGTTCTTGGTCTTGGCTGTCTGCTCTTGGGGAGAGACGCCGATCTGCACACAATCAACTCTGGGAAAGGATTAAGCAGACCCACTGCTGGCTGCACGCGTTCGCGCGTGTGCTGCCTACAGCCGCGCTCGAAGCAGGGCGGCTCTTTCAAGGTGATTTTCCTCACTGTCTCCAAGCTGACCGTCACCAGCACGACGCACCCGCTCCAAGATCTTTCAGGCCCTTTGACGGAGATAAGGGACGTCACAATTCCATCCCAGATCCCATTAAGGAGATCCGTCCAAGCCGAAGACCGCAGAAGCCACAGTCCATGAGGAGGTGGGTCTTTAAAAAAACACCAACGTCCCCCATGCCAAAACGATTGCCTTAGTAAAACCTCTAAAGCATGAAGCAGGCGGCTGATTCCTTTAAGGATCTGTACAGTTTCCTTCCTGTTACCTTTGGAAACAGAGAGCATGTTCTCATCTGTGGAGAGAATGTATTAACACAAGACTGTAAGGATGCATTGCCAGTGTAAAGGCCTCCCAGGCTTAAACCTCTGGCACAGGAAGGCCCCCAGTGCCAAAGAGACAGCAGGCTTGGAGCTCCAGACATAATATCCAGCTCTCTATCATAAGAGATATCATGATATAATAAGCTACAGACTCTGCATAATATAGTGACTTTTTGGATTATTCCAAGGGCCGACAGGGCCTCTGAAAAAATATAATAGCATTGGATATTCTGGGGTGGTTGGGCCCAACGAGAGATCTTTTTTTGGGGCCCAAAATTCCTGGTGGCTCCCCTGACAACACACCGAACAACGGCACGGTTAGCACAGCAGCTCAGACACCTTTTCCTCTTTCCCACAATGAGACACTGCCCAAGTGTTCCACTGTCCCCTCTCAAACTGTGACATGTCGTGTGCAGGGCGACAGACAGTCCCCCAGGGCAAGCCTGACACCGTCTGAGTTTAGGGTGAGAACAGAAACCAGAATCAATATTTCAGCAGCACGAGCCTTACCTTCAGAGACTCACCAGAAGGTGTTGTGAATAAAGTTAACACGTAAGTTAAAAGTTCAATATATTTTTGGTTTTAATAAGACTCTCAGCTGTGATAATTAATGACAGTTTTCGCTCCCCCCACCTGAACAAGCCTTTAATTGCTGTAACTTTAATTGCACCAATATTTCGAGACAACATGCAGAAGCTAAAGAACACTTCTGTGAAATTGTGGAACTGGCAAACATCAAGAACTTTAAAAACCTACAGCACAGTAATCTCCACCAATTACAGTCTCTCTGAAGAGACGAACATCAAGAGGACCCATCTGATATGAAAAAGAAGAAACATCCCCATCAAAAGTAAACGTGACACGTATGTTCTGCTTCATGCTTTTGTTCTTTTTAGGCCTCGGAGGGGAAACATTCATGCATGTTTGATCTGCCTTTTCTCTCTGAGTCGCAAAAACCCCACTTTGCAGGATCTGCATGCCACCCCTTGTTCATATTAATCAGATAAGAAGGGTGGAACAACAAATTAGAGCCAGGAATGAGGTGGGAGAGCATTGGTGCTCCTGAAGTGAACTTAGCATTTCATGCCTACATGAGCACTCATGTACATGCCGTTCTACCAAACCATGCATCTCCATCGAACCCACATGATTTTGGATTGGCTTTAGATGCATTTTTTAAATCTTCAGCACACTGCTGTAAAATGAAAGACCTAAAGCTTGGAATGGAAGACAAAATAGAATGTCATGGTGCATTACTATTATAGCGTAAATAATATTATATCATAGCTTAAAACCGTACATGACTTAAAACTCAAGGTTTGCTAAGTAATGCCATGTATTGGCCCAGATTACCCAAATATGTTTCCATTCCACCTTCGCTGGTAACTTTGCGGTATGGCAACACTTCAGCACACAACAGAACACGGTTGGCCAAAGTAGTGCATACTGAATATAAAAATCACACGTTACAATCTTCCATCCCTGACTGAAATCTGTCACACCAGACAACAAAAAAGGACACACGATCTTAAAGGGTCTTTCTCACCAGGCTAATCACCTTTTTTAATTCCCTCCCTTCTCTCAAAAGACTGAGAAGCATACAGTCTAGAACATCCAGGTTGGGCAATAGCACCTATCCAGAGGCTGTCTGCCTCCTTAACACTTGAATGCTTGAGGTCTTTGCTATTTGATCACAGGACTTGGTGTATGCATTGCACTCTGGTCATTTGATGCTGCTGACAGCACTCCCTGAGAACCCTGGTCTTTTTTTTATTATATTTTATTTTTTCTATCCGTTTTATAATTATGGTCATTTTAGGGTTTTATCATTTGTTTCATGTTTATTCTGCATCTTTGTGTTAATGTGTTTTTGTTAGTGCATTGTTAATGAGCTCACCCAGTTCCATATTCCAATAAGCCTCATTTATATTGATAAACCTCATTGATAAATTATTGAAACTTGAAACTAGATTCAAGAACTGGACCTAGTCATTCTGAAAGGACAACATGGCACAAGCCTCACGACATCTCCATACATAGTAGGAGTCAGGAGTAACATCAGTTTTTTCCTGATGGATACAGACGCGGAACGAGAGGAACATGGGAAGGGTGACCTTTCGCGTACACCTTGGGAGGCACTCTGACAAATTCGATCCAACAGCAAACATCTGCATTCCAGACTCACGTTCGGCAGAGCGAGGGCATTTCAACCCACACACCCTGCCTTCCACCACCTGCCAGCCACTCCAGCGGAGGCCTGCACCACTGTTAAAATATACATACTGCGTTTCATCATTTTTTAAACCACGTCAACCGGCATCTTCCGCAGTGCGGGGAAATCAGAGGCAAAACGTCCGCCGCGGAAAACGACGGGCGTGAATTAGGCCGCTGATTGAGTGAGCGAAAAAAGACAAAGTGGCGGGAGCGCGCGGAATCGTCGCTAAACGAAGTAACCGCCGCGCTTCCTGTGTCCGCTGCATACCAAGCGACCGCCGCGGAGGGACTCGTCCTGCCGGGAAAACGACGGGCGCAGCTCCCCGTTTACGACCCGTTTTACTTCCCGGGGAAAAAAGACGCCGAGCGAGACGCTTCGGGTTTAGCCGCCGGGACTCGGAGGTCATCGCCGCAGCCCTGCGTCTGTCGCTCACTGCCTAAATCACACCCGCAGTCCTGCTTTTACGTTTCAGCTGCCACACACGCCTTCGGAGCGGAGGCAATGGCGGATTTACTGTGCGGTGCTCCCATAAACAACAAACACGTGGCTCTCATATCTCCATCTTTCACCGCCGGACAGAATGAATAACGAGAGGCAGAGCTGTCATTTACATGTAGAGTGTGAATGCTGGGTGTGAGCCCGTCAAAGTGTTCGGTCTGCGTTCCCTGTTTATGGCACCTCCCAGCATTCCCGTATCCGAAAGCCGCTTTTGAAGGGACCTGAGAACAGCGAGGCGTCAATTCACTGCCTGTTCTCCACGTGATTCGTCTTCAGCCGTCGGGACACTACCAAAACGCTAAAGGCTAAATTAAACTGAGGGTTCATGCATTGCAAACATAGAATAAAAATTCTGGGTCTGTTACTGTTTGTTTTTTTGTTTTTTGTTTTTTTTGCACGGTGGCAATCGCTAGCTGTGAAACACAACCATAAATTTCTAGCAAAGTGACTGATGGCCCCGTGTTAAAACACGCTTTGCGTGAGAGCGCTTATGTGATTTAGCGGCACAGGCCCACGCCGACCAGGAGCATTTCCTGTTCCCATTCAACAGACTTTCAAAAGAGATAGAGAGCTTGACCCAGTTTTGCGGGGGGATCCGAGCATGGTTTTTAAGATGATCATCCCTTCACATGCTGTTTTACTGCACTTGTTGGTGCATTTGCCTGCTCTTGTGCTTTTTCAATTATTCAGCCTGGAAGCATTATATTCTTGAGTCGCATGAAAGTTTAATGCACCGCAATGCACAGAAACATTTCCATGCCACAGTCTATCCACTTGTGAACGATGATCCACCAGCTCGGAAATGAGAGGTGACTCTCACCAGGTAGAAACTGCTCTGTGAGCACCCTGAACAAAAATTCTGAAAACACTCTAAAAATGCCTGTAACTTTAAAGCAATACACACAGGTTCCAATCACGAGAATAATGTGTGTCATAATAACAGTGTGCGTGATGAAAGTTTCCAACTGGTCTTTTTTGCAGATATATTACAGAAAACACCACTGTATATATAGCATTTTGAATTTGGTGATTTGCACATGATAAAATTTTGTTGACTAATCAAGTGATTGTGCTCTGTTACTTCCCATGACTGTAAAATATGCACGTTAAGTAACAGGCAAAAAGTCACCTTGGAAAGGTGCAGCTGCGCATTGTATATATCCGTCTCTACATTGTACTTAATATTGAGTTTCATAGTGAAGCCCCAGGAAAATTAATGTATTCCAAATTATTCCTGTAACTGATGGAATAATCATGCCAGCTACGAGACACTGATGTATTTACAGTAGTATTGTTTGATACTCACATCAATTCTTATCACCTGCAGTTGTAGCCGTTGGCAATAGTCACATAAGACAATAATGTTCCATATAAGTCCTATTTCTCTCCTGTAAAAATGTCAAAATAAAATATTGAAGACATACTAAATACATTAATTGATATGACAGGTCACCAAAGAATCTATGAACATATAATTAGCAGTACGCAAACTGCTAGGTGTGTCTTGATTTATGGTGTAGAAAATCATGGGAGTCAGCTAACTGACTTGTAAGTAACTACAGTTAATTAAGATATATGCTGCAAATCCAACATCTGAACAGTCTCTTGGAACATGTTTGGAAATGCATCAGCCTTGACTTCAAACATTGCATTATAATCTTGGTGCATACAGCAGGTTAATAAATAAAATCTGTAAAAATAATACTGTACCACATTGCATGTACTGTTTGGAGACAAGGAAATATTTTTTTTTAAATTTGGTTTGTGAAAGGTGCCTGTTTTTTGTGGGACTTACATAATTTATTGTGATGCCGCTTTAAGTGGTTGGCTTGATGATTCATTGAAGACTCATCCGGCCAAATAAAAGGTAGAAATGATTGAGTACAGAATGTGAAACTAAATTTCACTGACCATCAGGCAACACTTCAAAACATTGCTTAACATGCCAATAGAACTCACCCAAGATGAAAAACAGAAGTGACTTGGCCTTGATCTCTCCTGTGTTGCACTGCCAAGTGCTATAGAAAACAACCAGCCATTCTATGAACAGGTTATCTGAGCAAGAATTCTTGTTCAGTTGATTTAATTATGCTGAATATAGAGGATCTGCACATTAATTAATGACAAAACTTTAATGGGGCTAAATGGGCCAATGCATTATAATTATAAAAGATCAGCCTTTGTTCATCTGTATTATAGCTTCAGGTGTCAAACAACAAATATGAGTCCCCGCCCAATACGTCTTCTGGACAGGGATGTGAAAATCGCTGCATCAGAGCAGAAAGCTCCATAACCTGTTGGAATGCAGCTGACTAGTTGACCTGAGGAGTCGTTCTTACGCACTGCCATGTGGACAATGCAGTTGACCGAAAGCTCCCTGGTCAATGCTACTACCCTGCGGGGGTGTCTGGCGTAGTTGGTATGGTTGACTGACATGGTCAAAAATAATCACAGGCAGTGGGGATGTCTCAAATCTGAGACCCGGAGTAGGTGTAGGAGGAGACACCTGATAGCTCTCCCCATCCAGTTTTTCAGTAAGTTCTTCTGACTCTGAAAATGGTGCCGAAGAGAGCATTTTCATTAGCAATCACCCCCTCCCAATATTCATTCTGTGAACAGAGCTGAAAGAGGATGCTTGGTCGTTAGACTGAAACCGCTCAATCAATTGTGCGTGACAGAGCGAACACTAATGGTAAGTAAATATATCAAAATTAAAGGGTACAAGCAGGATGAGGCATGAATAATCCCTGGTGTAGTTATGACAGCCAGACGTCTTGCCTAAAGGTTAATTGTTTGCTTATAGATGCCGCAGACAGTACTACAGATTTATTGAGGAGTTTCCAAGTCAGTGTTACAAATCCATTATTCTGCCTGCAGTGAACAGCATATTCATTTATTTCCTTTTGTCGGGCAGCATCATTCTCTGCTTATATAAAAAAATATATAAATATAACATTTATAAAATATAAAAGACCTACATGACGTGTACACAAAGCAAGGCTTTGCCAGATGCATTGTATCTGGTATTTGTGAGATAAAAGAGTCTGATGTATATGTTGGCTGGCAGTGTTATGAATTGCAAATGACATATTAGTCAATTAACAACAGGGTATACTGAATAATGAAAAAGGTTTATCTTTCCCATATAAATTTTTTTTCTTTTAAGAATAAAATATACATAGACTTAGACATGTTCATCTGTCCAGTGACCCGAGAATCACTGGAGGAAAATCATTCATTTGTGAAAAGTAGGGCTGTTGGTTAAGGAACCGAGAAGGCAACTGGCGGGGTCTACGCCTCGGCGTTCCCATTCCTCCAGGAGCCATTCCCACCTCTCCTTAGCACGCAGGGCGCGCGTCCGTGTGGAGTTTACGCCTCGGACGCCGAGCCCCGCTGACGAGAGGCGGGCAGCCGCGGCCGGCGAGCTTCCGAGAGCGGCGTGTCGGAGCCGGGACGCCCCCGTCGGACAGCGGGCCCCCCGATGGGTGTAAATGGGCCGAGGCGCGAGCGATCCGGGCTTCCACCGGCGTTCCGACGGCTGAACCACGGAATCGGCACGTGCCGTCAGAGGGGAAAGAGGCCGGCGTGAAAACTGGCATCGAGCTCGTCGGGGAAGAAAGCTCAGACGTCTGAGGAGAGCTCACCATGAGATCTCACTCCCCCCCCTCCCCCCTTTCCTCTTTCACCACAGCCTCACTGAATACCAATGCTTCTGATAAACACCCTTCCAGCAGCACGCAGACTTAACACCACGCCGCACGTCAGCAAGGTCTCCAGCTGTTGACGCGTGATAAATATACAGGATGAATTTCAGAAATGAAGTCAGCCGAACTGCCAGCTCCCTGCTGGCCCCGTGTAGCAGAGGAGGTAAATGCCATCCGGTCTGGCAGCAACGCCTTCAGACCTGTTGGCCATTTTTTATGTGTTCGGGACACATGCATGTTGGTAATTCAGGCATGCGATGGGGCATGTATTGTAGGTCAGGCTTCGTACTGTAAGGGCTGTTCCAAGGCAGCGACCACTGAGGGTACAGGAGGAGGTTTTCTGCTACACGCTCGGTTTCAGAAAGTGCAAACTCGACCTATTTCTCTCTCTCCCCGCGAGGTACTCTGGGGTGTGTGCGGGTTTACCTCACGGACCCTCGCACACGTGGTTCTATGTGCGATCGATACAAACTGAGAACAACCTCATGCGCCTGGTATGTTGCGTTAAGTCAACTTGCAGTGACATGCATGTTCACAGGCCTACACAGTCACACTTAATGTCCATAGCACCGTTGTCATGTTATTATTTTTCCATAACAATAACATGAACATGTCTGAATTTCTCTTTGGGGGTATTTTCTTTTGCTTATATTGCACCCATAAACACAAATAAAAATAACAATAAAAGGCATAAAAACAGATGATGTGCTGTTGTAAAAAGTGAATTAAAACCTGTGGAGGATGCCTTTTACATTCAAATCCACATTTGAAAACTGCACTACGAAACACGTCCCTACCTTTTCAGAACATAACTGAAAATGGATCGAGCATCATGATTTAAATCAACCCCACTACAGACCCATAAAACTGGTGATACATAGACTGTACATTGCAAGTTAAAATGGTTTATAAACCATTTATAAAACACAACCTCCAAACTGCTTAATCTTCACATAAACATCCTGCACTAGAATGAAATCTAATGGTCTATGATAAATGTTTTATATGACAAAAAGGCATTTAACTGTGAAACAACTGTGGTGCATGATGCATGCTTGCCCTTGCCAGTTAGTTTTGGACCGAGGGAATCCTAGAATTCTGCCAATGCACAGTAGACACAGGATGAGAGAGATTATATAATTTTTTGCTAATCTTGTGGGATTACAACAATTAAGTAATTGAAAATGTATAAACTACATGCTCTGTGCAGTAAACCAAAGATCTTGTGTGCTCTAAGATATCCTTGGATTACAGATGTGATAGCCAACTTGTATTGAAATCTGGCTCAACTGTTCCATATGGGTAGAGACCAGTCAAATACATGGGCTGTTAGTGGTAACAATGGCTATCGTATTTCACCCCACAGGATATATCTATGCTCTCTGAATTCTATTGGCTTCATTTAATGACAAAATCTCCTCTTCCTTATGCAGTTTACTCAGTGAAACGCAGTATAAAGGATGGGGAAAAACCGCCTCATTAATTTACTTGGTTGTTTCCCACGGTCATCATAAATATTTTGAAAGAGTTCATAAAATCGAAATGTCCGTGCCCATGTGAATCTCAGCGATCCTGTCTGTGATAAGAGACGTGTCTCACTGCTGGTCATTGTGCTTGAAGCATTTGCACTAATGGTTTGATTCACCAGTGGAGTATTTCCTCAGAAAGGCTGGTGCTCTCTTTATTGCTGCTGAGGTAGTTGTCAGTTTAAAGCATCTCGAATAGCTGCGCCTATTCAGAGTTCTACTATTTTTTTGTCACCCTCTTGGTCTGTACCCTTTGTCGTGTAAATTACATGCATTGGGCCCAATCTGCATTGAACACAACACAGCCAAAGAAATATGATAATATCCTCCTTTAGATTTCGAGAAGTATAACTGAAGAATTGTGGGTAAAAAAAAAAAAATTGCCTCAGCTGTGCCCTTCTTTAAAATTACAGATGAGATCAAGCTTATCCAAATCATTTGAATCATCTGAATGACATCGGAAAAAATCCACTAACTGGCAGTGCTCGGGCTGGGACTCATTTTGGCGCCTCTATTTATAGAGCAGGACCATTTAAAAATGACGCGCGAGTTCTGTGACACACAAAAGACTGTGGCCACATATGAAATGGTACAGGTCCATGGATGTGACTCCAATTAATTTAATGCCACCGTGAACCCCAAAACAGCGTCCTGACTGAATCATCTCAGCCCTCCCTCCCGCCGCGCTCCTCAGGCAATGGCAGCCAGACGCAGTAGCCCTTTAATGAGAGCCCCCCAGGGAACCGCACGCAGACGCTGACACGTGCGCACATGTATGCACACACACGCATGCACGCGCGCACGCACACACACACACACACACACGCAAGCAAGCACACACATATGCATATGCACAGGCACACACAGAAATACATACACATGCATACACACCCACATACCGCACATGTGAGCAGGCATATATGCCCGCACACAAAACCCACTGTACATTTTGTTAAATTAACATCAAGCTAGGACACTTCAGCCTTTTATAAACACTGACCATCTTTCAAGCACCGTTAGAGGTGTGTTAGTGCCTAACATTTTAATGTGCTAATTAGTTGTGGTACTGCTGAATATTTTAATGTGCAGACACAAATGTAAACAAAATAACATGCACATTTATGGTCAATACCGCAGTACTCCCTGATGCACACACACACACACACACGCTCGCATACGCGCACACACACGCACACACGCTCACACACGCACACGCACACGCACACGCGCACACACGCACACACACACGCTCGCACACGCGCACACACACGGGCACACACACACGCACACACACGCTCTCGCACACGCGCACACACACGCACACACGCTCACACACGCTCGCACACGCGCACGCTCGCACACACGCTCGCTCACGCGCACACACACGCATACACGCTCACACACGCGCACACACATGCGCACACACACACACGCACACACGCACACACGCTCGCACACGTGCACACACACACGCACACGAGCACACACACACACACACGCTCGCTCACGCGCACACACACGCTCGCACACGCACACACACACGCTCACACACGCGCACACACACACACTCGCACACGCGCACACACACACGCACACACGCACACATGCACACACGCTCGCACACGTGCACACACACACGCACACGAGCACACACACACACATACGCTCGCTCACGCGCACACACACGCTCGCACACGAACACACACACGCACACGCTCGCTCACACACACACGCACACGCTCGCTCACGCGCACACACACACGCACACGCTCGCTCACGCGCACACACACGTGTGCAGGTGAGTGCGCGCGCGGTTTCCGTGACTGCGTACGCCCCGGCGTACGGGTGGGGAGCCCGGGCCCCGCGCCGGTAGCATCGGTAGCGCCGGTAGTGCCGCTCCGCCGCGCTCCCGATCTGACGAACGGGCTCTTCTGACGTCCCCTCGCTGCTCCGTGGCTTTGGCTGTGGCCCGCGCGACCTTGACATCAACCCCCCCCCCGCCCCCCCCCCCGCCCCCGCAGCGCGAGCGGCGTGTTTCCGCTTCCCCCGCCCGATTTATGGGCCTCCGTGCCCTGGAGTAATGACGTGTAATAGGGCCCCTGCGCAGCCTACAAATAAGCCCCCCGCGCCCCTCCACCCGCCCCTCGGTACAGGGCTGGCGCGGGCTCTCCGGCCTGGGACCCGGTGTGGATCCCAGCGTGGGCTGGTTCCATAGGTGTTATTCGACATTAAATAGAGCCTTTCGCCTTGTCCTCGCGCAAGTGAGACATCGCTGGGCGTGCAGTCATGTGAGGTGCGCGTCAAGGAATAGAACACAGGTGTTCATCATTTTTAATGGTGTAAGAATATCAGAAACAGCAAAAATAAGTAATAATAACAAGCAGTAATAATACATGGAAAATAATAAAATAACAACATTATTATTATTATTATTATTATTATTATTATTATTATTATGAGAAAGAAGAGAATTTATAGGGCACTCATCTCATGATCTGGTCTAATGATAGGCGGAAGTGTAGTATACTGCCTGTGGAGTTGGTCTTGTAACCTAAAGGTTGCAGGTCCGATTCCGTGGTAGGACCCTTGAGCAAGGTACTTAACCTCAAGTCATTAGCAAAAATATTTTATGTTTTTTTTTGCACTTCAGACATTTATAACAAACCTGACTTGAGTATTATTTTTAAAATAACTTGCTTAAGCAGCATAAGATGAGCTCTAAAAAGAATAAGCATTAGCCTTCACTTTCCTTCTCTCAAGTAAAATGACAAGACAATTCACATTCTGTTCATGAGGTTTTTGGGATATTGTAGAATGTAGGATGCTGACTCCAACCTTAGGCTTTTTCAGACAAATTTTTGAAGCACATGATTTAACTCCCCAGTAAGTATCACATTGTTATGCTATTCCTATTGCTCAACATTCTTCAGTGTCAACTGTTGCAAGCTCAGTACCAGATCGTTGCCCATAATGCATTCAGCAGTTTTAAATGCAATTAGAGTAGACAAACATTATGGTTAGACTCCTCTGTCCCTTTGAACTTGCACCCTGGTACGTCTCATCTGTTCAGCAAGATTTTACCTATTACATTGAGCTACCTCATGATCCCAGATATTATTTTATGCAAGGTAGACATTACCGCTTGCTCGCAACATATTGCTGATAATAGTAGGCAGCCAGTGGTTATGTCTACCTTGCAAATATACAGCAATTACATGGGGAGAACAGTCTTTCAATCTTAAAAGCAATAATGACTGTGGCAACGTTGGCTGCCCAGGCAGCTATCCTGTCTGCTGCACACACCCCCATCCCCAGCCCAAAATGCTGGCCACATGAGAATAAGCAGAAGGGTAAAACAAAGAACAACACTAGTTTGCAGTTCACACACCAGCTGAGAAAATGTTTCAAAAAAGGAAATGTACATATTTTTGTCATTTGTAGCAGCCCTCATTATTAGTGGCCAGTGTGAACACACCTCTTCCATATGTCTGGTAACAACTCTCACGCATGCCAGCCATTTCGCATGACAACATTCACTATACATTAGCTGATGAGGCGAGGCAGGCATTCATTTAGTCAATTATAGAAGGGGATGATAAGATGGTCTGAACTGAGTGAGTCATTCGGGGAATGTGGATATTGGCTCTTTGTAAGTAAAATGGAAATGTAAATAATGTAAATAATGACTCAATACTCTAGTTACGTATACCCTGGGTTTTCAACAGGGGCCTGCAAATGTACCTTAGAGGGTTTCTCAAACCCCCCCGCCTATCTCCCCTTCACCGGTCCCCTATAGCACTCACCTCGCCTGGTCTGTGTGCGCAATCACCCACCCCCCCCCCCCCTCCCAACCACAGATTTCTAACGCATGATGGGGGTCCCTGGGATGCCTTTGAGCCTGGGTGAGGGCCCCGGAATCAAAATCAGTTGAAAACCCCTGCTCTATGCTACACTGCAGTGAGCCAAACAGATTCTCATTATCTTAAATACATGTGCAACGGGATTCATTCACAATGAATTAACACTTGACAGTGTCCAATCATTTTCATTCAGATGTTTGGATGTGTTTTTTTCATCAGTAAACAATGGAATTCCATGACATCATACACATCATGGAATATTTATCTTGCTTTCCATCCCCTGGAATAGAGAAAGTGATAAGTGTTTTAAAGAAATCCAGAAAGCAAGTATTGGGGACATTCTGGTAAAATAGACCTTCTGGCAAAACAATGAAAGTAGCTTTTCGCATTAAACTAAAAATAGAAACTCTAACATGTGGCCCTTGGTGATTCAGCCAGTGCTCAGAATGGTCTGACATGTCATGTCTTTGGGGAAGTGGACTGAGTCAAATTCTATTCAGTGATCTGAAAGCACAGATTATAAATTAACTGCCTTTGTAGCCGGTCTGTTTATTTGTTAAACCCACTTTACATACTTGCAGGGTAAAACCCATTTTGTTTTGATATGGAAATTCAAGTTATCATAAATTACTGGTCTGAAATAACATTATAGACTTGAAAAAAAGCGTTTTTATTTAGAGAGGAAAAGCCAGCTACAGACTCTGCCGTTATGCAAACTATACTGTACAATCAGCATTTAAAGAGATTTATAGTGATGCTGCTACAGTATAGCGATTCCGCTGTTTTACAGCCTCCTTTATATATATTATAACAGACCTGTGTAAAGTGGATGCTAATCTGAAATGCACATATAACTCATGCATGGATAAATGTGTTGTGTAAACAATGCAATATAAACAGTGCTCACTGTTTTTTTGTAATTGAGGTAGTCAGACAGACTAGATAAATAAAATGATTAGCACTTATTTTATGCACATACAAATTCACAGTTAATAATTACTATGCCTGCAACATGTGTGCTATATGAAATATTCATATGCAAATGTATTTTACGCATTGCAACTATTTCACTGAATTGTAATACTGCATGAACATGTGCATGAACACAATTTTCTCAAAGGATACAGTATCTTTTCAGCCAAAAGCATGTATTCAGATTTCCCAAGAGCATTTACCAGAATGATTCACAATATTTTCAGGATTTGTCTCTCACCAGTTTGCCAAAGTTTATTTGTAGAAACAATCCCATGACTAGAATGACAAAAATAGAAAGAAATAAATAAATAAATAAATAACTGAATTTTCTTTGGGTTGAATAATAATAATAATAATAATAATAATAATAATAATAATAATAATAATAATAATAAATCTGATTCATCTTGAGCAAACGGGACAGGCTGGCTTTGTTCACACCTTCCTTGTTGTTCTTAGAGAAGACAGCTTTCACTACATATGCAGCTGTTATGTGGGGAAAACAGCTTCAACTATCAGGATAAATTATGCAGAACAGCAGCTGATGGGGAGCATTTATAATGAATTCTGGATGTGTCTTTCATTTCTCACCAACACGCAATTCTGTAAAGTTATCAGGAATTTAGAGTTCAATGCTGATAAATTTGCCCAGAGAGTCATAAACATTTTCACCTGGGTTGTAAAATGCTCTAAGCTTGCACATGTGCATTTATTTTACCATTAACTCTTTCCCCGATTTAAGCTAAAAAAGGCTTTTTATGCCACGTATAACTCATTTTTTCTATATTTATAAGCCATGAAATGACTATGAAATGAAATGTTTTATTATTTCATGGTTTTTAACTTTTTGTGAATTTCTCAAACATTTGTGAAAACGTTCATACATTTCATAAATATATGATAGATTTTGGAAATGCGTCATTTAAAATTGTGGTAGACATGAAAATTAGCTGTAATATACAAATAGTTAATAAATTGAGCAGATTTTGCATTTGCATTAAGTGTTTTTTTTCATGAATGTATTAGATTAGCATTTGGTAATTGTATGTGTAATAATTTATGTTATGAGTTTTTGCTATTTTTGGTTTGGTCTGATTTTTGGCATCCTAAATGTGGCATCAGTAATCAGACATTAAACAGCATGCATTCCACAGGAAGGTTTGAATTGATATAATATCTCTAATATGACATAATGCAATAACCTCAGCAACAGGAGATTGCTGGGGGGAGTGTCTGCCCTGGTCATGTTTATCAGGACAAGGCAATTTGGACCCTGAGATTAAAAGGAGCTGTTTGGTATTCTACAATTTCCACATGCACGAGTTGTGTGCGACGACTAATTCAATTAAGAGGCTGCAGAAATTAGGGAGAATAGCAAGTAAAATGGCAGCGTTTAGAAACATGATTGTCTTGAGATCAAATAGGCTCTCTTGCAAAATTTTTTTAAGAGCTAAAGGCAACAAATGAATAAGATAAATCAATGGAAATTAAGCCACATGATAGTACGAACCACTCCAGCCAGTCTTTGCCTATAACATTTAATGAACAATGTAAAATCATTTGTGTAAACGGTAAAGTCCTTTGTGACAGGCTTTGTGTTCCCTTTGGGAGTGTGACTGTCTTATTCCATATCTTCGTGGCTGCTATTAATATGATCTAATTTTGCTAATTATTATGTAACGTTTTCCTATTCTGAGAAGCTACCATAGCTGGAAAATACAAAGCAAAAAAGGCATTCGTCTGCACTCAAAACAGATTAGAGTTTATGTTTTACAGTTTTTTTTCTCAGCATTGTCAGGCCCTTCACCGCTTGAAAATAAGACAATGCCAAAAACACTCTGTAATGGTTTTTTGTGTTAGATGTAAAAAAATATATATATATATATTAAAGACAAAATGCAGTTATTCTGCTGACATGTGCCAATCTCAATTGAGCTGCTTTGCAGACTGAATCTTCTGAATAACTAATGAATTTGGGAGGAACCACACTGAGCCGTAGTCCCCGTCCAAGAGGTAGAGCGAGGATGATCTTGGGATATCTCTCTCCAAGATGATTAAACCTGACAGGCTAGCCTAATGATGTGTCCATTACAGAAAAGAAAAATCTTTTTAGTGTCATTCATGAGCGGTCATGTAGAGGCTCCTCAACACAGGGAATATAAAAACCAGTCAGGGTGTCTATTTTACAAAATATCCCTGACATCTGAATTTAAACTGATATTTAAGCTGATATTTAAAATCTCATTCCATATGAAGCAAGGTTTTTTAAAGGGGTGGATTTATTGCACAGAAGCACTAGATGTAAAAGGCGAAATTTAAAATGCGTCTGTGCCCCATAGACAGTGTCTGTGAATGAGCCCAAGGACTTCACAGCACAATGGGACAGGAAGTCAAATCCATATTAGGTAGATGGAAGGAATCCAACGTCCTGGATATGGAGTGCAGAGATGTCTCCAGTGGGAGTTCCATCTGAACTTGACAGTTTGATTGATTATGAAAAGTCTGTGCTTGAATATTCAGAGACCGAATGGTGGAATACAGAGTACCTCCCAGCATACAGTAACCTGTATTTCAATCACCATATAATCATACCAATTTATGTACTTACGGATTTGAAAGGAGCACCAAAATGTGTGGACCAGGCTCATGACCCGTAACCCACCCCAGACACAGGAACGGGTGAGACCCAGGAAAGGGGGCATGAAAGAGGTGAAGTGATGCCAAAACCCTGGTCATAAGGACAGCATTTTAATACTAATAAATGCATCCTTCCTTCCATCCTTTCTCTCTGCCTTTGTTCTACCATTCTTTCTTCCTTCCTTCCTTCCCTCCATCCTTCCTTCCTACCTTCCTCCCTTCCTTACTTATTTACTTACTTACTCTCGTTGTGACCTGGAAGGTACTAACTAGCTGCCACAATGGACAATTTTCACATGGAAAAGGTATTTTTAAAATATTATATATTAAGAATGGAAATTTTTGAAAAAGATTCTCTGAGTGATTAATAGCGTAAGCTATTATCTTATAAACCTTAAATATGGGTTACATATTTTTAAAATGCTGCAAATTAGCTTGTCTTTTTCTGTTAAAATAATATCACTAATTATTTTTTAAATATTTTTTTTAAAAGCCCTGTGATACTTTAAGACTTTCAATAAACCTCTTTAATCAGCTTCAAACTTTGGTTCCAAATTTTGCTGAGCCCTGCGCAAATCATTCTTGGATGAAAGACGTTCCATTAGCCTGTGCCCTGGATTTCACCCGCGGCTCGGCGCCGACCTGTGGCATCTCACTGCTGTTTTACTTTCGCTGTCTGCCAGATCCCGCTGCTGGTGACGCCATCTTCTCGCAAAGGCAGCCAATCAAGCGGTGCCGCAGCAATGTGATGCCTTCGAGAAAAAAAGCACAAAAAATGGTGCTGTTCTTTTTTTCCCCGTGTGAAGGTCACGGAGGTCAAAAACCTCAAAACAGCCTGGTCCCGGTGGAGAAACCGCGGCAGCGCTGCATTTTAATGGCAGTCAGGAAGAGACACAGTACACGCGCAGCACCAGGAGAGGACGAGCATGTTATCTGCTGTTCAAAGCATGTGAGCCACAAGGCCAGCGCACAGATCAATTGAGACGCATTTGGTACCCTGTGTGTATATGTGTGTGGGTGTGTGCCTGTTTGTGGGGATGTGGGTTTGAGTGTATGTGTGTTTGTCTGTGTGTATGTGTGTGTGTGGTTGTGTGAATGTGTGTTGGCGATACATATGTGTGTGTGTGTGTGTGTGCTGGGGATATGTGTGTGTGTGCGTGTGTTGAGGGATACATGTGTGTGTGTGTTGGGGGATACCTGTGTGTGTGTATGTGTGTGTTGGGGGATACGTGTGTGTGTGTGTGTGTGTGTGTGTGTGCGCCTGCATTGGGTGATGTGTGTGTGTTGGGGGATACGTGTGTGTGTGTGTGTGTGTGTGTGTGCGCGCGCCTGCATTGGGTGATGCGTGTGTGTTCATGTGCTCCAGAGCACATGTGTATCACTGCATAGAACATGATGCGCTTCATTTCCCCATCAGGGACTGCTGAATTGATCAGAGAGCTGAGCGCTGAGATGGAATCGGGGGCCTCCAGCCCGGCCGCGGGGACTCACTGGAGCTGAAAAGAGCACCATGCCGGCTGCCGGAACACGGCGGGCGCCGCGAGCGTCACCCGAGCACGCGCCGTTCTACACGAGGCCCGCGTTCGGCCCCGAGACGCCGCGTTTCCGCCACGCTGCACAGGGCGCTCGCATCGGCTCCGGGGAGGGGTCGGGGCTGTTGCTGGGGAGCGTGCTCACGCACTACAGGCAAAAATGACTGCGCTCCATGAACTGAGTCAGCGCTCGCTCGATGCAGTGCGTACATCTGAATGGTAAGTAGAGGACATTTTCATAAAGATGGGCTACGGTCAGTTTCATTTCACTTAACAAAGTAACAAAGTAACCTTCATGTGCAGTCTCAAACTTGTACGTCTGTATCTACACCATCAATGAACATTTAGGTAAACCTTCATGGTAACTGTTCGCAGGGTATGCTACATGGGCTCTCCATCAGTTGCCAATTATGGAGGATATGGAAAAGGGAATTAAACAGCCCGGGGCAAATCTTGACCGCGCCAATGGTGGCCAGTGGGCCCGCAGGATGGCATGTGCTTGCCCATATAGTGCCCTCCTGGGAGGGAGGGTTTCCTTCAGAAAGAAACATCTTTTCTCAATGGTGACTCAACAGTTCAATCTGACTCCCACATCTCTACTGCAATGACTGTACAGCTCAGCTCTGCTGATCTGTCCTCTCCTGGCTGTGTAGGACGCACTGAAGCATTCTCGCATTTGCTCCAGCAGTCTTAAAGCCTTTGTGCCTGTCTGATTCTATTTCACACTTTAGTACGCAGGTAAAACAATGCTAGTCGCTAGTTAGCTATCACAGTTTAAAATGAACTGGTTCAGCAAGATGATGCCTGAACTCCACCAAAAAGGCTCCCATCTGCTCTTTCCCTTTTTTTGCAGGGGAAAGTTATCAGTTTGTTTGAGGTTGTGTTCTGTTTGCTCTCCAGGACTTCATTGTATTTTTGTTCAGATAATGCTCTGTTATTTTTTACTTCATCACCTTCTTAATCTCGGGCTTCGAATTAACACCCACCCATCCATCCATCCACAGAATGTGAGTGAAAGTTTGTTGTGCAATTCAGTCAGCCTTACCGACCACTTTGGTTGTGGGTGTTCTCTGTAATATTCAGATGAAGCTGAACCTTTTTCTTTAGCAGTTTTCATTTAGCACACAGCACTGAACCTTTCTTGCTCTCTCTTTCTCTCTCAAACACACACACACACACATGAACAACAATTTCAGAATATCTTATTTAACTAACAGTTACAGTTAAAATTGTCGATAACATCGTGTATGAGTCTCGACTCATGCAGTGTGCACCGATCTCATACTCAGATCTCCAGCTCCCAAAATCTCACACATTTCAGTGGAGGTGAAAAGGCTGGTTTTTCAGCAGCCTAGACAGTGCATTTGGTATATTTTTAAGCGAAAGTTGGCAATATTATGTTAGCATTATAAGTCGCGCTGGGTAAGAGTGTCAGCTAAATAGCATTAGTGTAATGTAACATAAGCTTCCATTAATCTTACATATCAGCAAAACAGCTGTGAACACGGCATATATAGTTGATGTCCACAGAGGGTGTTATGCGAACAAACACAACGGCTCTGCAATCCACATGTACAACATTACAGGCATTTAGCAGACTCTCTTATCCAGAGCAACTTACACAGAGCATCCATGTATACAGCTGGATATACTGTACACTGAAGCAATGCAGATTGAGTACCTTGCTCAAGCGTACAACAACAGTGTTCTACCCGGGAATCAAACCTGTGCCCTCTAGGTTACAAGACCAGTTCCTTACCCATTATTCTACACTGCCGCCCAATTCTATTATCCACCACGTAATAGATGCAGCACATGAAATAGGGAGGTCGATATCAGGGGTAAAAGACTATTAAGAATAGTTCATCTGGATATCAAGCAACCCTATGGTTTGGGGCAACAGGGGGCTTTGAGGCAGAGAGGCTGACGGACAGCCGGTAGGTTGGTGGGTCACTCCCAGCATGGTCTGGAGGGTGGGTTCCAGTAAAATGGTGGCTGGTGTTACATTTACAGTGCACGCCAACACTAGTGAAGTGCCCTGCAGCAAGGCACTGAACACCATAACTGCTCCGATGATATCACACATGTATGTAGGGGGTCTCCTACATTAATGTGTGTATCTAGGAGAGATATGTGAAAAAACAAATTTCAGTTACCTTGTGTTAATTGTGCAATAAAGTGACTCTTACGCTTACAATTTTTGGCCTTCAGGGACAAGCTTGGCAAATGTCTGCTTTTGATATCCATGATTCCCATGATTGCCACCGCTCAGCGTGACACAACGCAGGCCTCGTCACATGGATAGCATGCTGGATTCATTGGCCCCCTATTGGCCGAGAGCACAGACTTCCTCCTTTTCATCACCTGCTCATTCCTGCGAACAACATGAGCAGCATCTCACGACGCAAAACAATTATCCCTTAAACAAAACTACTTGTTGCCAAATATTTATAAGGCCAGTATGTACTGCTTCGTGAAGAACTGTGGCTTTGAAACAAAAACAGTGTTCACACTCAGGTAAGAAGTTTCATTTTCAGCCGGTAAATTCATGCAGTCTATCAGTTATGTGATGTGACAAAATATTGATATGGTGAGTTTATGTTAATATATCCACTAAATGATAAAATGGCATGTCGTGCCTGCCCCCAAAATCTTGCAAATATGGATTTTGGAAAATTGAGATTTATGCTGACCTGGCCAACCGAACAACAGCATGTGCACATGCACTTTGCTTCAGATTAAGAGTCTCACTGTGCAGTGGCTGATGAGTGCATTGAACATTGTTGGTGATAATTTCGTTTTGAGCAAAGTGCCCTTGGCTAAAACGATTAAATAAGAACAAGTAAATAAATAGCTTGGTCCTAAAGGGTAAAAATGGGTGTCTCCAGACCCCTCTGTGCATGCTTGCCCTTGGCAACAGTGTCTCGTAAGTCTGACTAATCGCTCCAAAATTATCCACCATATTAAAGGTTTAAGTACAGCCTGTGGTTGCCAGTTTTAATGGTGAATGAGCCAATAAATGTGGTGACAGCCAAACAACAAACAAACAAACAATAAATAAATAAATAGATAGAAGACAGAAATAAAATACAGTGCCAATCACAAAGATAATGGTTGACAGTGGCAGTAGGAGAAATTAGTGGCTGGTCGTTAATGTTGGTGTATAAAGGACTCCATTTACATGTGCACAGTACTCTAGTTATTGCCATTATTCTTAATAAGACAATATTCTGAATGAGCTGTTTACAATGAGAAATTACTGTTTTTTAAATACTGCTGATTGCATGAAGCTGTGTTTAGTCAGATTAAACATAAAATGGCCGTGTAACATCCCTTATGCCCTTTATTTACCTTTCCCAAATTAGGATTATTTCTCTCTCTGTCCAAAAATGTTGTGTCTCTTTTGCAGTGTCTTCCATCCTTAAGTCCAGCAAACTGCTAGCTGTCTGGCTTGTATTAGAATGCACTGGGTAGCCTAGTAACAGCAGTGCTGACTGCAAACAACACCCTCAGTCTGTATGTGTTGCAAACTGTCGTAAAAAACCCGGATTGAGATGGACATACATGCCCATAAATTTATACATGCCCAAATAGTGCTCCAGTAACTCAAATAATATTGTCAAATGTCTTCATCGGAATATGCCATATTTGGGATAAGGCCATATTAGGGGTATTTAATCACAATATACTTTTTAAATGAGCCATATCATATTCAGCATATTGTCTGATTCGAAATAATATTGGAACATGTGTGTGCATGGAAACATACCCAACGTGATGCTACTGTTATGAAAACAGCAGGCATCTATGTATCAGAGGTGATGATACCTCGACCAAGATACTGTACTGGCAATCCTTCAGATATGCTGTGGAGAGCACCGATGACTGCAGTGACAGCAGAGGTCAAACATAAGAGATCATAAGGCCGGGGATCCCTGGGTTTGCTCTCTCTCACCATTTCCTGTCATCTTCCTCTCTGCCCTCCTGCTTCTTCTTCTTCTTCTTCTTCTCTCACTCTCATTCACCATGCCCTTAGTGATATAATGCAATGCAAGCATGACAACCTATCTTCATTTTCCCACTCCGAACGGCTTGAATAGCAGTGATTGCAAGATTTTTTTTTAAATCCCCTAATTAGGAGAGATGCAGGTAATCCTGGAGGAGTGCATGCCATGGGGAAGCCATCCCTCTAATGAAAGCAAAACCGCATTTCACTGCACTGCAGGATGAGGTAATGTTAAACTACATCCCAAATGAATCTGCATCTGCTGATCACACACTTGCTGGCTTTGCAAAAAAAAAGGGTCACCTCTCCCTTTTATTCTTCAAATGACTACTTTAAAAAAAGTTGCATTTATAAAACACATTCACGCATAAAATCAAAAGCTACTGTTATCTTACTTTTTAAATAAAAGAGCCAATATGACTGAGCATCTCAATAAATATTACAAACAACAAACATTTTTCTTGGGGACTCCATTTTTCTTTGGATGGATCTGGATGAAGTGGTGAAATTGTGAGCTCTCTGGTTTCCAAATCCTGTCCGTGCTGTTTTATCATATTTATTTATAGTATATTTTCATTAGCAGAGTTTAATGGGATAGAAAATTTTATTTTAAAATATGCACATTATATCAAGAAATGGACTGGGCATGTGTTCTACTGACTTCATAAGATCTATGAATATGTACAATGTGGGAAAACGTTCAAGAATAGAGAGAAAAGGCCTGAAAAGCTATGTAAACATATATAAATATGACAGTTACAATGTGTAGGATCCATCTATCCATCCATCAACTTTTGACTCCTCAAAATAATCGACAAGCAATGTTTTTACAAGAGAATGGTACAAAAAGAGAAACACCGAAATCACAACTCAAAAACATGCAAGCGCAAGTTGCACGCACACATATAACATTTATTACACCTTGGCTACGAACAAGACAGTGAACACCAAAGGGAAAAGGTTAAGTAGTCTTTGTACCTCATGCACGGAAAGAATGTCACACCCTGATATATTTTCTTTTCAATTAATTTATAAGCAGAGGATGGCCTATATTTTTGACCAGGCATTGCTAGGGTTTAACAAAGTAGAAAGCTGCTGTGATTAATAGGTAACCTTTCTGAATTCTGACAAATTGCGATAGCATTTGTTGGGCGTGGGGGGAGGGCTGGAGAGTGAGAGGTAATTACGCTGAGCATTTATTGTGTCGGCTTCTTGCGTGCGCTGATGGGGACGCGTCCTTAAAATCCCTCTGCCCTCTCTCTCAACCACTTGTTCCCCTCCTCTCCCCCTTCCCAGAACTCCTCGCCGTGCCGACGGGCCCGGGCGTCCATCTCTGCCCGGTGGCCACGCCCCCCTGTGCGTCAGGTGAAAGGCCGCGCTCTGTTCTGTTCTGAGCAGTAACGGCAGAGTGCTGCTGCTCCCCCCAGCATGGACCGTTGGATCAGCCCTTCTGAGGCACAGCCAGGAAAACGGTGCTGCTCTGTGCTGCTCAATGCACCCAGCAACTGGGAGGGTGTGTGTGTATGTGTGTGTGTATGGGGGGGGGGGGTGGGAGGACCATCCAAATCCGATTCTTAACACCTTTTAGAATCCTTAGCGCTGCTGAAAGGCCCAGGCAGACATGGAACAAAGGCTGATTTGTTTCAGAGGTGCTCTCTGTGGGAAAAAAACTGGGAAAGCAAAAAATGAATTCTACAGCAGCCATTGACTCTGAACCGTGGTCCCTGGCTCTGGCGCCAGTCTCTGGCCTCCCTCACATCCTTCTGTTCTGGTTTACACCGCGCCTCTAAAGCAGCCCGCGATATCCCCGAATTAGCCTGTTCTGCATCGGGCAATGCGCCGCGCTACCGAAGGACGCGGCTAAAGTCCTCCAGCGGAAACGGACACAGCGGTTATGCGAATCACCGCTAAAATGCACGTTTGCAGTCGTGCAGACCTGCTGACAGACACGTTTTAATGGCACGGATTCTGCCGGTTTTGACTGCTCTGGAATTTCAGACGCTCGTCTTGATTCAGCCATCAGCAGATGGTGCACACGGCTCGTCTCAAAATATGACACACTTCGCACTATTAAAAAAAGCAACAAATCGGGACTACAATGCCTTTGGTGGGAATCCATTTGAGAACGTTGTCATTCATTTGAGAACGGAAATATGAAGTAAATACGAGAGACAAATTGCAACATGCTGAGAAATCTTTTACAAAACCGTTTGTACTCTGACAGCGGAGTGATGGGAGGCATCAGGTGCAATGCATTCTGGACTTTCAAGACACGGTCTACACTGCCATGGTCCAAGACAGCACTGCACTAAAAACAGTCAGAAAAACAGACTCAATGGAATGCTCTAACCCAGAGGCCTGGAATTTAACATTCTTTATACACGTAATACATGTAAATAATTACACTGTGTGTGTGCATTTAATAAACAGCCTGACTTGCAAACTCTTTATGAATGAAGACCTGAAGAAAGGCACATCCTGGTGCAGTGGACGCTGTCGACCGTCTGCCTGTCAGCTCTGCAGAATGGAGAATGACAAAGGACCTCTCCTCTGTCACTGGCTCAAAATGCACTTCTGCACTTCCTGCTAAAGAGCTGCCGGATATCAGTGTTGGCAGCCCGAGTTTCCCACAGATGATGTCAGTGTCACAAAGTCAATTCCCTTCCTTTGTAAAAACACAACGGGTGCGCTACAGGTTATCATGTCAGGGCTTCCCAAGAGGCATAGCTCCAGTCAACTGGAAACGTCTGTCACAGCTTTTTTGCCTGCATCTGTCCTGGCCTGTATGAAACTGCCCACCTTAGGATACATTTCCTGACACTTTTTAAAATAAGACTTCGGGCTCTTCATCTGTCTCTGGTTTATATGTTTACCTGAGTACACAATCAGAAGTACTGCCCTAAAGCGATAAGGAAGTACTGCCCTAAAATATTGAATTACTGTTCTAAAACTTAATGAAGCACTGTCCAAAAATCTTAATGAAGTACTGTCCAAAAACCTTACTGAAGTACTGTCTGAAAACCTTAATTAAGTACTGTCTAAAAAAGTACTGTCCAAAAAGCTTAATGAAGTACTGTCCAAAAACCTTAATTAAGTAAGTACTGTCCAAAAACCTTAATGAAGTACTGCCCAAACAGCTTAATGAAATACTGTTCAAAAACCTTAATGAAATACTGTCCAAAAACCTTGATGAAGTACTGTCCAAAAAGCTTAATGATTTATTAGGCATTCTCTCTATGTCATGAAATCTTTATTGACTCTTTTGTGACTTTTACCTGAAATTTGTGTCATTTTCTTCTGCTGTAAAGTGTCTCCGTGTTTTCTGAAAAGCATTTTAAAAAGTATTTTTCAGTTCTTTAAGAGAAGTATAATTACATAATTTATGTAAACTTTTTGGTAGTGTGGCATAACACAATAGATCATTAAAGTCAAAATCTAATCAAAATGTAACAACAAAGTGGTAATTAATGTGTTATATATGTTTTATGAAGCCACCCCCCCTCCTGTTCACTCATTTGGAATCAGCCATTGTGTCTCTTGAGTCACTACACAGCCAAGCACCCCAGCACAGCAGGACCAGTGCAGCTGAGATGCATTTACCCCTCTAATACACATGTCTGTGAGCAAATGGCCATTTTATGTCCTGCAGGCCACACAGTGGAACAAGAAAGAGTTAGTGCTGATCTGCAGAAAGGTGCATCTCTCTCTGACAACCACTGGAAGCCTATTGGCACCTGGCATTAATTAAACCCACGTCAGTGGAACTTTTGACTATAAGGCCTAGCCTTTTCCAATGGCAGTTGACTGTACCTGTGAACAGATTGGCCAATGGCAAAATGATTGATAATCAAAGTTAAGAAGAAATATCAATAAACGATTTTTTAACCTTTAATCTTTACACCTAATCACCCATTTACACTGTTTTGATTCTTCCTCACAATAATATGCTATACCAATGAGCCAATGAAATCACACATTGTTGGGCCATCACAAGAGGTCACAAAAACCAATCTAAAACCCTAAGTAGCTAAATAAGTAGCACACAGAATTTTGCTGTATGTGTGGGACCTTGAGCTGATTTCATTGTAGCATAATATTTCTCGATGTCATCTGCCATTGTCCTCACATTACTCTGTCCCTTCTTTGGCAACTAGATACCTAAATAAGGTTAAACGTATCAAATGGAGGGCAAACTGTAACAAAAAATTCAACTGAAGCCAACTGGAGAATGTGAAAAGCTGTGAAAGGAGGCAATTTGCATCCCTCAGAGTTAGAGAAAGAAGAATAATACCTTTGGTGGCTGCCTCCACGGTTTGACAATGAGGTTAAATATGTAAGGGATAATGCACAGCGAGCGAGTCAGTTATTTGGAAATAAACCCGGACATGGTGATGCAATCCCAATGCGCGGGGGAGGATCTTAATCACCCAAAAGGGGCTTATTTTAAACAATTGATTTGTTTGCTGTACATCATCCTGCTTATACCTCTGCTACATGCCACAAAAAGAGCTCCAACAAACAAAAACTACAAGGGATTTTTGTACCCTAGCAGCCACAAAGAAGCTAGCTCGCAATGTTTTTAACTTAGCATAGTTTACGCTATTCAGCTGGACATTTCATTTTGTTCTGAAGTCTGTCAAATGGGACAGTTTTGGGTTGTTGATGAGGCTCAGTCTTCCTCATGTTATGCTATATTGCCAATCATCAGCAGTGGAATGCTCAATGTATCTTTACTTGCAAATGCACGCTCATAACACAGGCATCATGAAAATTCCACTAAAAATGAATGGCTGTTTCAGAGGACAAGGCAAAAATGAAAACATACTGTAAAATGAAAGCCTTGACATTGTAAGCATTACATTACATTACATTACATTATAGGCATTTAGCAGACGCTCTTATCCAGAGCGACGTACAACAAGTGCATAGGTTTCATGATGCAGAGGCGCAAAAGAAACACTAGAGTGAAGTAAGGATCGTAGTGCCAGAAGTGACCACATCGATCAGGACTCCAACCCTGTAGAGTAAGCTTGTTCAGCAAGCAAGCATGTAATACACTTTAGAATAATATTTTCAAGAATTCAAGAATTCAATAGCCTGTATACATGAAGATTACTACTATAAATTGATAACATAAATAGGCTATTATAGAATTATAGAAAGGCCTACATATAAAATGAGTGTTTTTGTGTGAAAACGTCTGCAGGCCTGAGAACCCAATTCATAAGCTGCTTTTCCTCCGCATGGTACCGGCTCGACTCGACTCTACTCGCTGTTGGTACCAGGTACTTCGTTTTCCCCTGCAGATAGTACCCCCGTCAATGTAGCTGGTTGTCATATAGCGACGGCGCATGAAACGCGTTGCTCTGACCAATCAGTGGTCTGCAGTGTTTTCACGTCTACTTTTGGCATTTCCTCAGCTCGCTTGGAACCTCGACGGACGTGATACCAAAAAAAAATACCAGGTACCAGGTACTATCCACAACTTTTGCCTGATGGAAAACCAAAAAAGTCGAGTAGAGTCGAGTCGAGTTGGGCCGGTACCATGCGGTGGAAAAGCGACTATACACAGTCTGGCCCTTTGGATCGACTGTGGGCCTGAGTAAGACCTATGCTGTCATCCTGAAACAGTGATTTCCCCTGAGAGACTATGACGTCAAAAATGACTTAAGTTTGACACCTCATATGATAGAATTAGGCTTTTTTATTTAACTGTTTATCTACCACATGTGGCATATGCCACCACATGTGTCTTTGTTTCAAAATAAACACCCCATGTGAATTAAAAAAAAAGATTTTCAGCATTTTCTTTTTTTTTTGTCCGGAACATTTCATCTTTTTGATTTCAAAAAGGCACTTTTGCAACATACAGCATAAGCTATAGATAGCCTACAGATACACACAACCGTTCTAAACACAATAATATTTTTTTAATGATTTGATACCAGCTATGCTTTATGTGTGTTTTTGGTTGCCTCGATGAAATAATGTACTGTAAGAGAGAGCCAACATTATGTTGCCATCTTCCTTCTCTTAGCTGAGCACTGGTGTCACTAATGATCTGACAATGAATTCCTTGAATATCTACATGAAAAACAAAGAGAACACTTTTTTAAATATGTTGCTACTAATGTCACATTTTTACTAATTAATGTTTTTTATTCATTTTTTAACCTTTCTATATTGTATGTATGAAGAATGATGACGTAAAAAGACAACAAAAAAGAAAAAAAAAGCACCAGGTCATTGCTCCATTAAAATGCAGCTGAAATTGTTTTTCAGACATTGGATAAAATTGGATTCTGAAACATGTTTATGTTTTCTGTACATTTACTTCCTAAAAAGACAATCACAAGTTTTGAACCACTGAAAATAGTTTCCACAAGTGTACAGTGGGCGGTCAGACTGTTTGCATCGAATTTGTTCCGTTTTATCGGATGATTGCCACACTTCTTTTAATTCAACATATTTTCAAGCATTTCATCGGATTGCAGATAAGCCATCCGTGTTTGCTGAGCGGATATGACAGACAAACATTTGATGATATCGATGAATTGCAGCCTACCTATGCTTGGGTTGCGCGGGTGCAACAGCAGCGTGCATGTAAATACAGTGCGGAAAAGCCATTAGAGGCTCTCCGGTGTCGCTCCAGCGGTTTTGGCTAACAATCTGGTTTGCGCTAATTTAGATCAAAGCTGATTGTAGCGGGTCCCTGCTCCTTACTTTCATTGAATATTCATGATGTTTGTATTCCTCATAAATACAGCAGAGGCTCGGGCAAGTGCACCAGTCGCACTCTAAACCTCCGAACGTCGAAATGTCACTGCGGGGCTGGGGAAACAAGTAAAAAAAAAAACCGAATGCTGTCAGGCCTTATGTGGCATTTTGTTTTAAAGCTTTAAAAGTGACGTAGTACAGCAAGCTAGCGGCAGCAACAGGCACCACGATGCCACGTGAGGGCGACTGCAGACGAAGCCCTTGAATCTAATTTAACTGGGCTGCTCTAGCTTAAAAGAGCACATTTTAAAAAACGCAAATAGCTCGTCACAAAAAGTCGCAAGTAAAGCATTTTGGTTCACCTCCCGCAATTAAGCATCCAAGGTTCAATGGCGCAACAGGAATTTGACTGTCTTTCTCAGCGCGAGCATGCAAGAGGCTGCTATTAAAAATGCACACGCTGTGCCGCCGCGCAACTTGCTTCAGCTGCATGTCAACCAAACTGGGTCAGCTCTCCCCACCCTGACGGAAACATTTTTCATGCATGTGAAAATATTCGCCTAGCTACAGCATTGCTGGAGGACACCTTGCAGAGCTCTCTCCCATATAAGCCATGAGTAAAGGTTTTTTATTGACTGAAAGCTGAGCTTTTACTGTTATTGTTTCTTACTGAGTCAACTGAATAGAGACAATGAGGTAAACATACACACAGGCTGAATATAACACATGGCAAATTAAGAATCTGAATGATTCCATTTTTAAAAACCATGTAGAGCGTAACATTATGGAGAAGTATTCAGCCACTTCAACATATTGGTCATGGGTGAGCATAGCCAGGATCCAAAAATCATAACAAACAGGTTGCACACATTTACAGGTGGCCATGTCATGAAATGGTTAGAAAACCTGGCTTGTAACTCAGAGGTTATGGGCTTGATTCCCAGGCGCGGACCCATTGAGCTCTGCTGCAAGGTCCCTACCCTGAGTCGCTTCTGCAAAATGGACAACTGCATGCGGCTTTTTACAAAGTTTGTCTGTAACTTCATCTGAGTATTAAGCACCTGCTATTCTGCAAATTAATTTAAATGAATGACTATGCTGGCTAAATATTGAATGTACAGAAACATGCTTGGTAACCTTAGACATGACCAAGTATCCAGGACAATGAAAATGAGCAAATTACATGTACATCTATACTCTTTGACCATTATTGTTATGTAACACATCTGTCAAGTCTTTGAAATGTGACATGAATCAATAAAGGTTAGTCAAATTTGAGAACTGATTCATGGCTATACTGGGTAGGGTTTAGTGTGGTAGTAGGATTTAGAGTATTTCACTGACATCAACACACTACTAACAATAAATGTTGAACTTAATCTGAACATTCCAGAATAATTGACATAAATTAGAGGCCTTTTTGGAAATGACGTGTTGCAACCTGGGACAAAGAAATCCTGCAAGCAGTTTTACAACTTGCACAACCAAAAACTTAAAGGAGTGAATGAAAAAGTGAAAAGTGAATTTCATGCGGAAAATTCTGCAAGGTAACCATACCAGGTACAGGCTAAATACTTCTTCCAAAGAGCGCCAGCCAGGACCAGCCTACCAAAATGTTGGTTGAACGTGCACAGTCGTGTCCATGTTTCAGCCATGAGGGTAAGGCCTAGCATATGTATGTATGTTGTATGACACAGCAATGCATGCAGCTACAAAACCAAGCTTTTTAAGTTGCCACTGACTGCTTTTCAGTGAGCTGTCAGCAGAAAACTGCAGCATCCATCTTCTGTCTAGCACCAAGTCTATAGGCATGCGCAAAGTGCAATGCACTGGAAATCATTTGCTCCAGCATCCAAGAAAACCATCCAAATAATGCTTCACATTCTCACTTGTACACTGTTACCCTCCTGCCAACTAGGATAGAGTCTGCTCAGTTCAGTGATTCCTCTCGCTTCGTAAATTGCGCCTAGTCAGCGTTCTAATGTAAACAGATGCGGATACCGATGCCTGGCCAATCAGGGGAATGCAATACCACTGCAGGGTCCATACAGAATTACCTATGCGGTCAGCCCTGGGTCCTGGGCATCACATGGATTATGGACACTGGCTGAGGTGTTGGAGAGAGCAGATCAACACGTGCACGCCTCCTCAGTGTATCAGCCTCCAATTAGGTAATGACTGCTGCTGGTGCAGCCACTGTCCCCGGCACAATTGCACCCGCCATCAGAGGCGAGAGCGGCCAGCCCGATAATGGCCTCTGGCAAACTGGACGGCTGCAAGAGGCCACCTGCAGCGCGCTTTGCCCAGGTGCAAACTCCAGATTTAAGTGTACCGGACAGGGTGCAGGTTGAACTCCGAGGGCGAGATGGGGCGGTGAAGCGGAAGGGGCAGGAAGAAGGCCACGGAAAGCCCCCCGCGCGCGCTCGTTGTCACGGCGAATTCCGGAGCAGAGCGCCGCGTCTGAGGCGATCCGCAGTGCCGCAATTGATATTCCCTCCGAGTGCCTGGATCTACGCAGCCATCCGGAGCGCAGACAACTGATTTGCAAGAATTAATGGATTAATTTCCACAATATCACAAGCATGCCGAATCATTTCATTAATCATGCCCTTTCAGGAGGGAAAATGACGTGTGACATGATGTGTGCAGAGGTTTCACGGTTAGCAGTAACTTCACAGAAAACCCCGTGGTGAGGGAGAGAGTGCATTTCTCCTAATCATTATATTACATCCAGTTTTAAGTCAGTGTCTCTGTTTTTTCCACACAGATGAACAAAGCGATGACATTGCATGGGAAAATGTTTATTAGATGGTTTATATATGCCCTGGAATATAACTGTGTGTGTGTGTGTGTGTGTGTGTGTGTGTGTGTTTGTTCTGAGATTTCCCCACACAACCTTGAGAACACTGACACGCATACATGCGTATTTTTGCAAGCATCCCTGTCTTGTTCAAAATGCCACATTTTCTGTGTCTTGTGTCTCCAGTCATAATCTACACCTTGACACGTGAATTGCCTTTTGACAGAGATGAATGTGGGGACATCCCAAACAATGTGTGCTCAGCTGCCACGAGCGCTGCCAGCATCCCTCTGTGCAAATGCCTCCAGTGGTGCAGAGGGTCATGTCCCACACTCTTTGGAAAAACAAAGGTTTTTTTTTTATGAAGCAGCACCTTGAAATCTTCAGCGTTCTTTGTTTTATATGCTAATGGTAAGCTTATAAGAGCCAAAGAATGCTCCAAGTCACAGATACCATCAGGAAATTGACAAATGCAGAACAAGTGGTTTTGATGCAGTGACCCCACAAACGACCTTGAGCTCAGATTTCTATGTCCCTAAAGCACTGATACACTATGCAAAGCTACGGATCAATGGCTACAAAGCATATTCTATTTGCTTGCTCTCAAAATAAAAACTGGACACATTAAAAGGGATCCTTTATAAGAGAGAGGTGGAGCACAGCTAAAACAACGTTAAAGCCTAATTTTATCACCCACATATAAACCTGTTGTTTTCGGTCAATCTGAGGAAGCGCTTGGAAGCAGTTCAGACCAGTGTATAACAGTCCGCTTGGGGCCTGCATGATGTCAGCAAGCTGATTTTGCTGGAGCCACAATCTAGTTTGGGAGCAGCGCTTCTCAAGGTTAAAGTCATGGACCTGGATCCACTAAACCAGGCTCTAAAGCAACCAATTAAATTTTAAGGCTCTTCCATTAAGTAATAAAGAGCTTCTGGCCTGCTCACTCAGCCACAAGGCCTCCTGAACCACGTGCCCGAGGCTCTTGACCGAGGTACTAGCTGCAGCGAAATAGAATACTGTACCAACGCAAAATTAAAGATTGGAATACAATTCTCAGCGTGAAACAATACAGGTATGCGGATGTGTATTAGACTTTCAGTTTATATTCGACATTAAAACGGTTTATTCCGCCTTTTGTATAGTAGACCTAAAACTATTTGAGCATTTAAACATTTTACCATTAAAACAATATTAACCAGAAGATTTAACAAGACCTCGAGGCGAATTGGAAAAAGCGTTCCGTTCCAGTAGCTGCTCAATGACTGCGCGAGACATTTGTGTGCTTTAATGAATTTGCGGAAACAGCTTGATAGTTATTAAGTCCTGAAGTGTTTTTGATTATCAAGAAAACAGACTTCTGTTAAAACGATATATGCCTGTGTGTGTGTGTGTGACAGTAAATAAAAAAGAAACATCAATCAATTTAAATAATCTCGTATAATTTTGTACGAGGTGACCACAAACTAAAATATTCCACGCTTTCTTGCAAGTGCGCGGTATACAACGCAGTCTGTACTGCAGTTCCTTGCTTGTTAGATCAACAGTTGAGAGCTTTGCGTCACGGCATTCAATGTTGCCCTGTCAGCATTAAGTTGAGGAGGCAACAGCCAATCTTTCCGCATTAGTAGTTGCTTATTTCCGGCAGTCTCTAACCTTGAAACATGAGACGCAACTGAAAGCAAAATTAATCATCCCCAGTATTAAGGACATGACCATTTTTTTTTATCAATGTCATTGTCATTTGAAAGTGAGATTGAAATGCAGAGCACAGCTTTCCTGAACGAGCTTCAGTATAGCTCTCGACAAGACTACTCTGAACGCATTCAAATATGTAATATTTGGGGGCAAATTATTATCGCACTGCCTTTTGGAGAAGGTACCCTATATTTAAACGGTATTGTTTAATTAGATAATTGCCGTGATAGGGACAGGCATACAGATAATGTATACGGTATAAAACTGTGATCACTTTTAATATTGCATGTTTCAGTTAGTTATTCATAATTTGAAATTAACAGGACAAGACCTCTTTCTTATCGTCATACTTTACACAAATCCAAAGCAATAACCCCAAAATGCATTATACCAAATCGGAAACTGTAACAAGAACCATCACGTTACATTTTTACATTTTATCACGTCATCGGCAATGTCTTAAAACAAGGACAAAGCGTTCATGTACTTGTTTGCGTTTTAGCTGTGTAAGTTTAGTGTATCTGATATTTGAAGTCCTGCTGTGCGTTAGTTGGAACAAAGGAATCACAAACTGACTTTTATTTATTTGTTCTTTATTATGAAGTGAGACAAAATGCCAGGTGTCATTGTGCTTACATCATTCAAACTGTACTGGTCAAAAGTTTCTCAAGAAAAAAAACTCCAGAAATAAGGTAATTTGATTCTTTACAGTTGTAAAAATTTTAAATTCCAAAGGATATTTACAAGGCATCTTGCAATAAACAGTTGGTTCCTTTTATTCATTGTACAAAAACAGAGGTCAAGCTAATACAAGGTCCTTCTACCTGAATCTATAGGTTTTGTGCTACTTTTTAAAGTTGGAAACGTATATGAAGTGCTTTAAAGACAAATCTGACGGACTTCCACTTGGCTAAAACAAGGCATCATTTACTCTCGGTCAAGTTCAGTCTGAATACAGTGCAAATAGTCTGGTTTGCATGGAAATGACCCCTCATTTGTCCTCCCGTGAAATGGTAGATGGCCTGTGCCGTTATTTTGGCTTCAGTGGCCGTTCCGCAGATTTGGAGAAATGTTCTGAATCGCTCGGAGCTGATCACTCAGCACCACAAGCCTACGTTCTAAAACTACGTTAAATTAGAGGCAGGCAGTGCATAACCATATACAAAAGGACCCCTCCCCCCACCCCAAGTCAATTTAATCCTCTAATACTACATTGGCATCTCCCTGATATTGGATTTCTTTATGACTACTAAGAATACTGGATAAAACCATACCTGATTTTTAAAACTGTTATAAGTACTATTTCTTTACTTTTAAAAAATACCATGCATTAAGTCATTATTGCTCTATAGTTCCTTATGAGATCCCAAGAAATATTGCCCACGAACGCTAACTAGATTTTGGCAAAATCCAAAGCTTCGTAATATTGGCATAGATTTCATTTTTTGCATGCAATTACTTTGAAAATGTAGTAAACAAAAATAAATGGACAATGTTCAGAAAGTGGCAAATGCTTTGGCATATTGATGACGAAGGCTTTGCAAACAATATTAAATTATAAAGTGCAAATAAAGACTTTACACGGATTAAGGTTAAACACAGATAATAAATACACAAATAAATAAATGAATAAATAAATACGTTTACCTCAATGCTGAACACCTTTATGGTCACTGCCAGAAGTACAATATTATCCAGTAATTTGAAAAGGTTTGACCTTTGTGAGAAACAGACATTTTCAATGTCTTCACTGAGTTTTGGCAAAATACACATTTCGGCTTTATATGTATGAATATAGGGGCATAGTCTACGCGGGGAAATAGAGAACAAAAGGTATGTTAAGGTACATGCGAAGAATCCATATTTTTCCTAGGTTCATTGCGGAAGAAAATTGCGAAAAATGTGCTATCATCAGGTTTCAAGGAAAAGGGGAAGAAAGCTGGAAGTTCATTTTGTGTTCTTGAACAAGGAAGTCACGCTTCCAGTGGCCTCAAAGGCGAGAACGCGCCTTTAAAACACGCGGACTCGTAGTGCTTGTTCAGGTAGGACTTCAGAGCAAAGGTCTTGTTGCATCTTTTGCATTTGTAGTGCTTGAAAGCGGAGTGAGTCTGCATGTGCGCACGCAGATTGGAGCGGTCGGCGAACGCTTTTCCGCAGTGTGCACATCCAAAAGGCTTCTCGCCAGTGTGTGACCTCATATGGCCCTGGAGGAGCCAGGGTCTGCTGAAAGCTTTACCGCATATGTCACACTTGTGCTTTAGGTCGTGGGTCAGCAAATGCATGGCCATGGCCGGCATAGAGACATACACCTTTCCACAAGTTGGGCACTTCTTGGCCATCTTACTATCCATGCTCCGGTGGGTCTGCTTGTGTCGGCTCAGGTTGGAAGACGTAGCGTAGGTTTTCCCGCACTCGTTGCAAGTGTGGCGCTGTACGTTCCTGGGGCTGTTGATGACTTTCCTCCGCGACCTCCCATCTGTGATAAAGAAAGCATCCACCGTGTAACCTTCACTCACGGCGTTGTCCCCGTTGATGTAACCAGATGATATCTCCGACTGTGGGCTGTCTGGCTGGTCTGAATCCGGGGCTCCATAATCACTGTGTATGCCGTGGTAGATGGGTTCGGGCGAGGGCACTTTGATGGCATTGTCGCTTTCACCGTCATACACAGACGGGCTGATGTAGTCACTAATGTACCCTGGTGTTGAAAAGAACAAGATCGTTATTCAATTATTGCTATTCACGTGGGAAATCGAATGAGAATCGAGGGTTAACAGATGCAACAACCTATCGCTGGCAGCATTCCACTTAATTTCCTTGCAACAGCACTTCAGAGAGTCCTATTATTACAGCGATTTACAGTAAAATACAGAATCCGTTTTAAATTTTGTCTGATTTTTACATAGCATTCCCACAAATCAATATATCTCCATTTCAGTTAGCATAGTAACCTATTTAGGGACAAAGGCTGGGGAAATAATATCGCTTCCGTTAACAATTGCATTTGCTGTTCAGACGAAGCTTTTACACAAAGGGGGTCGATGAGACTCCCACTCTATTTTACAACCACAAAAAGCGAATACATGTATTCAACAAATGTACTTCCGGACACATAGCCCAGTTATGCAAGTGTGTAGGATGCCTACGTTATATAGAGCGTAAATAATAGTCTGAAATATGATCAAGCGTTCCTTCAATAGGCTGTGTCTCTGTATGAGTACATGTGCTAATTTTCATGATCTAGTGCTGCCGGACAAATACATACGTGATGTTGCAGCACTAGGGTCGTACCACCGAAGTTCTAAGTGCACTAATCAATGAAGCACGCTTAAAGGTGAACGGGAACCCTTATGCTGTCCGGCAACGATGCCCATCGTGTTCATGTGGCCCAAATGCACTTACACATTCTCAAAGGCACGGGACATTTTACAGATCCAACGCACAAAAATTGTGCAGACTCGACAAAGACAACGCATCTACCATACAACCGAATACAATATGACCATGGGGTCGGTGAAGCTAATTTAGCACACAACTATTGAGACACTTCTAACACATCAACGTTACAGAAGCAGACGAAATTGTGGGGAAAAAAATTAATGTAGCACATTTTACTTAAATGTTATAGTAGCCTATAGCTTATAAAAAGAACAGTTAATTTACCCTTGTCATGAAACCGCAGACTGAGATCGGTCCTGGATCTGCCATACGAGCTTTCGAGATCAGTGGATGAAAAATCATCAAGCTTAACCTTTTTAACCAGGAAAGACCTTGGCATGTTTTGATGCTGCACGGAACACTCGTGTGGTACGAAGTCTTCGTCTCTTCATGCAACACAGGTGCAGACAATTTTACGTCGGAATGGCCTCGTTGTGCTGCGATTCAGTTACCAGCCCAGGAAAACGTAAACCTTCGCTCGTCTGGACTAGCCGCTGCTGATGCCCCGCAACGCCGCGTCTTGCTGTACAGAAATGCAACTTCAGCACTGGATAGCTCCCTTTTTGTGGCACGCGCATGTAATACAGCCCTCGGACAGCTTCCCGCAGTGAAAGATCCGCTCTGGCGTCCTCGTGCTGCTGCCGCCAGACTATAACTGAAAAACGAAACTGATGAAAAGAAATAGTTGACTGCAGCTTCAAAATTGGAAATACTGTTTTTTTATTCTTTAACTTATAATTTTAGCTCCTTATTGATGTTTTGATTTAGTTAAGAACAGGAGAGTATATTTATTAATGCCGTGGTGAAGGAGCAGATAGTTTCCTCTTGAATAGCTTCACCGTTTCAGGCTCTTGGATTTCTGAAGTCTGTTGATCAGCTGTTGGGATTTATAGGGCTGCGATCAGGTGGGAGATGGAAATGGAAGTGCTTAATTTAATCCATCAAAAAATCTCCCGGGAACAACATTGGACCGGAGTGATTTATTGACGTTGTTACTCGTCTCCCCTCTCTCATTTTATCGAAACAAACCGCCATGTTCTTTTTGGATAAACACGGCATACATTGTAATTGCATTAATCAGCATGATTTTAAAATATGTGTTGTATACTAATTCACGTTAATGTACTGAGCTGCAGTCAGAAATGTCCTAGTTTCGTTGGCGGTGTTTTTGTTGAAAACTGGTTTGCTTTGTAACGGAAGGCTGTTCAACAATGTACATGTTTTAAGTTTTATAATGTGATTATGAGTTTCTGTATGGGCTGTTTTCCAATTTATACCTTTAAAATGTGCATTGAATAACACCAGAGGGAGTCGGCATCTTATTAAATTAAAGAAGATTCAGAGGGGCTGAGTCATTTAGTACGATAAACCTATACATTTCAGTCGGCGTGTCTTTAAATGCTGATATAGTGGTTTACTTTTACACTACCAACCCTCCCTCCCGGACGTCTTAGTACAAAAAATATCACCAACCATAAAACCAAAGACCGAACGTGGCCTAAAGTTTGCAGGTCACCCTTTTACATCACAGCCTGTAAACCAATGGCGTACTCTTTATGCAAATGATGAGAGTTGGGTACCAGAAGGTCCGTTTCCTCAATGATTCCTGTAGGAGCTTATTGCCAGCAATTAACAAAGATCCAGGAGCAATCATGATATGTTTGTATTCTTTTCTACAGAAGAATGCCATTGTGTATATAGATCGAAATAATCGCCAAACATGCCTTAAAATTGTCGAGATGTTCTCAGCCGACAGTTAGTTGCGCATGGTATAGAAAGTCGAGAATCCAGAATTTAGGAATTTGTTGAATTTTGTGAGCTAAATCTATTCTCATTCCATCATCAGTATTAACTGTCATTTAAATGAGGGTCTGGTGTCACTTTCTTCTATCAGAAACCACTGTTGCTTCCAGTAAGTGAACTTTATATTCAGAATTCTAAAATAACAGCCTGCATTAAGTAGACAACATTTTTCAGGTTAAATTAGACACGTGAACGACAGAAGAACTGTCCAAGGTTAACTGTAGTGCATTAGTCAATTTCTATAATGTTCCACTTGAACTATGAAAGAACATCGTAAAAACAGTTCGCAGTTAACGTCTTCAGTAGTGGTCGGTCACTTGGTGAGAGGTGACCTAACGTGTTTATTGAAAAAGACGTAAGAATAGTGCATTCGATGAAAGCAGAATGTTCTCCGGAACTGCTGAGTTCAGCCGAAAACCAGGGAAAATATAGAAGCTGCCCTCATTTGCATAATAATAGTCTACGACGTGCTGCAACACAGAGATGTCTTGTCATATTCTAAATCAAAAAGGATCATTGGAATTTAATTCTCACTTCTGATTTTAAATTAGAAATACCAAAAGCCATGTCATGGAATTTCAAAAACAAAACAATCCTCAAGGATTATCATTTTTTTCATGATAGTGGGAATGTGTTGCATTTTTGCAGAAAACTGTATTGGCAAACAATGATCTGCAAGACATCTGCAATTTTTCTAGTGACGATTTAACAAGCTTTTGCTGAAGGAGAAACTCCAGCATTTGCAATTAAATTAAAAATTTGTACAGATGCATAAAAACCATCAGGGTCTCGTATTAAATGCATAAAGGTCTACACAGTAAAATGTCCTGTGGTAATTCTACACTAACAGTGTTAATTCCACTTTTAACAGATAACATGTGGTCCCACTTTGGAATGTGGGACCAAATGTTATCCATTAAGTGTTGCATAAACACCAGATATTTTGCTGCATAGGCTCTGTTTGTTTGCAAGCTTGTATGTACAAAACGCTCACTTTTAATTAAAGAGATTGGGAATAGTGAACAACAGCGTTAGCGTTAAACAAAATATGATTTTTTTTTTTTGCATTTAGTCATGTTATTAAATAATGTGACAAGTAATGTGCTGATTAAAACTAGAACTAATTTCACTCTGGAATTCCATATTTTGCAAAGGTAAGTGTGTGTTAACCTCTCTCAGTGAACTACAGGTAGAGTGATGAGTTGGTGTGTAACAAGTTCTGTGACGGGAGTCACTCTGCTTTTGCCTCCTTTGAGGGGGAAAATAACAAGCAATCAACAGCAAGAACCTTCCCCTGCCATTTGATCCAATCCACTCACATATGACTTGAATTCAGATGTTGATGGGATCAGCTGTGCCCTGTGTTGAGATGGCACGCACTGGGTTCCCATCAAATGGGTTTGCCCTCATTGCGCCCGGCGTCTCTCTGGTGCCCGCGCGCAGCTGCAGCTGCCGGGTCTGTGTGATGGCGGCTGTGCGGCGGGTGAGCTAGCGGGCGAGCTAGCGGGCGTACTGCCTGTGGGCAGGTGGAGGCTGACCCTGTGGAGAAGAGGTATGGCCTGGGGTGGAGAGAGAGAGAGAGAGAGGAGAGAGAGAGAGGGGGGAGTCAGAGACATGGAAAGAGAGAGGGAGAGAGAGGAAGAGAGAGAGAGAGAGGGTAGTCAGTGAGAGAGAGGGAGAAAGGAAGAGAGAGAGAGTGGTGTAGTCAGAGACAGGGAAAGAGAGATCGAAGGAGAGACAGAGTAGGTATGTAGTGTGCAAGAACCCAGGGTGAATATCAGGGTGGTGGCTATGGTTGGAGTAAGATAGAGGCTAGGATAGAGGGAGAGTGGAGGTGTGAGGGAAGAACGAAGGATGGTGGTGTGGAGAGAGAGGATGGATTGGACAACGGTGGGGTGTGTGATGAAGGGGAGAGATCCTCAGGTGAATCTGAAAAGCTGCTTTGGGAGCTGTCTCTCAGGATGTTTTATACGTGTGTTTAATTGCTTTTCTCACTGGCATTTGAAATGTGCAAATTTGCAGGTTATGTAGGGGGTAGCTGTTGCAGCTGTTGTTGTAAATATTAAAGCTGGCATATAAAATACCATTGTGCTTATTTGTACTGAGTACCCCTCAAGAAGTAAAGATTTCTGCTGTGGTGTACACCCAAAAGAACAGCAACAACAAAAAAAGAGCATTTTAAATGAATTTGCGCTGTCACCTAAGTTGACAATGAAAAGTGGCAAAAAAGGCCAGGCTTCATTACAGATAATTGGGCTCATACAGTGAGTCCCAGCTTTCTAACCAACAAAACAGATCCTTTAATCTTCATGCTGAAGAATCAAAACAGATGAAGGTCTTGAAGTGATGGGTATTTAAAGTAACAATACATCAACATGATACAAGAAAGAACTGGAAAGTGCCTCAAAGTTCAAGTTAGGATATTTTACTTCAATGGAAACTAAGCCATTTACTTACCAGACTGATGTTTAAAGGAAGTATTTCGAAGGCTTTACATGTCAACAGGAAACATACGATTCTGCTAGCATCCACTGTGCGTGCATCTTGACCTGTGTGTTCACATTGTGCACTTGTGAGGACTGACAAGCACATGGTCAGAATGAGCTTGGAGCACAAAGACAGTGACACAGAGCAAGAGTGTGGGGTTTGGTGCAAGGGGCAAAGTGACCCTTGCTTTTGGCTTTGTCTCTCTCTCTCTCTCTCTCTCTGTAAAGTGCATACTAGAAAGTGTGCATCTTCCACGAAAAGCGAGCTTATGGTGAAACTGACATATTTGTGTTGGGCCCAAGCAGGTTTATATCACACATGATACTCGGTTGTCCATGCACACACACACCCACTCACTCACTCACTCACTCACACACACCCACTCACTCACTCACTCACACACACACACACACACACACAAACACACACACACTCACTCACGTACACGGACAAATGCGTATGAACGTAGACAGTGCAAGATGGGTATAGAAACCCAGAATGACATTTGTGGCACCTCACCCTCATCAACAGAAAACTAAAGAATAATAATAAAAATACAAAATAACAAGAAAAAGATAAATATACCAATGAAAAAGACAATGAAGTGAAGCAAATAATGGCAAAGAGCAAGCATTCCGGTGCTTGTTTACTTTCTTTAATTGATTAAATATATTGGCTAGACATGGTTTCATTACATGGTTTCATTACAGCAGATGCTGAACTGGCTTTAGCCCCAGAAGAGGTACAATAGCAAAGTGCTATGACATTTTGCTTCTGTCCTTCATCATGCTTTTGCATTAACAAGAATATTACTGAGTTTCTCATTAATTCCTTGAAACATAGATACACCCGCAACAGCAGTTAAAAAAATATCTTCCTCTTCTTTACATTACATTAAAGGCATTTCAGCAGATGCTCTTATCCAGGGCGATTTACACAACTTTTTTTTTTACATAGCATTTACATTGCATCCATTTATACAGCTGGATATATTCTGAAGCAATGCGGGTTATTGCTCAAGGGTAAACAGCCGTGTCCTACCTGGGAATCAAACCTGTGACCGTTAGGATACAAGGTCAGCTCCTTACCATTTATTTTTGCTGCCCTTATTTCTGATAACTGCCACAAGAGTACTCGTCAGACCACACTGTGCAATGAATGCTACATGGACTGTCTTCCACATAAAGAAGTATACTTGGGATGGACTGGTTTTCAAGATTGACTTTTTTATTCTACACCTTGGGCTTTATTCTGACAAAGTGATCGCTGGTTGACCTAACTCCCATTTATGTGTATATATATTCACAGCAGACAGCTTTTAAAATCCTGCTTTTTATGACATGTCCAACCAGACACTGTCCCTGGGGTGCACAAAAGAAAACTGGGTTCCCTTGAAACTCTCATGAAAACAATTTTAAACAACCTTGTTTTGCATTAACAGTCAGAGTAGAAGCATCAGAGCCAAACCAAGCAGCATTATTCCAGGGAATGCCCTGCTGGGCCCTTCCTGCAAGTCAAGAGCAAGCTCAACATATATCGGGATACACAACATATATCTGAATATACAACATACATCGGAATATATTTGTTGCATCTCATGTATATTGCACTGAAAATGAACTACAATGAAATGTATGGGTTTCGTTTGGAAACTTGCTGCTGCACATGGAATGATAAAATAAGTGATTTGGGTTGTTATGGTAACGATCTAAATCTGATCATTTTCATTACCAAATTCTGTACAAAAGTCTTTTTTAGACAAACGTAGTACTGCCCTTTTTTGGGATTGTGTGGTGTTGGGGGGGGGGGGGGGGGGGGGGAGGGGAGCTGCAGATGGCAGAACATTGATATGTCACAGACCATAAAGAAAAACATATTTTTGAGAGCGGCGCTGTAGAGAGGGAAGGCAGAGCAATATTTGCTCGTCTTTGCTGATAACATCATTACGGGTATTGTTTCTCCGGCCTGTGGTGTAGCCGCGAATAAGCCTTCTGAGTCCAGCGCCGGGGCCGCTAACGGCTTTATTGCCGGCTCAGAGAGTTTGATAAGGGAGGCTGACCTCTGCGTTTGGGCCGAGGCATGTTCTGAATAGGCGGTGTTCTCTCCTTTCTCCGGGTGCCGGGGTGGGGGGTCTGACCACACCGTTGTCCTGGATGGACTGCGGATTCCCCACTCGCTGCATGGGGTTGTAAATGATTTTTAACACGGGTGTTCGGGGTCAGCTGGAGTGGGTTGCCATTAACACTGGAGCCAAATAAACACCGTCCGGCCGCACCAGGCATGCGGACAGGCATGGACATTCACAAACAAGCACGCACACATGCTCTCACACAAATACACACACACATACAAATCCACACACACACAGGCACATGCACACCCACACATACACACCCACCCACACACACACACTCACACACTCACATTCACACACACCCACCCACACACACACACACACTCACACACTCACATTCACACACACACACACACACACACAAACACACACACGCACGCACACACACACACTTTTCAATACCGTGATACCTTTACTGCGTGCTTTCTATCTTATTGTTTAGGTCTGTTTTTTGATCATGTCTGTTGCATCACCTCTCAGAATCCCTGCCTTATACTCTGCCTGTTTTGTGCATTACTAGTTACCGGCCCTGATTTGTGATGTCATAATGGAAATGTTCATGCACCACAATAGGACCTGAGGAACAAAAGACCAGCAACAGTGCAAACGCACTTTAACTGCAACAGCAGAGCCCAGAAGGGAGGGGAGGAGAATCTCTTTCACCAGAGCTACGCAGCAGTGGGGAAGTGTAAACATCCCCAGGCTGCCACCTCAGGATCTGAAGAATGAACCACTGCAGAGGAAATGTCCATGTCTCTCCGATCAATGCTATTACAAGCAGAGTGCGCTGGAGACCAGAGGATGACTTGGGCTCAGTGACCTAGATCTGTTGAATCCCGAGCAACAGTTTGAGGACAAAGGCATACAGCTGAGTGAGTAATAAAATTATGCATAATAATAGTCATGTATGCACTGTACTGTGAGTGTGTGCCCTTCTGAAAAATCATGTTCTTACATGATATGCTATAATAAATATGGACAAAATATATGTTCTGTCCAGTTTTACATATGCTATCAAAAGACATGGTAACCATACAATAGTTTTACAATATAGTTTCCAGTATGTAACGGTTATGTATAGTTTCCTGTGTGTATACTATGTAATATATGGAGTATAAATGTATATTTGCAATATATTCCATTTTGTAAGATTGTCAGATTTTTATTGCTAGGGTATATTTGTGCACTATGATCCTCAGTTGCAGTTTGCTTTTCATTTCGTTTTGACCTGCTCGTAAGAAATGGAAGAGGTGGACGCACCCACAGAAGATCAGGGCGCTCCGCGTTGCTCATCTGGGCCCCGCCGCTCCTCAAGATGGGGCCCTCCTGTCGGGGCCCTTTGACCCCCCAACGACAAGCCCTCCATGCTTGAGCGGCCGCGAGGGCCGGGGGGGCGGAGAGGCCACGGGGTGGGGGGTGGGGGTAGGGCGGGGGGTCCATGTGTCCGGTGGTGGCTCTCTGAGCACGGGACGTGGGGGTGTGGGGGTCCTGTGAAAATCACCCATCAGTCTGATCTGTCAGAGTCTGGGGACGGCCACAACATTAATCTTATTTGTCATAACTGCTCCCGGGGGGGGGGGGGGGGGGGCCGGGGGCCTGGGAGGGGCACCAGCCGGGGTCCCCAATTGGAGGATTTCCTGGACCCCCTTTATCTCGGCCTTGCAGTCCGTGAGCCTAATTAGATGTGAAAGTTAAAGAGCCTGAAATGGGGACAAAGACGACGTTATGCAAATTCTGTTTGATTTTTGTCCACCCCCCCCCTTCCCCCTTTTCTTTCCGCACCCCTATCTTTAGGAAAAAAAGAAAAGAAAGACAGGGGGAAAAGCCGTGAGCCCCCATTCCTCCCCTCCCAAACCACCCTGTGACAAGAACCAGCCACCAGGTTTGGGGAACTTAGATGCTCTATGCAAAATCCATTTATAATTGAAGTTGCTCTTGTTTCCTTTTTATTTGTTGCCTGGAGATATATCTCAGATGATTCATTTCGATTTCAGTGCAGCTCAATACACTGGCCATGAGTTAGAGAAAGCAGTCCAAAAATAAAGACATAAGCCCAAAGGCATTAAAATATTATCTACTGATGCAATTACTGGAGTAATAACGGTAATCATTGTTTATGAGAAAGAAAAAAATATTAAAATAATTTACAAGACATAAATGAAGAGTGACTCAATGCTGAAATATGTCATTAGAATATATAAAGAAAATCTTTAAATTATGAAATGGAAGGGAGCATAGTTATACTGGACAAGGAGTGTCTATTCATATCAATATTCATAATCTACTCTCTTTCATAGCTTTTATTGATATGCTGTCCATTCAAGAGAGCTTTTTATTACAGAAGCTATTATATTGCAGCATAATTTTGAGCAAGGGTTCCGGACGGCTTTTGTACCAAAGGCAGTACAATGTGCTAGCAGCTAGTCCTGCTGTACTTGCTCATTGATTGCTTAATAAAGTCTGCAGAGTGGAGCCGAACTCTCCCTTAAACGTGAAGACGTCGCGCTAGCACTGAATGAAAACAGACAACGGTTCGGCGTAGGGCTTTCAGTCGCCATGACCGCGGCAACACCGTAAAATATGATTAGACCGCCACAGAATTAACGCTGAAAACAGCTTTGCATACTTTCAACGAGCAGTCTGGGAAGTGCGCAAAATAATGAGCGTCGCGCGAAGGACTCATTAGGCCCGAGCGCTGTCCAATTCTCCAGGATGTTTTTAATCTGCCCGATCTTCCGACCTTTTTAGTCGTAACGACGCCGCCGCGGTCCCCCCCAAAACCGCGCCCCGGATCGTTACGCCAGCGCAAAGGCGGGACGACGGGGTTCGGGCGGCCATTGTGATTTCCGTGGCGAGGTGTAAAAACATCCAGGCCAATATGTTTTAATGAAGAATACATGAAAGGATTAGAATGGAGCAGGGGGCCGGGGGTAAATGGGGAGTACACATGTGGAGTGGGGAACTCTAACCTGTTTTACATAGCGCCTGGCGTCCAGGGGATTGGCCAGATTAGCATTTTTATTGCGCAGAGAAAGCCCGGCATCCCAGCCTGTTCCAGCAGGCTGAGCGCAGCCTAGGTCTCTCTCCTCCTCCTCACCTGTTCTCCTTCACACACACACACACACTCACACACACACGGACTCACACACTCACACACACACTCTCACACTCACACACGCACTCACACACTCACACACACACACACACACACTCACACATGCACTTACACAGGCACGCACACACACTCGGACACACACTCACACACACACACACAGGCACGCACACACACTCACACACACACACAGGCACGCACACACACTCGCACACACACTCACACACACATGCACTTACACAGGCACGCACACACACTCGCACACACACTCACACACACACACACACACACACAGGCACGCACACACACTCGCACACACACACACGCACTCACACACACACACACACACGCACACACACGCACACACACACACACACAGACACGCACACACTCACACACACATGCACACGCACGCACACACACATTCACACACACGCACGCACACACTCGCGCACTCACACACGCACACACACACAGGCACGCACACACACTCACGCACGCACACACACTCACACAGGCACGCACACACACTCACACACACATGCACACACTCGTAGACTCGCACACACACCCACACGCACACACACACACAGACACACTCACACGCACGCACACACACACGCACACACACACTCACACGCACGCACACACTCACACACAGACACACACACACACTCGCACAAACACACACACACGCACGCACACACACACACAAACACACACACACACACACACACACTCACACACAGGTAGTCACTTTTCTTTTAAAGTTGGTTAGCTCACGTGCGTGCACGCATGTACGTGCATCAGGCTTTTGCATAAGAGTGCTCGCGTGTCTGTCTGTGTGTGTGTGTATCCTTTGTGTGAGGCATGTACAAAGGTGTGTGTGTCTGTGTCCATGTAAGTTAAGCATTTGCATGTCTTGGTAGAGGTGAACATGAAAATATGTGTGGGCACTATTGTGTGTGTGTAAGCTACTGTGAGGTTCTGAGAAGAGATTCTACATGGACTTGGTAATGCACCTGCACATCCACACAAGGATTCCTGAGAAACACTTCACCTAGAAAAGACAGAGAGAGAGAGAGCGAGAGATAGAGGGAGAGAGAGAGAGAGAGAGCGAGAGAGAGAGGGAGAGAGAGAGAGAGAGAGAGCGAGAGAGAGAGAAAGAGTGAGAGAGAGAGGGAGAGAGAGCGAGAGAGACAGAGGGAGAGAGAGAGATAGAGGGAGAGAGGGAGAGAGAGAGAGAGGGAGAGAGAGAGAGGGCGAGAGGGAGAGAGAGAGGGAAAGAGGGAGAGAGAGGGAGAGGGAGAGAGCGAGAGAGCAGGAGAGAGGGAGAGAGAGAGGGAAAGAGGGAGAGAGAGGGAGAGGTATCTGCATCCCAGTCTAAACAGAGGGTCACTTTGCCCCGTGCACCAAACGGCCCGCCCCAGCTCCGTGTCACCATCTGTGCGCTCCACGCCTCTTCCCGCTCTTTACGGGACGGCCGTGGAGACGCGTGGCGTCGCCGGGGGCGACGGCGGAATGGAGGCGCGCCGGCTCTGCTGGGCTCTTTTCAATTAGTCAGCTCTTTCCCGTGGCCTTGCCGCGTCTCCGCACCACCTGAGGAGGGCGCCGTGCAGAACGATTTCTCCCGAACCGCGCGCGGGCCGCTCTCCCACGTGCCTCCTCCCCGCCCGCCGGTCCTCATTACTGCTCTCCGGGCCTTTGCGGCGACGTCGTTTAAGAGGGGCTGCTGTTTAGCTCAGAGCTAGCGAGCTTGGGCTCGCGAGACGTCGCCCCCGTGCTCTTCCTCGTCTCGCCTTTGCAGTCTATGGAGGTTTTGGGGGGGGGGGGGGGGGGGGGGCGGTGGAGGTGGAGGGAAGCAATCTCATTATCCTCTAAATGGGAGATGCACAGTCTATCAGTGTCAAGAGGCAGACATCAGATATAGAGAGATGGGGTGTTTGTGGCCCTCTGTTCAGATAACCCCTCTGCAGGACGGATTGAGTGGAGAGCTTGATGGCTTATCAGCGCACGCCCGGCGATGAACATGGTGATGTATCGCCGAACATGAGCACATCCCAGCGACACCACACAGACACAGGGCACAGGCAGGCCACCGTAGATCGTGCTCAGAAAGAGTCTGTCCTGTAGCAAGGCAAAGCCATCAGAAGCAGTGATTTCATTTCATTACTTTTTTTTACCCTACAGGCTTCTCCTATAGAGAATATAACCTTTATTGACTCTTCCTAGAAATATCCTGGCAGGGCAAAATCAATAGAACAGTTTTGCATTGCTTAGTCAAACTTCACATTATGAGGCTTAAAAATGTCGTACATCTTGTAGTCCCTAGAGAGTGCGTACAATGCAGGATTTAATCTGTGTGCATCGCCACAAAGTCATAACACAAGGTTTCATCTGTAATTTCAACGAAGGAACTTGCTTTCTGCATTCAGTTTCCCAAAAGGGAACAAGTGCAGTGGGTGGCATGGCAACCACTTACAGAAAAAAACAACGAGAGAACAACGCACAGCACAGGACACCATGAACTGGGTAAGTATAGATGAAGATGCTGGAATTGAGAGAGCAGAACAAAACCTTGATGGATCGGTATAGAAGTATTCGAGCTTGGTGCCAGCATTTTAACATTGATTCAGTGCTTTCAATAGTCGCCACAACTCCCGTGGATTCTCCCCCCTGTATGACTTCAGTGCAGCATTGAAAGAGAGGGATGAATGACTAGCACACACATTATGATTTCAGGCTAAAATTCGCTCTTGTACTGAGCCATTACACATTCAGTGAAATCATTGTTGAAATTCAGCTTGAGCACGCAGATATTGTACCTTGAACCAACGCCCTAGATTGTGTGGCATTTCAGGTGCTTGCGAGAGAAGATAAAGATTACTGCGCTTGTGAGCAGCCGTAGCGGTTTTTCTCAGAATTAAAGTGATGAGAGAAAACAACATTACGGCAAAAGGCGAGGGTGCCAAGTGGCAGAAATGTGCTAGACTGGAGAAGGGCGATGAGGAATCAAAGAGCACAGGCTTATTTGAATCATCCAGAGATGCCTATCACTACAAACAACAGAAGCACAATAAGCAGTGAGGAGTAGCCAGGCAGCTTGACAGAAACAGTTGGTGATTTTCTGTGTCCTGTGAAGTACGATAAGTACTAATATCAGTGACCAGTAGAACCGTATGGCTCAGATATCATCAGTGGCCCCTGAGGTGCTAACACAGAGTATAATTCTCCTGAGTGGCGCTTCAGCTTTGATTCCCATGATCCTCCCTGCTCCTGATGCGTGTTAAGGCCACTAGCAATACAACTGCAATACTGTGCACTCGTTCAAGAATCTCAAGAATGCGCTATGCTTGACGTAGCAGCAAACTAATACGCTTTGCTGTTCAGCTTAGGTAAAATGCATTAACGCACATGTTTTTTGCACTAATTCTTTGTTTTGCATAAAAGAGTATACCCATTAGGTTACTTTTCATTAAGCTCAGCCAGTTTATGGCCAATAACACTACATTCTCCAATCTGTGCCCACCCCCACCTGCAGAAACAGGTTTCTAAAGAAGAACATGATCAAGCAGCTAATTAAGGAGCTGGATGGTCCGCAGAGAGGGACTAATTAATGACCATACAGGATATCGGGGGGATGATACACTGGACCCATTTGCTACCAAGGAGTACGCTCCCAAAATGATAGTTTAAATAAAACTAGTTAAAATAGAATTAATGTCCCTTAAAACAGGGGGAAAATTGTCAGTTTCTCTCCACTGTTCTTAGTTAGAACTAGCATGACTTCCTTTATGCAACATAATTGAATTTCAGAAACTGAACCTCGGCATTCGCTTTCAATCTTAAACCAGCCTTTCTGGGTTCTAGAACAGACACAGGGAAGACAAACAAGGGTATAGCCAGTGCTGCTGGAACTTCATTTTACAGCGGCGATCTGTTTTAGAGGATGCGCAAGTCATTTGACAGTTTAAACCTTTCAAATCGTTCTGTGTCATCAATGCAATGAATACTTCCTGAAAATACTTTAATACGTTAGAGGTAAGTTTTGTTTTTAAAAAGAAAGAAGAAAGTTATCCTTATTATGCTTATTGTCAGTTTTGCGAAATGACCACTGATTTCATGTATAATATCTCCCTCTCATGTATTGAGATATGCAAGAATTCGTTGTAAATCAGTGCAAGTTGGGGACATAAACAGAAGTGTGTAAACAGTCACTTGTGATATCATTTCCGGTTCTAAAATATCATTACATATCGTTTAAATAACAAATGTGTGATATGACTAAGGTAAACAATATACGGTTAGTCATGCAAATATTAGCCCTGCGTAAGCTAAATCTGCGCATTAATTATAATAACTCCAGGGGATACATGGGCATCACTTCGAACACTTCGCGATAGCAGATATCGCCACGAAGATTATATTACCACGTAAAACATGTACCTTGTGTGTTAATGCAAGTGATACGGGTCACAAACCTGAAGCAAAGGTAAAAATGTGCGGCGTTCATAACGATAACAGTGATTAAAATGACAAATGACCGCACGCGCTGCCCTCCTCGGGGCTGGGGCGCACGAGGGGGCGTGGTATCCCAGCGAGCTCAGGCACTCGCCGCTCTCCATATGGTGCAGGTGAAGCAGCCGTCTGTGTTTCTCCGACTGAGAAAGCACGAAGCGCGCGTTCCGTCGTACACATCCACCAAAATGTAAATGTCCGCGGTGAGATGACAGCTTTTGATTAATTACTCCAGGCTGAGATGGAGTGCGTCTCAATTTATCTGCGATTGTTAAAGCGCTATGGCCTCCTGCGCCCCCCCTCCCCCCTCCCCCTCTATACTTTCGTACAGCGATGTGTGCATTTAATGGAACTATTGGTTGTCATCTTATTTGTAGAACGGTTTTTTTTTCCAGATCAAGTCCTTGGAGAGAGCTGTACAAAACTATTTGCTTCAAAGTGCTATTTGCATGTAATTTACAACAGAAAGCAAGATTCTGAGGTTGGTATATTCATATAGCAATAAACTGCATTTCTGTAATTAGGGGCATGTGCAGGATTTTAAAATCAGCCTGATGAGGGTCATGAGGGTCCCAAAGTAAATAAATAAATATAAAATTGCGATTGCAGGCTGGGTCTAGAGGGGGAATTGTGGTTTCGGGGTTTTGGCGACTAGGACGTTGAATGAACTGGACAAACTCGGCTGATCAAACCTCCATACGGTCTCCACAAACTTTACACTAAAAAATGTTACTGTCATTAATACGACAACCGCGTCAAGTCAGACATATTAAAATGGGGAGCATCCATCCTTCCATTATCTAACCCGCTAATTCCTGGTCAGCGTCGCTGGGGTGCTGGAGCCTATCCCAGCATGCATTGGGCGAGAGGCAGGAATACACCCTGGAAAGATCACCAATCCATCGCAGTGCACACACACCGTTCACTCACACACTCTTACTGAAGGTTAATTTAGACATTATCTTAACCAGACTAGCCGGAGGAAACCCTGTACCCAGAAGAAACCCACACTGGAAGATGAACTCAGGACTCTTCTTGCAGTGCCCACTGTGCCACCCAGTGTGAAGCATGATGACAGCATTAATTTTGTTTTATTCAATTGCAATAAAATTAAGGTGTCATTTAGAGGTAATCCAACGTGTTTGTATTTCTATATTGTATTTTTAATTAGATATAAAATACGGGATAATGACTGGTGATGGGATGAGACCACCCTTTAATCTTTAATGACCCCTGTTTGTAGCACACCCTGTTTAGTTCCATACTGCCCTCTACATGCAGAGGCAATAAAAGCTGGAAGCCCCAGACTCGGATGGGGTGGTGATGGATTTCACTTGTTTTAAAATGTATATGGCCTCCCTAACTGTTCTAGGCATTTACATAAAGATGCTTTGTAGTGACTTCAAATTCTGACTAAAAGTGATATATTATGGCTATTTCCATATCTGAAAAAAGCATACCCAGATCTCATGCAGAGTGAAAATTAAGGCTGTCGAAACAGCTGCCAGTTGCTTAAAAAAAGCAACTAGCAGGGTCAAAAAACAACTGTTGTTTTACAAAAAGAGTAATAACTTTTTAATGTTGTTACCAAAATAGCTGTTCTGTGGCATAAGCTGACAGAGCTTGATTCACTCCAAACCTGCAGATCTTTTACCAGGCCAATGACCTAACCTGCAGCAGTCTGGAATGACAGGATGTGAGCTGTGCAGAGGGTAAACAATCATATTTTTAATGTTGGGGGTGGTTTGTTGAGGTAACAAATGGAAAAAGCAGAGTTTACTGTGTAATTTAACTGTGCTACTGACTGCCAGTGGATCTGTATAATCTGTACGACTGCTTTAGCTTCTCTCAAAGATGCAATCCTTCTAAATGAGAGACACACCTTTACAGTATATTTATCTGTGGTAACTAGCTAGTAACTAGTTAGAACTTACTAGCGAAGCTTAAACTTCTTATTCTTATTCTTCTGAAGATGGTCGCAACAAAATTATACAATTATCATTAAGTTCGTTGAAATGTACTTTGACATGAAATTTCTTGATCAGGTTTATCATGTGATTAACATCGACTACATCAGCACGAATCAGTAGTAATACAAAACAGAAGTTGTCAATGTCTGTTCCTCTTCCCTACTTTTTGTTAACGGTCATATAATAGCAGTTAAAACCTTTAGCTTTTTTGCCTATTGGCGATGTGAAAACGAATTCTTAATTCCACTGTATCATGATAACCACACCCATCATTCATCCCTCTTTGGCTTCATTAGCTATCTCATCGATATGCCACCTGAGAGAAACTGCGCAGGTATAACAAAAGCATATGTAGGCTCCAAAATCCCATAGGTCACATTGAGACACAAATGAATCTAGTGTGGTGTAAAGTCCACCAAAAATGTTAGGTGATCCTGGCAGTACTGTTGAGTGACCACAGGCAGGGTAAATGTCAATAGAATCTGATAATCTGAGGAGCAGAGAGGACACTCATTTTCAATGGATCTTGCCACTGCTGGGGCCAATGAGAAAGCTCGGTATTGAAAGTGCTTGGTACTGCAGCCGCTCATGGCCGATCCAGGAAGACCGGTGCGGCGCGAGCCCCAGACTCGCAGCAGATGGAGGTGTGAGACGCAGACGTGTGCGTTTACTTGTGGGAATAACCAACGAGTTTACGGCCACCGAGACACTGCTGCTCTGGGTCTCCCATCATGCTTTGCGCCTGAAAGCACGCTAGAGAAGAACTTCATATCTTACATCGCATTAGGAGTTAGTCCAAAGCATTGCCTACGGATGTCAGAATCCAATCCCTTAACTGTGCGGATGAATGATATCATATGTGACAGCTCATGACTGCACTGTTCTTTTTAACATGAAAGATGTTCATCTTACAGAGGCTGCTGCTGTCATCATTGGTAATCTAACGCATATTATAATATCACACATTTTGGTCTTGATTCAATCAGTATTCATCACTAATGAATGTTTACTGAACCAAAATATGCCAAAAATACTTACAATTAAATGAGAGTTTGTTTTATTTTTTATTTGCGAACACAGTTTTGGACGTTAATCTTGGTGATCACTGAGCAGTGGGGAAAAAAACATTTTCATGAACTTGTTTATGACATTTATTTATATTTTGATTAAAGGCTGTTGTATTTCATAATTTCATTGTATTTCATTAAGCAACCAATGTAAGTATTCTCATTCTGGTCAACAAAAAAAGAGAAAATTTACCTCTCATGCATTGGTCAATGGTTAACCAAAGGAAAAAGCAAAAAAAAAAAAAAAAAAAAAAACAGTGGTCTACGTAAAAATTGAGTTTCTTTAATGGAGTCCAGTGCGTGTCTCTTTCCATTATTCAGCGAGAATTTGTGGCGGTGTTTATGGCTTTAACCAGAAGCCCTTAAAAAATCAGCACTGGGAGGGATCAGCTGGTGTGGTCCCAGCTCAGCCTGACTGCGTAAACCGGAGGGACCCCTGAACAATGCGGGTTCAGACATCAGACAGGGCGTGTTTCAGGGAGCGGGCCAAATCACTCTGAGGGCTATTTGCTCGCCTTCCCTCCGAGTTACGGATCTGTTGTTTACAAGTCGTCCGCGGAGCAAATCCGCGCTTGTTTGTTTTCTCTGTCTGCGTGTGTCTGTCAACACAGACGCCCAGCGTGGAGACACTCCATCTTCCAGAAGGCAGCCAAAGGGCTAATTACCCAATAATAAACAGAGGAGACACATGTGGTCCACTGCTGCCCCTCTCTTTTATGCGCTCGGCCCCCTTGTTAATTTCAGCCTCGGCCCGATGCGTCGGGGCGCGACGTCTCTCCGCCGCGGCCGATCCCCAAAGGTACCCCGCCCCCCCTCCCCCCTCCCCCGCCCCTCCCGGGCCCCACCCGCCCACCCCTCTGCACAGGTGCTGCTGGGGCGAGGAGACCATTTCCAGCAGATGATCCGCGCTCACAAAGCCTGCGGTCCTCCTCCTCCTCCTCCTCCCCAGATCAATCGGCGGAGGCTCGTAATTGAGAGCAGGCCCGCCGCCATTTATCACCTCTCACACGAGGGTGGCGGCGAGCAGATGCGAGCGCCCGGACGCCACCAGACCCTGACAGCGGCCGAGAGAGGGGTCCCACATGCGGCCACCCCCTCTTTCCAATTTGCCGTAATTAGCCCCCGAACGGAGCAGCCCCACTAATCCTGGGACGGGGGGCCGGGGCGTCCGCTCCTGCCCTGGATCAGCTGCGCTAACCCCCCTGTGACATCTAAACTTCTAATTCATTGCTACATTAACAGTATTGATTAACATATGTGCCACTGGCGATCCGCTGACGAATCCCCTATGATCTGTTAACGGGGGCCCTGCGACATCTCTGTACCAGACGCCCCGCTTCCTAGCCTTCATTAAAGGGCTCATTTATAATTTGGAAAGTGTCACCAATTCTGGGGGTCCCCTTTGAAATGGGGGGGGGGGGGTGTTCACAGCTGCATCAAGACAGGATCTGAGACACTGATTCCTGAAGGAGTTCCTTCCTTTTTAACTGCAATACGTCCTTTAAATGGGGCTGTTTTTGTTCTCGGGAATCGGCATCTCCAAAGCATCTTGCAAAGGATTTATTTTCTGACTGTGATTCTATAGAACATTATTCACCCCCTTCAACCCATTGTGCTCTTGCCTGGAAACGTTTGTATAAAAATAGTGATGATTGGATGGATTCATTTAACCAAGGGTAAATCCTAAAAAGCTTTGCAAGCAAGGGATACTTACTTGAGATACTTACTTTCTAGTAGTACCATATACTGTGGTATATAAAAATACCAATGCTGTTATTTCGATACCGTCCAAATCATTAATACACCATTTGTAGGGTGCATGTAGGTCTACGAATAAGTGCTCCTTTAAAAATGGTCTCTTTGTAAAACATTGCCAATGTTTATGAAGATGACGTCGTCATATACACAGCTGTTGTAGAATCAAATTGTTATTTGTATGTTTCAAGTGACCGTTAGACATGAACAAAGAGACACGATGCGGGCCTTTTGAACTTTTGTGCTGCATAAACTCTGTCCTACATTTGAAATCAAAGTATGAAATTAGACGTTAAAATCATGTAATTACCAGTGAGTCTCACAATAAAACCATCATGGACAACATAAATATGTCAATGGCCATATTTTGTATAAAACTCATTGCAAGAACAAACCTTTTTGTTGAAATCTTTATGATAACATAGGCTATGTAATAGTAGTGAATCATGAAGGGTGAGTAGACTATGAACATGTTAATATGCCAACATTTTTCATTTATTACTATTGAAATGGTGTACCTCAATACCACATCCCCAAAGGTACTGTAATATAAACATTGGCTGGTTTCTCCCATATTCTGTTTTCATTGTACATCTCAGTGCTACGCTTAACATCAATAGAAAAAATAATTCAACTGACACTGATGATGGGACCAGCAAATAATGTCTAGGATCATGTTTGTAAATGTGAAAAAAAACTGTTATGCTTTTATTTGCTTTCATTTGATACACTGTTTTGAAACTGATCTTGGACAAAAACACTGATTTTGTCCGACAAAATCCACGCCATACCAAAATGCAATTGACAAAAGCCAGATTTATAGCCAGAATTATACTGTGGACAGTCTGCTGAAAACAAATAGCTATTGAACAAAAAACCAAAGGAACTACCTGTACCATAAAGTAATTTTGCAGTAGAAGCTTAATATTACTGAGATTCCACTCGATATCAATATCAATTATTAGACGGAGATGCATCAGAGGAATTCAATGACGGGAATGGATCACGTGCATAATTGCCACATTTACAGTATCTATTTTATTGATATAGGACCACCAAATGACTGCTACCAAATAGCATCACGACATAGCAGAGCCCGCTGGAACAATGGCACAGGAACAGTTCCTGTCGTTCTTCCATTGTCACCGAGAAGGCGCGAATACGCGGGCGCTGCCGTCGAACCCAACACCGCCGGGTGCTGAGCGCGGGCGGCAGGCGAAGACGCGCGTCTGAGCGGCTCGACCCCGCGAAGAAGAGAACGGATTCCTTCCCCTCCCATTACGGGACGTGGCTGCGATATCAAACCGCGGCCAATTTGGGGAGCAACAGGACATTCCTCTCGGCGAGGCGGACGGGCGGAAGGCGCGCCGCTGAGGGCGGGCGGGAACATCTGCTCGTCCCGCGGTTTTTGTCCGGGCCCCGGATCGCCGCGGCCCCCGCCGGGCACGCCGGCCCGGGCCCCGCGTAATGACTGAGCCGCGAGTGGCCTGTCACAGCCCTCTCAGGGCGCAGATATAATGGCGCTCAACCGCCTCGCTCGGCTGTTATTGAGTTCATTACCCGCTGTGTAGAGCCAGGTGCTCCTAGAAGAGGAGGGCTGGATACAGGCAGAATGGGTGGGGAGGGGGGGGGGGGGAGGGGGAGGGGAGGGGGGGGGGGGGGGTAGTGTGTGGCAGAGACAGCCAAAAAGAGAGAGAGAGAGAGAGGGAGAGTGAGAGTGAGAGGGAGGGAGAAGAAATCCCTTTCAATAGGGCACTGATTTGCGATAAGTGATCCTCTTGAAAGAGGAAACATGTTCTTTTTGCCAGTCGGGCATGAAAGGGAAACATCCACCTGCTCGCCGCGTCAATGGGCCCTCGCGCGAGTCTTTTCAGCGCCGCCTTTTCTCCCGCTCCCCGCTTCCCCCCTCCGTCTCCCGGTCGGGCGCCGCGTGACGCATTGAGCCGCCGATCCTTCGCCTCCTCAATCGCCCGCAGTCTGGCGGACCTCGAGTGGCTTGTGTTTATTTTGGCTGGAATTAGCAACATCCTGGTTTTTCTTTCCTCCTTCTCTCTCTCTCTCTCTCTCTCTCTCCCTCTCTCTCTCACTCTCTTTCTCTCTCTCTCTCTCTCTCTCTCTCTCTCTCTCTCCCTCTCTCTCTCTCTCTCTCTCTCTCTCCCTCTCTCTCTCTCTCTCTCTCTCTCTCCCTCTCTCTCTCTCTCTCTGTCTCTCTCTCTCTCTGGTTTCAGTGCGGTGCTGGTTTCAGTTTCACGCTGGCCTCAGCGCTCTGTTTCCTAGCGCTGATTCATTCTGCCTACCCACTCGTTCTCACTTTGCCACCTCGCTGCCGTTCTGCTTCAGTGGAGCCGGGGGTCTGTTATTGTTGATGATACAGGTGCACGTTACAGCCTCTTCATCATGGGGGGACAGTCTGTGCAGACAGGTGCTCAACTTTATAACACAGCTGTTTAAGTTTATCCCAGCGTGGCCCAGATACCACCACTGGTGTTAACTGTCTATAGGCACTTCACAAAGGCAAAACTTCTCTATTTTGTCTACAGATGCACTCCGTTCAACCTCATGCTGTAGAGCACTAATATACTGCTGAAAACCAGGTGATAATGCAGCTAAAATGTAGTAGATATTTTGTCTATAACGTCTTCATATTTCTCTTCAGTGACAATATACAGGAATGGACACAAGATTGCGGACGTTAGCTAGCGCTATATGCTCGTATCTCATCTGGTGACGGTGAGCCTTCCGGCGCATCCTCGACAAAAAAGAACATTTCGCTCTGTACCGCTGCCAGGGGCTCACACATTCCGCCAATAAAATTTCAAAACAGGTCTACGAATAACACACTAAAATGTGTGCGAGCAGCAAACCTTACAAGGAAGGCTTTCGCCCGTAAACGCACCCCCTGCTCTGCAAGCATTTGTGTTTCGCCCTCGGATTTTCAGATAGGATATAATGGAGGGGGGGGGAGAACAACATTACAATAAACAACTCCCAAAGTCAAACATTTTATCTGAACCGCAACAAGAGGTAAAGGAATGACTTCAATTTCCCGGTGCACATCGAGTCACCTTGCACACATTTGCATCAACTGCAGGGGCCAGGCTCACTCAGGCTCTTATGATAAGCGTTCCGGTGCCTCTAATGTGTTATTAGTATTCTGTTGAGGAGGAGGGTGTTACTCATGTGAACGTGAGCAACGTGCTGTGATTACAATGGATGAGGAGACTCCAGTTAGAGCCTCTGGTTTTTCAGCTGATGTCAGCTATTATACACTCGCATAGAGGACAAAAATTAGGCCCAGCTGAATTTGAATGCTCCTACACGGGGAGAAAACTCTTAGTGGTGTTCATGCCAGCGATGTAATAACTAACCACCAGCTGATTATGCACATACTATCAGCGCAGAAGTGAGAATTGCATACCCCACAATGACATGAAGTTAACCTTGTAGCCTGTTTATTATGTTCCCTTGCACCTGTTTACTGAACAGCTATCTCTAATACATGACACACGCATAAGTAATTGGATTAATTATGTCTAGAGCATTTCTCTGAAATGTTATGACTAGGTCCTCGTCCCATTATTTAGATTTATGTATCTCAATGAGCTTGAAATTGTATCGCTCCTTGTAGCAGTTAAGTGCATATTTGAAATGTTCGATTCGATGTACCAGGCATACATTAAGTGGATGGCTTTTACAAGTCCACAGTGCAAGATTTATAAATTGTTTCTCAGAATTTTAGCGTTTTGACATATTCTATTTAAAGAACAACCGCCATAACACAGCGCAGAGCGTTACAGTGCGTCAATGCAGAATAGCTTCCGTCTAATAAGCATGCGAGGTCAATGTCTTAAAGCTGTTAAATGATCAATTAAACAATATGATTTTCCATTCATATATAATGAGATCTGCACTATTTTGTTTTGATAGCATTATATCATTTATTTTTTGTGTCTGTATGATTGTGGAAGAAGATTACTACGGTGACTGTACGGTCCATCATAAGATGGAACATCTATTCAATTAAATGGCAGGATGATGTCATCACGTAGAGCAAATGCTTGTAGTGCGGCAGCATAGCTAAATCTGTTCAAATTATCTTGAGGAATCACACAGGGGTTCTAGAACTACGTGGGAAATTGCCATGCGAGGTATACCCTATATGTTTTACCATTACTGTTCAATGCAGCATATGTTAACATAATGAGGATAGACTGACAAAATATCTCTGCTGGCTTAGCTTAAATTTGAGTGTATGGATATGTTCTTGCATAGTGCCACTGAAATGAATACACTTGGGTGGTAATTTTAAAAGGAAATGTCACCTATTCCACCTAAAATAATAAGAGAAGGCACTGTGAGGCAGCCATCCTGACATTAAACAGATATCTGACTGTCTCTGTAGGGAAAGCACAAAACAGAGCTTTGAATTTTGAACTGCTACTTACCTAGTCGACTAATGTCAAGGCATGGACCATGTAATCCTTAAAATCGCAAATACCTCAAAAATATGAATCAATAAAAAAATGAACTCTAAGTCTAAGTGCTAAATTGGTATACTTTAATCATTTTTTAAACTTTGTAAACCCCCTTTTTTTTTTTTTTTTTTTTTGCTTTTCTCTCACATTGGAATATAAAATAGCATTTTTAGGCCTGTTTTATCGCTGCAGAAACTTCTGCCCGTTTTGCAGAATTTAGACAAGCCTGCGCTTACTCCTCAGAAGTGTGTGCCACCAGTGGCCTCTCCTTTTCTCATCTCGTTCCCCCAGCTGAGCTCTGTGGCCACAGTGTCAGGCTGAACTCCATGCACAGCTGGCTCGGATGCATCGCAGGTAACCAATCGATCGGAGGAGTCCCTGGTGCGTAATGAGACGAGGACAATCCCACTCACTGAAACCCTCCTTCTATGAGGGAAGCTACAGTACGGCCAAAAGTGCTATCAAACATAGAGGCCACTGCGAAGATACGATACCAGACAAATCCACATGCTGGAAACTCTGTGTCTTCGTAGGGGCAGCAGCCTTCTTAATCTTTTCCTGCTAAACTCAGGCAGCACACGGCTTGTTCTTTATGCTGTCATTTCACATGTAACATGACAGGTATGCACTCACCACTGGAACTGCTATATTCATGATTGCCCGTATTTTTTAGTTGTCACTTTTCAGTGCAATGTTTGTTGTCCCAGTACCCCATTTGAATTTCAAAGAGATCCTTTGTTGTTCTTTTATTCCGTAATGTCAGTGTTCCTAAATATAGTAATCCTGTGCTGCTCCACCTTACCTCCAAGCTTGCTGTAATTTTCAGCATATGCTTTTCCTGGAAGAAGAATGACTCAATAGTGAGTTTGGCATATGTGCTGCCGGCAGTAACTGTAGGAACTCACAGGTAAAATTTGTTTTTGCAGCGGAAAAGTCAACAACAGACAAGCCGCACAAAGCATGCACGTACTGTAGAGACGCACAACTGCGGCGTGTGGTGCTGTTTTTAAATGCACCAGGACTTTTCCATGAAAGCATTCTTTTTTTTCGAGAGCCTCATCTACGTTCTGCGCTCAAACTGCACGGGCCAGATGTGTCATAAACAGGATGGGGTCTTGGTTGTTAAGTTTATATGCATCATTAATGTAAGTATCTGGTGCATCTTGTACAAGAAGCAAAAATAGAGGGTTTATCAGGCTTGCCAAAGGACTGCCGAATTAGTTTGCCATTCTGATCAAGAACCAAGTTCAAGGAAGGATATTTTAAACCAGTTACAATGTGACGGGAAACTATAACAAGGTAGACCCCATCCCTGGTCTCTCCAGCTCCCAAGACAAATGCACTCTCAGTGGAATCTGCGATTTTAAATGACTAAACCGTGCAGAGAAGAAATAGCAAAGCTATGATAATTCACGCATTTGGGTCTCAAATGTATGGAATGTAATGTTTCTGTGGAAGACTGTTTAATGCGTGAAGTATTCCTATGTGTCCGGCTCTGTCTGAACCACCTGTCTAAGCACACATAACAATGTGCAGTGGCCAGCACATTCCCGGCACACAAATACCTATGGGACAGTGAAAATGTATTTCTTTATGCCATTTTTTTCCCACCATTTTGCTGAAGCAATGCAACAGAGCTTATTGAACTTTGCATGCATGCTATACGCACTATTTTTTACTGGTTTTTTTTTGTGTAATTTTTTTTTTCTCTGCAGCGAGCTGCGAAATTGGCTTGGTCCTTCTTTATTTAGCCTTTTTGTGCTGATGACTCCGTATCGTGCGTTCGAAATCTCCCGGCACCGCAGGCTGCTTAAAAGTGCTGATGAAACCTGTCATTGTTCAAGGTGCCAGACTGACAGGGAAAAGACAAAGCGGTTTCTCTCCCCAACAAAAGCCACGCAGAGGTAAGGGGGGGAAAGACTCCATCCTGGCCTGAGCGCTTTGCTACTTCGAGCAACAGAGCGGCTGCCTGCAGCCTGGACACGGTCCCGCGGAATGGGCCTGGGAGAGGGGAGAAATGCCCCTTTCTGAATGGGATAAAAGGGCTTGGGAGAAAAACAGTGCAGAAAACAGATGGACTAAAGGAGACCGGGAGGATTCCGTTTAATGAGCCATTGTCTCTGCTTGCCTTTGACCTCCATTACAGCCATGACCTCTCCCCCACGGGGTCAGCGCCAGACCCCGATAACCTCACAGCACGGGAGGTCACAGGTCCTGGCCAAATGATGGCCAGTGTTTGAACAGACAATTGCCAAAGATGTCCAAAGAAACTCTCCGGCTTGTTCATTAGACACTAAATGAAGCTGTGCTGCTGTCTTTTCAAAGAGTGTTTACACACACACGCACACACACACACACACACACATACATGCACGCACGTACACGCACACACACACACACACACACGAACGGGCCCCACTCTCCAATCTTCAGTAATAGGTGGCTCAGGGCAAATCGTTTTAGCTGAGTCTCTGCGCTGTGTCCCCTGATGATCTGAGTGTGTTCTCATTGTTCTCAGAGATGCACAGCCCATTGTCTCAGGACCGTTTGAGTATTGTGTTCCATCCCTCCACCTGCAGGGACGCTCAGACCCCGGTGTTGACAGATTGAGCCCCGTTTCTCTCCTTTTTTTAATCTTTCCCGGGTTGCCGTAGAACCTGCCAGGATGAAGGAGCGGGGTAATGGGAGGTGAAAAGGAAAAATGAAGGAATATAGTAATCTCGCCAATGCCTTGGATGGCTGAATAATTTACCAGATGGATCAAAATGTCATCCACAGACCAAGTTCTCGCTGAAAATTTCTATTAATGGCCAACCGCTCTTGTGGTCGAACAAAACAGCTCCAAAAGGACATTTTCACTTGATTTCCCAAATAGGGATGCCAACGGTGCTGTGAAAAAGGTAGAAAGGGTCGACTGGCTACAGTTTTTTTTATATATTTAATGAAAAGAAAACAGTTCCTCTGGCTCAGTTTGCACATAAAAAGAACAGTAGCTTATGTGCCATGCTGATGTACAATTTCAGTTCATCAGTTAATGCTTGTTTCTCAGCCAAGATGAAAAAAAGGATTTTGTCACATTTCTCCCCAATTCTTTCTTCACAGCAAACACTGACTTTTTTTCGGTAGGCAGGGTTTGCTTTTAATTGTTACTGTAAATACCAGCACATTATTTACTTCTAATTACAGAAATTTTCCTTCCCGCCTGCTACCTGGAGTTTGCTGTTTTTCTGAGCCAGTCAGTCAATGCGCCTCATCATATCCACTGCGGTTTTAGGGGCTTAACGTAGCTTTGGGTTTACATGTCTCCCCTGCTACGGTGTGTTACCATAGTGATGCGGTTCTGCCTGAACCGGTGATCTTGGGCAGCCTCCTGATAATGCACCATTGTTGTTGTTGTTTTTTTTTAAGGGTCACTTCCTCAAATCTGCAGGGGCTGAAAAGGAGCTGCGATGCGCATCTGTTGCAAATCTGCACAAGCAGCAGTTCCGCGTGACGCAGAATTGCCTTTCAGACGCATGCTTTTTTAATTGAAAGATATAATGCTGCAAAGCGGCACTCGAATTAATGCTGACGGGCATTTGAATGGAGGTGTCAGAGCGAGAGAATTCTCCAGTGCCTCGGCCGAAATAAAAGGAGAATAAACTTTCCTGCAGGGGGGGTATTAGACGGAATGTGTCTGGCATAGGTTCTTTGACACTGCCTGTTTTCGTATGCCATAAAGGGTCATATAAGAATTATATGTAAATGAGTGTCATGCCTCAACTGGCTAAAGGGAATTCACCAGGTGGCTGCCTACACTGTGGCAGACAGTTCTGGAGAGACCTCTTAAGTCATAATAGATTTCCTCCAGTCAAATTTAAAAAAGGGGGATTCTTAATTGTTAGGTGGCTAACGGGCTTGACGTCGAGACGTGTCACCTTTCGATCCTTAAGAATGCTAACAGCGAGAAGCAGGAATCAGCCGTCTGAGCGATGAGCGTAAACGTTCTTTAACCCCTTCCTGCTTAGCTCGGGTGTGCCGCTCTTCACGCTGCCATCGCGCGTGCTGAAGTGCTCTCAGCCTTAATCGCCCCCGAGCGCTCGTTCGTCCACGCGACGGGTGTCTGCCGCCCCTCAGAGGAGGCAGACCCGGGACACGAGCTCCGTGACAATGCGGGGGGCAAGCTTTTCCTGCGTATTTGTTTCTTTATGGAAAGGCGGCATTAAATCAACAGCTAGGCGGTTAATCGCTTCGTACGCTAGCAGACGCGGGTCCTCTCCGGCCGGGCTTTTTTTCGGGCCCTGTTTCGCCCACGCCCGTGCGTAAACACAAACGCGCGCGGCGTGAGGACGGAGCCCTGGCGAGCCGACGCCGGGGGGTCGAGTCTGGCCTCGGCTACGAGTGCCTCGCTCGGGGTCTGTTCTCTCGGACCTTTGGCGGGGCGAGGGCGGCGGGGGGGCGGCAATTATTCTCCTCATAAGGGGAAGGTTTTGTTTGAGATCTAGATTTAATTTAGTCGCCCGCGTCGCTATCAGCGCTAAACAAGCTGGCGGCCCCCGAGGTCTGACGGCCCCTGATAAGGCCGGGGCTCCCAGCTAAGCCTGATTAGTGGCCCCCCTCGAAAGCTTTGTTATGAGAAGCAAATAGACTCTGGAATGGCTGTCTGGGACAAAGCTGATATCAGAAATCACACACTGCCCCGCCTCCTCCCCCCCCCCCCCCCCCCCCCCCCCTCTTTGGACACGGTTTTCTGCAGGAGAGCCTGCACGTGTGCGCGCGTGTGTGTGTGCGCGTGTGTGTGTGTCTGTGCCTGTGTCTTTGTGCGCGTATGTGAGGTTCGCTCTTGACTGGGGAAAAGGGAAAAAGGGATAGCTGAGACCCCACAGCAAACGAACGCACAGAAAAAACACTACCTGCAACTGTTACATCACCTGCAATCCCCTCGCGCTCCTGTTCAGGATGACGCCGCCGTGAGAGAGGGGAAACGCTGGAGTCTGTCCCTCATTATCTGCGGTTCGGTTTTATAAAGCGCTAGTGCAGCCATTCGGAGTCACCCAGAGCCTAGCCTGCTCCACAGGTTCCCTTTGTCCCCGAGGACAGTGATAAATGAGTAGCTCCCGCAAACAAAAGCCTGATTGTCAAAGAAAGTAATTGTATGCTTACCCCATTATAAGTCTCATTCCAAAGACCTCTGTTAAAGCAGGCTCTCAAAATTCATACTCCGGGAGATAACACGAGCAGACTTTACAGGCATGTAAACAGTCATGTAAAATGTGGTCCCTCTTAATATTTATCACGGCCCTGTTTGATGCATATGCGCGTAGGAATATTAACATACATCTACACGCTCAGCCTGTGAGAGAATGTCACAGTATGGGACAGAGGGAGATGCATCTACTGAATAAAGACTGCCTGACACCGTCTCCATCCAACCACAAATTTAATTATAACACCATAAAGACATAATAAGCAAGTTCCTAAAGAGGATACACCAACTTTTAATAACACCTATAAAGGCCGTTATGATATGTGTTTTGATAAGCCATAAAATAACAAGCTCCTCACAAATGGCAGCATTTTCATCCATTTTGAAAAGCTGCTGTGCTTGAGAAGTGTGCACAACCCATACCAGCTATTATTAGAATACACATCTATAACAACTTTGAAGCCATATGGTCTCGGGTCAGGATTCGTGTGGAAATATTGACTTTTTTTGTCACGATTATGTCTTTATCTCCGAGCAGCGTGTGCTGTCAGACCTTGTTGGTGCTCTCCCTCGCTGCGGACCACCGTACAGCCATTGCTTTAATTAGCTTCTGTGCCGCAGTCATTACCGCAATTAGTGGCGGTGTTCGGTCGCCCGAGGTACCTGTGCAGGCTGTCCAATCTCCCAGCAGGACTTCCCCGGCCATAACATCTGGCTCTGGATCATCTCTCTCTCTCTTTCTGTGTGTGTGTGTGTGTGTGTGTGTGTGCGCGCGTGGGTGCGTCTTCGTTCTAAGGCTTCCCCGTCTACTTCAAGGTGCGTTTATAATGAGGAAAACGTCCGTGTCGAGGCCGCGTGCTGCCCCGGGCTCATACGGCCGCGCGTTTGACAGGCAGGTGACCGCCGTGGGAACAGCGTGTCATCTCTGAGTGGTTTATGCGTTTCCAGCAGCGGACACTGAAGGAGAGAGAAACAGGTGCACGTCAGCCGAGAACAAGGGTGGGCAAACTGAGCGTGCGGCGGGCTAAGAGATATATCAGAGGAGCAGACAGCTCCGCGCAGAGGCTGAGATTTACGCGACCCAAATTCTCGCTCACTCTGATAAATCCCCAACTCCAAATTGAGTTTCCTCTTGATTTGGGAAGAGTGAGTGTCGCTTGTCTTTTTTTTTTTTCTCGTTACAAATAAATAAAAATTGGCTGTTTTTTTGCCCCTCTCTGCCTGTGGGCTCGGTCGGCTCATCTGTCTTGTTCCCGCTGACCGCGGTATGGGAAGTGTAATCAAGGGCTTGTGCTGGGGCGAGCTCAATAAGCGCCACATTTCACGGTGTTTCACCGAGCCACTGGTGGGAGGTGAAGTTCAGCTCTGGTTAAAACACTTTCTGCGGCCTCTGGCTCTGGACTTCACATCCCATCAACACCAGGGACCCTGCCCAGCATTTCACTATCAACTGCCCCAGGCGTTAGAGCTGAGTGCACACAGGCTAGCATGAAGGCAGCCTGCTAAAGGACAGCTAATATGTCACCTTGGTGGTGCAGTTGTGGACAGCTGTGTGGTACAGTATTATGCTTAAATGCTTAGACAAGTAACTCAAAGGTATCAGGATGAATTCGTAGGTGCCTGTTCCCTGAAGTGAAGGCCATTCATAAACAGCAGGCATATGTTATAAGGTTTAAACGGGCTAAAATTACCACAAGTTGTTAACTTAAATAACTGAAAACACCTAGTTTGTGGAAATAATATCTATTATATTCCGAACAATGGACAGAAAATGTCTGACCCCGAGGTCTCAGCTCAGCTGTGAAATTGAGGCCAGAAGGAAAGAGACCGCATGGAAAAAAAGAAGAAGAAAAAATCATAACTGTACTTCAAAAATTTCTTTCCATCATGTTAAAATAACTATGGTCACAAAAAGATTAAAAGAAGAAGAAGAAGAAGAAGAAATGCCATGACAACACAAAAAGCCAGTAAAATGTAACTGAAACCGGGAAGAATCGGTCACGTTCAGCGACTTCCCTCACGCTTCTGCCCTCGTTTCTCGGGGGGGCCCGGTGCGGACGCAGCGAACACATCCCTAGAATTCCGGCTGAAGCCTGAGCGCGGAGACAAATGACTCACCTAAGATAACGGTCAATTAGCGCCTCCGCGAATAGACCCTTCATTAACGTTTAAATTGGCGCGCTGCCACCGTCACACCTCCGCCCTCCTCCTTGGCAGCTCGGTCATTTGATCGGCGCGGTCTCAGCGGTTCGGATCCCGCCTGAGCCTTCACACTGAGTTTCACTGATGCAATTGCATTTTCGGAGCTCTTCTTCGCCAAATCAATACTCTGATATCATTTTTTTTCTTCTTCCCAGCTATCTTTGTTGTTCTTGTTGATGCTGTTGCACTCTAATCCCTTTAGTATTTTTAGCATGTGAAGTACCTTTTTCGCTAGTTCAGTCTGTTTCAGAAGATTATCGAGTTTGCTATTTAGGTCACAGCTTGTTCTCTTGGCTGTGCTGATGCACTCTCATGCACATGCAGTAGATGGGGGGATATGAAAAGTTTAAATCTTGGGAATGGCACAGCCATGCTCTTAGCCGTCTCCTCTAAAGTCCTCAGTGCTCCTACTCATTTCAGATGGCTGAGGGGTTTCCCCAGGCTGAGGCAAGCCATTTGTTCAATAAACAATCAGTTTAATTGAGCAATAAAGCGACAGCTAATAAGAAATTAAAGAGGACTGAAGCTGAGCCGCCATGGCGGCCGTACAGTGTTTGTTTGTGGAGCATTAGCAGCGGTTAATCCCCCGGATCTTCAGAGAGCTGGAGCACGAGCCCTCAGGAAAATGAAGACACTGGAAAGTTGCTTTTTTCTCTCAGCGGCTAGGTTTTTCGAAGCCTCTTCCAGATGAAATGATTTTGGGATTTGCGACCTCATTCTTGCCGAAGGCCTGAAATCTAAGCTCAAGTCGTAGTCAGAGGAACTTTTTATTGCCTCTGTGCTTTTCGTGTACCGTTTCATTTGCTTCTGAACGTTCAGATGAAATGCTTGGCCTGTGTAGGAGCATTTGAATGCACGTGTGCATTAATGTGTACACGGTTGTTGTTAGTGCTTGTGTGTGACCCTGTGCATGTGTATGTTTGAGCCAATAGGGAAGGATACTACCAAGTATCAGCTGTGGGATAAAATAACATGATGTAATATGGGAACATGCCCATAAAGGTGCACTTTAATATGAAAGCAATGTGTAGTGTGTTGCCTAATTGTTACTTTGTTTAGGGTTTTCACTGTCTAGTTTTTGGCATAACCTTTTCACTTACACTTTTATGTTTAAAAAGAGCTAATTGGACATTCCTTTATTAATGATTGAATGTGATTCAGCTGGATGATGATTGGGTGAAGGTAATGAGGCAATAAGGATATGTGTGATGTCAGCTGCCTGTAAACACAGATGTTCAGATTATTTTGGGGGTACATTGATTTGTGGGATGGATTTTTGTTTGTACTTGTGCATGAATGCATGCGATGAGCATTCATATTTTTATGTTTACAACTTTGCCTGAATTTGACATTGTATGTGCTATACATTGTGTGTATTATTTCCTTTATATACATATAACTCAGTATTTAAACCTCTTCTGTGATGAGAGCAATGACAAGGCCCTTTCAGAAGTGTTTCTCGTGGCTCCTTTGCACAAACACAGACACACGCACACAAACACACACACGCACACACACACACAGACACACACACACAAACACAAACACATGCACACACACACACACACACACACACAGACACACACACACAGACACATGCACCCACACACACACACACACACAGCTGTGATGACAGCTGTGAAGTGTGCGTTCCTTTCCATTTGCAGTGGCCACCACAGTCTGGAAACCAAACCTTGGAGGTCGGTGCTCATCCATCATTGTCTATCAGAAAGAACACACGGTCGTGTCACAGCTTCTGTTGATTTAAAATGACTGTATTTAGTGCTCTGTAGTTTAATTCTCTATCTTATCAATGTTTAGAAACACACAGTTTTTTTTTAACGGAACCAGTCTCTAAATGACCCCAACCACAACTGCACCCCTTAGATGTGTTAACTTCACTAGCATATTCATACCGTGGAAGAAAGTGAATATGATCACAATAAAGCTGTCATTAATTAATTGCTATTATGTGACGGGAGTCCTTTTCTGTGCCAGGTGCAGAACCTTCCAGAGATGTTTTGTCATGGTGGTAATGTTTGGCCAAGCAAATCACAGGTTTAAATTTCAACTTCATTATCAGTGCAGAACAGCAGCTCTGAACAATGTCTTTTCAATCTGTCACTTGGTTGATCTAATATGTAAAAGTAATAAATAAGTAAGCAAATAAGTAAGTAAATAAATAAATGAATAAATAAATAAACAAATAAATTGACGCCATGAAAAAGGATTGTCATTTTGATAATGTATGACATTTTCAGACATTGCTGTTTCATATTTTCCTATTACTTTTCAGATATACATTTCATATTCTAACGTGGCCAGTTGTGTTGTGCTGTTTTATTGAGTTTATTAGGATTTAAATTATTTGTAAAATAATGTCCAACATTAGTAGAAGTAAAATGTTTTAATTTTGCACATCTTTTTTTTCTTCTTTAATTTTTGCCAGTTTAGAACTCTAAATACTTTAGTAAAGGGACGTTGAATAACTTAATATTGTCCAAATACCCCATATCATTATCATTTCATGTTTATTGAGGTGATTAAAATGGAGCAACCCTGAAGATTCTATTAATTTACAGTTCATATGGAATTGGATATTAAGAAACTGTAAAGGAAGTTAAATAATATCAGGAAGTGAACCCAAATGAAGCTGGCACATGTCATTATTTAAGAGTAATGGGACACTCATGACTAAGAGAGATAGTAGTGACAGGATGTCCATACTGCTGAAGACTGGTGATTATGTACAGCACATACAGCAGAAGTGACGGTGAAAATATTTACTATGCAAATAATAATAATCCCCTCCAGTCCGAAAACCATCTACAGTGCCTTCGGAAAGTATTCAGACCCCTTCACTTTTTCCACATTTTGTTACATAGACAGGTGTGTGCCTTTCCAAACCATGTCCAATCAATTGAATTTGCCACAGATGGACTCCAATCAAGTTATAGAAACATCTCAAGTATGATCAATGGAAACAGGATGCAACTGAGCTCAATTTTGAGTGTCATAGCAAAGGGTCTGAATACTTATGTAAATGTAATATTTCAGTTTATTTAAAATAAATTTGCAGGAACAATTTAAAAGCCTGTTTTCGCTTTGTCATTATGGGGTATTGTGTACAGATTGATGAGAATAAAAATGTAACAATGTGGAAAAAGTGAAGGGGTCTGAATACTTTCCGAAGGCACTGTACATTTGGTTTGAGTTGGTGCTCCCTCAAAATTTTTGTATACACTATACTCCTGTCCACACAGTATGTAGATACAATACAAGATTTATAAATGCTGTACATTCCACATCTTGCCTGAATTATTGTTCTTCATCTTCTTCTTTTCTCTCTCTCTCTCCATTAAAACTGATTTAACTGGTATGACAAAAAAAACTTTGTCACGCATGTCAAACAATCATATTTCAAAACTAATTAAAAGTTATTACAATACACAATACTTATTATCTATCTCCAGCAAATATGTTGAGAGAAACATGAGGTGGAGACAGGTACATGATTCATGTGCTTATGTGACAGATGTATGACTGGGGAAAAAACTACTCCTAATGGTACACTGGGCACACTGTTGCTTTTAAAACTTTTGTTTCATGGCAGAATTTGAAATTGACTTACTGAATGTTTTATAAAACATTGATAAGAAACAACTCATCTTTTCACAAGACCTCGCCGCTTTCAAGTCAAAGAAAGGTCAAATCCTGAGGCTGTGCTTTGAGTGAATGCCTTGTCACTGAATACAATCTTCTGAAAATGAGTGGGTGGTTCTGTAATCTGGTAAGCTTCTCTCATTTAGCGCAAGACAGTCTCCCGTGGTGTATCGCCAGTTTCTCCAAATTGAACCCTGTATTTCTTCCTTGTCCTTCATAAACATCTGTTGACCTGCACATCTCTCTGGAGTCTATTGTACTCTCTCCCTCTAACTCTGCTACAAACCTGGGCATTCTCCCACGAAGACTCAATTTAATTCTTCCGCTTTGTTCCTGCAGCTTCTCCGTATGAATATTTGTTGAATCTGTCAGTTTCTACAAAAACAAAAAAGCAGTTCCACATCTTGGTTATAGGACTAGCCATTTTTCATCACAAACCCTTTCATTATTCCTTGCTGGTTGTTGTGCTCATGATATATGTCACTGTAAGCTATTACAGAGTTCTGTTTCTTGCCATTCTTTTTATTTTATTTTTATTTTTTGGTTTTTTGGTTGTTCGCATGTCATGATATGGCTCAGATTGACTCCCCATCGCTGTTCTCATTGCTGGCCAACTGTGCTCTGTTCCCGGTCATCAGTTTTCGTTTTTTTCTGTGTTCTCTCATGTCCCTTGAGATCACCTTGCGCAGGCAGCCTGTCTCTTCCATATTATTGCTTTGTTCTCCCATTTTTTCATCTCTCTTGTTGCATCCCCCATAGCGGTGGAATCTGTAGCATGACAAGTGAACAGCATTTCACAGCCTTCCCTCACTTCTGAAAGACAAACCTCATTAAAGCGCAAAATCATTTATAGCTTCTTGACGGCTGCATATTTCCAACTGTTAATTTTTATTTTATCTGATAAGTAAAAAAAATCTGTCATTCAATAAATATTTTCTGTTTTATGTTGTCCATTTGCTACTGAAATACTTTAAGATGCCCAAGGTTGCAATTTTTATGAACACAAGTGCAAGCACTCATAAATGTTTTATATGGTCCATTTAAGCGTTAGAACAAAAACTCAGAATAATAACAGCAAATAATAGCTGCTTTTACATCTAAATATCGTTTCCATCAATCCATACGTTCTCTGGTAGAAAACCTAATTAGCAGCGTAGAAGTTTAAAAGTCTAAACAGCTGAGGCACATTTGTTGATGCAGTTTACTTTCTCTGTCCTACATAACAAAAGGCTAAACAGTAGAAATGTCACTGCAAAACACACTGGGACGAGGAAAGTCGATGTCTGCTTAGGTACACGTGTACATGAAACAGTGTGCTGTTGTGAGCAGGAGAAGGGCTTCTTCTGGACTGCTTTGGCTGATGAAGATGACAATGATGGTGATGATGATGATTATGATGATGATGATGATGAGGATGACGATGATATTTACAGTGGGGCTTCTAACCTCAGCCCTGGTCCTGACGGGAATGGTGAATATGTCTCTCTGATATTTGGACAACAGGCTTGAGAGGGGACTAAATGGGCTCCTTCTCTGCGGACCATCTGGTGACCTTGGCCTTTGGCCCGCGGCCCTCGCGCAGTTGCAGAGAGTGCCCACAAGTCCTCCAGGGCATCGCAGTATCGATGCCAGCCGCACAAACACAGTGTTCACTTCATTGCGTGATTTCCCAAATACAACATAGGATCTGAGCCACCCTGCATTTAATTATGCCCAATCATTTTTCTCCTCTTTATTAGAAGAACTTCCATGTTTTTCCCAGCCAATTCGTTTTTCGCACTTTGCATACAGGAACATCCAGGTATCTACTGATTATCATGTCATTTGATGTTACTCCTTTTCATATACTCTTTACGAGATGTTCTGCTGGATGACCCAGGAATCGCAGAGATGCACATTTCGCTTTGCGCTTGTGTGTTGGGTCAGCATGTGGACAAAATGGCCTGTCAATCAACAATTTCTCACAACTCACTGGCCTTTGGAAAGCAGTCACACTTCAACAGAGTTCAAAGCTGCTCCAAAGGGTTTATTTACTGTCGGTGTAAAACCTTAAATTCCACAGCTCTACTGCTGCTCTTTCATTCCAGCATCACATCTGGTTGTATGATAGCACAGTTTTATTTGTTGATGCTTACACTGGATAAAATAAATGAATTGAGAGCATTTCATAACTAATATCTTTTATGAGTGGAATGTTATGTGTGGCTACCATCCATTATGTTAATATGTGCTGTTAATGAAAAGGATTTGTGCTCTCATGAACTGCAATATGACTGCAGAAATTGTTGTGTAACGTAATGCTTGTAAGTACAATTCAAAACTAGACTGTGATCACCAGAATGATAAGGCAGACCAAAACATTAGAAAGCCTTAATGCTTCTCTTTCACGCATATGGATGCACTGTACTCTCTCTCACTCTTACACACACACCCACACACACACACACACACTCATCTATCTACAAATACAAGCTTGGTAGATTCAATTTAAAGGATTAAAACTTTTTACTAAATTACAGACAGGAAGGTAGCCTGAGCTATTAGCTCAACCTACAGATGCACATCACTTAAGTACATGCATCTCTGACATACACACGCACATACACACACACACACATGCACACGCACACACACACATACACACACACTCACACACAAAGAAATAAAGATGCTAATGTATAACTGACACCAACTAAGAAATTCTTAAAACTTGAGATCTTTTCTCATTTTAGTGGACAATATGTTTGATAACATAAATTATACTGAAAAAAAAAACTATATGGTATACATACATATGGTTGCCAACTCTAAGACACTATTCCAGGTGAATACAGATTCCTGTGTGTCTTTTCACTCAAAGTTGGTCATTCATACACAAATGTGAAAAAGCGCTTGGGGTTGTTCTGTTCCTCAAACGCTAATCCTGCACCAATTAGTTTCAGCCCAGGAGGGCTTGCGTAATGGTGCAATGTGGAATTATCGCGCTCCCTTTTACACTCGCTCCACCATCATCAAATTAAATACGCAGACCCGTGAACAACGTCTTATTAAAATCAACAATTGATCTGAGAGAGTAATATCAAAAGAACGGCCTCTTTGTTTGCTCAGCTTGTTCATTAAATGACTACATAAATCAAACCAACATGTTTCTCGGTGTCAGCTGGGTGGAAAGGGAGTGCTTAGCTCTGACTCTGAACTCTTAATTCTTTGCCGCTTTGAAGATTCATACTATGAAATTGCAGAAACCTTTTTCATTCTGCCCGTTCCAAATTTACATTTATGAATGTGTGCAAGCACATCCTTGCAATACAATTTTATTTTAGTGTGGGCAAGTATAAATGTTATAAACCGATGACTAAAAAACTTTTCTTGTGGCGTTTCTTTACTTGGCTCTGCTGACAGTACTGCTAGTGCTTTAATTAACAGGAACAGTTTGAAGCCACACTGTATGACGAAGACACTGGAAGAATTTTAAATGAGGCGATGTTACAAGCAATCACTGCTGAACTGGCTCAAACATATCTGTGGGTCAAACAGGAGCGGTTCAAAAGATTATATCATTATAAAATACACTATATGACCAAATGTATCTGGACACCCCTTGGTCTGGGGCTGTTTTTCGTGGTTTGGGCTAGGCCTCTTTGTTCCAGTGAAGACAAATCTTAATGCTACAGCATACAATGACATTCTGCATGGTTCTGGGCTTCACCAACTGTTTGCGGAAGGCCCTTTCCTGTTTCAGCATGACAACGCCCTCCGATACACAGCGAGGTCCATATAGGAAGGGTTTTGCTGAGAATGGAGTGGAAAAACTTGACTGGTCTGCATACTCATTTTCAGAGCCCTGACCTCAACCCCATCCAACACCTTTGGGATCAATTGGAAAGCCGACTGCGAGCCAGGCCTAATCGCCCAATCAGTGCTCAACCTCACTAAAGCTCTGCTGACTGAATGGAACCAAATCCCTGCAGCAATGCACCACCATCTAGTATAAAGCCTTCCCAGAAGAGTGGAAGTTGTTATACCAGCAAAGGTTGGACCAACTCTATATTGTTACGCGCTACAAATCTACAGGTGCCAAGTGAACCCGGCCAGTCACCTAGCAACCGAGCTATAAACTGAACGCTAAACCTATGAATAAAGCTGAACTCTTCTAGCTTAAGATTTGTACCCTAACCTAGTGTATGTTGTGTGGTGTAAAGCTGTGTCTATAAACAAAACAAGAAAACAGAAACAAAATGCAGCACGTCTGCCAAGGCAATCTGTGATTCACTGACGTGTATACATAAGTATAGAGTAGCTATGACTTATGTGTGTCATGGTCCTTGAATTACTATATTACCAAAAAAACTTTCCATGAATAATATTATTTCTATTATGATATTATATTGAGATACTGTTGTATCAAATCACGGTGCGACAGAATGTTCCAGAACCCATGGGGGGCTCCATGCTGTCATCAGAAGGCTCCCCAGCTCCCTGAAGAGGCTGCTACACTTTGGGGGGGTGGAGAGAGGGGGGGGCTTTTTATACACCATGAGATATGTCTTGATTTGTCATATTCCATCCTGTACCACCTATGCATTCTAAATGGTCATGTTTTTTTATATTACGTTTAGGATGTAGTTTAACATATTGGAGTCTGGAAGTGTAAAATTCCACCACCAGAATTCAGGTCTTTGGGCAGATGCAGCCATAAACCAGATCTGAGTTTCAAATTGTGTCGGAAATCTTTGATAGTGGGTGATTATGAGAAATACATACATAGATGCTCCTACAGTATCAATATCATACCTAAATCCATCATGGCAAAATAAATGATCACAATATATGTATTGTACAACTGAAACAGTGAAGTGTTTCCACAGTAAAACCTTTGCCAAAAGGTTATATCTGAGTTTGAATATTACACACCTTAACAATGCCCAGGGTCTTATCAAAGCAGACATTTTATTGATAACCTTAGAGATCCTTTCTGCTGACTGTCGTCATTGAATTCCTTGGTAAATATAGCCTTTCATTCTGCAATCTCATTTCTCACCCGATTTCCACTTACAGTCACTTTATACCAGCTGGGAATGGAGGCCATTTTCTAATGGAATGTGTTTTTCTGTGCTTAACGGGCTGCAGAAAGCTCACACGGTGCCCTGCGATGAGAGCGCTGAAGGGACCGCGGGGCCAGAGGCACATGTGTCTGTCTCCCTGTGGGAGGCGGCCTAGGGGGCCCGACGGGCGCGTGGGCGTCGGAGAGCCGCTCGGCGGTGGCACAGCGGGCACCCTGGGGGCTGGCAGGCGCCGGCAGCTGCGCTCGGCCGTGCCCGTCCCGGGGAATTTGGCTCTCTCTGCGGCAGCGGTGGGCGTGCAGAGAATACCCAGCGGGGCAGATGCCTGGGTTTCACTTTAGTGGAGCGGCCGGATCCTGCGAGAGCCCCAGAGAACCAAAAAAAGGTGCCACGTGGGACGCCGCCAGCGCGTGCGTGAGCTCCAAGCAGCGCGGGACGCTGGGTGGGTCGGGGAGGGGGCGTGAACTAATACAGTGGCAGAAAGAAAACAAACAGTTTTGAATAGGATGCCAGAACGGGTACAGGGGACACATCCTCATAAATCCTGGATAAGAGAAAGAACAGTTCCCATGGGAATCATTCAAGTCCTGTCCAGACACACGCCCTTCTGTTTCTCTAAAAGTCCTAAAGGATACACTTCATGCCATAAATCTGAAAGTAAATTCTGCTTTCAACTAATCATAATCATAAAGGTCAGATATTTAGTGAAACCAATGGTTATTTGGTCACTTACAGTATGTTCCTGAAATGTCTGACTTGAGCCCTGCTGGCTACTTTTATCCCTGAGTTGTTACAAAAGGCAAAAAACTAAACAAACAAGCGCAAATCCACAATAGCTGTGAACGCACACGCACATGCATCCATGTGTGCATGCATCCACACACACACCCTCACACAAACATGTGACCTCTTCTTTGGCTCATGACCAACCTTTCCACAAAATCTTGTGCAAATCTGTGAATCCATTCGGGAGTTATGTGCCTTTTTGTGATAGGCCACGCCCATCACCACGCTCCCTCTTGGTCAACCGGCCTTGAAAGTTACTCAGCTCTACCTTCGGTCATGACCAACGTCCATGCCAAATTTCAGCCTCCTGGGGGACACTTTTTGTGGACCAACCGACCAACCAACCGACCGACCGACAGACAGAGCAATAGATTTGCGGTCGCAGCTAAAAACCTGTTGCCAGTGTCACTGCATGATCTTCAGGCTACAGCCCGATAGCCCGACGCTATCGTGACATCCAGGCTATCAACCATACCAACAACTGTCTCCTGGATGGATTCATTATGGTACAAAAGTTGCATTTTGTAGACAAAATAACAATCGGAGAGCTACTGGTTTTTTCTCTTGAAAACCTAAAATTCTATGCTACAGTAAAGTGCACGTTTGATGCACGTATGCATTTTCATTTTGAACTACATTTACATTGCGGTAACCAAGAAACTCTTTTCGGGTGAGGGCAAATCTATTTGGGCGGGCCACAAGAATATATTTAATGAATCGTAAACACTGCCATTTGAATAAGAGTAGACTATGGTCATAAAGGTATGTACATGGTCAGCTACAATGCACAGGTATGCTGGGGCATTTAAATGATGCTCAGTTGGTGTTAAGGCCTAATAAGGCCAAATAAGTTCCAATAAAACATTCTGCACACCATTATACCACCACCACCACCAGCCTGCACCTTTTACACAAGGCAGGGTGGATTCATGGATTCATGCTGTTTATGCCAAATTCTGACTCTACCATCAGAATGGTGTAACAGAAATTGAGATTCGACAGATCAGGCTACTTTTTCCAGTCTTCAGTCGTCCAGTTTTGGTGATCATTGCCTGCTGTAGCCTCATTTTCCTAGAGTGTTCTTGGCTGACAGGAGCCAAGCGTGGTCTTCTTTTGCTGTAGCCCATCTGCTTCAAGGTTCAAAGCATTCAGAGATGCCCTTCTGCACACTACTGTGGTAAACAGCTGTTATTTGAGCATTTATGGCCTTTCATATGCGTTTAGATGTTTATATGTAAGCATAAAGAGGAAAAAAGGTAACAGTCATGCAGTACTTGTGGTCATAGACTGCATAATTACCGAGTAGCATAACACACTGTATGTATTGCAATTTGAATTTACATGCAAGGCCACATTTTTTTACAAACTTTAGAGCTTGTTTGTAGATACATTGTAGATACATTGTCAAATTTTAAAGAAGGAGACTCAGATATCTGGCTTAACCACATTTGGTAAGTAGGAGGAGAGTCAATTTTATATAATAGCATATATTTCTTGCCAAAGCATGAGATTGTAATCAGTATTCATAGTCTATTTGAGTCTAAACTTGCTTGTAGTTAAGGACTTAATCAAGGACTTAATTAGGGTAAAGAGATAAAGACAAGGTCACTGTGGCAAGAAATTACATTTACATTACATTTATTTATTCAAAGCAACATACAATAAATGCATACCGAAGGTCATTAGAACAACTGCAAAACATAGGTTCAGGTTCGATAAGGTAAAATACTCATTATGTAACAGTTAACCATAGCCATGAACACATTAAGTCAAGTTCAGACAGTAAGCATAGACTAGGTCAGAAAGTAATGTTAAGGCAAACTAGGAGGCATGACAACAAGCTACAACATCAAGATAATGATATAAGTGCAATATAAATGCTGGATGGAGGTACAAGGAAGATGGGCATTGACTGAGTGGTCGTAGAGGAACATGGAGTCTGTTCCACCACTGGGGAGCTTGGGTGAAGACCACTTTAAGAATTGATGAAACAGCTGTATGTTTGGCAGAATAAAAATTATTTCCCTCACTACAGTGGCAGAAAATATAAGAAAGCTTGCACTTTTTCTTTGTGTTTTTTGTAAATTGAAGACATGTATGAGAACATCTGTGTTTTTAATGTGTATAATTTTATTGAACCTTTTAAACTAGCTCTGCTACCTGGAAAGGCTTTGTCTACAACTATCACACTGCTGGCTACTTGAAAATCTGGTGAACACCCTACCTAATAGCAGGTCATATTAAATTGGTATGCATGGACAATCACAACAAACAGAATAGGCCTAAATCTTTTTATTAATATGACTGACCTGAATTGAGCATAAGGAGATTGTACTATAAGGTTGAATGGAGTATAAGGTGTTTTTGAATTCCCAATTATTCTGTACCGTGTCACAAATGTTCATATAGCATTTAACATTGAGCTGCTGATGTGCACGATAGCAAATTATCTTGAGGGGAGTATGTGTATTTACAGTGATAGTTTTGTCTCTGTCATAAAATACATTGAAAAGGGGTGGCAGTGTAGTATAATAGTATTGTAGCCTAAAGTTCACAGGTCTGATTCCCAGGTAGGACACTGCCGTTGTACATTACATTACATTACATTTTGGCAGACGCTTTTATCCAAAGCGACGTACAAAAAGTGCATTTCATGGTCATAGACAACTGCTAAACACAGGTTCAGTAAGGTACAATACTTATTTTGTACAGCTATTTCTAGCCAAGAACACAGTTCACAAAGTGAACACTATTCTGACCTAACCTCTGCAAAGCCAACTAGGCAGAAGAATAAGCTGTACCCTTGAGCAAGATACATGTTCTGCAGTGCTTCAGTATATATCCGGCTGTGTAAATTTATGCAATGTAAATGATATGTAAAAAGTCACGTAAGCACTCTGGATAAGAGTATCTGCTAAATGCCTGTAATGTAACAGCAAACTATGTAGAACTGTAGGTTGATTCAAAAGATGAAATGGCATACAATATGTTCAATTTACAGAAGTTAGTTCACCATTTATATTTGAATGCCATTTGGATGGCAGGTATGCCATTTTTTGTAAACTGATAAAAAGATGGTGTGACTCTGACACATCTATGCTGGTAGATGGCAATTAGTTAGCATGTACAAGCAAAGCTAAGTGCTGGGTATGGTCTATCAATGGGGTATCTAGCTTGTATGTATACAAAGTACTCTGAGCCAGCCAATTCAGGAAAGGCCCAGTTTAATTTCTGGTGCTAGCATGATTAAAACTGAGCTGGGAGCAAGCAACCACTTCAACAACTGTCTCTTTTGAATTTTTCCAGGCGGATGTGGGTCTACCAGTAAAACATGCTGGCAGCAAAGTCAATAAATGCATAAAACAAATTCGTTTTGGTAAGTGTACTACGACAAAGACAAGACATGGTAAAACAGACCCCTTCGAAAAAATTTAAATCGGTTTTTTTTTTTTACTGTGGCGATATTTATCCCCGATTAATATTGAAACTAATTCTTAGTTTATTCCACAAGCATAGACCATATTTACATGCATGAAGATAGCACGCATAGTGCAAATATAACTAAACACAAAGCAAGGTATAATTTAATATTGAAAATATAACTAATTCTTTCTTTTGTCTGGTGGTCATTCAGTACCTTCATTCATATATGTGGATGCCTGACATCCAACATCTCATTATTATGGAAATTAATATGGAGTTGGTCAACCCTTTGCTATTATAACAACCTCCACTCTTCTGGGAAGGCTTTATACTAGATGTTTGAGCATTGCTGCAGGGATTTGCTTCCATTCAGCCAGAAGAGCACTAGTGAGATCAGACACTGATTTGGCAATTAGGCCTGGCTCACAGTTGGCTTTCCAATTGATCCCAAAGGTGTTGGATAGGGTTGAGGTCAGGGCTCTGTACAGACCAGTCAAGTTTTTCCATGCCGATCCTAACAAAACCATTTCAATATGGACCTTGCTGTGTGCCTGTGGCATTGTCATGCTGAAACAGGCAAGGGCCTTACCAAAACTGATACTACAAAGTTGGACACACAGAATCATCTAGAATGTCACTATATTAAAATGTGTCTTCACTGGAACTAAGGGGCCTAGCCCAAACCATGAAAATCAGCCCCAGACCAAGGGGTATCCACTGTTGGTCATATAGTGTATTTCACATCAATCAATACCTGTGTTGCCAAATGCATGCTTCTTTTTGAAGGAAAAATCTGAACACCATCATCAGAAATGATACAAGCTCCTCATAGCCATATGGTTGCTTGAGGCTAGCAGAGTACACTGCAAAAGCAATTTGAGCTGTATTCACCAGGTTGGATCTAGTTGGGTCACATATAGCTCAGCTCAATGTAGCAGTGGAACGGGTATTTTATGGCAAAGATAATCTTCTAGCAAAATCTTGGACCTTGTACTAGGTCCAAAACATTCACACACATGCGTGCAATTCAAAACAGCCATATCTCAACAAAAAGGTTTTCAGTGAAAGTAAATATATAACAGCCAAGGTATTCACAAACACAAATCATACACTCTACATATGTAAAAACCAGACCCAATTACCTGAAAAATGTAGGACATCATAGGCAGAATTTCATTGGGATAAGGCTTATGTACTGTAGTTGTAACTTGTTATCATTATTATATCAGCAAAATGAACACGTTTTTGTAGAGATATTGTATAACACACTGCAATAGCAGGAAATATTTTACTCCAGGTATTTTTGTGACCTATCTTTTCCGAGTCTTTGTTCTGCTTTAAGAGATTCAAAATTCTTTCTTTTTAGCAGTACCGTTATTGTTATTAGCACAAGGGTGAACTGTATTAATCTTATGCAGCCATCAGTGAGGATAGTTTGTTATCCAGGTGGTCCAATGTCCGATCTGGTGAGTTCAGAGGGGGAAAAACTTCCTGTTTTAGCAATGCTTTCAGCTTCCCTCTTTTTGTTCCGGGGAAAACCAGATGCTTCCCTGAGTAATTATTTCCTGGGCTGCAACTGTGAGCTGACAAGCTGAATGTGCATCACTCTAAATTGCCTCTCTCCAACCTCTGGACCGGCACGGGCAGACAAGGGCACAGAGGTGCTGCTGCCGTCTTGGCAAACTAACAAGCGGTCAGGAACCTCTGGGGCTACTGCCATTGGCTGGGCCACTTTTCCAGCCTTCTGCACGGACATGTGTTCGCTTGACACAAACTGCACGGGACAGGTGCTTCACAGCAACACCAATTAGCTTAAACAGTGCAATCGTGGCTTAGGGATTTTTTTTTTTTAATTGCATGTTGAAAAAACAGTGCACATGTAATGTAGGACTTTTCGTGTTTTCAAAAATTAAAATAAATAACACAAGTGGAATTATTTTGGAAATAATCAAAGACTTGATTTGAAGGGTATGTTAAATGTGCATAATCTGAAAATTCGCAATTTACCTAAACAAGTTTTTTAGTGTCAAGGGAGGGATACATTTCTGTCAACATGCGCTTTTCTGAGAATAACATCACTTAATTGCACTAAATTAACAAAGGTTAGATTAATCATATTGCTATGCATTGTAATTGTTCTCTATAACCAGTTCTGGGAAGCATTTAGCTTTTCTGTTCCATACAACATTTTTGGGAAAATGGAGCTGCATGATACCAGATTCCAACCTGCAAAGCTCTGTCAACAAGAGACTCCAAAAAGATTGTCTTTGTAATCAAAGAACCTCTTAGGAAGGAGGGGAGAGCGGGAAAATAACAGTTTTAGTATTTGGCTGACTTCTGAAAATATTACTAGAGATAAATTCATCATTTAAAAAAAATTATAAACAACCTACAAAACCCTTGGCTATGATTACACACTACAATGAAATTTCTGGGACATACTATTCACTAGCAATCTGACCAAAAGTACCAAGAGTGAAATCTTATATTTAACCCCGAGTTTGGGGTAAAATCTAACGTGTCACGGGGTACACCTAACAGCCTTAATAGCTTTAAAGGTTAACACAAAGTGAGGCACTTCAATACAATTCCATGATGTATGATACAAACAGTCTTACATTTATTTTTTGATTACATTTATGTTAATGTAATCACAGATACATGGGGGGCCACTGAAATTTTAGTGTGCAATATCAAAACTATGTGATCTGTCAGTCACAAAACAACTGTTTACAATTACATACATTTGGATTCTGATCAAAGTAATTCACTAGCATGTAGCCAAAATAGACTTTTCCCAACATCTCCCAAAATATTTATTGAACTCTCTCCCGCCGTTTGTCAAAAAGACAAAGAGATGGTAATTCTGTGTCTAACCTGAAATACATTGTTCAAGCTGGATGCATCTACCAAAATAAAGTCTGTGTTACATCCTACCCCGTGTTAGGTTTTACTCTCCCTTACACCAGCTCTCCAAAAAAAAAAAAAAAGTTTTCAATATTAAAAACTGAGTTACTCACATGAGTTAACCATAAAGTCTTTATGAGGCATGTGCTGACTACTCGGATAGGATTGTTATGACTGGATAATTTTATGAGTATGACAATCCTATTTAGGGAGAAAATCTTACTCACAAGAAATTACAGAAGATCTGAAAGACAGAAAATCCACTTATATGTAAAACATGCTTGACATTTTTAATTCAACTGCCAATCAATACATGCACTCTGATCTGTCTCCTCTGTGCGCTATGTATCACTAGCACACATACTGTACATATATTACTTCAGCTATACACCAGTCAGCCAATGATGTCTCCAAGCCTTGTAATCAAGCAAACAAAAAGTACTTGGCAGCTACCCATTTTTTTTTTTAATGTACTGTCGATGTGTCAGAAGCTCTGAGGTTGATTGTGAAGTCTTCAACTCAACCAAGCAAGGAAGCGAGAGTATATTATCGTAGTTTCTGAAACATTTGATTTAGTGCGCTGGCCTGTACTGTGACAGTGCAGATCTATTTAATTTGGCAATCTAACCAGGTTTAATTTCCAGCTTGCTAGCTACTTTAAAGCCTGGTTCATTCAATTATTAATGAACCAGAGCATGTGCACAAAGTTTTTATGAAGAATACAAACATTTTCACAGGCATATATTTTTCATCTACACACGTTTTCCAATATCAGTTCAATGAAATTTGTCGACTGGTTTACTTTCTGAATATGTCTGGCAGGTGATACGTACCGTCATACACAGTAGCTGAGCTAGGGGTCAGAGACAGGACCTTCAACAACGCATTAGCATCCCCCACCCCCACCCACCCACTCACGCACAACCAAGCTCAACCATCCCAGCATATACGCACATGCATGATGCACAATGAGTAAGCGGGGGGGATGTCCATATAAGGCTTATTATGGCATGTCAAAGCATTTACAGTGGACACGCTAGCCCAACGAATGCTATCTTTGGAATGCAGGACATTCAAAATCTGCATTTAACACTTATTCACTTTCATTCTGATAAAAAAAAAAATGTTTTTGCAATAATTTTCCAACTCACAATAATTACACAAATGTCTGTCATTCATAATTTTATTATGGCACTCATAATAGAAGAGGGATGAAATTGCTGGATTAGTGGGATGAAATACGCTGATATATAACTCTGATCAAAAATGATTTTTTTGCCACAGAGAATAATGATATTTAAAAAATCCTAGGAGTGATTTCTGTTTTAATTTACTCATGTTGAGCAAGTTAGCATTTTGTTTTAGACTTTTCATTCAAATTAAGCTCTTTCTCATTGAATGTCACAATACTACCAATGGCTGGGTAAATATTGTGATCAGTAAACAACACAGATATGTCAGACACTGAAAGATGATTAGCTCAAGGAAACAGGAGTAATTATTTTGTTGTGGTTCAAGTGAAATATTGTAACTACATACAAATTCTCTATAATTACATAATGATATTTATAATTAGATATCACAAAATGGTCCTCGTTCAAGATATAAGTTGAACAGATCGGTGTTGACCACTGAACTGAAATATCAGCAGATGAACTCTCAGGAGTTAACCTGAGGGATCACCAGCAGATTGTAGGGCCTGTACAAGTTTGTATACCGTTTGGTCTTTGTAATGCCCTGATACTTTCCAGCCCCCAATGCAATGTTATTTATAAAATGCTCATTTTTAGCACATCGATCTATTAGATTTCAGCTCTTACACTTAAGCACGCAAATGTGTATCACCTCAATCGCTGTCTTCCATTCTGACTCTAAACTGCTGCACTCCAATCCAGCTTCATTACATATCCTTTGTAGTCTTATCCAAAACCTCTTCATCCTAGATACCCTCATGTGACTTTAAATCAGGTGGTTTCACTTTAAACAAATGCACCACATACGGACTCATGTTGGATAGTGTCCAACCCTCTCACCCCATTAAATTTATTTTGTCCACCTAGAACAGGTGTTGCTTGCTGGAGGCTCAGGATTTCCAGATTGTCCTTTACAAAAGAATCAGTAAATGAGAAGTGCATTTAGCAAAGATGGCAGTAGTAAATGCAAAACCAACTCATAGACATAGACATTTTTGAGGGGTTCATCCATACTCCATGCCATTTGGCAACGTTCACCCACGGTTCATGCCATTTGGAATGGTGGATCCATGGAAAAATAGTTTCAGTCTATTTTTAAACAGGAATCTTTATACTCCTCTACATGTGAATAAGCAAATGAGATGACATGGTCTTCAGCATGGCAGTAAATGGAATTTAGGTTTTTTTGGGGGGAATTCCTTAGTCTCTGCATATCACTTGTTCTATACTGTACAAGACTGAAGAATGTGAACTAGCATCAAAATAACAAGGACAAAAAGACATGGGCTGTACAGAAATTATCTGAACTGAGGTTACCTTACTGAGGTGTACTCTTATCTGTGCTAATATTTCATTCTGTGCATTCTATCACAGGAGGAGATCTCTACAGTTACATAACTGACACTCAATTATTGTATTTTGCCTTGCATTGGACTCTTACCCTAAATAGCATTTTATGTTTTGGTGAAATAATAATGAGTTCATAGTTACTATTAGTCCATTCAACCTGTATTGTTAAATTCACTGGTCAAGGAGGGTGGGGAAATCACCATGTTACAACACCTCTCTTTTTGATAAATTTACTCTGTGTATTTAATATTTTAATATTATTTAAAATCTATTAATATTTATCACTACCAATATTGTAAATGGTGGAACATTTTTCCTCACCAACATAAGTTCCAAGACCAAGCTTCTTAATTGCAGTTTAGAAGGATCAGCTTTAAGAAGTTGACACACAATGAAGTGGGAACAATTTAGGTAGACGGCACCTGTATTGTTTGTATTGTTCAAGATTCCAAATACATAGTTTGCGACTAAACATTAATCACAAACCATATATTTGGATATGGCCCATAAAGAAATGGTTTGGTCTGAGTTTGGAGGGGAGTATCTTGACTGGACTGAACAGAGCCCTGACCTCTACTCTATCAAAAAACTTTGGGATGAATTTGAATGCCAACTGCTAGCCAGGCCTTCCGACCATCAATGCCCAACCTCGCTATTGCTCTTGTGGCTGAATGGAAGCGAATCCCCACAGCCATGTTCCAAAATCTGGTGGAATGTCTTTCCAGAAGAGGGTCCAACTCCATATTAATGCTTTTGGAATGAGATGTTCAACACATACTTTTGGAAATGTAGTGTATATTCCTCAAAAAGGTCCAAAATAAAACATTGAATTCATAACATATAGATTTTTGCAGATTAACAAAGTGATCATTCTTTCTGGAGAAACAACACATCCTTATCTAGTGTAACTTCTATTCCAGTGGGAGGTTTCTAGACATGCCAAACTAAAAACAGTTTAAGAATCCACTCGATTAAGTGGTTCAAGTAGCGTTTAATTACTTATAAGGAGGGCGATTTATAGGTAATTAAAGCTCCATTAACGGGCAGTGAATCTCAATTAACATTGAATACATATTTAACAGATAAGAACCTCTGTAAATTTTCCTCACATTTTTTTTCAATCTAACATTGTGAAGTGATGCATATTACCTATCATAACAGGTTTAATTAATTTTGCTGACCTACCCTGATGCATGTAGGTCAAATGCCATTTGCTGTTCAACTTAATACAAGTACATTTCTGTTAGCACGGTTGTGTGTTTACATAGTTACATAGTTGTGTGCACCAGTTCTTTTCATTACTCTTTAATGAGTAAGGTGTCCTTAGCATGAACGCATTTTATTACCCTATTTACAGGGCCATTCCCGCTCTGCATGTACACTCAGTGTGCATGTCTACCCATTAAAGAGTTAGCAGTTATTGTCACTTTCACATCTGTAGAGCATGTTTTGTAATATACATTTCACAAAATTACATTTGTCACTTTATTTTACTGTGTGCAAGATTTCCAGAATTTCTGGTATGTGAAAAAAGTAAAATAAATAAATAAATAAAAAATAAGTAAAGTTGTGTGCCTTTTCTTTAGTTTCCATGACTACATTTGAGGGCATACAGTGCTGTACATTTGCCCCTTTCCTGATTTCCTCTATTATTGCATATTTGTCAAAAATGTTTTAAATGATTATTTCATTTATTTAATTATAAAAGTTATCAAGCACTCATATCACCCATGTGAAAAAGTAATTGCCCCCTTAAACATAATAACTGGCTGCACCACATTTAGCAGCAATAACTGCAACCAAACACTCCCTGTAAATTGATATCAGTCTTTTGCATCTCTATGGAGGAATTTTTGCCCACTCTTCTTTGAATTCAAACACATTGGTAGGTTTTTGAGCAACAGCTGCTCATTTTAGGTCCTGCCACAGCATCTCTATTAGGTTCAAGTCAGACACTAGCGGCCTCATTCACGAAACGTGTACGATCACATTTGATTGTAAACTGCATATAAGTTTCCAGGAACATTTCGGCATTCATCTTTTTTTTTTCTTATCTGTATTTGTTGATGGCTGTATCCTTATGCAAATCACTTGAACAGGATTGCATATAAATTTCACAAACAGCCAGCATTCATCATCTCATACACCTGGCATATCCACAAAAACAAAGGTCTGCTGTTTTTTCGTAGGGACATTTTTAAGAACAAAAGTAAGAATAATTTAAGAAATGTTTTATGAATGAGGCCCTAGGACTTTGACTAGGCCACACCAACTCGTTTTTTTTTTTATCCTTTCAGATGTGGGCTTGCGTTTTGGATCTGTGTCTTGCTGCAAAACCCAATTATGCTTTTGAGATGTGAGATTAGCATTAATGTTTTTTTGGTTAGCAGTGGCTTTCGCCTTGCTACTCTTCCAAGAATCCCATTTTCACCCAGTCTCTTTCTTATTGTCATGAACGCTGACCTAAGCTGAAGCTGTAGAGGCCTTCAGTCCTTTGAATGTTCTTCTGAGACCTCTGGGATTTCCTGGATGAGTTGTTGCTGCCCTTGGAGAAATTTTGGCAGCCCACTCACTCCTGGGAAGTGTTCTCCATTTGGAGGTAATGGCTCTCACTGTAGTTCGGTGGAGTTCCAGAGCCTTAGAAATGGCTTTGTAACCCTTACCTGACTGATATGTTTCAGCAACTTTTTTTCCCATCTCTTCAAGACATTCCTTTGATCGTGGCATAGCATACTTGTAGAAATTTTGTGGTGACTACTTCACTCTGATGGTAAGGTGCAATATAGATTCAAGGTTCAATATAGTTTAGCTTCAACAGGGCTGGCTGCAATCAAGCCTGGCTGCGTTCAATCAGCTGAATCTGATTATCAATTAAATTTGGTTAATTGGTTGAAAGTAACTAAGGGGGAAATTACTTTGTCACGTGGGTGATATATGGGTGTTTTATAACCTTTTTCATTTAATAAATGAAATAATAATTTCAATAATGTGTATTATGGGTTTACTCAGTTTCCCTTTGTCTAATATTACATTTTGTCTGAAAGATCTGAAACAATTTCAGTGTGACAAATATGTCATAATAATAGAGGAAATCAGGAAGGGGGCAAATACTTTTTTATGCCATTGTATGTTCATTCTGAATTAATCAGCACCTGTCCCAACTGAAAACACTGATGACAAAGGCAGTCTGTGGTTTATTAGACATAAATTATGCAAAGCACCTTATGCAAGAGAAAATGAATTTCAGGAAATGTGTAACAAATGAGAAAATAAAAACCAAATCAGTGGTATGGGATCGGTATTTGATTAAATGGTCTGTGTGGAGCACCTTTCATGTAAATTGAGTGTCATTCAACATTAACCTTGAAGATTTCCCCTTAATGGCTGAGATAATTGTATGCTTTAAAGAAGTCTTTAAAGAAGTCTTCAAAATCAAAACTGATACTTATCAGGGACTTTATAGCTTGACACCATTTTTCCAATTAAGTTTCCTTAGGTGACTCTGCACTGTGCATGTGCACTGAGGCCAGTGCCCATAACGAGCTACTGCAGTGCTCAAGGAGACAGGCCTCGAGTGTGTGGAGCTGGGAGTGTGTGTGTGTGTGTACATGCGTGTGTGCGTGTGTATACGTTTGTGTGTGTGTGTGTGTACGTGCGTGTATGTTTGTGTATGTGTGCATGTGTGTATGTGTGCAAGTGTGAGCACCCATGTGTGTGATTGTGAGTGTGTGGAGCTGGGAGTGTGTGTTTGTGTGTATGTGTGTGTGCATGTGTGATCATCCATGTGTGTGTGTGCATGTGTGAGCACCCATGTGTGTGTTTGTGAGTGTGTGGAGCTGGTGTGTGTGTCTGCATGCACATGTGTGTGTGTGTGTGTGTGCATGTGTGTGTGTGCGTGTGTGTCTGTGTGTGCACGTCTATGTGTGCATATGTGAGCACCCGTGTGTGTTTGTGGGTGTGTGTGTGTGTGTGTGTGTGTGTATGTGTGTGTGTGCGTGCGTGCATGTGTGAGCACCCATGTGTGTGTTTGTGACTGTGTGGAGCTGGGAGTGTGTATGTGTTTGTGTGTGTGTGTGTGTCTCTGCATGCACATGTGTGTGTGTGTGTCTGTGTGTGCATGTGTGTATGCATATGTGAGCACCCGTGTGTGTTTGTGGGTGTGTGTCTCTGCATGCACGTGTGTGTGTGACGGGGCAGTGTTTAGGGTTGCTGTTATCCCCCATGCACACATCCATCGTGTGCTCTCCATACTGACAGCACAGCTGACTGTGGTTGCCACAGAGCTGTCTGTTTAGCATACAGTAGGACAGTGGGCTTCACGCACATGGACAGCTTGCCACACGTTCAGTCCTCACAGGCCAGCCCCCATCGGCCCGTGCACATCACCTCCCATCTGGGTGATGGAACTGTGGGAACAGGGGAGGGATGGAGGGGGTGGAGGCAGGAGGCCAGTTTGAGGGGTGAGGGGGTGGGGGTAGTCCCCAAAGTCTTTGTCGCTTTTCTGTGACTGAGTGAGAGTGCAGCTTACAGTACTCATTACAACAAATCCAGCCTGGTCAGACAAAGAATATGTGTGTGTGTGTGTGTGTGTGTGTGTGTGTGTGCGTGTGTGTGTGTGGTGTGCTTGTGTTTGTGTGCGAGCGTGTGTGTGGTGTGCTTGTGTTTGTGCGCGAGCGTGTGTGCGTGTGTGCGTGTGTGTGTGAGTGTGTGTGTGGTGTGCTTGTGTTTGTGCGCGAGCGTGTGTGCGTGTGTGCGTGTGTGTGTGAGTGTGTGTGTGGTGTGCTTGTGTTTGTGCGCGAGCGCGTGTGTAAGGGGCGAAAGAAAGAGAGAGGAAGAGTGTGTTTGATCAGCCTCACCGGCCTCCCAGCTGGTGGTAAGCTCATTCCAATTGTGTCGCCCTCCCCCATTTATTTGCTACCACCTCTCTCTTCCTCTTTGACATGTGAGACGGAGCTGCTGCTAATTAACTTAATCATCCTCTCTCCAGCCACTTTCTCCGGCGAACGCGCACCCGCCGCTGAATGGCTCTCGAAACAAAGGGGAGCCGAGCACAATGTGCCCGGGAACAGGGAGAGCGCCCTTCAGACCCGTCCCAAATCCCAGAAAACTTCCCTCTCTGCCTCGCCCCCACCCCCCTTAGCGAGGGCTGGTCGAGCGCGGCGCGCTGAGATTAGGAGGCTTTTCCGTGTATTTCTGGAGTTAGCAGCAATATGCAGAAGCACAGCGGGAGGCTCGGCTTCAATCAGCACAACTAGTGCTGGGAAACAGGGGCCCTGGTTTTCCGGTTGGTCATACTCTAGGAAAAAAAATAAACGGATAAATAGAAACACTTTAAAATCGCCGAAAGGATTAGCCGTCACGCTTTTATTTTCATAAGGGAAACTTCAGTTCAGAAAAAAAAAGAGAGAAAGAAAGAGGGAGATAGCGAGTCGTTCACAGAGGCGGATATTTGATTATTTCAGAGCTGAATTCTTGGTTATGGTATCTACCGCCGATTCCTCCAAACTTGTTTCTCATCCGCAAATACCCGTGAATAAGCAGCTGAGGTTCGATAAAGGCTCAACGGCGGCTTTAAGTGTGATATTTTTCGCTGTACTTCATAGCTTTAGCGATCATTTTTATTTAGCTCCAGTAAAGTAAGCTGAGGTGACCTTGGAGAGCCTGTGGGTGGTGGTGGTGGGGGTGGGGGTGGTGGTGGTGGTGGTGGGTGGGGGGGTATGTTTGATTTGTGTGCACGAGGGTCTACAGGTTTATGGTGAGTGAAAAAGGCAGAACAAGTGGAGGGGATGGAAATAAAAGGGGCCACATGGCAGCGGGGGTGGGGGCATGGGGTGGGGGCGGGGGGGGGCGCATGAAGCGTCTGTAATTAGGGACGATGCAGTGGCCACAGGGGCGAGGTGCTGGGTGCAGATGTCCGGGCTCCCACGCCCCTCGGGGAGCGGACCGGTCACTGTCCCGGAATCTTCTGTCTCTGCAGGAGGCCGGGGTCTCAGCAGGAGGCCGGGGTATCAGCAAGAGTCTCTGCCGCCCGAACGCCTGGGACCTCCGCCTGGGACCTCCGAGCGCTGAGCATCCTTAAGGAGAGGTCAGGAATACAACACGTCAGTCTGAGGATTAGCCCCCGCCATCCTGGGCCATTCTGTCACTGTCTGATCATTTCGTGGAAGTGCATGGGTGGTCAACAGCAGCATGCAGAGACACAATAGTACAGGGTCCAGCCCCCGCCCCCCGGTACAGTTAAGGAATATTCATATTGAAGGAAGTATTCATAAGATGCAAGGAAATCAACATAATTTGAAAATAGGAAGCCATATTAGGACAATGCTGCCATAAAAACTCCAGTATGTCTAATTAGGTTGAGGTATGACAAGAGATCATAGGTGCAGTCTCCTCACCTAATGCCATTGATCCCAGTATCTGTGTACAACCGACAGTTAAAATTAGGGCAGAAGGACAGCCCTTCATTATAAGTTATTCATAGCTTACTTAAGATATTCCGCGGGTACAAATAATGCCGGAACTTTGGAACCCATTCGTTCTTAATGGGACATCGTTATGTCAGCTCTGTGACCAGCTCATCCACAGGGCACATACAGGCACCTTCCTGTTATGATTCAGGAGGCTCCTGTGAGGGGTCTAGGGGTTCTCCAGACACAACATGACAACTGTAGCTCAGCTCAGACGGTTTCCATCAACCGCTCAGATCCCGTGTCTGCCGTCTAGTGACATTTTCCGCCTCATAATGTTGGTGTTCTCTCATAGTTCTTAAGCAGACCTCTGATTGGGCGTCTAGGCAGGTTGAGAATCCTGGATGTTTCCACAGACTCACCATTGCAGACTCATCGCCCAGCGATAGCTACTTAAAACAGGCTGGAGGTGTTTTCACAGCGGTTTAACCCAGGCCCCCCTGGGTAGGACGGCAGATTAACACAAAGCCCAGACAAGCCTGGCGGAAGTAAACACATCGACGCTGGGAAACGCTTCGGCCGAAATAGCATTTAAAACAACATTAGCTGCTCACGCTCTCTCAGTAGAAAATAAGCAAACAGTCTCATCCTGTGTGCCACGCCAGACTCTCGTATGGAGTAAACCAAAACCACTCACCTCAGTCATTCTGCTGTGCGCTCTTAAAAACAGGAACAATGGAGGGCAAAACGCTCCAGAATTCTGTTGTCCATCAGAAGCTAGTGAGAAAAATGCATTTTCATTTTCGGTTAGTGGAGCCTCACTGTGTAGGCCATACCTGAGCAGTGTTTAAGCTCTTGTGATGTTGCTGGCCCAGTAGACTTTTGAGCCATAAGTGAGACTCAGATTAAATGTGAACCGCCACTGGGCAGCGTTAGAGCTGCACACGCACAGCACAGCATGTCAGCGGCATGGCAGCTACAGGCCAGGTAACGTGCCAGCATGACGCCAAAACGATGCGTGTTTGCTCAAGCAGGCAATGAGGGTGTCAGTCACAGCAGCCATGAATCTCTTACTGTATCACAGTCCATGACACCTCAACAGGTTACAGCCCACATGCAACATACACCTTACTTACATGCTTTTATATAAATGTTCTCGAGTTTAAACTTAAGCATAATCGTAAGATCGTTTCCCAAGTCATGCTTAAGCTTGATTTATGAAAATAACAGAGCGAAAAAGTTGGTTTAAATTGGTTTAAAGTTGCATATCTGTGTCGTAGACACCTAGGATATATAAATCTCAAATGAGCTTCAAATTCAACACCAATAATGTGAGCGCAGCCATGATTGAATAATAGTTTTCTTATAAAGCACACTATACATAAGACATCTACTCATGCCTTCAATAAAACACAACTGTGATTTATCATGATTCTTGCACTCATGATGCCAAAAATTGATTATCAACTAATCAACGCAGCGCACTTCAGATTAATCAAGCGCAGCCCTCCAACATGCAGTGCCTCCACATAACCCGCGGGTATATGTTTCATGTAAACTTTACATGTGATAATAATCACGCCAAAGTGCAATTTTATAAATAAATGTACATGTCACTACTTAAAATACAATTTTATTGTGAGACCATTTAATATATGAGGCCTCAGGTCTAGAAGTACTGCACAAGATAAATGGAAGATCAGTCCAATATTTGGGAAAGTAGTTTTTTTTTTTACTTAAAGCCATCACTAAAATGTCTTATTAAGAATGGGTGTAATTAACTTTTCTATTATTGCAGCTTTGACCCCTTGGTCAGGATGACTTAGGGTTCCTGTAGTAATTGATTCAAGTTCTTGAAGTCAATGAAAGAGTCAATGAAAAGCGCATAATGAGACTGCTTGAGAAGACACAGGTTCGAATGCGAGGAATGCGCAGCGACATGAATACACAACACCGGTGTTAAGTAAATGCAGAACATTAATCTTCCTGTGTTAGTGCCGTCAGCTCTGCCATTAATTCCACTGGAATATGCTGCCCGCCTAGCCAAGATATCATTATCTGTGCGCAAAAAAAAATTGGAGGACAGTTTGTTATGCAATGAAGCACAACATTCGAAATTATGAACTTGTTATGTTACGAAAAAGAAACAGAGAACATCTGAAAGCTGGACATAATCATCTTTTGAAATGATAATATATTTGAAAAGTGTAAACACATAAATTGCACATTTAGTTGTGTAACTGCACCATTGTTGTCATGTAATACAGTACCTGCATTTATTAAACAACGCATCTATAAATATGTTTAATTAGTCCTGCAATGTTTCCGACCATATTTTTAGTACTCCATTCCACCACAATTAGAAGTCCCGCTACAATATGTTTGACGCTGTTTGCGCCGGAGATTCTTTTCTGCGCGATTTGACAGTGACGAGCACTGGAAGTAATCTGATTGGCTGACTCAGAACCCGGGGAGCGGAGAGCCCCAGATGGGCAGCGAAACGGACGGTCACAGATTGACAGACTCGCCGCCGTTTGGTCAGCTCTCGCAAGAGACAGAACGCCGAGAGGCATCCTTTTACCCTGTCAATGAAATCAGAGCTCGGCAGCCCCCCCCCCCCCCCCCCCCCAAACACCCCCCCCAACATTAAGCCACGCTGGATTACTTGAATTTTTAAATCAAAGCTGTGGAAGCTGCTGACCCATGAGATTAATTTTCACTGCATAACGTGTCACTGGCTATCTCTGCACACAGTTTAAATGACTTGGATGAGGCTCTTGACGGCCAGTGGCGTGCCTGTCCTAAATTTTGCTCTCCTTTCAACCAGGGTGGACTAACAGAGGACCCTTGCCTTTTGATTTAAGGGACGGTACTGTCAGGACCCAGCCCCCCCCCCCCCCCCCCCCCCCCCCCTTCTTTCCTTGATGGATCATTGTTGTGAAGTGAGTAACCCCCCTAATTACCTTATGAAGTGGCAGGGTGGAGGCTGAGTCTCTCTGAAGCTAATGATTCCCCTGTCTCGGGCCACTCTACCCTATTGTGCGGGGGTGCCTCCCCCCCCCCCCCCCAGAGAGAGGGCGCTATCTGTTTCTTAATTTAACGCTTCATTTGTGATGGCTGTCGAACTAACTGCGTGTGCACGCGTGCACCCCCGTGTGCATGTGTGTGCCGGGGAGTGGCAGTGGGAGGGGACGGAGTTACGATCTCCAGCCAGTATCTTCCAGCCAGACACAAAGAATGCAATCATGTGTAACTTGGCACACTCCACTTCAGGGTCCTAGAAGCCCACGTAATTTGAAGATCATTAAGTGCGGGGGACAACCCGTTCAATTGTGTCTGGGGTGATAGGAGGGTCATTCAGGAAGGCCACTGGGAAAATAATAAGGCTATTTGTTCAGTCAGACTGCACAGTATGGTATTAAACTTGCTTTGTGTTGTAGCATATGGTACATGTTTTCTTATTTGTCATTCTGATTATTTATTTTGATTCAGGTCATACTTCTGAAAAGCACCATTCTGCTACGTCAGTTTGAGCATAACAGAAAATAAAACCAAAATAAAAAGACGCAAACCTTTGTTTAAACAATGCAAGGCCATCAATAGGAAAATACTGCACATGGAATGAGTAAAAAGTTCTTATGTGTAAAGATAGCAAAGTGAAAAGAATGAATTTCGTTTTAGTTAAGATCACAAGTTCAGATTCAGGGTGATGGCTGACTGTTCCCCAATAGGAAAGAGGACAGCTGAAATTTCAGCAGAAATTTAAGTTTCATGTAAAACCTGAAAAAACAGGTTGGTCTCAAACAAAGACATAACATTCTCTACAGCGATCTGATGATGTACAGTAACTACAACATCATTACAATGATGTGAAAGCATGAGCGCGTGAAATTCTTCTACCGTTTCATAACCAGCGCTTTGTAGAAGGGTGAAGGAGAAAAGGCGATGGCTGTATAACCCATTTAACACAGTAGCCTGTTTAATAAAACAGATGATTACGTTTAAACTAAAGCAAATAGAGGACCATCTAGCTGTATTCGACATCACAGCAGTTATTGGCTTCCCAATAATTAATTAATTAAATAAATAAATAAATAAATAAATAAATAAATAAATAAATAAATAAATAAATAAATAAATAAATAAATAAATAAACCGACGCAAGGTTAACACAGCGCGCCAGTCCCAGTTAGACAAATTCTGTATGCACATTTTCCCCATCTTGCGTTTCTCCTCCTTTGAGGCTGCGAAAGACTGTAATTTTATGGTGCTTATTCCATGAAAGATGTGTCAATCAACCTATTGACAGCAAACGCAATTTCATAATGCTGTAATCTGCAGGGCATTCTACAAGTCTGTCTGATTTAAGTCGCCAAAACTATCAAGGCAAATCCTTTGGCACGGATGAATGTGCATTTATAGCCTATTGAATCAGAGTCGGTGAAAACTCAAGTATGCTATAACACGCAGTGCGCGTTATGATGCTTCTCTGACCGCCCTTGTCACCTTCTCCTGTAGGTTCTTTAGTTTTAGCAGTTCACGGACACGGACCGAAATCTGGCTGCCGACTGAAACGAACCTCGAAACAAGCTATCTTTAGTACTCTGTGCTCGGACTTGAAAATCACAGCGGCGATGTGCTTCGTGTGTGTAAATCGGCCAGGTGATTAATAACACCTTGGCACCTTGCAGGCCTCTGGAGGGCTCGTCCCCCCATTACATCCGCCGGATTGGTTAGTGCTGAAATCAGGCAGACAATGAGAGACGTTATCAACCTGCCGCAAATGGGCTCTAATCCCCGTTCAATGGTCTGGAGTGGCAAGAACAATCGACTTGGATACGAGGTCTGCCTGAAAGAAGATTATTATATGCACTTGAATATACTGAAGGACAGATACTGTCTTCTACAGAAAAATGCAGACTGGAGTAGACTAGGTTGTTAGAAACCGAGCCCACGCACAAATTACACTTGTCAAGGTTTAAACTAACCTATAAATAAATACAAGTGGTGTTCTCCTGAAGTTGAAACGACACTATTCCCGATAAACAGCATGTCTCGTGAACATTTTACTGAATTAGAAGTTTTTTGTACAGGTTTTATAAACAGTAGGTTACCACACAATTAACAGCCTAACATCGAGTATGTGATTGAATATATAGCATAATACATGTTTAATAGGCAATAGTTTAATGCTGTTTTTCTTTGCGTAAAGCGTGTTTAAATTGATATATCCGAAATTTCGAATAACATAGTTTATGAACTAGCATACACACTGCCCATTTTTAAAGGTTATTTTCAGATAAGCATCGCCAAATATACGCTTGAATATACTGTATAACAACGCGGGAAGTTTTAAATAAGACACAGAGAGCTTTATTAAGAAGAGCCACAGCTCCCCCCTGTGGATGCTTTATATGTGGTTGATAGTATAATATTTCTTTGCCCATCGCGGAAATGCGTCTTATTTGGGAGGTCAGTGCTCCTGCGAACGAAGAGGAAAACTGGTCTGACACAGACAAGACCAGCGACGATACGAACTATTCCTTGTTCTCCTTATTGTTTTTCTTAATCAACTGGAATTCTGAACGACAGTGACCACACAAAACACTTTATGGTAACTATTATGCGCAATTAGTTCAAATTCATCTTTCAAACTGGCGTTGAAAACGCAGCGGGTTACAGGGCATGTTACAGGCAACAGTTGTGGATTTATCTGTGATCTGTTATGTTTAATCACATCAGTTCATCTCACTGTCAGAGGCAACCAGTGCACCTTTACAACAGCCAGGCGTTTTCACGTGAAAGTCAGTTAGGGGCAGGGAAAGGTTTGTTTTGAAGACCCCTTACTCCTTGTTACGAATTCCAAATATTGTAACAGTGCCCTGTGATCTTTTGTATTGAGAGGAATTTGTCTTTAATAAAGGTTAAATGAAAAAGGCACACAGAATAATTGTTTTGGAATGACCATGTCAGTCTCCAGGCTTGTGGTTTGCATAAAACAGTCCACAGGTACAGACTGACAGTGTAGTACAATGGTTAGGGAACTGGGCTTGTAACCTTTAAGTTGCAGGTCAATTCCCAGATAGTACACTGCCGTTGTACCCTTGAGCAAGGTAATTAACCTGCATTGCTCTGGAAATATATCCGGCTGTATAATTGGATACGATGTAAATGCTGTGTAAAAAGTTGTGTAAGTCGCTCTAGATAAAAGCATCTGCTAAATGCCTATCATGTAATGTAATGTGATGACATATATGAGGGATTTTGAAAGCTTATATAAAGAGGAATGGTCAAAGATCTGCCCCACATTATTCATTAATCTCATAAAAAACCTGCAGAAGACCAATGAACAGTGTTATCATTGCAGCACAAGGGTGCAGTAAACACTGAAAACAGGGGTAATGATACTGTAAGTTTGACACCTATCATTTTGGGAAATAATATTACTAGGCCTACTGTGCTTGTTTTTATCTGAACAACTGTATAAGCACAAAATGATATTTTCCCATTTTCGAGCATACAATATAACGAATTACCTGTGTCATTCATTTTACGGAGTCTTTTTTGCTCATGGTTATGAATACTTTTGAAGGGCCCTGCCTATAAAATGCATTCTGATATTACATTTTAAAATGCATGCTATGATACTGGCTTTAAATTGCATGCATGAAAGGGGCATTAATTAACACAGTTTGCATAACGTGCCATCGGAGTTTCCCGTCAGCAGCGAGATTGCTTGATAAATAAGTAGGTTAAGCCCTTTCCTCCTGTGATAGTTCTGCAGGATTCCACAGATGATTGCACTGAGCAGTTAGATTTTTACCACCCTATTCAGAACCGCTGCTTCACCACAGGGGGGTTTACAGTGCAACACCTACATGCTGACTTCACAGTTACTTCCCTAATCTGCCAGGATTCCTCACGTAAAATAATGGCACGTGGTTTGCAGAACAACCAGAGCAACCGTCTGCTTTCAGCGAGCCTGGCTTGGTACATTAGGACAACGGTGGCTCTGTGAATAGAACATGGAGAGAGAAAACAGAGATGAGGAAAGCTGAATAAGGAACCATTCTTGCTGTGCCTTACACAGTGTGGCGCTGTTTCAGAAATGCTCTGTTGTGGATACAGTTGGAAGAGTTGGCACCTGTGACTGGCACCACTGGTTAACCAACTGGGTGTTGACATTATCGCATGGGTCAAGGCTACAAGAAATATATGTTTGACGTGAGGGCAGTTAATTACTAGGACCATAAATATGGATAGAAAGGTCTAGAATAGAACGCAACACCAGCTTGAGCATCTTTTCTCATGCCAACAACTTCTTTTTGTGCATGTTATTGTTAACTCATGTTGGCAATCGTTCAAAAAATTAAAAAAAAAGATATCTCGGTACCACCAATCTACAGTTAAAATAGTGAGATTCAAACTGAAGAAAAGGAAATCCTAGCTATATTAGCCTCCATAAAAATTCTACCAGAAGGTCACCAAAGGGTTAAATATCCTGCCACCATATGACCATGTTATTCACTTTAGATACAATTCGAAGTAACCCTGTTATTACACTGTCAATGCGGCAATTTAACACCATTTATCCTGTGCTGTCACTTCTTGCCAAAGATAGAGAATTATGAAGGAGAGACAATGAGTTGATAAGAGACCTGGTGCACATCTTTTTCAAGTTTACTGTACTGAAAATATTAAAACCATTAGTCAGTCATAGAGCTGGGTCAGTAGTGGATACAAATATGTTTTTTTTCACCTGCTCTCTTGTTTGTCTTACTGCACACTCCTGGTGTAAGCTCAATTCCAAATGCTGAAAACAGCAATTCTGCAAGAACTCTACAATTAGCCTGGTTTGCATATATTCAACAAGTGACATGGAATTGCAAAGGATATTAATTTTTGGCCCTCTATATCATGGATGACCATTGTATGAAGTGCGTTTACAGTAATAAACAATACTAGGAAGCCTATCTTTGTTAAAATATATTTTGCAGTCTAATCCATGAGGAATAATAATAATAATAATAATAATAATAATAATAATAATAATAATAAACTACATTAGCCATTTGACAAATTAAGTAATATCTATGATTATATAGCTTGAGCCAAAAACAAGGGCGGGGGTTAAGAGATCCAGCGGTGTTGGTATTGTGTTAAAACAACATCAAATTCATTAAACATCACAAAAAACAATGAACTGGTGTTTCCCCCTGTATTATACCCGGCAGGAAAACCATCAACTGGTTCTCCGGGTATGCTGTAAATAAGGGAAAATCGGCCCCGTAGGCACGTATAATAACTGTATCATCTTAAAATGACCATCATTGGCCTTCCTAAACCCACAGCTAACAGAAAAAAGTGTTCAGACAGAAATATTGACCGGAGAGAAAATAATACTTGCGGGGTCGCGTGCCCCCTATCTGATCTTAGTTTGCAGCTCCACTGCTTTTTTATTGAGCATTGGCGTTGGAGAAACGCTACCCTCCTTTGAACCAATCAAATGAGAGCAAGGTGAAGAAGGGGGAGAGGATCGTCTACCTTTGCTGATTTTACCTATAAAAAGAACTTAAAGCTACCGTCTATTCTACTTGTCTTTGATTTCAATTCAACAGGGAGATTCATTGTGTCAGACGTCTTCCTTTATTTTTTATAAATAATAATTTTTTAAAAAATTATTTAAGTAATGGCAGCCATGTTTAATATTTTACATGTTCTCCTATTGTGCCTAAGTTTGAATATGTTGAGCCATGCGCTGTCCACCAAAAGAAACATATACAGAAAAGTAGTAGACATGGTGTCACCTGGGGATGAATACCTAAGTGAAAACGGAGTTCGCTCCTTTTTCTCGATGTTGGAGAAACGTGTGCAGTGCCCTGATGTGCCGTGTGAAAAGGTATTTTTTTTACTCGCTTCAATTTACAGGCTTAAAAAAGGGTCGAGGTCCAAACTTCACTTGCCAGCCGCTTGAGTTCTGTGCTAAACAATGCGCACTTCATAGTTTTCCGTTCTTAGTTTATATGCTTCTAAGTTATTAAATGTTTATTTTCTTTCATTGTGTTGTGTAGCAAGTCAGATTAGCACAGATATTAATAGACCATAATTAAAAGTCTTTAATCGTCAATGCTCAATCATGCTGAATATGCAGGGATTTGGGCATAATGCGCATCATAGCGTTTTATTAACTTTAACTATATTATAGAATGGTGTAATTATTTCCAGAAGGAAACTGTTGCTTGTTTGACAATTTGATATCAATCGTGTTTCAGAATTAGGCTGCATAGGTAATTTAAATCGGTAGGCTCATGGTATACTTTTCATATTGAACATTTCAATTTAAATTTAAGTAATATATGTAAAATAACATTGCTTACTCTACAAAACTATGGATCAGTGAATATGTCGTGTGATATAACACTGTATGTTATGTGGCTACTATAAATAGCTACAATAAAACATCAGTTTATAATATTGCAGTGTATCTAGCACATTTGATTTATAGGACACTTTCGTTGAAGCATTTCTGTAGTTTGATTCTCACCATGACATGCCGTTTACATGCAGTATTTTGGTATTACATTTATCCGAACTATATTTACGCTGTCTGCCGTACTGTGTGGAATTTACAAGGAATCGATTCAACCCCACTAAATACCTTCAAGCCTAGAAACGATGCAGGCCTTGAACTTTATCTCAGGTGTGTGAGGAATGTTCGATTTTGCTGCTGCTTTGCACTCCGCACTAAACTGGATGCGCTAGGCTACCGCGATGCAGCCAACATAGAGAGTCACGCGCACTGTCGCCTATTCCTTGGTCTCTGTATCCGCATTTGCGGATATGTACACCAAACGAGGATAATTGCGTGTCCCGTTTCTAAGACCAGATATCCCCGAACAATACTCCTACGTCGGCAGATTCGACAAAGTAAATGATTTACAAAATATAAGTTGAAAAAATACAACCGATATTACATGTAATATTGTTTAAAAAAAAAAAAAAAAAAAAACACTTGCCCCAAATTCCTGTAAAAATGCCAAAAATTTAATTAGTATGTGTACAAAAATGTTATATAATTTTGATTTGATTTATTTGCACCCATCATATAAAAATTACAAAATAGAACAGATACACTTACTTAAAACAATACAAGGAGGACTACTGTAAAAAGTGAGATGTTAAAATGAGGAACAAATTGCAAAGTACTGAGTGCAAGGATTACCCATTAAGCCGCAATAGCTGGCTCATTTTCAGTGGGGTCCTAGACTGGACTATTGACATAACTAAATATACAACAAATATACAAGTCTGGATCTCTACATTAAAAAAGGTATACAATGCAAAGACACGCACGGGTGCACACAAAAACACGCAAGCATCAACAACAACAGTCAACGAGGATCACTGGGCAAGGAGAAAGCGCTTTAAACGATATTTCCTGCCTTAACATCTAACAAAATATACCTGCCTGTCTGCCTATCTTTAGTGCATCTCTGCGGAGGATGTGAGCCAGCTTGTCGGTGACTACACGCAGGACGGCGGCCTCCACATGGAGGGATATTTCAAGGTGGCTTCGGGGTGGTGTTTCTACCTGAGCTCCCCTCAGGAGGCTTGCATGGCCATAAAGAACAAGGAGTGGGAGAGGGAGACCGACCAATTTGTTCAAAGCATTACGGCCAAGGACATCCAAGGGGACGGGTTCAGCGCGGGGACCGGCGGCTTGGATCGTTTGCTCCACAAAATTGAAAAGCGCTACAGGTCAACGGAAGGAGGTCAGGTACGCACCTGTCCCAAGCTCCAGGAACACAAAATGGCTGAAAATCTCTGACACATTGATTGGAACTGACCCGCTCTTGGGGTCAAGCCAAACATTGTTACTGTTTCTACAGTATGTTAGCTTGGACAGACTTTATATGAAGAGCAATGCAAGTGAACCAGAAGTGTCGATGTTCTTTTCATTAATATATCCAGTTAATGAGAAAATATAAGTCTGATTGACTTAAAGTATTAATTAAATAAGGTGGTAAAAAGGTTAGATCATTTGCACTGCCTTACACAAAAAGGAGAAGGTTTATAACTATGCCCATTGCTTGCTACTCTTACCAGCTAGCGATTGTTATTTTGTCAGTCAGCTGAGTAGTACACATGTCCACATCTGATTTGTCTGATTTCAAGCAAAGATTTGCTGTTAATGAAACAAGTATAACCAATGCACAACTGTTACATTCCAATTTGGGTGTACATATAGACATATATACAGTACGTATAAAACAAGAGTAATGGAAAATACATATAGATTTTGTAGGATGAGAGAAGCATGCAGGCTTTGTTTGAAATTTAGAAATGCATTTTAGCTACATTTTCAGGTTTTAAAAAATTGCTTTAAACCTTTAAAGTGTACATGCAGCTTTAAAAACAGACCACGGTACAGTTTGATTGTATTTCAGCCGTTGTTATTTAAGGATACTATTCTAATTAAAATGGAAAAAGTGAAGTGAAGCTTACTTCCTGTCTCAATATCTGCATCTACAGAGCTGTCTCACAGGGACAGATATCCTGGAGAAGAGTAATGTGTCTCTAAGCAACACCACCCTGCACGGCATTGACACTGTCCTGGGAGATGTTCTGTACCATGTCCTGCGTGGGGACTGCTTTGCTTCCCAGGCGCTGCCAGAAGAGGAGTACTTCCTAGATTACCTTTTCCAAGGCCTTGGCTCTGACAACATGACCGAGCAGGGTTAGTCTACTCAGCAACAGCCAAATGCATTAGCTTATTGTCTCACCACAGAATCGGTGCCCTTCACGCGTTTTAAAGTAAACAGCGCAGCATTATATTGATTTAACGGACAGCCAGTGCTTGTCCTGGCCTTTTGAAGAACTGGAGCTGTGATCCATGGCTGCCATAAGCTCCCTTCTATAGTGAGTGTACTGTATGTTCACCGTGTTTACCGAAAAGTTCATGGCTCCTGTAAACCACGTCCCTCTGCAGACCTAGAGGCCCTGATGGCGGTTCTGAAACTGGGAGGCGGTGAGCTGCAGGAGGACGGCCACGAGCACGACCTCGGACCCAGGCAGGATCAGCACGGTCGCGGGGGCTCGGGGCAGGAGCGGAACAGCAGCTGGGACGAGGTAATTACCGCGAAGGAGTGTAATTAGGACGGGGCTGCTCTGCTTCGCTGGAGGTGCTGCGGGGCACTTGGGCGCACGCATTCATTACGGTCCTGGTGAAACCCAAGTCATCGCCGCAGCTGAAGCACATAATGATGTGTTTCCATAACCGGGGCCGCCGGCTCAGACATATCATTTGGGGAAACCCGACTGACACTATCTGAGCGGGGGGGTGGGGGGGAGAGAATTTGGAATCCAAGAAGTATGAGCTGTAGCTCACACACAGTTCTTTTGGTACCTGTTCAGTCTGCAGTGCCTCGAGTAGCACGTGCAAGCATGATGTAAGCGCCATGTGAGACTATGCACAGTATGCCATTCATGAGGTTTCGTAAGGCTTCATATCCCCACATTACATCTGACATAGAGAGTGTCAGATGTTGTATATGTTGTATATGTAAATGTTGTGTTCCATAGACAATATAACACATGAAGTTGCGATCCTTAAGGACAACACTCTTCTAGGATGAACTCTGATGAAGGAGCTTTGCTTCAACCCTTAATTTTTCCCTCGATTCAATAAATTACTCCTAGAAGAGCATTGTTCTTAAGCCTCATAGCTTCATGCTCATTTCCATGGACTAGGCAGCTTCTCTGTATATCTTTATCATTATATGAAAGAAGTGCCTACACTACTTTATTCTACACCCAAACACATGTCAATGACATTTTATACAATGTTTTTGTGTTGTCCTGCAGACCTGCTTCTCAGCCCATGAGCTAATGGAGATCCATCAGGTGAACGGCTCCACCATCTCCAGGACCCAGTTCACCAGGCTCAGCCCAGCCCTGGTCCAGCAGCTCCTCAGCGGGGCGTGTGGAATCAAAACTAACCCTGCACACCCGAACGATCACCTCAGCAAGCTAGAGAGTGAGTGCCTTTTCCCACCAACGTCACACCAATACTGTGGGCTGCATAAAAAGCAGAGCTTCAGCATAAAGGGCCAAAAACATGCGCCACAAACAGGAATGTATGAGGAAACCAGAATAATGAATCACCCCCCACCACCACATGTGGCCAGCTGTCAGGCGGTACTCAAATGTTTTCGGCTTTTCCACTCTTCCATAATGATTGGACGGTTGTGAATCAGTGGTCACGGTTACATAAAAAATGGTCGGTTTTTGCGATGGGTTTGAATGCTCCAAAGAGCCTCCCTCAAAACATTAATGGTTAAAGACTGGTGTGTTTGGGTTCTGGGGGTCATACGTCCAGCTAAAGGACTGCCGTAGCGCCCTACAGTTATGTGCTTTATGACCCAGATCGAATTCCCGCCATGCCACGCTGACTGTGGTGGTCCGAGCGGTTGTGAGGCAGCGCATAATTGGACGTAGCATCGCTGCGTAAATTGTGTAATCCCCTGGGGCAGTGACTGTTTAACTCAACTGGCGGACTTGCTGGGTGGAAAAAAAGTGGCGGCTGGCTGCACGTGTTTCGGACGAGGTAGCCGTGATGCAATAGGCAGTGTACTGTGAGCAGTGATGGGCCTGGTTATGACTTCATGCTCTAAATATAAAATGAGGATTTAGAAGTTAGTCATTTGCTCACTCGTTTGCCTCTGGCCAGGTTCGTGAAATCTTCAGATGCCTCCGCACCCCCACCCCCACCCCCACCCCCACCACTTTGTGCTGGAGGCAGGGCTCTCATGGTGCTTCACTGTGTTAGTGAATGTGCTTGCAGTGTACGTGTACGCCAGCATAGCCAACCTGGTGATGTGAATGTGCTTGCAGTGTACGTGTACGCCAGCATAGCCAACCTGGTGATGTGAATGTGCTTGCAGTGTACGTGTACGCCAGCATAGCCAACCTGGTGATCTGCCTGATGGCCATGTTGGGGATCGTGATGCTGCTGTGCACGTCCTGCACCGCGCTCTTCCAGGTCTCCATCCAGCTCTGCATCAGCCTGGCCGTGGGCTCGCTCACGGGGGACGCCGTGCTGCACCTCCTGCCCGCGGTAAGCGCCTGTGCACTGGAGAGCTAACGTCTCCCAAAACGTTTCTCACCCCACAGCATGTCTGAGAATAAGAAGCAGAGGTGGAAGGTCCAGGGGTCAGAAAGTTAAAGTCCTCCCCAGTATTTTGTTCCAGTCGCCTGGATTTGCTAATGACCACAGTTCTTCAGCCAGGAGGTGGACCTAATTAGTGAAATCAGCTGGCTGCATTCATGGGTGGAAGAAACACATGGCAGGTGTTTTACTTTCTGAACCTGGATTCTCCACCTCTGATAAGAAGACGTGAGATCCATTTTCTGAGCCCACATTCCTCTAGAAAAGTGCTTTTCATCAAACATTTTTTATTTTGCAAAGGAATAACTTCATAGGAAAGAAAACACATCTTGGCTTAGATAAATATAGGAGCCATAAAAGAGCAATTGCATGTGTTGGGAAGCTCTCGGGAAAAGTATTTTTTTAAAGACATTTTTAGCTTAACAGAAGTGCTCTCTACCAATGAGAAAGCCGGCGGTGCATTTTTCTTTTCCTTTTTGGGCTTCACAGCTTTGCTTGCTCAGAGAAATGCGATTGTAAGGACAATTCGTTTGAACAATCCCTCATACCGTGGCCAGGCGATTCCTCAAAATTTTATTTCCCCAGAGCAATCTGCAACAGCACACTGCCTCCCCTCTCTCCCGAGCATTGCATTAAGGTACACTTCAAAACCGTGGCCAAAAACTGCAATCAGGCTGTCAAAGGGATATCACTCCCGTAGCATCGTTACTGTAAGGAGAAATAATGGCGTTTGGTTTCGAGAACACCGCGTCCAAGCGCCATGGCGAGAGAGAGGGTGGGGGTGTCGATGTTGCCGTGGGGGATCTGATGATGATGATGTGTTGCGTGGTTTGTGCCTGACTGTGTCCCTGGTGTTTGTGCCAAGTTCCTGGGTCTTCACTCTCACGGCCACGAGTCCGACACGGATCAGGGTCACACCTACAAGCTCCTGGTGGTGTTGGCGGGAATCTACTACTTCTTCCTCATGGAATCGGTCTTTTCCATAATGACCCACAAGGACAGTCACAGCCACGACAGCGTACGTTTACACTCTTATCTCAAATACCCACATCACAGTATGAAACTGAATCAGTATTGATTTATCAGCCACTTCTGTACTGCACAAATGTAAGAATTCTGCCAGAAAAAAAAAGTTCAAAATATTTTCATTTTTTCACATAGTACATCTTTTGCATTATGGATGATGCAATTATTTATATAATTTTTCATTGATTGTCCCTTGTAGTGTAGGCCTCAGCATAGTACAACATAGCTCTTCAGAACAAGAACAGAGATTCATGTCCCCTACAGGGACAAAAATGAATTGTCGGATCTTAGGAGGTTAATATGGCATACAAACGAGAATGGGGACCTTTGCGTATTTTCCAAAAAATATTGCCCAAGATCTGCCAGCAATATCAGACACCTGCTGGGAGCAGATAGCCAACAGTTGCAAACAGTGTGTTTGAACAGCGGTTCAGATGAATGTAGCTAACTTTATTTGCTGTGCTGAAACACTGTACATTTTGGAAACAGACGCTGACAAGGTGCAAAAAATAAAACTCCATTTTGTGGTTTAGGAGGGGAGCGACCCCCACCACTGTGACCATGGGAAAGTAATACAGATGTACCAGAATGACAAAATGGGCAAGCAGTCTACCTCGCAAGCAGACCTGGTAAGATACCGTAGCCATCCCATCCCAAGGAGACAGTCAACCGTTTCTTTGGTTTGATAGACCTGAGAGAGACCATGGTGCCCATTGTGGGAATCAGCGATAATGATTCTGCTCGAAATGTCCTCGGAAACCAGCTTCAACGTTCATTTATAACGGGATTTGGATTAAATTGTCCAATTAGATATTAATTAGTACTTAACGAATGAAATGTAGATTTAAAGGAGAAATGTTTATGAGAATTGTAATGTGTGAGTTGGGATGTGCCAGTGCACATTTATGGGCCTAACAGTTGCAGAATACTAAATAACCCCCTCAAGTCCCTACCCCACTGAATTCTGATCAGTGCTTAGAAATAGCCTCAAAATTGCAGCCTATGCAATACCTATGAAACAGAGAGATCTTGTGGTGAAACACATGTAAATATTCCACTACACCAACATGAATATGTTATTAAGGAAGAACATCTCTTTATGAAATTAACTGGAAAATATGTGACTTCAATCCATTCAGATCGAAGAAAACGAGAAAGCAGAGCCAAGTTCAAACAGTCGTACGAGAGGTATGCTTAGCTGTTGTTTGGGCTTTCTGAGTCTGGGTTTTGAAGCTCACCACACGCCAGTCTGAGTCATTGTTGTCTTTGAACGATTAGGTCATCTCCAGCAAACATGTGTTGTGCGTATTAGCAGGAGGGATGTAATGCCATACTGCAGGACTGATTGTAGCTAAGCTAGCAAAATGGCCTCCATATGTAATACTTTGCTGTCCTGAATTACACACTCTGTTCTAGCAAAATACCAACATTACAAATACCAACATGTTGGTATTTTGTTCTAGCAAAATACCGACATTACAGTTAAATATGTAATGACACAGACCAGGGTGTGTGGTGTTTTCACACTGCAGACGTGCGGTGCAGTCCATATCAGCATTACTTCACACCTGTTTCCCTGGCTAGTTTAAAAAAGCTAATCCAGTGGTAAATCTACAAACATTCCTAGGACTAGTAGACATTTAGATTGTTGATTACAATGACAACAACTGGACTGTTGTTGACTGCTTATTCATAGGAAAAGGTAGACATGCACGATTGCTTCATTTTACATCACTTCCTGTCAAACAACATTCAGAAAGACTTCTGATACACCTAGGGTGACAGGTGGGTCAGAAGGGAAAAGGATTCCTAATGAAGGTTCGAATGACAAAATATCATGTTTCATAAATCTGTTTATGAAAGGAGACATTGTTTGGGACTCCACTCATATGTGATACTGTCAGGCTATATTGTCATTGGCTTTTCAGTGGTCTACCCACAAAAACATGACATTTTGACCGTGACTTGGCACGTGGCCTCCCTCTCTGAGCCCCAGTGTCTCTTTTGCTCCTCCAGAGCAGCGTCTGATCCCCTACATGATCACAATCGGTGATGGAGTCCACAACTTCGCGGACGGCCTGGCCCTGGGGGCAGCCTTCTCCGTGTCCTGGAGGTCTGGGCTGGCCACCTCCTTGGCCGTACTCTGCCACGAACTGCCCCATGAGCTGGGTGAGTGACAGCACGCTCCCCTCTCGGCAGAGCTGCACAGAGACAAGGGCATTCATATACAGTCAGGTTGGAAATTGGCCGGCTCATAAAAGGCTTACTCTAATTTCACGGTTTTCCATTTTAAAGACCAGATGTTCATTGTGTCATAGGTGCTACACGTCACTCCTTGAACTTTTTTTTTTTTTTTTTTTTTAAACGCCTCTTCCTGTCTCTTCTCAGGCGATTTTGCTTTTCTGCTGCATTGTGGGATGTCCGTAAAGAAAGCCCTGCTGCTGAACTTCGGCAGCGCTTTGACGTCCTTCATTGGACTGTACATCGGCCTCTCCGTCTCAACCGATCCAGCGGCTCAGGAGTGGATCGCAGCCGTCGCGGCTGGTCTGTTCTTGTACGTGGGGCTTGCAGACATGGTACGTTCCAGCCTGCTTGGCTGTGCTCAATTGTTAATTTAGTTTTGTTGTTTGATACCATCTGAGCTAATACGCATGAAATAAAGATTTACCAAACCTCATTACATAAAGTGTATAAGGCATGCAAAGTCAGGTTAAAACTGAATGTAAAATGAGGTGTGAGATTTTTGATACATGCGAGTGGCATTTATTACAAATATATTTGCAGTACTGTCACTTTCCTAGTAATCATCTGAATGTATTGATGCATAGAAGGGTATACATTTCTAAATAAGAAAGATTATATAAGTATTAAAATATATATATGAAAGGGCAGGTAATCCGTTTCAAATACTGTACTTCTAACATGAATATTCAATATTCAATGGAACTGTACATTTATACGTGTTTTTTTCTCATGCGTTAATTAAAACTTTGACATTTAAAAAAAGAAATTCTTGATTTAATATTATAAATGTCTATAAATAGATTTTTGTCAGTGACACGCCAAACTTGTGGTATGCTATCGCTGTTGTAACTCAGCACGTTGTGTGACCCTCCCTAACCCCCCCTCCCCCCCGTCCCCCCGTCTCTGCGATGCAGCTGCCATCCATGATCCACTCAAACAGACAGAACCCGTGGCTCACCTTCTTCCTGCAGAACCTGGGACTCCTGGCAGGCTGGGGGATCCTGCTGCTCCTCTCCCTGTATGAAGATCACATTGTTGTCTGAAAGGCCATGCTGCTCTTTTTCACGTCAGTGCCTTTTAAATGCCAGTAAGCAGGATCCTTTCAGTGCATTTTTCCCTTTTGACAAAGTGATCTTTTGTATGTATTAATGGGCAATGGGCTGCTACTGTTGTATAGCACTGCTGCACATTTATGCGACGTAAAGGGATAAGTTCAGTGAGCGAATACTGACTGACTGTGCGATATAGTGCCAGTGCTTACCATTAGCTGTGAACTACACCTCCCAACAGCACTTTGTGGAAACTTGACAAAGTGAACTCATCCCAGGCACTGAGATCACAAACATCCTCAGATTGTAACTGTTTCTGTTTTTATTGATAATGGTTATCTGAGAGGATGTACTTGCATCTGGATTGTTTTGGTTTATGATGGCATTTCTTGTGCTGCCCTGCCTTGCAATATATAATAGCTAATATATTGAAGAAGTGTATAAAGAAGTATATAAAGAAGTGATCAGTCAAGGCAATTGTTAGAACTATGTGTTTTTGATGGTAATGAAGCATGCTAAAACAGAGATGAAATTAAATTTTGTCACAAGTTGTACAAATCTTTAACAATCAACAACTGTAAGGCAAGGAAGGAAACATTTTTTGACACTTTTTTGTAGAATATGCAATAGATTCATTTCTTGAACCTCGATCCTTCTCCTATTGCGTGCACCATTCTTTTAGGATTTTTACAACCATGAGCGCTCACAGATAACTGCAGTAGTGCCTGGAAATGAGTATCAAGACCTTTGATAAATTGGCTTCCAACAGTTCTGTGTAAAGTCTGAAGCAAGGCCGCATAGATAATCTACGGCCTGATAAGTTATGCAAGCAGATCAGATAATCAGATAGTCAACAGTTCATCAGGCGCATTCAAACACTGACAGACAGTTTCCTATACAATCACTTTTTATTGGCTGGACTGCAACAGCGGGGCCAACCCTATAAACGCGAATGTCTGTGACTGAGTGACTGAGTGATTAAGTGACACCGCACATGTCTGTGACTGAGCCTGTAATTTTGCACACCCATACACGGTCCAGCCATATACTAGGTTTTTTCCTGGTCTTGTTTAGAGACATTTGTGTTGAGGATTCATAGAAAAATGGGATTCTATGTTTACACCAGGCCTGAATCCAGGAGAATGGTGACTTTATTTTACACCCTGAGCACCATCTGATAGGTGTGCCAGGACTTGGGAGGAAGGACCAAAGGTTCCTGTCATCAATCTGGGCAGCGTGACCCAGCATTTCGTGGAAGACTGTGATAGATCACACGGCAAACGGGGAAAACTAAGAAACAGAGCCATAAACCAGTGATACATTGTGTCCCATTTGTGTATTGTATGTATATTGTATGGTACTGAATGGTACGTGTGAGGTGTATTGTTTGCTCTTGTAATCGACAAAACAAATGAAATAAACAAGAACTACATGCATTATTTTAATATTAAATACATTTAATATTTGCAGGTATTGTATAAAGGCCAGAGCTACAAAGACACAGTCTCTCCATTGACTTTGACAGATGTATTTTTCTCTTCAACTATGAAAAAGTCATTTGTACCACTGCATAAATCATGAGTCCATATCATGGTGGTATAAAGTACACAGCATTCGCAAACACTAAACAGCGTATAATTTCATCATAAAGATGGCTCTGTTGAAATGCCAGGATGCATCTTGCATTAATACAACAGGCTTTCAAGGCCCTGGGTAACAGTCAAATGTGACCTTCCACATGACATCAGATGAAAGTAGCAGTGCATGATCAAGGCTATCCTAGAGAATAATCTGTTGTGTAGTTTATTACATTTATACTATTTCTCTATTTGCATATCCCTTTCTGTTTTTGCAGTCGGTTTGCATTTCAAAAAATTAGAAATTACATTTAATTCCTTTTTATTATAGGGATATCCCAAATACAAGCACGCTTGAAAACACACTGCTATGGAATTCCTTGCAATGAAGAGGAGTTGGCTACTTAAATTGTTTTAGACTTAAGCCCAGAGACCTGGAATCCAATGCAGACTGTCAGGTCTGATCATGGCTAGCAGTTGGCTAGGGTGGACCATAAATTGGTTATAGCTTTGTATATGTGCATCTTAAAACCAGGGGAATAGCAGAAAACAGGAACTACGAGTAAGTTATAAAATATCTTTTATTTCAGACTTTGGGGAAATGGGAGTCCACGTGCTATTGGTTTCACATGGCTGTTTGTAAATATTTTCAGAGCTCCTCAATCTGTAAAGGCGCTCATCATGTATGCAGTCAGGGCCTAGTAGCCCAGAAACTGCAGGTTCAAATCTCTATTACGCTGGTACCTGATCAGTGCCAGGTCTCCTGTAGTACTGTGTTGTTTGTAGTATGGAAAGTGGTGATTGTGTGTGAGTCTGCAAGTGGATTGCAAATGAGCACACTGACAGACTACACCCAGAATCAGCTGCATATGACGCAGATGGAGGGTTTCACACAAGAAAGGGAAACATTTATAGCAAAAAGCAAGACATTTGAACCAGCAAGATTAGCATTATTTACAATTAAATCTTGAATATAGTCCTGAGCCATGTTTTTAAAATTCTAGCCTACACAATTTCTCCCAATTTGGAGTGCCCGATTTGTGTGTGCTCAAGCTCATCACCTCCAATAAAGGGGAATGCAGTTCTCTCCTCTGAAACAGGAGAGCTCCAGTCACACTGCTAGTTTTCACTCAGCGACCATCAGTTAGGCTCAGAGAAGTTCACTAGTGGAAGCTTCGGCTGCTGATGCACTAGAAAGGGTCACTGGCTTTTAAAGTTGAGGCATCCTGCCAGCCAACAGCCCATGCCCTTAGAAGTTTTTGAAGTTGCCAAAGAAATAATGATGGGGTTTTCACAAAATTGTTTCGATGAGAAACCAGTGAAATAAAAATCTTCATGAACAATTTGTCTGATAAACTAAAAACACAACAAACATAATCTCAAATTTATAAGAACCTGTTTATCATCAAAAACAGACAAGAAAATACAATACATGTAACAATACATTTAAGGTGTAAGATCACAAATGTGTGATTAGAATGTTCTTAACTGAACATTCTAATGCTGATGTAACGATCAATACTCGGAATCGAAAGCAAACACTGACTTTGAATTTTGAAAGAAAAAAAATATCCCAAAATGAAAGGGTTAAAAAGCCTATTTAACCCAAATCATTCTGAACATTGTAATGGTAGACACTGTTAAGATTAATTATTAGCTCCATGAACCAGTAAATATCCATCAAAGGTAATTATTTAACTTTCAGGAACCAAATAGTGGCAAACTAATTTAGATAATAATAACTGCAGGTCAGAGAGTTGAATCCTCACTTAACCCTCTGAATAACTGTCATAATAGGAAGAATGGAACTTCATGCAGACAATAAACCTCACCAGATGGTGAGACAATAAACCTCTTTATGGTGATTGTTGAGTCAAAGCTTGAAATAGAACACAGGTCGATAAAATGACATTCTTATTATTGCTTTGTCTTGTCCTGATTCTTTCAGGAGTCGACTGAACATGTACCATTAAGACTGTCTGCAACAGTTTATCCTTCTCATTACATACAGTGCAGTCTCAAAGTATTTGGACAGTGACACACGTTTTGTTGTTCTGTCTCTGTACTCCAGTACAGTGGATTAGAAATGAAACAGTGAATATGAGATCAAAGAGCACTCTCAACATAAATTTGAGGGTTTTGATATACATATTGAGTGAACCTTGTAGGAACTACAGCCCTTTTAAATAGTTGCCCAATTTCAGGGTGGGTGAACTATGTATGCACTTTAACCTCATATTCAAAGTTTAATTTCAAATCTAATGAGACACAGTACAGACCCAAAACCGCACTGTAACAGATATTTTTTCTGCTCAAAGACCAACCTGTTTGGGCTGAAGATTTTAATCAAAGCATTTAATACAGTTTTTGTAACATATCCTACTAATACCTAGAAACTGGCAGTGTCCAATGTTCTCCCCACCACTAAAAAAAAAAAAAAAAAAACAAGGAATGCACTGTCTCTGAATTCAAACCCTTTCCCAAACTTGCTTTAATTGTTTCTCTGCAACACCTCATTTTCACAGCCTCTGGAGTTGAGAAAACAAAAAAATGCCTTCAGCCTTCCAGAATCAGCGGAGTCGCCGCTCGTGGCGTGGTGTTTATGACACAGGCCGGGGTGGTAAGGGCAGGACTGACATCGCGCTGGTACTCAAACGCAGCGTGCGAGACAATGCAAGGGGAACGGTGATGGTATCTGAGCGCGCCGCCCAACCCCCGACAGGCCGACACGAAAACCGTCTCCTTTGTCACGTATTTACGCCCTGCTTCCAAAACCAATGCCATCGTTTCACACACAGCTCCGAGGGGCTGGGCACAGGATGCGGGCTTCAGACCTAAAGAGAGCACTCCAGGGACGACCCGAGCACGAAACAGACTTGAAAGAAATGACGGAACATCTTCAGTGAGCTGGGCTTTTTTTTGATGGGCCTGGGCTCCTGGCTCAGATCAGAAGTGATGGAAGTGCCCCATGGCCTCTGCCGCTTTCGCACGGACCAAAGGGTCTGGATCCTGGAGCAGATGGACTAAACCTGACAAGGAACATCAGCAGAGTCAAGGGTCATCAAGTACGTTTTCCTTCTCACAACCACCTTCCAGGAAATCCCCACCGACAAGGAGCATCAGGCTGTCCACAGACTAACCTGAACTGAGTTTCACCGTTTAATAGGGCAGCCATGGAGCGTAGGGGGTCAAAGAGCTGGACTTCTAACCAGAAGGCAGCAGGTTAAACCTTAAATGGGATAGAGATCTTGTGCCCTAGAACAGGAGGCTCAGTGCTTGCTTCAGTACATACCAGTTGGTACAAAGGGATCATGAGTAATGTGTAACTTTCCCTGGTAAGTCTGCCTGCTATGCAAATATGTACATTAATGATCTTGCTTCATTTTTGGTAAAAGTTGCTGGCAGGTCACAGGCAGTAAACAAAGCAAGGAACAATGAAATGGCAGAAATCCACACAGCCTATGAAAGTTATGAGTTATTCTTATGAAGCTGTCGGTATGAAATATTTATTTGGTGATTACCATTAGAAAAATCAAATTGCCCACCAGCACAATTCATTTCAGCTGCGCAAAAAATGGTCTTTTACTTACAGATACGGCTCATCTTTTGCTCAGAAACAGTGCGTTGCCCAATAAATTCCAACAACCTGCTGATAAATGTCTGCCATTTCTCAAGGAATCCTCTAAGGCCGAAAAAAAAGACCTTTTGCAGTCCAAACTGTTCATTGGCACAATAAACACTTCAAGAGCTGTTGCAGCCAAATTTGGAAAACAATTTGCACTTCAGTCGTGGCACAGCTATAAAACACAGGCCTTTGCCAATGTCAAGCCTTCAAATACAGGAATAGAGTCAAACGCACTTAGTGATGCAAGATGATGATGATTGGCCTGATTGCAATGAAACTCAATGGGGGTGTAAAAGACTACTCAAGATATACTACATATACTCAGGAAATATATATTTTTTTCGCCTTTGTTTTCACTCTGGGTTTTCTTAGCCAACATGTTGTTACTTGTGTCACAAAAAGACTTTGTCCATTTGGCAAGATCATTTAAGCAAAGCACTTTCCAGATATGTTTCCCTACCTTGCTGGTAACCTTTGCCTTGCAACCTAAAAGGACTTTACATTGTGTACAAAACATAAAAACCTGCCATACTTCCCCCTGCCCCCTCCCCCCTCCCACACACACACACACACACACACATTTTTCATTGCTAAGTTAAACATTTGATTTATGTAAGCATATAAATAAATCATATGTATATCATTAATTGACAGCAGCTCATCTCACCCAGTCCACATGGACTGTAAAAAACTCATCTTTAAGTGTGGAGAAAACTCTGCCCAGTGACAGAGCATTCCCAGCATTCTATCCGAACAGACTACGCAGCCCTTTTCCAGTGATAAAACGTCACCTGTCATTTGTCCATGTGATTAATGAACGAAGCTGAATATGACACCAATGAAAGCTCCAGGCCAAGGCCAGGCCAATGTGCATTGTAATGGTTATACATTGTGTGTGTGCGTCTGTTCACATGTGTGTGAAAGAATGTAGGTGTGGGAGATCATGTGATGTGCATGATTTCTTGGATAATGGTACGTGCCTGTGAACGATGGCTATATCTACAACAGGGATAGCTAGAACTGAAAAGAAAGAAAACCAGTAAGCAAAAGCAAGGCTTCTGTAGGTCTAGTCCTCTGGAGTGTACAATGTGTGAGATCCAGTATGCCAGTTCAATGCTCAATGATTAAAATGTAACCGTTTGCATGCAGTTAACCCTCTGTAAGCCAGTCTGGTTTCAGAGATTCTTCCATAAATTCACATTGTGGTGGGAGACTGTAACAGGAGACAAACTATAAGTTCTACTTGGAAGAAAAGGAATACCCACCCTTTATTACACTGCCCATGTTCATGTCTGAGAGGTGCTCTTCTGGGAGATTGACCAATAGAAACCCTAGAAAGACAACATTTACATTTGGGCTTAAACATTGGCACTGATCTTGCGGCTGCACCATTTTTAATTTGGAACAACACTACAGAGTAACCTGCCGAATATCAGAGAGAACGGGACTCCTAGCCTCCATCCCATTAAAGCTGGCCCAGGACAGGCAGCCATAAACGGCCACTCACACCGCAAAGGCCTGTGCGGAGACAAAGTTCACTCGCAATAAACAGCAACCGTAAAGCTAATCTGGGCTTTTTAAAGAGGCTATAAAGAAATCCCTTCCTCACATGTAACTCCACCATAAAGGCCTTCTCCTAACCCTGAGATAGCCGGGTCTAACGCTGGTAAGGTCACCATGACCGGGAGGAAACGGCAGGGCTCTCGTCTCCACCGGCTGAGAGAGATAAAGCGCTGTGAAAAGCGCACGTCGGCGGCGAACGTTCCTTACCGATAAACATGGCCGCGCTCGCTCGGACTTCGGGCCAGGGGCTCTCGAAAAACTGGACGATGGAAATGTGATAGAAGTTCAGCATGCTGGGGAAGTCTCGGATCTGTAAGGCAGGCAGGACAAGTGAGGCCTGCTGTCCCACCCAAGCGGTCTCCCCCCCCCCCCCATAGGCAATGCACGACATCTACTCACAATGTATTTGGTGAGGTCGTTGATGAATTCACCATGGTGCAAACCTCGGTCGTCGTGTAGATGGTTCTGGAACATAGCGGTGACGATCTCCGAGCCCAGCACCGGTGCGCAGACCCGCATGGCAAACTTAGACGCCTGCAGACCCAACACAGCACGCCTCACGTTACACCTTCCTCCTGCGAGACATCTTATCCAGGGCCACAGATAATCTATCATTATCTAGTACATGCTGTAAGGATAACATTTGGATTTCAGCAGGAGCAGCTAAGCTACAGTATTCCCGAAGGTGCAATAACAATATATCCTCCTAGGATTTTAAGTAATAACACATGGGTGTAGAGTCCAGTACTCTGAAAAAAACAAGAGAGCAACAATTGTGAATTCCAGGCCTTCTATGGTGTAAAAAAAAATCTAACTATGCACAGAGGAACTGGACACCATGATTTTATTTTATTTTTTTGCACAAGGCCCAGGCTGGTTGTGGAGTGCAGTCATGTGCAGCCTCCAGGATGGGTGTGTGCAGATGCTGGGGGTGTGGCCTGGACCAGCCACGCCCTCACCTTGACCACCTGTGGACTGGGGTCGCTCAGGTGCAGCAGCAGGCTGACCAGCACGTTGTGGATCTGGTCTCTGAAGACAGGCTCTCCGCACGCAAACTTGGACAGGGTTCCCAGGAGCAGCATGGAAGAACATCGGACCCTCTCGTTCTCCTACAGAGCCACAGGGGCATGAGAACCCTGCCCCCTGCTGGACATCACTGTCACTGCCACACACACATCACTATCACTGCCACACACACACACATCACTATCACAGCCACACACACACACATCACTATCACTGCCACACACACACACATCACTACCACTGCCACACACACACACACACACACCACTATCACTGCCACACACACACATGCACACCCACACATCACTGTAACTACCATACACGCACACACTAGACACACTGTCACATATAAGACATTAATGTTCTGTAATGTAAGAACACATGCACAAATAAAGTAATGAAAAAATCATTCCCTGGACATGAGAGCAGAACCTCAGCCAGACCTGCATATTGGCAAATATTTAACATATGTATTTTTAATGATACTTGTTCTTGATTTTTTAAAATCACTAATTGTGTCTCCAGTCACAGAAAGTGACTAATTCTCATGCTACAGTTCACAAGGCACTACTGAAGAGACCTACTACGTGTGTGGCAGTCAACACATAGGTTAAGTCTCATTGTTGACAACTGGTAGCTTGTGATTAGGTGCCATTTATTTGGAACTGATGAAATGCAAACCTGATGAAAGCTGGCTGAGTTAACCCACCCTACCCTGCTGTGGAATCCGTGGACATAACTGGCTAATGACATCATCATACTAATGGTCAAATTTTACTGACCAAGCCACTGGAGGAGTGCCCACAGTAGTGAACACCAGACAGGAGCCCCACAGTAATGAACAGCATGTATTTCATTTGAGATATAAAGTAATGATCCCTCACATTCTCCAGGAAAGGCTTGATCTTCATGAAGATGTAGACCACCAGGATCTGCACGTTTTTTTGGTCCAGGCAGAGCAGGACCTTGGAGAGGCCAGACATGGCCTCCAGGGCAATGTGCCTGCTGGGGTCATCCTTGTCCTCCAACCCAGAGCTCATGGCAGCCAGAAGCTGCTTCGCGTACATGTTCACCTGTGAGCGGAAAAGGGGTGGAGCCAGTTACTGGAGGTCCTTCCTCTTAACGATATGAGCTCTCCCAGAGTGGAACAGCACAACTAACCAGCCAATAAAATGTAGGAAAAGAAATCTACAAGGGAGGTCAGAAAAACCTAATCTAATCTTGGAGGCATAGACCCATAAAAAGGCTGCATTACTTTTCAAAAACACTAAGGGCCTGATTTACTAAATCCTTTGCTAAAAAAAGCACATGCAAAACCAATAACATGAAAAATGATTGGTCATGGTATTTGTTTTGCACCAATCATTGGCTGTGTTGTTAGTTTTGCATGTGCTAAAAGGTTTTTCACATGATAAAGGTCTTGCACATACAGACATAGAGCCATACTAAGTTACCATGTTTCCATAAAGTGTTCCTAAAACATGCTGAATTTGGAAGAGCGTGGGCTGCGGGAGGCATACGACGTGACCTTAGTCGGGAAAATATGCCGTTGGGTAAATAGCACACAAGCTTCCATCTGCAGGAGCTGACAGTACATATTCTTATGCAAGTGTGAAAATGTAATAATGTGTATCCACTGGGATTTAATGATTTACACGTCTGATGTACGAAGATATTTACGTTGATTTCATTCACAATCAAAACAAGTATAAAGATGCACTTTGGACAAACTAAAATAAAGACGGGACAAGCCAGAGTGCATAATTATTTCCATGATACTGGGCAATTTATCAATATTATCCAGATTAGACAGTAACAATAACATGTAATTACACTAAGAAAACATTTGGACATTAATGGTAGGATTGATTAAAAGTTTCTTTCATGTTTCTCCCAGTTCATTAGTAATATGCACAAGACAGTGCTAGGGTAAGGGTAAATGCTGGTCAGTGTGTGGGCGTTCTGAGTGCTTCGTAATGGTTATATTAAGCACAATGTCTCTTAGGAAGCAGTGAGGAAAACAACAAGATGCACTGAAGAACAGAAGGGTTCCAACACTGAATTAAGACATGGAGCATGTTCATAACCATGCTGCATACTTCCTATTGCATACATAACTACATTATATGACATGGCCAACCACCTTAAAATCCACATTAATGTCAGAAGAGTAGAAAGCAGTTAAAACATGAAGTCATTTGAATATCAATGAGTATACATTAATACATTAGCGTGTGTATGTTCCCAGCTGGATCAATTTGTATCTAAATCAAATTGATCAAATTAACATAATAATAATAATAATTATTATTATTATTATTATTAGCCTGTAACACAAGTAAATTCAACAAGTAAATGTTCCAGCCTATGAATGTATTTCACTTGCAGGCTGTTCTAGGGAGCAGCCAGCAACTGTCTTTTGATCTTTTAAAAGCAAGCACTTGTTACTATTCAACCGCTTGTTACTGCTGCTACAGTTGCACGTTATCTCAATAATTTCCCACTGCTGCACATGAGATTTATTCATTTAATAAATTACAGTAAACTTTTTTCAGGTTTCTGTGATTTTCGACAACTTTGCTGTGACTGCTCCGTGACTTCAGCCATTTTCTGTGAAAAACAACCAGCCTCAAACATAAGGAATAAAGTACAATGGAAAACACTTTAGGTTCATAAACAAACAATAACATGCATATATTAAACAGGTGCCCACAATGTGCTGTATAGAAGCTTCGACTCCTGATTTCTCCTGTGGTATAAAGCATACATTTCTGACCTACATATTCTTAACACGAATGCAAAACTGCAGCAGGCTTTTACATGCATTTCTTTCTTAATGGCTTCCGCTGGGGTTAGCAGGCACTGGAAGGAGCCGGAAGCAAGGCAGGACGCACCTTTTCGGGGGACCCCGTGGCGATGTTCCCCAGCCCCCGCATGGCTAGCACGCGCACGGCGCAGCAGGGGTCCGCCAGCCGCTCCGTCATGTGGCTCATGAGGGCCTCCATCAGCTGCAGCTCCGTCACCCCACGGTGGTTCAGCAGCTAGAGCCGCAACACAGCGGGATATTACAAATACTACCTGAAAAGCTGTTACAATTCATATGAATCCAATCCAGTTTAAAGAAGGGTCTCCGTATACCTTGCTGGTTTTGGAGAACGTTATGATCCAGCGTCACAGGCAGAGTCTGTGGAGGGTAAATACCTCCCCACTGATGCTTTGACCAAATGCACTTTTTGAGAGAGAAAGTCATCGCATGCCAGCCCCTATGCAGCCACCAAGCAACCCAAACGTCCACCTCCCTCACTTCTGAAAGGAGATATGTTCCCCTGTCCAGGATGCAGTCATTTTAACTCTCATTACATGCAGGTCGACTATCAACCACACATCCTTTAGGCTGTTAGTGTCAAATCAGCTGACAGTCTCTGGCACCAGTGGTTTGGCTTTCCATTAACAAGGGCTCCAAAAAACCATCCCCACCACCAACTACGAACAAAAAAGCTCAATAGGGGAGAGCATAGCTCATTTATTTTCTAAGATGTTTAATTTTTACCATACTGTTGAACTGTATGTTGGAAATAAATGAGTAAAATGATTAAATTGATTACTGTTATTAATATTGTTGTTTACTTGACTACACACGCATTTGTGTGGACATTAAACCCTTGTGTTGTCACCCAAGATGACATATTCTACTTAGTGACCTAGGAATAACAATGATGATGCCACTCATATGAATCACAGTGCACTTATATTACCAAAGGTCGTAGTCATGTGATAATTTTATAATGGGGGAGTCCCGTGCCATGCTAACTGCTACCATTACCACCCTCCCACCAGGGGCAGACACACCAAAACACCCTGACCCTTCAGCCTCCACCCTTGCAGATGTGACCTAGTTTATTTTATAACAAGATTGCCCAATAGGGAAGAAGGACTATGAGAGTGTTACATCAGTTAAAGGGCCGGTTTCAAATGGAATAGGAAACCATGACAGGGCGCAAACAGACACAATGGTAAGCAGTTTATCCGAAGATCATTATCTGGTCTCAGAGAGAGTGGACGAATAATGGATCGTAGAGGATGGAAAGGTGACAGAGTACAAGTATCGTGGAACACGCGATGACAATAAACTGAATTGCTAATATCAGGAAGATTCATTCACAAGAATGATCAAATTAAACACATGAACAAACTGATATAGAATGCATATTCTTCTGTACAGTGCAGTACACATTCATATTCAAAAAATGTAAAATGCATACTGGGGATATTCAGTTTATATTCTTCTAAAGTGAAAAGTAGAAATCAATCAATCAATAAAACTGGACTTACAGGTTTAATAAATGTCACAGAACACCTATACCAGCTCCATAGGGACTTAATAGGTAGGGGTGGGTATCGAGAGTTGGTTCTGAATTAGAATCGGCACCAGACTTCCAATAACCGCAAATTTGTTAAAAAACATGCGTTTCAAATCTGCTTAACGAAACCTGAAAGCGCATTTTCAGTGGTGCTCCGAAGTGAAATGCAAAGAGTTTTAGTTGAACTGCCAGGACTTGCACTTACAATGCATCATGTGGTACGTATGCATCAACACACCTGTAGAGAGTTTGCAGTATGGGGCACTCCAGCAAAAAATCAAAAGTTTGGTTTAATTTGTTTGGTTAAAATTGAAAATGTAATCACTACACGAAAATAATTTCATGCAAGGGAGAAAGTATGTCTAACATGGCAAAGCACTTACTGCAGCATGGTATCAGGCTTAAAGAATGCACAGTTTACTTTTCAATGTCCCCAGTTGCAGTCATAACATCCCAGAATCAGCTAATGCTAGTTTTAGGATAGCAAACTCAGGTAAAAAATAATAATAATAAAAACAAATTAAAAACAATGGCTATGTTCCAAACAGTATACGTGTTCAGTCGGGAGCTAGAACACAAGTATACATTTTAGAACACAGCAAATGACATTTCTCCAGAAGAATTGTTGATTTCATTTAGTTGAAATGCACGGATATTGCTGACTCAATGACAGCTGGTTGCCTAATATATTTTTATTAAGCAATATTTTCTGTTTGCATTTTCAATATGTTTTGTTTGTAAATGTTTGTGTTGAGCATTCCTCAAAGATAGAGGACTAAATTATTTTTTCATGATCTTTACTCTTATTTGTTTTTAACCAAAATGAACCAAAAAATACCTTGTCACTGTCAACAATCTCCCTATAATACTTCAGCCTAAATTTGCTGAAAATAAAAGCTGGTTTTTACTTTTCAACACATTTTGGTCAAGACAAACTCACAATATGTCAAGAATCAGAATCAGAATTTAATAAGAGCCAGATTCGAAAAGCAGAATCGGAATCAATAAAATCCCAGCAAAAACCAAGCCTGCTTCTAGGTTCTCAGTGGCATTTCTATGAAAGACGTAGTGTTCCCTGACCATTACTGTAGAGAATGTACATTCTTTGGCCACATTATTAGGTACGTCTGGTGCGATAAACAAAAAACATCCAGTGAGCAGCAGTTTTGTGGGCGAAAACACCTTGTTAATAAGAGAGGTCAGAGGAGGAATAGGCAGACGTGCTCAAGATCACAAACAGGCCACAAACACTTAAATAACATGACCATTACAGTGACTTCAGTTTACTCCAATGGCCTGCACAGTCCCCAGATATCAATCCAATCAAGCATCACATGAATGTGTGGCTGAAAAACAGATAACACTCATAGGTATCCTATTGTGGTTTTGCAGTGTTCATGACTACCGTGTGACTTGGGTTAAGGGTATTCAAAAAACAGCAAATGCACTCATTCATTATTTCATCAGAAAGTAGCAGTCACCATCATTTATTTCTTAAATACACCATGCCTAACTACCACAAGCATTCTGCATTTAAAATAAAAATGTTTCCATGCTGTTTATTGATTAGACATTAATTTTTTTTTGTTCACCTTGTGACATGGCTACCCCTAGAGGTCACAAATGCTTGCACCTGATTAGCTGACTAATGCATTTAGTTATTTTTTGTCATTTTATCCTTCAAATAAATTACTTTTTTAACAGGAACTGACTGATGTTACGTGCAGAGCTATTCTTGAGCTTCCGGCACTCACAAAATTGATGATACGGATTGAGGAACCACTAAAGGATGTATGAAGCTCTCCAATAGGACTTCAGTGGTGCACACTTGTGGAAGCCAGAGTCCCTTTGCCCCTCACCTCAGAGAAGAAAGCCGTCACTGTGATGCGCTGGCATTCGTAGATGTTGCTGAGGTTAGGATGCAGATTGTCCACAATGGCTGGGAGGTGCTGTCCCGCATGCTTTGCCATGTGCCTGTAGATAAGGGCAAGGCACGTGAACAACCAGGGTTCTTACAGCATTTCTTCTGCAAAAAAATTAAAATCAAAGAACTTCAAAGTGATCTACAAGCACCTTGCCTGGTGTAAAATTCTGTGAACTCTGCAATACATATACAGAGATAATCATGTAACCCGCTATGTTTGTAGCTTTCACTGGAATCCCAGGCTCTGTAAAACCCCTCTTGGCAGCAGTCATTTCAGCCAATAAAATATGCTTTTGTCATCACCAAAGCACTAGAACTCCAGGACACATAGGAAGCTGAATGCATACAAAATGTGACTTGATCAACATATTTCCAGAAAAGGTTCAACAAGTCAGTCCTGCAAAATGAGTGGGAATTCCAACCACAGACTGTTCTGTATGTAGGTATACGGTGTGCCAATGGCTCCTGAAAAACATCTCATACAAAGATAAGCACCAGGTATATAGCGTACAGTGCAATGAGTCAAGTAATGCCCTATGGACTGAAACCTTCCCTCCATGGGTGATACGGCGGCCTATCATGTATTCTCCTCTGCAAATCCTGCCAACAAGCAGCAGAGATACGGCCAGGATTCAGCGCAAACTGTGGAACAAATGTACCCCAGCTGGATATATTAGCAGGGAGTTCAGAATACACAAGACACAATTTGATATGCAGTTAAATGGAAAAGAATCGGGACAGCGGCACAATTTTTGTTGTTTTGGCCCTGTACTCCAGCACATTGGTTTTGAATTAAAACAATGAATATGACGTTAAAGTGCAGACTGTCCACTTTAATTTCAGGATTTTTACATCCATTGTATTAGAGTCCCTCCATTTTACGGGAGCAAAAGCAATTGGAAAAATGTATATAATCTGAAATAAAGTTGTAATATAAAGTTGGTACTTGGTAACAAATCCTTTTCATTCAATGACTGCCTCAATTCAGCAACCCACAGACATCACCAGACGCTGGGTATCTTCCCTGGTGATGCTATGCAGCCATCTTCAGCTCCTGTTTGTCTGCCTTCAGTCTTGTCTTCAGCATATTCACTGAAGACAAGACTGAAGGCAGACAAACAGGAGCTGAAGATGATTCAGGATGGGTTATTAACTTGGCCAGTGAAGAACATTCCACGTTTTAGACCTGAAAAACTCCTTGGTTGTTTCAGGAGTATGTCTGGGGTCATTGTCCCGCTGCAAGGTTCAGTGAGTTTTGAGGCAATAGACTGGATCTGAGCAGATATGTTTCTGTACACCTCAGAATTCATCCTGCTGCTGCAGTCAAAAGTTGCATCATCAATGAAGGTGAGTGAGCCAGTTCCAGTGGCAGCCATACATGGCCAAGCTATAACACTACTACCATGTTTTACAGATGAGGGGGGGGGGGGCTTTGGATCATGAGCAGTAGCTTTCTCTACACATTCCTATTTCCATTGCTTTGGTGCAGGTTAATGCTTGTCTTATCTGTCCATAAGAGTTCTTACCAGAACTTTACAGTTTTCATGTACTTTTTAGTAAACTCTAACCTGGCCAGTAACTAAAGCAAACATAACGATTCTACATAAATATGATAGCAGAGAGTTCCTGGCAATGGGTGACTCATTCTGGTATTTTCGTGCCCTATTTCCTGGTGCCCTCTGGCATATCCCCCGTAGTCAGCAGAGTCGTGATGGTCCATGCTTGCTTTTCTGCGGTGACAAAAACCTCACCTGTGACCCTGGGTCTTGGTTTTTAAGAGAAGGGCTTAGTGTATTCATTTTTAGACCACAGGGGAAAGTGTTCTTGTTGAGACTGAGAGAGACAGATTTTGGACTTGCATTGAGTGGGTTTCATGCATTTACAGTGAGGCTGTGAGATACAGGTTTCATGTGTCTGTGGTGAAACTCAAACTTACAATGTGTTTATGGTCGGACTATAGGATTAAGGTTTAATGTCTTCATGGTCAGGCTCTAGGTCACAGGTTTAAAGTATAACTTAGTCTTTTAACTTTTTTTTCACTTGGACCCACTTTCCCAGTCTATTTCTACCAATGATAATGATTTTGTCACGTCTTTCACTGTGGACCTCTTTGGTCACTCTGAGAACTGCTCCACTCTGCTATGCAATGAAGTCTAATGGGGCTGTGCAAACAGGCCTTGAATGGCCCATAAAATAACCTCCCTCAAAACAATAACTGCATACCCTGAAGAGGACATTCGTTCACGTAATTTTCCATCAGTCCATTACATGGCATTTGGTGTTTCAGGTGACAGGCTATTTTTTTTAGCGGACGCATACATTGTTCTAAAACAGAGAGGTACACAACACACCACCAAGGACGCCCCCTTATGCGCATGAATACAGCCTGCTGCAGTGCAAGTTTGGAGCAACAACTTCATACATTTATCTATTTAACACATTTGTATATGCTAATCGAGCTTTTATTAGGTGGAAAGCCTCTCATGTGTGGCCTCATTAGGAGCGGCTCTCAGGGTGATCAAAGCTCGACAAAGATGTCCCAAAATTAATACCGATTAGCATGGTGGACTTAGTTTGGAAAAATGTGTCAAAGTAAAAAAAAAAACAAATAAAATAAAAAACAAAGTTGTCCTCCAATGTCTTCATGATAGTAAGTCTATGAGCAAAGTACATTTAGCACTTTTGGCTGTCATGATTGGCTAATCCTTTTGAAACACTACAGTGTGGAGCTGGGAGTATTTATAACAGTGCCTGTTGTAACCCTGTGTAGAAATCCTACGCTCCCTCTCAAATCATATTTACAAATAATTAGTAATGTTAGCCTAAACTGAAAATATTTGCTTTTATGGAAGCACAATACAGTTCTGAATACTTTATTAAGCATTCCTGACTTCACTGTATTCTGAAGCCTGAAACCAAACATTCTGTATGCAAGTTTAATGATGGGAACGGTAGGTCAGCTCAATGGATCTCAACATTTTGCAGGCTATCCAGAGCATCCAGCCTTGACTTGAACACTCTTTGCTTCCGTTAAGCTGTTCTATCTGCCACAGTTCCCCATGCTTGTAGCCTGACTGCGTGGCCTAGTGTTCAGTCCGGCAGCTGGAGGTGCGGACTGGGTAAGATTGTGGGCGAGAGGCGTACCTGGCCAGCAGGGTGACCCCCTCTGTGTGCTGCTGCAGGTCTCTGATCTTCTCCCAGGCTCCGACCAGCTTCAGGGCCCTGAGCATTTTCTCCAGCTGAGCACGGACCAAAAGAACACGCAAGGCCTCCACCGCCACCCTGCAGCCGTAGCAACAGAGCACTGTGACACGTGACCTTCTCTTACAGCGCTAAATATGTGTCCTAATGCTACTTCCGTGCATGCACGTGTGTTAGCGTGTGTGTGTTTGTGCACACGCTTGTGCTCACATGCTCGAGTGGTTGTCAGCATGTATGCATTTGTGTATGTAATGTCCACATGCCAGTGCATATTTATGTATTCTTGTGTGCGTGTGTGTGTGTGTATATGTGCACACACGTGTCACACTCCAGTGCGCGCTGGCAGTAAGACGCGGCCGGGCGGCCTTTCTCACCCGCACACGTCGATGGCGGCCGGCGGTTGGGCGGGCGCGCTCCTCTCCGGGGCCGCGCTGGCGCTCGGCGCGTCCCTCGGGGGCAGGACCCCGACGCTGGAGCCCAAACGCACAACCAGCGCCCCAAAGAGCCGGGGGAAGAGGCCCGCCACGGCCTCCTGGCTCCGCCCGTTCAGCATCATCTCATGCAGGGCACAGGTCATCTAGCACCAGACCCGGGGGGGTATTAGGGCATTAGGCTCTCAGCTAGGAACTGAATGTAAAGCCTCAGGCTGTCTCTCCGGTTTCATTTCAGCGCTATCAAACTTGCCCATATAACCAATTATCACTCTCTAAAACTGGCCATCTAATTAAAAATCCCATGGGCTACTGACATAATAACTCCACCTCAGCTGATGTGAGGTGAGTAATTTAATGGAAAATGCCTGCCATGTGCCACCTGGCTGAGACCCCTTCACTTCAAGGCACTTGAAAAGCACCATGTAACTACAATTCATGAATTATGTCACGCTCTCATTCACTCATGACCGAATATGGAGCCCCAGGTAAAAACACACAACGGATGCTAATGTCAGGTATCGCTCACTGTTTCAGAGATCGCCTGCACGTGCTCTTTGCAAAACGCACCAAAACTAACACAGTCCTGCAAGGCTCCACTGGTACTCACTGCTAGTGGCGGGCCGGTGGCCACTCTGACTGTGCTGGGCCGGACTACAGAGTCCTTCTTGTCCACGAAGGGCACCATGACGTTCAGCTTTTCCAGGATCATTTCCATGATCTGGAAGGTCAGAGTGCCCTCAGCTCCAAGAGAAAACCAGATCTCACAGCACCAGCTGCAAAACATAACAAGCGACACCAATAAGCACAGCACTCGCAACAACACATTCAGCTCTTGGTAGGTTTCCATGAATGGCAAGAACCTTTGTGGCATCAACAACAGTAATGATGGGCTGCTGGATGGCTGTGGTGCACAGATGAGCCACGCGGCCTCAGATCGAGTCTGGACCGCGCCAGTGCCGTCTGTGACCGGCGGCTGCATACAGCAATGCCCAGCCAATGGGAGGGGTCAGTCGAACAGGGTTCCACATGCATCTCTACTTAGCGGCCCCTGCTGGTCGATCGGGCGCCTGTAGATTGCAGACAAAGCTGCATATGAAAGGTCCTCCTCTGACTCCACTCTGTGTGGGATTGGCCGTAAGTCTGCGGTGTGAAAAGAAGCATCTGGCGACACCATGTGTTTCAGAGGAGAAACGCTGAGTGACTGCCTATATGCTCCGGAAGTGACAGTGGGGCGTGCGCACGCGCGCAATTTGGATACACTCAGCCCTGCATTGGGCAGCAATTTATATATAAAACAGAAAACTAATGATTTGACTAATGAAACTAATGAGGGACTGCTGCCCTAATATAGCACAATACAGTTCTACCTGAATGGAAGAATGTTGGCTGGCACCAGTTTACTGTGATTCCACCAAAAAAAAACAGCATTTCAGTACTGCATCCGCCAATGGGTAACATTTTTTTTTCCACGAGGCAAAAACAGAAGGACCGTACGGAATGTCTGTCTGCCACGTTCAGAATGTGATATTGTAGACCGAGCAGCCATTTCCAGTCAGACAGACCGAAACTTTGAAAACAAAGAGCAGCTGTGTACCCACTTGGGTTGAGCAACCTCTAAAAAAATGCTTTGCGGTCACAAAGCACAAAGGTTTGCTCTCATACTTCATGACAAAAGTGCATAAACAAGAAGTGTGCGTATCGTAATACACCCTGTCCCAGGTTTCCCAAAAGAGACGAGGCATGAGGGGGGTGGGGGTGGGGGGGTGGGGGGGTTTGGCTAACTGCGCTCCAGAGCTCTCACCTGTCGAGGGGCAGGGGGAAGGAAATGAGGACGTTGACGACAGTCTGCAGGTGCTGGGCGGCCAGGACGAGGAGGGTTTGGGCCACCACGGTCCTCACCTGCTCTTCCGAGACCGCGGGCGACCGAATGCGCATCGCCTCCAGCACCTCGGGGACCTGACAACGGCAGGGTCACATGCTGTCAAACCCCGCCCGGCAACAGGAAACACAACAGCCAATAGCGATGCAGCTCTAAAAGAACCATAACCTTGGGTGTGTGCTCGCATTCACACACCTTTTATAGGTCAAATAAGGTTGTGTTTATCTTCCTGGTTAATTTTCATTCAGTGTGCCATATATTTTGAACCAAACAAGAGGTCAAACTACAATGCAGTATTTACTAATACACTTTTTCACAGCAGTAAGACAGTCAGACAAGTATAATAAATTTGTACAGACCCAACCACAACAAATAGAAAAAATCATTATTAATTTATTGTTCTGATTTAAAGGTTATTCTTTTTTAGCTTTTTTTTAGTTTTGCATTAATGTGTCAGGACAGAGAGCTGTTCGTTCACAAAAAACTAAAAAGAACAACTCTCCTGCAACAACATCAAAAACCAGCACCTAGATAGTTATGTTGATAACAACCGTTGCATTAAAAGAAAACAGACCGTTGAAACAGCTTTTGATATAAATTGTGCTGTATGATAGATTGTGCCAGAACTTCTAGCGTGATTAAAATTTTGCTAAAAAGAAGCAGTCCAATTAACCTTGAAATGTAAGCAGGAATTTGAGAAATGAAGAAAGGCTACACAATATTGGTGGACACAATGTCCACTATTTTAACCTGAGTAGCATATGCCTCATGATGTCTTTACTTCTGAGGCGGCAAAAAATAAACACTGCCTCAAGTGCAAGGCAGGAAGTGCAACCATTTTTGACCTTTATGACTACTGAAAGGTAAAACATTCAGGATCATGAATCCCAAGGTTTGGGAGAATACACAGCTCTCCAAGAGGATCTTGGGGAAAAAAAGTAACACAAGACTGTCATATAGATTGTTCTGTCAGGTTGCAAATTTGAAATTCATTGGTGACGTGTGACGTTAACAAGTTCATCTTCTCAAATAACAATGTGATAAGATGGTAAATGTGTATAAATAATAACACAAAATGATCACTTATTCAAAAAAAATTACAGATCCATTTCAATATTTATTTAACAATTAAACTGAAGACTAAGAGAAAAGTCACTGAAAATGTAAATCCTCAGTGTGCTTCCATGAGCAGGGACATTTTACAAGTGTCAGCCGTCTTCTCCGAGGGGCTACTTATGCAAGGGGATTAAAAAATCCTATTATGAGATCTAAAAATCAAAAATAAAAAGCAGTCTGCTGGAAGGGGGGGTGTACCAGCCAATCGGGACTGCAGCCCACTAATCCAAAATTATTCCAGTTCCAGCAAGAATATCAATAAAGCAACTGTCAGAAAATAAATTCAAACAGGTGACGTCAAGCGTATTATTTTTAAAGGCTACACGAAACATCCCCTGCATCCTTTGTAACGCAGCTGCAATGCAGTAGCGCCCCCTTGTGCATGCCGAAGGAAAACAACCTTCAACTCAAAACGAACCAACAGAATACGCACTGCCCAGCCTGTAGAGGAACAAGAACGCATTTCATTTGAGCATCTTCGCGTTTTGTGTTTTCCAACAGCGTGCTAACGTGCGCTAGGCCTAAACGCGTGTCCCACCCCCGCTGCCGTCACCATCAGGTTTAGAGACGGGGGGGGGGCGAACGGTGCCAGAGCTTGTACCCGGTCTTGCAGGCTGGCCCCCCGGCTTTTCAGAAGCACGTGGAGCACCATGCTGGAGGAGCACGCGCAGTCGGTCTGGGGGTCCGCCAGCCCGTCCAACAGCGTGAAGACAAGAGCGGGAAGCTGCTGCTGAGGGACGTGCCTGCTGATTATCTACAGAGACAGGACACCGCGTGTCAGTACGACTCCAAACACAGTAAGACAGTGTCTGCACTCCTTTTATTCTTCAGTGTGAAACCTGTAGCCATGAGTGACATGCAATAAGAAAGCAAAATGCATCACTCTGGATAAAACCGAATAACATCAGCAGCGAAAGTTATTGGCACTTCGTCTTCTTTACCTCTTATTAGGGGGTCATTAGACTCACTTTTCAGTTTCCACTCAGGAAGTTAGTTGGATTTCCAAGAAAACTCACAAATGGCTGAAACAATACCTTTATTGTTTAGCCAAACCAGTTTTAAATTGAGACCATGTCTGTGACTGGGCATGCTATCTTTACTAGGCCGCTTAATAAATGTTCAGCAGATGCCACCATTCGCATTCCCTGGGTTTGTTATTCAGACTGGGCTATTTGGTGTCACTGTTACTGCGTAACTCAGACAGTCCTTGTGATAACACACTGGTATGAGGGTGACGTACTGTAATACCTTTGTCAGCTCAGAGCAGGTCCTGTATAAAAGTGTCATGTCGGAGCTGGTCAGCTTCTCAGACAGCGTCCCAAGCTTCTCCACGGCCTCGTCTTTGTGGTCCGAGTCAAACCCTGCATAACAAGAACACTGAGTACTGCTTTTCAAAAAAGACCTCAGCGGATGACACCAACAAGCTAATCTGTACCATTACATAATCAGCATTAACAGCACTGCAACCGCACATATACACTATATATGTTTTCCTGGTAGTCCACAGTACACATAAAGAACCAAAGAAGAGAAACACTGTATGATGTCACATTTAGTTCATTTTAAATGAGTGTTTGTTACCCTGAAAGCAACAAAATTCTGATACTTCCCACAACAAGAGGATTTGGAAAGCATTTGTAAACCCTGTTTACTGCGTAATTCATGTGGCATTTGCACTTTTAACCAATCAGATGTGTGGCTGTTTAGTGGGCTGCCAATGTGAGGTAAACCTTTGACCAGTTCATACATTTGAAAACCGGAGGAACAAACATCATCACGCGGCTTAGTGAACGCTTCAAAATGGAGAAAAGGGGCAGTTTGCAGGGCTTCAGGTGCAAGCCGAGCCTTACCTTCATATCCCAGCTGTACGTACAGCAGGGCCTGGATGCAGTCCATGGCTGCCAGCCTGACGGGGGGGCTGGGGTCCGTGCACCGGGGGATAAGCTCCCCCAGCAGAGCCCCGAGGTTATGGAACGCCCCCATCTTCTACAGAGACCCAAAGAGGTTTAAATCGCGAATAATCAGAGCTTTGGAGTAACCGGATGCAAATACCTGTTATAACAAGACACTGACCCACGCTACAAAGGGCATGGTTGCATTAGAACAGAAATACAACTCATTTAAGGTCTTCATTTTGTACAAAAAAAACAGTAGGATTCTTCAGATGATAGTAACAGACTGCATATTGTACTGTCAGATATAGAGTAGATGCTACATAAACATACATAGACCTCAAGTCTCATGCATGAGGGGTAAGACTCCTGGACAGAGCACAATCTCACACTCACAGGCCAGCTCCAAATACTCATGCATTTCAATGAAAGGGACAGCACTGGCTTTCCAGTGGTTTAGATGGCGAAATTGCTGTATTAACTAAAGTGAGGAAAACATTATGTATTTTAACTACAGACAACAGCTGTCATTTAAATGCTGCAAACATCTGTTCTGACGCCCTTTCCCAGGCTTGTGCAGTTATCACGATCACAGTTCCACTGAAATGCCATCCTGTAAAACAGTATCAGCTCATACTCACACACATCTTTTTTTCCCCCACACTTATTTTAAACCATATCATAAGCGCTTCCATGCATTCATGGCAGCTCATGGATGTAATTTCTTGTGTTTTATGGATATGTTAGGGTCATATAAGCGTATGTCCACATTTGGCATATAATGAGTGGTTGGTTTAAGTATGTGTGCAAGAATTTCACTGGTTTAATGAGAGCAGCTATGATCTAACAAGCATCTCACATGCATGAGAAAATTTAAAGAGATTTATTTAAAACTGCAATAGTGCAAGACTGTGCTCGTAAGAGTATGTCCAACACATTTGCGTGCACAATAATCCTGCACCTAAATATGTAAAAATACATCACTATGAATGTAGGTACAAGTTGTTCTTGAATAGGCATGCAAATTTCATAAGTGAATATATTACATATCAATACTATGCATATGAACAAAAACATTTAAAATGAGTGGGAGAATTTTATAATTAAATAAATTATATATATATACCTAGTAGTACTGTATGTACAGTAGTATGATGTGAAAAAGAAAGTACTACACCCATCTTTCAAGCCTATCATTAAAAAAATTAAGATATAAATTAAGATATAACTAACCTTCATCTAGTCACCAAGTCCTCACAGTAGATAAATCGAACCTAATGTCTCATAACATTATTTTTAAAAAGAAGCCAAAATGGTTAGCCATGTGTGAAAGAGTAAGTGGACTCCATAACTCAGTAGCTTGTAAGAACCCCCTTTAGCAGCAATAACCTCTTTTTTAGTTTCATAAAATTTTGTGGGACAACATTGTTAAATATTTAAGAGTTCATTACGGCTGAGGAGGAACATCCTTACCGGATATCCAGTCGCTCTCCTACCTCTCCTAGCTCAGCTGCTCTTACTCACCTTGATGTTGAGATGGTTCAGGTAGGAAGCCAGCATCTCTCTGGCTCTTACTCACCTTGATGTTGAGATGGCTCAGGTAGAAAGCCAGCATCTCAGCTGCTCTTACTCAACTTGATGTTGAGATGGTTCAGGTAGAAAGCAAGCATCTCAGCTGCTCTTACTCACCTTGATGTTGAAATGGTTCAGATAGAAAGCCAGCATCTTAGCTGCTCTTACTCACCTTGATTTTGAGATGGTTCAGGTAGAAAGCCAGCATCTCAGCTGCTCTTACTCACTTTGATGTTGAGATGGTTCAGGTAGAAAGCCAGCATCTCAGCTGCTCTTACTCACTTTGATGTTGAGATGGTTCAGGTAGAAAGCCAGCATCTTAGCTGCTCTTACTCACCTTGATGTTGAGATGGTTCAGGTAGAAAGCCAGCATCTTAGCTGCTCTTACTCACCTTGATGTTGAGATGGTTCAGGTAGAAAGCCAGCATCTCAGCTGCTCTTACTCACCTTGATGCTGAGATGGTTCAGGTAGAAAGCCAGCATCTCAGCTGCTCTTACTCACTTTCATGTTGAGATGGTTCAGGAAGAAAGCCAGCATCTCAGCTGCTCTTACTCACCTTGATGTTGAGATGGTTCAGGTAGAAAGCCAGCATCTTAGCTGCTCTTAATCACCTTGATGTTGAGATGGTTCAGGTAGAAAGCCAGCATCTCAGCTGCTCTTCCTCACCTTGATGCTGAGATGGTTCAGGTAGAAAGCCAGCATCTCAGCTGCTCTTCCTCACCTTGATGTTGAAATGGTTCAGATAGAAAGCCAGCATCTTAGCTGCTCTTACTCACCTTGATGTTGAGATGGTTCAGGTAGAAAGCCAGCATCTCCGCTGCGGTCCTCATGGCCCTCTCTCGCTCATGACTCATCTCAGAACACAGCCAAACCTTGAGGTGCTTGACAGACAAAACAGGGACTTCAGCAGGAGTCACCACAGTCGTTTCGGCTGCTCACCACGAGATGAGACGCAAGCAGCACAGGCAAAAATACTGGGCCGCCATTTTGTCCCCCTCACTTCCATTCATAAAGTACTACGGTACCTTAAATATACGCTGAAGTCCGTCTGGGTTCAGGTCTTGCATGAGAACAGTTTTAAGAAGACTCTGAAGAGCGCTGAATGTGTCTGTGTACAGGGCCTGTGGAGAATTAGTGCAGTTACATAAGTGTGACATTTTTTAATAAAACACATTCTAGCTGCAAAAAGCGAAAGGGCAGGACGGATTGGAACCGAAATGTTTTAGAAAAGTATGATCCGATAAAATTTCACTTTTTATTTCGCAATTTATTTTGGTCATGTCATACGTACTCAGACAGGATATTAAACGCGTGACTTTACATGACGTCAATTCAGCAGCGAGGCGTTCTTCAACGAGACATTTGTTTCAGGAATAATCTCAGCCAAAGTTAAGGGCCAGGCCTGTGCTGCGGCACTGGAACAAGAAGGGGAAATTGAGGCTAGAAGGGTGACAGACTGTCAAGTGTTCCAAGCCGGGTATTATCTGAGCTGTACAGTTACCGTGCTCTGCTGGGAGCACGGTGCTATTATTACAGTATTTGCACTCCACCACACTAAGCTTCAGGGCGACAGAAAGAAAAGGGAGCTCTCTAAGGCTGTAAAAAAACAGACAGAAACAGGAAGCTTTTTGTTTTTTCTGTTAGTTACCCCCTTCAGAGACTGGTCGGGTGGGTCGGGCGGCTGGGGTTACCCTCACCTCCCTCTTGCGTGGATCGAGAGCCTGGCCGTCCTTGCCCCGGTCGGGCAGCTCCGTCGGGGGCAGGCCGAAGGTGCTGTTTAGACAGGTGCGCAGCATGTCAGACTTCTCCTTCTCCGTCAGCGCCGGCTCCAGGTTGCTGGGCCCGCCAGTCAAAGGTAAACACTGTCGCTCATCGCGGGCTCGGACAGGACACCCCGAAGTGTCTGGGAAAAAGAGGGGGACCCCCCCCCCCACCCCACCCAGTCTCCGGGGACAGCCTCTCGGCCTGACCTCCATGCGGTCACGGCGGTGAGTGAAAAACGTGGACGTTTTCCATAATTGCACAGAATCCTCAAAAGAGCAAGTCCTCAATCACCAGAGTGAAGGGGATTCTAGCGGTATTCACCTATTCTGGTATAATCACCAGAGTAAAGCTGAACAGACAGTGGCTGTTTTCTCATCATAACCCATAAGTGCAAAGCACACAGCTGGTCTTCTACAATGCAGCATTGTTGACAGAAGGATACAACAGGTTAGCGCACGTAGTCATGGCTAGATGACGAACTGGATTCCTCAGGACATCCAATGGCTCAGCCTTAACAAAGTCCTGCAACAGACAGAGGAGACAGTCAGATCCTAATTTTTATTTTATTTCCAAGACAAACAAGGATTCCAGAAGTTTGTACAAAAAAAACAGAGAAGGTGTCCACAGTAAAACAAGAATCACTCAATACAAACACTAAAAATATTGGCTGATTGATTGATTGATTGTTCTTGGAAAATTTTAGTAATTTACTACTGAGATCCACGGGTTTGAGTTTCCTTTGCTTCTTCTTGACCATTATGTTAAGTTCATCTTGTGAAAGGATGTAGGAGAAATGGGCTACTGACCATGATTACGCCCATCAGCTCCTGCTTACGGGTGAACAGGTAGCCCTGCCGGCGCACACAGGCACTGACGGCCTGCGCAATAAGACCTACACTCTGGATCAGACTCAGCTTCATGGTCAGGTCCTGAAGGAGATACAGAACGCACACACGCACACACGCACACACACACACACACACACACACACAACACACACACACACACACACACACACACACACACACACAACACACACACGCACACACACACACACACACAGATAGACACGCGCACACACACACATGCATGCATGAATGTACACAAACACAAACACAGACAGATAACTTTCCCATTATGGATAATGTTATAGCTGGCACTGTGCATCATGGAGACTGAACAGACAGCAAGCAAACTAAACTGGCAAAGACCAGACTCTTTAAGCCACTAATCTACCAACTGCATAGAGAATTAACCAGGGAAATCTATTTATAGGAAATAATAAGGGCTCACAGTATGCCTTTTGATGGATAGAATCAAACACTCTGTTTAATGAGGCCATGGGTGTAATGAGCTCAGTCTTAGTTATGAGCACTGAAAAATATATTGAATAAATTTTGAATATATTCAGTTCAGAACTACTGTTAGAGTGCCAGACATGCTAAAAAGGGGAAATAACTAGCATCCCGGGTTTCTCTTCCAGCTAAAAACACTATCCCTTTGTGCAGTGAGATGCTCCATGGTCCAGAGATTGATCCTGACTGCCCATGCCAACAGTCCCATGAGAGAATGCACATTGGGTCATAGCCTCTGTGCTCAACAGCGCCTCCTCTGGTAGACTGGGCACTTGCTGTCTGCAGTTACTGACTGTGCACAGAACTGGAGAGTTTAAAGAAATAGTGGCTGGTACCTAGTGCGCAGTGTGCAGTATAAAAACGACTATTTTGAAGGGATAGGCCTATAAACATAAATGTCCATTCTAAATGAGTAAAAAAATATAACAAGACAAAAATTTGTTTATAAATAGCCAAAAGGTATAAAGACCTGAAATTAAATAACTACCAAACCAAAATTCAATGTATTTTCTCAAAAAGTACATGTACTTCACAAATGTGTAAATTCTAAGAACTGCAGAGTTAATTCAGATGTAAAGAAAGTCTGGAATTATGATCCACACCAAGCATAAAGTGTAAATCTATGATGACAGGCAAGTACTAAACTGGGAAGTTTGGCATTGGCCAGGTTAGTAAGAAACTCCGAAAGAAACCGTGATTTTAGAAAACTGTGATTTTCTGAACTTTTTAAACTGCTAAGTAGAACCAAACTATCATTAATCAATAATTTTAGTAAAATACCTAGAATCCCATACTGGGAATGAACACTGTGTGGTGATGGAATTCTGGGAATTCTTACTTTTTCAAAATCAGTCAAAAGCAAGATATTTAGTGTTATACCTGTGTCAGCCAATACCTCTGGCTTATTACACGGGACCACATGCTTAGTTCCAAATATAACAAAGAAGCCAGACTTTTTTTTCCTCTGTAGTGAAACATGTGCTTGACTATTTCAGTTCCTGTGCAACAAACCCAAACTAAACACAGGACAGGCCCCACTGGAGCTTTTTAAGAAGTTCAGAAGTTAAGAAGATTGATACTGGAACACTGTTACCTACATGCCAAGATTCTGAGAAGCAGTTTAGAGGTTTGAGAGTTTAGTTAAGGAAGAGGGTTGTTCTACTGATTTCCTTTGACAATACCTTTGTCTCAACTGTCACTCCCAGTACCTGAATAACATAAAAGCACAAATGCATTCCATTTAAAATTCTGCACGTATGAGTTTTTTCAAAGAAAAAATCTTTTATTTTAAAAAATGTATTCTTAAAAATGCTGATTCTAACAAAGGCATAAATCTCCCTCTGTCACAAAGACAATCCACACACTTAATGCAGAGGCACAAGTGGAAATGCAGTAAAACTGCACCACTGCCATATGTCAAACAAATGCTAATATCCATCAACATCCAACTCCACACAAGAGAAACATAAGGATGACTCAGGATTATAACAGACCTGTGAAACGAAATGATATTTTTAATTGTCATATTAGCCCCCACAGAACCAAAGGAAACAAAACCTGTGATACCAAGACTATTTCAGTCAGCTGCAACAGCAACAAAGTTCTTATACCAGCCACTCCAGGAAGATTTGGATGTGTACCGTTGACTCTCTAGGGAGACAGAGTAGTACAACGGCTGGGGACTGGGCTTGTAGCGGTTTCGGGTGCTGCCATTGTATTCTTGGTGAAAATCCTTAGCCTAAATGGCTTCAATAAATATATTTATATATTTATAAATTGATTTCATGTGAAAATGTCTGTGCAAGTCACTATGGGTAAGAGCCTCAACTAAATGCCAAAATGCAATGGGCCTTTAGAGACCATGTTTATTGCATAACTAGCATGTTATTTTTGGCTGGACCGCAACAGAGGGGCCTGCCCTACAAACGCAAATGTCTGTGACTGAGTGACTGAGTGATGAAGTTACACCATTGGTTGGCCGGTCCAGCCATATACTAGTTTTTGACCTGGTCTTGTTTCAACAGTAAATGGTGTGAGTCCTGAGGTATAAGTCCATACAGTACAGACAAGTAGTGTATGTAGACATTACATCAATCGTAGATTCTTATTCTTTTCCAGTTCATAAATTTGACAAAATAAGATTACACCTTTTCATTGTGGCTAAATGAACATTTTAAGTACAAGAAAACTTGCACAGGGTCTTTAACAAAAAGTTAGTAAAGCCTGCTTTAAGTTGTGTGGTGACATTTTATATTGTAATGTGAACGCCTATAAATATAGTTATTTAAAGTATATTTAGCAATAGTCCAGAATGATGCAATGTTCCAACCAGGAACCTGTCACTGTGTCTACGAGCTTTGTGTAATGGCGCTGTTTAAAAATAGACATTTTTGCGCACACTGCCCTGGCACACAGCACCAACCGTCTGATCAGTGTGTCCTTACGCCTCCTCAGCCAAAACCTGTGAAGTCATCCCACATAACGCCAACCATAGCAAGTGCAGTGTTCCAGGAACCCTACAAATTGATTTTCAAGCGTAATGTTAAACCTCAGCTATTCCAACTATTTTCCTTGCCATTTCAAAAAAACAAAAAAACATCACCAGTTCACAGCAAAGAAAGGCAGTGGGATTTTCTGGCGCTATCTGAAACCGCCAAAATGCCCCGGTGGCTCAGTTACTTCTCTGTGTTTGCTTTTTGACAGCGAGATGAAAACCAGCTCCTGTCACCCATTACAGCCGGAGCTAGGAGCGTGATTTAGAAGCGCTGCTATGGGCATACGATATACGGCACCACTGCAGTTATACAGCAAGTACACAGGCCGGCCCTGGGGAGTTCTCAGGACTGGAAAATCCACATTTGTGCTTAAAATGCTTACTACGCTTCTTCTGAGAAATCAATCTTGAAAGGCTGGTCAGATCCCACTATTCATTAAAATTGAGTTGGGATGACTTATTTCCTTGAATATCTTTCTTTTTTAGAACTGTGGATGGAGAGGCTGGCCAGAGCCAGTGGTCCCGCTTTAGCTTGCCTTTTAGTGCTGTACACTTTGTCGTCGTTATCCATTATCGTCCACAAAAAGTGTTTGCTGTGTAGCTAGCTGGACGTAAGGGCAAATGAGTGCTCGTTGTCCAGAACACAGGCCGTTACTCTACCTTGGTGTTGAAAAGCCTGCCGATGTTCCACAAGACCTCCGAGTCGATCCTGCACAGGATTTGGTCCTCGGGGGCGAGCAGAGCAACGTACCCGTAGCACAGGATCAGCGTGCTCTTGGCTTTCTCAAGGTCCGCATCACCCCTGTCCTGCGGCCAGGGAACAAGCGGAGGGCTGGTATAACAGCAGGAGAATGCACGCTGCTGCTAGTTCTTTTGCGCTAACCCAAAGAGGCTGATCTTATTTCAGGATTTCATGCCACCTGCTGCTTCCAGTGATCTAATTAGCACAATCGTTTCTCTGATCTGAGATCTTTGAATAATCATGAGCCACAGCTGTAGACTGCATGGATCCCTGGTGAACTTTTTCACTGTAGTTTGATACAGCAGTCCTGTATACCAATGAAAATTAAGCCAGAATGATTGGTCGGAAGAAAAACTAGCGTGCATGCCGGCCCTCCAAGGAGTTGACCCCTGTTCTTGCCCCATTGGCAGAGACACCAGGGTCAAAGGTCACCTCAGGTGGTTCTGTAACAGAATAAACCTCAGGAAAAAGGCTTCATTCAATGCTCCTATGTTTTAAACATCAATCAGTTATGCCATTTCCTCATATTCATATGTAGAAACAGGAACTCTTAGGTTGATTGTCAAGTTCTTCTTGTCCATGTCACATAAGTAGAGGAGTTTAACTATACAATATGCCTGTTGATTCAAAATTGTGATATAAAACATTAACCGTACTTATAGGCACCTCATAATTTATTTATACATATACAACATATTTTAGGCATCTCTGAACTGCTGAAATAAACTGCACTGTTTGCTTTTCACCTGTGTGTAACAGAGAGTGAAATCACTGCACTGCATAATTCCTAGTGAAAGAGATATCACAGCAGAAATTAATTCTTATTTTCAATTTGATTGTTATTCCAAAGTGGGAGATGAAAGCATCTGGCTGAGCATTATTACAATAACATTTAGATCCATGCTAATGACGCAATGGACCAGGCCATCCGGCACAGAGAAGGAAAAATATCAAGCATTCCTCGTCGGCATCCTGAGGTTTGCAAATTATAGCCTGTTCCTTTTCAGATTAAGCAAATCTATGTAAGACCTACTTTAAGCAGCCCAAATATTCCTGAGGCTTTCTTGAAGATGTCGGATTTCCTGAAGTCTTCCAGCTTCGCCAAAGTGTCGTCGAGATGACTGCTGGCGCAAAGGCCGACTCCCACCGCTGCTCCCTGCAAAACCAATTATCCACAATACCCGTTATTAACAGATTTCAAACAGGTATTATAACCCCCAAAGCCCAAAACAATATATTTGCAGTATCCTCTCTGCCCACTGGCCTTTCATTGCAGACATTAAAACCAGAAAATGATAATAATTGAATTCTTTTGAAGGAACGCGTAAATGAATTAAGCTCAAAGGCACACACTAGAGCTCAGAGGGCAGGCGGGAATTCACAAACGACTGACGAGAGCAGAGCAGCTAACGGGCCACGAGGCTATCGTTCAGCCGGCGACTCGGCAGAGCGACAGGGGCCAGCCACCCCGGTGTGTATTCAGAGACGGGAGGGAGGCACCTCTCTCTCGACGGCGCTGTGGTGACGCACGCTCCCCAGGAGCTCCTGGAGCTGCCTCCTCACCGCCTCCTTGTTGTTGCAGTGCTGCAGAGTCACGCCGATGCACTTGTACAGAAAACTCTGCTCGGGGCGACAGAGCAGGAGTCAGCGAACAGTGGTGGTCACCAAGGCGAATGAACTCATTCTCTGTCTGAACCTATACACTCCTGGCTGCACAAACACACATATACACACTCAACAGTATATATTGTGTGAGATAAATCCATTTAATTTCACAACATGATTCACCCGAGTGCACATTTCAAGCAGCAAGTTTCTTAAAGATAATAGTATTAATTTAGTAGAGCAGAAAGAGTAGATAGAGCTGTGTGTACTGAGAGTAAGAGAGTGTGTGTACGTGTCCAGGTGAGTAAAGAGAACAGAGTAGAGGTGAGTAGAGATGTAGATTTGCAGAGGTGAGGACAGAATACATGTCGGTGAGTACAGAGAGATTTCTACAAGGTAAGGTGAAGAGGTGTAAGTGAGGAGGGAAAGGGTGAAAGGTGAAAAGGGTTTGTAGATGAGATAAGATACACGTGCAGGAGATTAAACAAAGGCATGTTGCAGTGCATGAGTATAGGAATGAACAAAGGCATGCTGTTGGCAGCGGTGAAAAATCCAGGTTCAGAAAGTAAAAGCCCCCCCCCCGCCCAGTATTTTGTTCTAATCACATGGATGGGCTAATTAGCACAATTCTCCAGCCGGGAGGTAGAACTAATGAATGAAATCAGCTGGCTGAGTTCATGGGTGGAAGAAACACATAGCAGGAGTTCTACTTTCTGACCCCTGGACTTTCCACCTCTGGTTGCAGGGGCACTCCAAAGACTCATTCACCTTCTCCTCCTGGTAGCTGTTGTAGGTGGGAAGGTAACGGGTTGCCTCGGTAGCCAGCTGACAGATCCACTTGTCATAGGAAACGGCCACCAGAGTCTTGGACAAGAGCTGCAACAAGACCACCTGTCACCAAAGCTGTCTACCATTAACCGCACATCCATTTCACAAACACGCGCACATAAAACACATTAAAACAAGGCTGGACAATCTTGTGGAAACACCATGAGACCATTCACATAAATAAACAAACCTCGAGCAGCCTTCCCTCCCACCTCCTCCTGTCCAGCGTTTCCTCTGTCGACTCTGTGCCGAACAGACAGTAAGTGTTTCAAACAGGAGGAAATCCGTATTTATTTCACATTTCTTACATTTATGTATTCATTTATCAAATATTCTAAACTTAGAGCCTAAAAAAGTGTGTATAATAAAGTCCTATGAACAAAGATTCATACGCAAAGATTCATTCTGTGATACATAGTCTTTCTCTACCCACTTGGACAAGGCTTTTGTGAACCACACCCAAGACTTGTCATTTTCAAAGACGGGTTTTAACACGGGACTCACTTTTGCTGCTGTATTCCATTTTTATTCCTGACTACACAAAAAAATCAGCGATGCGAGAAAGGTCAATAGATGGAAAATTGCTGCTCTTGTATAAACAGGTATAAAAATAGAATGCAGTTGTAAAGGGCATCTTGGTGCCATGCCCCCGTCTCTGAATCTCATGTTAATAACTTCCAGTGGCACTCTGAGGGGAACGGCTCCGCCTGTTAGACTGTATGTGATCCAACACAATCAAACACTTCACATGATTGAAGAGCCGTAGAAATACTCAGGGCCCTACTTGAACTCAAAATGCTCTTTAGGAGAGAATAATTCACTACTGTACTACTGACAGGGCCATTCCAGCAAAGATTTGTTCCCCCTTTCTCACAAAATAACATAACAGTATTACACTGCAAACCTATTAAGCTTCCTGGTTCTTTATAACAGGAAGTGCTTCGTTGATATAAACAAAACACAAAGAGTTAGACCCAGGCTTCTGGTCACTGGCACGCTTGGATGCCTGATTTCCAACAAATTTACTTACAGTAGTTAGTTATACATCTATAGCTATGTGCAATGTAAATTTGCTATGGGATTATGGGAAACTCATGAGTATTAAAAGCAGAAGATCAAGGTTCAGGAACAGCACATAGCCTGAGCTTGTTTGTATACCTCACAGGATATTATAAAGCACTTTATCATATGAGTCTGGGCAATAGAACTATCTTGGACTGATCCTGGCACTTTATCCTTGTGCCCATAGGTACTTGGGTGTGCAGCAGTGTTTTAATTTTGAGACTGTAGGTGGGGGTGCTTCACTTTGGTCTGATACTCAGTGTGTTTTGTTGTACTTTTCTATTTGCATTTTTTGTGTTCTTGTATTTTTGCATACAAGTTTGGCTTGCGTTTGGTGCTCATTGAGTTTGTGTTGCATTTCTGCATTTGTGTTCATTGTATTCTTGTATTTTTGTATATTAGCACACTGAAACACATTCCTACCAGATGGTGGATGTGGCAATAAAAGCATTGGATTGGGCTGAATTGAAATTCGATGAGGAATCAATAAAAGAATGCAGCAGCAGTTCTGCATACTGTACGTGGACATGGTGTCCTGTACTGTCTTTCTCATGCAGTAGCAGAGCCCCTTACCTTCCAGGCAGTGCAGGAGAGGGGGAATCTCAGCCTGCCACACACACTCGAGTTTGGGGTGGATGCTGGAGCTGAGGACCCTCATCAGACCCAACGAGGGGGCGCCTCGACCCTGGCAGCGGAACGGGAAGGAGGCGTTGACCTGGGAAGAAACGGGCAGGAGGTCCAAACCGGCAAACTGACTCGCTGCAGCCTTCTACATTTCGGGAACATTTTTGTTTACTTACCAGCAGCCTCACCATGACCACATAGGGACTGGGAAGATTATCTGCAAGTGCAAAAAAAAATAAAAAAAATAAAACAGGGTTGGCAGGGTCATGCTCCAAACATAGCCTTCAGAGCGGGTCAGCCATTATATTCTCACTACACTCTACTGTTTATCCCGGTAGGTATGTTTGGCCTTTCTAATGAGTGAGGTGAGCTTATGGAATGGCAGGTACTGTTTTCATAACACTGGCACAGGTGATGCCATTTCTAAATATATTTGGATGCAGCAATAACCTGGACAGAGTCATAAAAAGTCCATGGGACTGTCCATGGGATGCCAATGCTGCATGCATTAATAAAGAACTTCTAAGAATAATTTCATCCCTGTAAAAATGTCTATTAATGACACATAACATATTCCATTCATAATCCATTTCAGAATCATAGATAAGCTAATAAAAGGCATTTTTGTTTGAATCAATGTATTCTCTTGTGCAGCCAACCCAATATATCCCTGACTCACATGCAATGCCTCGGTAAACAACATCACAACACGTTAGCGTCTGAAAAGGCAGCAAAAAGGCAGATTATTTCTGCTGATGAAAAACCATTACCTGTTCTATCAGCATGACTAAATATGAAAATGACAAGTCACAGCCCTAAACCTCTCCCAGACTACTGTCAAAACCTCCCAATGAAAGGGACACAATCATGCAAAAGGAGGCACATCAAACATGAGAGTGAACCAGATTGAGCACATCAAAAACGTGAAGGAATAACCTAATCTTCCAAAATTGGACACGTTTATCAAAAAGAAATGTTACTTATTACCAAACTGTATAATGACATGAGTGAAAATTGTCAATTAATATATTGAATATTCAACTGTAAATGTATGAAAAATGTATTAATGTTACATTTTATTATTAGGTTGAGTAGACAGTGCTGTCATGTTGCCAATCCATTTAGCAAAGTTCAGATACAGCATGGTTCCTGTGCTAGAATAGAGTGAGTATGCCAGTTATAATGTGCAATACTGAAACTACCATATGCTGTTAAAAGCTAGAAACTATGACTGCTGATATTACAATAAAGAAATACCTGCTAATTATTAACACATTTTCTTCACACAAATATGATTTTTGCACATCCCTTCTATGAATATGCCACTTATAAGAATACAATCCAGGACAGATGCTATCGTTACAAGTGGATTTCACTCTATAATGAATCATTTTCACACATTCACAGACATTAGAAACATAGTCTAGATGAGGCAACCATCTGCAATGAACACAAAATATCTGTTTATTACAAATATCTGAGGTGTCACTGAAAGCATCCCGGGGAGGAGTTAAATCCGACAGTGACAGCCTGATCCCAGCAGCATTTTTATTTCCCTCTCAACAGACGAAAGGTCCCTGTTGATATGAAACTTTACTCAGCACGAAAAAGAAGAGCTGGCTTAAATCATTCAAGTAAGCCTGTCCCTACCTCTCTAAAACCAGTTTATATCAAATTCCAAGAATATAGTATAGAGTGGCATGAGCAGAAAATATAATTTCATGCAAAGGAACTACAGGGAATTTCATGCAGCCAAAGAGTATCAGCAGCGTTTTGTCGGTGTTGGCATGACTGCATTATTTTAAAATCCGTAACATTCTCAATCTTAATTCAGTCTAATGTTCGCCTTGGCATCATAATTCATTTCTGGGATTCATTCATATAATAAATAAATGTGTATGACTTGTTAAACCACCAATAATTACCAGCTAAACAGCCAATAAAATTTCACAAAACCTTCTACTGTATGTCGAAAATCTATGCCTGTTTTGACCTACCGCCACTAGATCTGGGCACACAAGCCCCTCTTCCTGCACACCAGTGTCATCACATGACCTTTAACGTTTGCCCACATTCGGCACTTCAATCTTGTATGTCCAATCATCCAATCATAACCATCCCTTCACTGAGAGACTAGCGCATTAGCATGCACAGCCTCTGAAACACGTTTGGTGCTGCTTTTCAAGTGTGCAATCTGCCAGCTCCCACAGCTACTGCAGTGTGATAAGGCGCAGCTGACGCAGCCAACGCAAGCAGGGGAGGAGACAGCTGCTGCTAATGAACTGAGGCCTGCCCTCCTTCCACGGGCGATGCCACAGCCAATTGCACGTCGCCACATGCTAACTCCAGGCAACAGCAGTCACTTTCGTGGGACGTGCAACCTTGAGCACTGAAGTCGACGATGGAGCCGGGTTCCAGGACAGCTTTCTTCTTGTCGGCGAGCAGGATCAGGCTCTTGCACAGAGGAGTGGAGGCGTCGGTGTACTGAGCCTGGGTCAGATAGCAGAACAGAGAAGGCCAAAGAACCTGGGGAGAGAGGGGACACAAGAACACAAGACACAACGGCATGGACCTGTGCTCCAGCCACCTCCTGGACCAGGCCCCTGTTTAAGCCACGTGTGCCAACATTCCAGCAAGTTGGTTGGCTCTGTATTCTTAGCAGAGAAGGTCCTCTTTGTGCCAATGCTGAAGTGGTGGTGAACAGAATATCCATAGCTAGTAGGGCAAGAATTCAGACAATACAGTACATAAATAAGGAAGTACAGACGATAGAGAAGTCAGGACCTTATCATTTTTGTACAGAGAATATGTACAAATTTGTACAAAGAATATGTGCGATGCATCATCACAGAAAAAAACAGGGTGCCTAATCAGGCCGGCAACAGCAGAACGCAAAAATGATACATTTGTGAAGATCTATTCAGACTACTTTGCTTTGCCATTTTTAAGCAGCCTTCTCTGGATTAACCACAGAAATGACTGCCGGTGCCTCCCGAAAAATTCCTTGTCCGACAAGATGAAAATGTGTTTGGGTTGGTAGCCGCACAGGAAAAACAGTAAAACGAATCTGTACTGTAAGCAAATCAAAAGTAGCCTGGCTGTGAAGCTGAGATCATATGATGGTTATTTACGGGTGAGTCTTTTCCCCACCAAGGGGGGGAATTATTTTTTCCATCAAGACACGTCTGGATCGAGACGACAAGGGCTTACAGCCAATCCGATGTTGGTTGCTGGTCTTGGGAGAGGTATTTTATACACAAATACTAGAACATAAATATCCCTGTCACACTTATAAAAGTTGCAAGTCCCGAAGGGCTTATTGGCTCAGTTACATTATAACAGTAGCCTTCTAACAGAAGAATTGTATTTGAAAATAACTTCAAATCAAAAATATCTGTGAAACTCCCAGACCCTGCGGAATAACTGTTTTTTTGTCACTTATGGTTCAGCGTTCACCGCCTGACATAATGTGAGAAATCACATGAAGCCAAATTAGCGCTAAGCTTTCCCACGCGGAGGCAGATTGAGACGCAGCCCTTCTGACACAAACAGCAGCCCTACACGGCGCTAACCCTTCAGCGCTGCACTGGAGCAGAAGCACGATGCGCACCGCGTCGGAGGCGGCGGGAGCAGGTGAGAATTGCTCTGAAGCGGCCGGGCGGAGCGCGGGCGCGGTTCACGGATCGCGCCTCGTCAGAGCCGACGCGAGGCCGCAACAGGCCTCATTACGAGCCGAAAAATATTTACGACGGCGAGAGCTCGGCTTAATAAAAACAGCACGATTCCCCACGGTCGGCCGCTACGCTACCCGGAATGCAGCGGGAAGGCGACGCGTACAGTTGAGGCTCGGGCATAATACCGGGCTACGGTTGCGGGGGTGGATGATTAATGCGAACTGTCAGCAGCATAATGACTTCTGGTCATCGGTGACGTAGGGGAAATGATTACGGTGCAGAAAAGAGGAGGGCAAACACCTTCCGAAGGATGCTACTTCCAGGAGGGAGAGAGAGAAATGCCTGGCTGAAAAAGAAACCCTTACAAAAATGTTACAGATATAAATATGTGGTAAAACATTTATGAGGAGGACTACATTATTCGACTCAACGAAGCTCATCAATTATTGATTTTTGCAACGCACGTGTTCGGTGTTATATGAAGAGGCGGGGCTTACGTCAGTCAGGCGGTCCACGGTGGTGGTGAAGAGGTGCAGCATGTTCGCGCACATGTTCCGCAGCGCCTCATTGGTCACATCCTCCTGGTCAGGGGGCCGACACCCATGCTGAGACAGTAACACACAGAAGGAGAGGGAGACAAAGAAGATTTGGATAATACCATTAGTTAAACCAAGGATATTCTCTCAGAAGTGGAAAGTCCAGTGGTCAGAACATAAAAGTACTGCCAAGTGTTTTCTTTCATCCACTCAGTCAGGTAATTTCACTAATTAGCTTCCACTACTAATTACTCCTCTACCTGGATTTTTCACCTCTGCATTCTATAATTATATATTGTTCTACACAGAAAAATGTTCAGTGTTACAATGACTCTTACAGTGTACATATGGTCCTTGTTGGTCAGAGCTGAATTAACACTGTACATTTTACTGTGTACAATCATCTTCCAAAACAAGACAGAACAAGCACAGTCCAAAGGAGGGAGGGTGGATGTACCTGGGAGGTGTCAGGAAGAGCACAGTGCAGGATGATGAACCTCACCAGCAGATCCCCTCCCTCCAGTTCCAGGTATCCATGATGAGCCATGGCACTGACCACCTGAACAAACATCTTCTTCACCTGCAGGGGGCAGTGTGACACACAGCCTGTTTACAGCTGAGCTCAAAATCAGAAAAGGACTCACAGCAGCCTGTGTCTGCCATTGATTGGTGTTCTCCACAAGGTCCACACAGATCAAAGTGCCTGCATCTGGGGACTTCTCAATGAGTACACTTGCAGCAACAGCAAACAAAATCTAGAATGCACTCATTGAATGGAATCGCAATTATTGAGCAAGTCATTTAAAATACTCTGAAAAACAATTTAGGAATAACCTTCACAATGTCAAATAAATCAAAGTATTTGTTATACATGAAAAAAAATGCTATAAATCAAGCAACAAATTCCAGTATAAATGAGCAACAGAAGTTCCTATTGCAAATATACAGTGTATTACAAGCTGCCAAGGTGACTGTTGCTGTGGGTTTATACATGGCCCTGTAACAAGCTTAATAGTTTAAAATTCATCTCTATCCCCACTTCAGCTGATGTGAGGTGACCATTCGACTGCAAAATGGCTCTCATGCATTACCTAACTCACCTTCACTGATAAGCACACTGATACCCTTGAAAGGCACTAATTTGTCACACCGAGTCAAGCTTCACCTTGTTGCTACGATCGAGCATCGGCTGCCGTACGCTGTTGAGAATAAGAAGCTTCTTGGATTCCATGACAGAACCTAAAATGAAATGTTTTATTCAGGTATTTTATCACACAGAAAAAGTAAAACTTATTTCACACCTTTGCCCTGTATAAGCCTGAGGTGGGTTCCCCTGGCCCTGGAGCGCTACAAATCTGAACCTTTTTCAGAAGAGGCGAGTACTAATCAAATCAATCGTGTGCTACGTACAATCAGTTTTTTGTTATTTACAGTCCTGGGGAATAAAATGTACAGAATATGGGAACAGCAGAGATATTCTGGAAACTCTGAGGTAAATTTGCTAAACTAGAGAGTAAAAACTCAGTGTGCGGTTCTTTGGTCTTACTGGAAGTGTTGATGAGGTGCTTCAGCACTGCTAGGGTTCCGAGACGGTTGCGCTCACTCCTGACCTCCAGCTTCTGAATGACGAACGGTATCACGCGCTCTGAGAAAGTGTTGGCTAGAATGGGGAAGAATGAGATAAAATTGTAGAAGGTTCAACAGCTTACATATAAATATTCTCAACACCAGCCTAACAGAATACAAGAACTGTCAGCTAGACACACACTACTGCTAAATATAAATGTGCTTCAAAAAAAATTATAGCTTCTCCACAGTGCACTGAATACTTGCAGAATTTTGGTGAAGTGATCAAAAAATCCAATCAAAAATTACATAATAAAGTCATTTCAATTTATCCGAACATATATCTAAAATATTAGAAAACATGATGAAAAATTACGACAAATTAATTATTTACACAGTAACCCTCCATAAATACTAAATCACATCGATGGCCTTTCCTTGTTCCTGTGCTTTACATGACAGAAGCACCTATTTCCCAACATAATCTGCACCTCAACTACATTTCGGCTCCATTTAAAACCTCATTATCAATCGTTTCTCAGCACATGACTGGTGGACTACATCTGATTTCAACTGACTCTGACTCATAGTACAAAATTTAGGTTATAGCACATACCAATCAAATAACTCAAATAGTCAGAGGACCCAAGTACTACTGAAGTTTTTTATGTCATCTATTTTTTAAAACTTTGTGTTACCATTTCAGAACTCAAACCAAAGACACATTAAGTTAAGTGGCCACATCGTCACACAGACAGTTTAAGCAGGGAGTAACTCAAGCGTGACATTTTCTGTCATTTTATTTTGGTTTAGTTTGCGGGACAGTGTACCCCCCAGTACCCAAGAGTTTATTTTGTGTTTTTGAATTTTAGTATTGTATTCCTGCCTTCCAATGACACATAAATCCCACTCACCCAGAAACGTGAAGCATCTCAAGACCTCATTGTGGTTCTTAAGAGTTGATGGGTTCCTACAGTCCACAGACATGCATACCTAAAACAATACAATAACAGCACTTATGATTACTAGTAGCAACAACTTGAAACAATGTGGTTACATTGCTGTGTAATACTGCAGCAACAGAAGAATATTAAACCTATTCTTATTTCCAACCAACCATCCATCAGCAAGCCACATGTTACCTGGTGATACAGTGTGAACATGATGCCATCAATCTGAGTCTCCAGAAACCGGCTGTCAGTTCTCATGGAAGCTTCCAGAATCTGACACAGGCTCTGAGGGAAGACACATAACATTCATGCTCATCAGATGCTGATTTCCTAAGAATGAACTAAAAGAGAACAACAGCACAGAGAGTCTGGGAAAATCAACAAATACAGCTCCAAAGAGCATATTACATCTGCACTGAAATAGTTTACCTTTCTAATACAGTACAAATGGAAAACTTGAAAAGACAAAATGTAAAAACTTCTCTCAGTCCAAGATTCCACTGTGTACTTTGTAGGCCCAAAGGCTTCCAGGTTTAATCCCTTTCTAGATCGCTACTGGTGTCCTTTGTTTTTTACCGGACATGTATTACCCTTGTCAGAAATTCTCTATTGCAATCCTCAAGAACAACAATTTTGCAAATTTCCATTCTGTGGCTATCTGGGCTGACAGTTCACCAAACCCATGCCCACATGGGAAAAAAATAAAAGGAGGAACACAGAGGAATAGCACATGTGTTTGGGTCAAATGGACCACCGAAGAAGGAAGGCCCACCTTGCTGATGATGTAATGCTCTGAGTTCTTCTTGTAGAGAGAAAGGACTGCGGGAATCAGCTTGGGAAGCAGCTCCTCCAACTTATCTTGAGCCAACAGTAGACTCATGGACCCCAGGGCACTAGTGACAGTCAGCTTCAGCTGTGCCAGTTATCACAGGGAACATGTGACAGTCAACCTCAGCAGTGCCTAATATGACAGATTATACGACATACTGATGGACATCTTCTCAACATAGGTAGCTACAAGGACTATCACCCCATTCAGAGTTTTTTGGGGCAATTTTAGGTTTTAATTTCACTTAATTATATACAGTTCAGGCCAAAGGTTTACATACACCTAGGCTAAAGATATTCAAACTCAGTTTTTCACAACTCCGCACATTTCATGTTACCATACATTTCTTTTGGCAAGTCAATTAGGGCATCTACTTTGTTCACATCAGAGGTAATTTTAAAACAATCGAATAGGCACAGATTTATTTAAGCTTTAATTATACTATATCAGAATTCCAGTAAAAGTTTACATACACCAAGTTGACTGTCTCTTTAAACAGCCTAGAAGATTCCAGAAATTAATTTAATGACTTTTTAAAAGCTTCTGATTAGCCAATTGTCACAATTAGGAGTTAATTGGCACCTGTGGATGTATTTAAGGCCTACCTATAGAGCCACTGCCTCTTTGCCCTTGATACCATGGGAAAATCCAAGCAACTCAGCCAAGACCTCAGAAAATAACTGTGGACCTCCACAAGTCTGGATCCTCCTCAGGAGCAATTTCCAAACAACGGAAGGTACCAAGAGCATCTGTACAAACATTTGTATGCAAATATAAAAATATTGGGACCGCACAGACACTGCATCATTCAGGAAGGAGGCACAAATTAACTCCCAGGGCAGAACAAACTTTGGTCCGAAAGGTTCAACTGAACCCCAAAACAACAGCAAAGGAACTGGTGAAGGAGTTGGAGGCATCAAGTACCGAAGTATCTACACCCACCACTAACAGAATCCTACATAGCCATGGCCTGAAAGGCTGTCGCGCAAGGAAGAAGCCCCTACTCCAAGACCGGCATAAAAAAAGCCAGAATGAAGTTTGCAGGTGATCACCAGGACGAAGACCTAGCTTTTGGAGGAGTGTTCTCTGGTCAAATGAAACAAAAATTGAACTTTTTGGCCATAATGATGACCACTATGTATGGAGGAAAAAGGGTGAGACTTTTAATCTGAAGAACACCATCCCAACTATGAAGCATGGGGGGGGCAGCATCATGTTGTGGGGGTGTTTTGCTGGAAAAGGGACTGGTGCACTTCAGAAAATAGATGGCATGAGGAAGGAGGATTATCTAGAAATACAGAAGCAACACCTGAAGACATCAGCTATAAAGTTAAAACTTGGTCGCAACTGGGACAATAATCTTAAGGATACCTCCAAAGTTGTAACAAAAAGGCTTAAAGACAACAAAGTGAAAGTATTGGAGTGGCCATCACAAAGCCCTGACCTGAATCACATAGGAAATTTGTGGACTGAACTGAAAAAAAATGTCCAAGCAAGGAGGCCCACAACCCTGACTGTTACACCAGTTCTGTCAAGAGGAATGGGCAAAAATTCCAGCAAAATATTTTGAGAAGCTTGTGGAAGGCTACTTCAAGCGTTTGATTCAAGTTAAGCAATTTAAAGGCAATGCCACCAAATACTAACAAAGTGTATGTAAACTTTTGACCCAATGAAAATCTGATATAGTACATAAAAGCTGAAATAAATCAGTCTCTTAGCTATTATTTTGAAATTGCCTCTTTTGGAAATAATGTAGATAACCTAATTGTTAGATAACCATGTTACCATACACAGGAAATGTATGGTAACATGAAACGTGTGGAGTTGTGAAAAATTGAGTTTGAATGTCTTTAGCTTAGGTGTATGTAAACATTTGGCCTCAACTGTACCACTTTTGAATTTTGAACAGTGATTATAGTACCATCTCCCTGCTTGCAACTTCCTACAAGACACAGATGAGCATATATGTCTTCCTGAATGTGTACAGCCAGCCGACAATTCTGTTCAACTGCACAGCCATCAGATGTCCCTATCACAGTCACAGATTAACAATGAGGGAAAACCCTTTCGTTTCCTGTCTTAAAATCAAAGCATACCAACAAGATTACTGTTACATATAAAAAATAGAAAAGCTTCAAAAAAAAAGATTTAAAATAAGATCATGGACCAGATTTCACATGGTGCTTTTACTTCTAATAAGAGGCTTCAAACTCATTCATAGATTAGTGACAATAACCTATTTCGAAATTCGGTCAGGCATCACAGGCAGTCAGCCATTAGCTGTTACAGTTCCAGATTTGAATCCAGGGAAAGCGTGCATTTTGCGCATTTCTCCACCCCAGTCAGGAATCTCCAGAGACTACAGCAAAGTGTTGTGCCGTGCCTTGACCCAATTGCACGGGTCAGCCTGCTACTTCAATAAGGGAGAACAGGACACACAGAGCGTCTTTCAGGCCTAACAATGACGTAGTTGTTGAGGTGGACAAATTGAATTAAGAGAGAAATCGGACTCCTACCATTTCTAATTTAGCATACCTTGGTCTCTTTGCTCTGCAGCCAGTTGCAGAAGAGGATGTCACAGGCAGCATAGATCTCAGCGGAGTAGGCGTCCTTCCTCACTGCAGGGTCTGGAGCCTTGTCCATATTGGCGAGGTAGTCCACAATGCTCTCGCTGAAGTGGTGCAGGGCTGCAACCAATAGCAGGGGCGAGACTGAAGAGATCTGTGCCTTCCCCCACAACATTCCCCTCAAGCATATCACGGAACATCTCTGACCTTACCGGACGAAAACACCCACTTCATGTTGTCCTGCCTCGTCATGCCCAGCATGGGCAGCATGGCCGTCAGGATGCTTCCCAGGAAAGGCACTGTGCCATACACTGGAAACCAAGTAAACACATAAGAGCCATGTACAGCTGAGGGATTTCATTGAATGAGCTCAAAAGGAGGCCAAAATGTAACCGGTTAATACATTTATGCATGCATTGTAAACTCCACATAATTACACGGGATGAAATTTATGCACAATGAAATCTCACATCGGCTTACGAGGTAGCACGCAAAATTCTCATTTGAAGAGAAAAAAGATTAAGTTGATCTCCACAGGCTGAAATACAAAACATTTGCATAATGCTTCCTCAAACAATGGGCTTTTAAACCACCAGAAGGAAGAGGCCCGTAACAGAACAGCTTTACCATAAACTTTTACTTTCACAATTATGACAACATCAATATTATTCATCACTCCTGCTTCATCGGCAAATAAACTGAGAACTGTCCTGGATATTCTTCTACAAAAATATACTGGCCCATAATTGTAGTGTAGTGTTTGATTTATTATCTGAAGACGATTTGGCAGTTATTGGAGCTGAATCATTGCTTACCATTGGAGTAAGAAAGATTAGCTAATGTTTGCACCACAAAGAAATGAGGGGGATGCCCAGGCTGGAATTTACTAAGGACCTCCTCCATGACGTCCTTGATGTATCTGTCGCCTACAGCAACCAAAATATTGCTGGCTGCCTGCTGCCAGTCCGGCACTATTTCCTGGGTATAAAAATTATGATGAACATTTCAATATTATTAGCATTTGACCATGAACCACAATGAGAATGTCTAGATACTGAACATAACATACACTTCCCATTGAGCACAAGCCCAAACCTAGAATCAAAACGTCTAGAGGGGTGGAAATCTAGGATGAGACACGTTTTGACATAAAGCTCAAATTAGCTCCAATTTAGCTCAGGTTTTACCCGGATATACCCCTGACTATGTCCCATTAGCTAGAAAACTTTCACTTTTCAACCAAATGGGTTTTCACCAATCATCTAGATTGTATATACCTGAGCTAATTAAAGTTAACCAGAGCTTATCAAAACATCTCTCAACCTAGATGTCCACCCCTCTAGACATCTAGTTTCAATCTAGATTTGGTCTTGTGCTCACTGGGTTATTTTTCCTTCAAAGACATTTTCAAACCGTTATTGTTATGAAGTACTAATGCAAATATAAAAATTTCAAAACAGAAATGATAAAAAATGGTTATAAACAAAAAAAAGCAGCAGAGAAGCATTATTTTAAATCAGCTATTTTCAAAAATAGCAGTGCATAAAGAGGACGTCATACACGCCACCATACACCATTTTTGGAGTGTTGTTCTGTTTGGTTGTACAAAGTAATACATACCTATTTAAGTCATGTAATATAAAGTAAGCACGGGTGTATTTTGGCACACTTTTTAAACAAATAAAACATATGCATGTGATTATTACACTTATTAAACACATATTAAGAGCCACCCTTACCTTTGATCTAGTCATTTCTTCTGAAGCCAGGTGAATGAGACTCTTGATCTTAGGATAGCTTATCTCACCAATCTTACTCTTTACCACCAGCTCAATGGTCTGCAGCAGAACTACTCGATGTCCAACTTCAAGCTGCCCACAAGAGAACAAGCATAAGGTACAAAATATACATGAGGAAAATGATAGATGATATGATAGAGGAAATGCCAAAGTTAGAAGAACAGCAAGGTCAACTAACAATTCTTTATAGCAGTGATCTTGTCAAACAAGCAATCACCACCTGTCCGTTGTAAACTTGACATTAATGATAGTAATTCTACATTAACATTGGAATGGCCAGTGAAATCTTCACATTTCCTGAGATCTTCACTATGGTTGGACTGGAAAAGCCACTAAATTTCTGTGCTCTTCTGCAAATTTTCTGTTTTTTCTTTTATCACAGATTGGATTAAAGTACATTTAAACTGGCCAGTAAACCAACTCCTTAACCACATAATAAAAATGTGTGGCTCTGACCGTGTCTGATGGGGAAAGCAGGTTAGGGGTCAGTGCCTTCTGACCTTGGAATGCTGTATGAGGTAATCCTGGCACATGGACAGGATCTTGGCAGTCCTCCGCTTCCCCAAGGCCAGCAGCGACTTCCTGACCTGTTCACGGACTGCGGGGTCGCTGTCATCGGCTGCATCCATCAGAGCCAGAGAAGCCCCTGAGAGAAACAACAGATCAGAAGCAAGAAAAGCACAGGTGGCACTTATAAAGATGCAATACTTCACACTTGCAAGCTATTGGTCAAAACTGTGTCTGATCCAAAGGAAGGAGGTAAATCTTTGAAATCACTTTTCATATTCTGAAGCCAATAGCACCACAGTGATGACCTAATCCAATATGTAAAAAATGTGCCCAAAATACAATATGTACAGCTCTTACATATATTGTAGTATAGTAGGAACACGGTAATATACATTAGGGGAGGATTACGGACCATTCTTTAATTTTTTATTCTTTTTTTAAAGCCACATAGGAAAAACAAAGCAGAAAACCTGAATATGCTTCCCCTTGTCACTTAATATAATTACATTGTATTTCGAATTTTAAAAAGCTAGAGATCTGAGGGGAATTCTGCTGAAAATGGTATTCCACAGCATCTAAAGCAACTCGTGGATTCCATAGAGGAAGCAAGGAAAAGTGTGTTACTCACGTGCTACATCCGACTCTTCCATGGTTCCTGTAGAGGCCTGAAGTGGATGTTCAGGAATACATCTGGTGACCTTGGAGTCAGAAACTCAGTCTTCAAGTCTAGACAACGGAAAGAATGGGAAACTCAAGGAAACTAAAAGGCCGCGTTCCTTCGTCGATGCAAGGACTGTAGAAAGCTGGCAAGCTTTCTTTTGTCATGAAATAATCTGGATAAAATCATGCCTCATATCTTTGCAGACACATATTTTAATGTGCCTGTTTTCTTACAGCAAAATACCTTGAAGAACTTTTCTTCCTCTCTGTTGTTGGATTTATCAAGACTGTTGCTGTTAGCCATGCATGGAATCGTGGAATGCAGTGCAGAAATCTAGTTAATCCTTTACACGGCTGTCTTTATGTACTAGTGTAGTCACATTTTCTCTTAAAGATAAAAATAGATCCACAGTAAAGCTAACATAAAACTAAAAGCAGAATGTTAACGAATCGATACAATGTGGAAAGTAAACGTCAAGATTGGCAGTCTACAAACTTTTTTTATTTCATTCGAATACACTTCTCATAAATAACATTCAGTAGTTGGACACCTTTGCCTTATAATCGGAGGCTACATCGGTATTCGACTGCATCCCATACCCACACAGTGCAGCTGCAGCGCATGACAGAAATGTCCAGTCTTGTACAGCGGTTCTTCGAAAACACTAAACGAGAACTTTTGACAAATCGGCTATTTGTAGTCTGACGTTGACAGTCCGGTATTGTCTTCAAACTCTCCCATGCTTTTCTCCCGTTCAAAGTTGGTACAGAGTGTTTATGCTTGAATCATGGAATGTAAACTTACCTTTGCCGACGTTTTTCTGAATTGCATTTAACCCAAATCATGCAGAGAGTTGACCCAACTTAAATTAAAGGTAATGTGTATTTCGCACGTTTTTAAAATTATTGTGTCATATCCCTGGCAGGAGCCATGTGGTGAAGTAGAGGAAGCTGTTAAATCGATACAAACGCTGGATCGCGCGCTTCGAGTCAACAACTCATACTCAGGGTAGGCGTGTCAACGCCGCCTTACCATGCGTATTGAAATACCCCAGTGAAATTTTGATAGTTATGGAAAATATTCATAATTTTACTGACCTGGAAAATACAAAAGGTATTGATACTAGTATTATACTCTCATATAAACTCAATAAGTGTCATAAACTCAGAATGTTCACTTAGAAGTTGTTTTTACAAGTTAGCATTGTAATAAATAGGTTAATGTAATAATACAACGGAAACTGATATTTAATAATTTTATTTAAAACATATATTTAAAATATATTTAACATACACTGTGGTACAAAATAATGTTTAAATACATTTAGTTATCTAAATACACAAATACATTTAGCTATATAAATGAATTTAGCCATTTATTCACAACATACAAAAATATCCTATTTACTTTATACAACATATAAAATGCAAGTAAAGCAAAGCTTTGGAAACAAGGACGTTTGTCACTATGAACACAGCCATAATCTACACGCATAAAACAAGCTGCACCTAATATTTTTTCCTTCTGTTAATGTCCCATTAGTTTCACCTGGTCCGTATAATTTCTTGTGTGGCAAAACGGATGATTTCGTTGAAATCAAACTGAATGTATTTCCTCCAGTATCGTCTGTCTCGGCCAAATGTTTGTGCAGGATAACAGGGACTTCCTGCAGACGAAAAATCAAAAGCAGAGGAGAGGGTGAGCAAGACCAAAATGCACAGATCACAAATAAGCTCCAAGCTGGGAAAAAACTTAAAGCTAACTCCTCTTTGACCGTATATTGTGGAATAGACGACACTCCCCTGGGTTCAAGCTATGGTTGACCTTCTGTGGAAAGCAGGTCTGACAATGCACGAGACAGAGTATCTGTCTCATGCCAAAATGCAGAACAATGCATTTCAGACACCTGTCTCATTACTGAAGAATATTCAGGGAATTTGAGAAAGTACAGGCAAGAACACATTCTTTATCAAAGCACTTGCTGCTAGCCACCACTTTGAACTGCACACTTTGAAGTCCAACAGTTGAATCACTGCAGTGATTGCATTTGAGGATTGCACTTCATGCTGCAGCTGTGCAATCATCTTTTGACCAACAATCTTGTGGTCGATATTTTAATGATTAAAAAATGGCACTACTGATTATCCTTTGATTAAAATGACACAATGTTATGTACAGCTGTTAATATCAAAATTAATTACTGACACGTGTTCCTTGGCTTAAATAAACAGACAAACCGATTCCGTGGAAAATCCTGGCCACAGCTCGGCCAGAGAACTTCTCATCGCTGCGGCAGGACAGGAAGCTCCGGATGTCCGCCCGAATCTGGTCCTCCCAGTCCTTAAGCTGAAAATGCACCGGCACATTACCTTAGCACAACACAACTCACAGGGCTGTAGGCTTACTTCCTGGGACAGAAGCACTGGTGCTAGCAAGCTCAAAAATGTAGAAGCTCACTGAAACATTTACTAACACACAGGTACGGCTGTAAATTCGTTTTACCCAGTAAGGATGGTAACATTACATTATTTCTGTAAATTAGGACAAAACAATATCAACAAGGCTGTCCTCTCCCAGTCACACCTGTACTGGCTTCCCGATGGCTGAACGAACATCCAATTAAGGTCGGGACAGTAGAATAATCGACTAGATGCAGACTGAAGACTCACCTCTTCAGACTGCATCTCAATTCCCCTCCCACCCCCACTCCCCATCACTCCTACCTTTTGTGTTAGTTCAGGTTATGTTTTTTATGGTGTTAGATTCTTCATCTGTATGTGTTCAGGATTTGTATTTTGGGTACTCTCTTAGTGTATTTACTTTCCATTTGCACTTTAGATAAGTTACATATATACTTGATGTGAAGTGAGAATGTTGTGAGTCAGATCTGGCACCATCATGGATGTAAACCCCTATGTACGCATATCCTCTTCCACAGCAAGTCACTCGTTATAAGAGCGCTCCTGTGGTTGTTGTAGCTGCATAGAGGTGCCAATAATGACCATTTGACATTTGCCGTTTGTTACATCATAATGACGTAAGCACTTTTATGGCATAATTTCTTAAATGCTGTACTCTTCTGGCAAGGTCCGAAATACATTTCCCTTGATGCATTGCTCTGATAAGGGGTGCAATCAAGCTGGGTGTGAATGTAAATTTTAAAAGTAAACTACAGGCAGCTAACAACGTTGGGGTATATTTCCTGAGAGCTGTAGTAATGGCATTGTTGCTGCACAACTGTGACTTCACAAGTATGTTCCTAGAGAATATTACCCAGTCATAAATAGCAGCAGATGAGTCGCACAGTACAGCTCTGGCCCACAGTCTAAGGGGAAGCAGTAGGGCTAAACGCTCTGTAGGACCCAGTGCTCAGCTACCCACCTTATACTTATTCAGCACCTCATCGTCCTCCTCCTCATCCTCATGGTACTCGTTACTCAGGTCCAGGTCCCTCTTCTTATCGAAGTAGTCCCTCAGCAGCTCCTTCAGCATTAGACTTCGGCGTTCGTCCATCTCATCAGTGCAAAAGCTGCAATTTCGATATGCAACACTGGACAGGAAAAAAAAAACAAAGAAATATTTTCTAGATGTGATCAACAGGAAGGGCTGTGGTTGGTAAGATGGGCACTGTAATTTTTCACAAATGTGAGGCTGTGAAGCAGGCCAAAGTGAAAAAGGTGATTTCCCCCCTCATCTGCAGAAGGCTCTGAAGCAGGTCTTAATGAGTGAGATGATTTCCCCCCCTTACCTGCGGACGGCTTTGAAGCAGGCCTTCGTAAGTCCGGTGATTTCCCCCTTACCTGCGGAAGGCTTTGAAGCAGGCCTTAGTGAGTCCGGTGATTTCCCCCTTACCTGCGGAAGGCTTTGAAGCAGGCCTTGAGCTGGTAAAGCTGGGTTTTCTCCTGGGCTTGGACCCGCCTGTGCAGGAACTCGCACACGGCATCCATCTCGTCTGCCGTCAAGTCTCCATAGGAACGGAAGTAGAATGACAGGCTGGAGAACTCTACCAGGACTCCACTCTTTCCAGTGCCCCCAAACATCCCTGTGCAAACATAACCGCAAGAGAAGGACACCAGTGTTCAGCTTCAGAGTGCAAATCTCTATTCATCTGCCATTATTGCTGCATTTGAACACATTATTGCCCACTTGCCGCCCTAATTCAGGTTGACTTGTACAGCTAAATGAAATGTCCCCCCTGTTCCCAACACTTAGAAGGACCTGGTTGTTATGTCCAGTTCCCTTACCACTGCACTACACCATGAGCCTCTCCCAAACAGCCAAAGGCAAGCTTCCTCACCCCTCTCTGTGCTCCACTGGAGCTGCCTCAGGCCCCTCTTAACCAGGGGCAGCTGCCAGCCCATAGTGTCCGCCAGCTCCACCACGTCGAACTCCAGCGAGTCGCACGTCTCCACCCTCTCCCCCGCCATCCGCTTCCGGGCCAGAGCCACAGCCACGGGGGGGCAGCTGCAAACGCGCGCAAACACACAAATAAAATGAACTCATGTCCACCAACAAACCACAAAGAAGTCATGGCATTCTTTTCAAATAAGTGCACTGCCGAGAGAACACTTGTTGAGAACATTATCACGTATTGAGAACATTATCATTTATTATCTGTTGACCCGGTGACCAGGACTATGTTCTTACATGCTCGCAGCATATTTCTGGTTTTAACACACTAGGAGTATACACATTCATTTTACACACAGGTAGCATGTACATGCATTTTTACATGCTGGGAGTGCAGTGCATACATGTTTTGACATACATACACCTGCAGTAATTGACATACAGGGGGTACACGTGCAGTATTTGACGTACAGGGGGTACACGTGCAGTATTTGACGTACAGGGGGTACACATGTAGTATTTGGCGTACAGGGGGTACACGTGTAGTATTTGGCGTACAGGGGGTACACGTGTAGTATTTGAAATACAGGAGGTATATGTGTAGTATTTGACGTACAGGGGGTACACATGTAGTATTTGGCATACAGGGGGTACACGTGCAGTATTTGACATACAGGGGGTACACGTGTAGTATTTGGCGTACAGGGGGTACACGTGTAGTATTTGACATACAGGGGGTACACGTGTAGTATTCGACGTACGGGGGTACACGTGTAGTATTTGGCGTACAGGGGGTACACGTGTAGTATTTGACGTACATTCTGGTGAGTTTGCGAAGCTCCTGGGGGCCGCCGTAGGAGACCAGGCGGCAGGCAGACAGGGTGGGGTGCAGCAGCTCCACCCACTGCTGCGGGTGCAGCTCCAGGTAGCACAGCAACGTCTCCAAGCCTGAGGGAGACGGAACAGCACAGGTTTAGTCTTCTTATTTAAGAAAGTGGACTCACAAATACATATACTTGAAAAGTATATTAAAAATGACAATTATAGCAAAAAGTGTTATTCACGTAATTCTTTAAAGTGTACAGAATTGCATTTTTTAGCTTTAATGTTTTTTTTCTTCCACTCTCCTGGGTTTCCATATTTTCTAGAATAACAGATGGAAGAACAGGCGAGCCAACCTTCCTCGGTGATGTCCAGGGTCTCCACCGTCTCCTGTATAGGTATGGCTCTCTCGTGCGTGTGACACACACGGGGCGGCGGGCGGGGCGGCAGGACGTCCCCCTCGCCGCGCTCCTCGTCTGTCTGTCCGCCCCCCTCGCCGCGCTCCTCGTCCTTCTGTCCGCCCCCCTCGCCGCGCTCCTCGTCCGTCTGTCCGCCCCCCTCGCCGCGCTCCTCGTCCTTCTGTCCGCCCCCCTCGCCGCGGTCTTCGTCTGTCTGTCCGTCCCCCTTGACGTGCTCTTCGTCCGTCTGTCCGTCCAGGCACAGCTGCTCCACGGAAGGCTCTTCCGGGCTGTTCCGCTCCCTCCCACCCCCCCTCTGCTCAGCACCCCCGGAGGGTCCACACCCCCCACCCTGCAGCCGATCCGCTGGCTCGTCAGACTCTTCCTCCTCTTGTTCGTCTTCCCTCCCTTCCCGTAGCTCCGCCTCCAGCTCCGGCCCTGGAGCCCCGCCCTCTGTCCGATGCCCACCCTGTTGCCGTGGGAGCCGTGCAGCTTCCTCGCAGTCTTCCATCAGCTCCATCATCTCGGCGTCATTCACCTCCCACGCCTAAATCAGCGACCAATAGAAACCACTCAGGAAGCGACATCACACATGGGGACATCTGCCACAGACTGAGGGTTGTCATTATCACAATTATGAAAAGATGGCTAAAGCGGTTAAAACAAACGGGCTAAAACAGGCTTTGAGAAGGGTGAGAGGGAAGTGAACCTTTTCCAGGCGTTTCTGGTGGATCTTTTTGCACTTGCAGGGGGGAAAGGCTTTCTGCACCAGCTTCTTAATGCTGAAGTAATCCACGGTGTCGGCATAGATGTGCCTGCGCAGCTCGTGCAGGTCTCCTCCCTGCATAGAAAAGGTCAGAGGTCACGACGTGAGCACCTCTGTTCCACTGAGATAAAAGGCACGACTCGTAGGTAACCAATGGCCACCACATAGCCTTTGAGGGAAGAGGTTAACCGCGAGACAGCGCGCGGTCTGTAAATACGGCCCGGCGGCTGACGGCGGCCCGGGACTCTCTCCCGGGGTCTCACCTCGGGGTCCAGGAAGAGGTGGCAGTGCGCGGGCAGGCCGTCGCGCCCCGCCCGCCCGATCTCCTGCACGTAGCTCTCGAAGCTCTTGGGCATGTTGTAGTGGACGACGCCGCGGACGTCCGACTTGTCCAGGCCCATGCCGAAGGCCACGGTGGCCACCACCAGCCGCAGCTCGCCGCACATGAAGTTGTTCTGGACCCGCCTCCTCTCCGCCGCGGACAGGCCCGCGTGGTAGGACTCCGCGATCCACTTCAGCGGCTTCCGGATCTTCTTCCGGGCTGCGGTCCAAAGTCGCACACATTCACTTAAAACACGACACACGTTTTCGATTTTTTTCTGATATGTATTTTCAAACACTGCCAATGGAATCGGTGCTTTATTGCATCCGTGCATTTAATAGTCTGACTTCTAATTAGTGCTTGAGTTCTGGTCTTGAGTTCCGTATATCTGCATTTTTTTTTCTTTATAACCTCATGTTTTAAAGTTCACTGGGTAAAATCTGCCCAAGAATACTGTCAATGTACAGTATGATTCTTTAGTCATGAACATGACCATTCATCTGCATATATGGACAAATCCAGGTGTACATTTATTCACAAGGCCCTCAGCCCTGTAAAAACCACTTTCTCCTCCAGAGCTGTGATTCCTGAGGACCTCCATGCAACATTCAAACAAGATGGCTACCAGGTCCTGGTATTCACCCAAACTGGCAAGTGGTGAGGTGAACCATCTCACTGCCCCGAGACGGTTCACCTCTTATCTCTTGAATGGCTCTTTAAAGGAGTGCCTCACGGCTGAGTCACTGGCCCCCTCCTGTTCTCCCTCCACATCAGATCGCTCCTCTCAGGGTTTTTCCTGACATTGTTATGTCAGTGATACTCCACTCTTTCACACCTTTACCCATCCGACTCACTCATTCTCTCAGGCCACCTGGCGTAGGTCACTGCATGCAGCGCATAGATTTATACCCAGATGATCAAACTCTCCAATACAGGCCTTTTCTACTTATCAGTAAAGCACCCTCCTCACTGAAATACTAGCCACACCCCCCTCCCACTCCCCAAACCCCATGTGAAGTCAGTAAATGAATTCTGCACACCTTCCCTCAACAACGTAAGAACAATAACTTAAAGAAAAAAAGCATACCCAGGGCTTTCTTTTTCTGACTAACGGGATTCTCCTCTGCCACTCCCTCCTCTTTTACGGCGGTCTCCCTCACTGTCACCCCCTGCAGGCAGGTCCGCAGCAGCGCAGAGATTCGGCTGGTCTCCTCTCGCCGGGTGCAGTACACGATAATGGAGTCCAAAGACCCAAAGCGTTCCCCTTTCAGCAAAGCCACCAGAGCCTGGCCCACAAACACAACACAGTTACCAATGGCAAAATACTGCATACTGCATCATATACATACAATAATGCCAACATTAATATGAAGGCAAATTAATTCCCTTAAAAACATTACTCCCAGCAGTAAAGTGGATGCCATTACCTCAAGATTATTATTCTATATTGGCTGTCTGAATGAAGCAACCTTTGAAGCAACAGTTACCCACTCACTGTCTTCAGCTCATTTAGCAATATATTAGGTGTTGTACAGGACCTTCTTAAAATCAAACCCTGTTGTGTTTTCCATGTTGTATATTTAGCAATAGAGCCAATAGACATGATTCATGTCTAATTTTAATCATATTTTATGGTTATTTTAATCAATGGTAAGAGTAACTCCTTTTATTCCTAAAATGTCTTGCATCGGTGATAATGCAGAGCTTGATAAGACAGAATAGTTTACGCTACTTCCAGTCTTACATCCTGTTGGGTTGACTGGTTATTAACTATGAGGTTTTTATCAGTATGAGGTTCCAGTATCTATAAAAAACACAGCTCTCTGGTCCATATTCACAAAGCTTTCCAGCGTACGAGTGCTGACCTGGGGTCAGTGACCAGGAACACTTGTCTTCGTGCCCTTACTGAAATGAACAGACTGAAGCTGACCTGAGATCAGTACCCTGAGAGGCTCAGTGAACGTGTGAGGAACGTGCCTGGTCCTTGTCGCGGTCGGTGGACACGGACAGCTGCAGGTTGAGCGGGACGGCGGCCGAGCGCACGGCGATGCCCTCCGGGTCGCGGATCTCCAGGTGCTGAGCGATGTCCAGCGCGGTGGACAGGGTGGCGGTGGCGGTGAGCCCCAGGAGACAGCGCACGCCCAGACGGTCCCTCAGCACCTGAGAGAGAGAGAGAGAGAGAGTGAGTGTGAGAGAAAGAGAGAGAGACAGAGAGACCCTTCACTCACACGACGGGGTGCACACAGAAACCATGTAACCTCAACAGATACGTTTACTTGAATCCTGGGATGTGCAGGCGCCTTAAAACACAGGACAAAACCAGAATCGGTTCACATGCAAACCATAAACTTCACCTATTTTGCAATGCCTAACTGTTTCTAGACCATAGTGTACTATTATGTCCTGTGAGCAGTTTGGAGTTTCCATATCCATCTAGCAACCTGTGCTTTGCCACTAGCAAACTCGCATAATTAGGCATAGAAATCAGATGGGGAGATTATGGCTAGAGGACAGCTCATCCTGTTAAGGTTCTAGTGCATGGACGGGTCCCACGGTCTGGTAATGAATCCAACCTATTTCTAGCGAACAAGCTTGCTTGCACACAGATGTTGCTGTTCATCATCTCCTATTACCCCATTCCAAAAGAACACAGCACAACACGGCAGACCGTTGATTTACTGAGCAGGACAGCAAGCAAAGTGAACTGCATCACTGTCCAGCGCCAGTGCATCACCAAGTCAGATGAGAGGAGAAAAACACAGTGGTCTAGGTTCTGACACTGTTCTGACAACTCAAAGCCAACTAAAGAGGCACGCGAGAGCGCAATGGGGAAACCCGCCATGCTGAAGCTCGCTCACCTTGCACAGCCTCAGGTAGCAGGGCCGGAAGTTGTGAGACCACTCGGACACGCAGTGGGCCTCGTCGATGCAGGCGAAGGCCACCGGGGGGAGCTGGTCAGCCGGAGGGAGGCAGGCAGACCCCGCGTGCCCCCCGCCCACCAGCGCCTCCGGGGACAGGAGCAGCACGTGGACCAGGCCTGCCTTCACCTAGGAGAGCACGCGGGCCCCCGGGGGCCGCAGCCAGATAATTACTACCAAAAGCACCCACTCACCGCGCAGACACGTTTAAGGAGGGAAATTCACGAAGCGAGCCAGCCTTGGCGGCGTTTCAGAAACGCGTTAAATGTTCTAAATCAACGGCAACAATCACAGGAACTGCAATAAAATGCCACGCCGCGTTGAATTTGATTTAAAAAATGCAGCTGTGTAATCGTAGTGTTTCAGATTTCGAAGGAAGGAAAAAAACCTTTTCGATGGCTGCCTCCCGCTGTTTCTTGGACATGTTGGAATGGATACAGGCGGCTTTAAGTTTTGGAGGGAGTCCAGACAACTTGGGGAGAGAAAGTATGTTACAAAACGATCAACGCTGTCCAAACATTTCTTTTCGGTAGGTCTAAAACTGTCAAAACCGAAAAATTCACTCAAAACAAACGCTGGATATGCAAGAAAACCAAGAAAACTGTGATCTGTAAATTATTTCACACTGAAAAAACTTTTTTTCCAGTCTCTGTTAAGGATGCCACTTTATCTCTGGTCTTCGTATCATGGGAAAAAAAGCCCACACCTGTGCCCTTCAAATAACATTTCAGTGACGCTTCTCCAAAAATACAGTAAGTTAAGCTCTGATTTCTTAGGGTACACCATCCATTCTGGTAATGATTTGTGTCTTACGTAGAGAGCAGTAGTCACTGAAATGTGAAAATGGCTTCCTGCAAAGCTGTGAAGTCTTGGCCATTCTACCTCAGCTGACAACTAACAAGTTCACACCATTTCCCTCTCACCACTATATATCCAATCAGACAGAGTAGACATATTCCGGAGCATTGCTTCTGTACCTAACACTGGGGGAAACAGATTCCATATCAAAGAGGAAAGCCGCTGTATGAAGTTACACAGCGCTGCATATTTTACAGTAATTCCTTTGCATCATGTCTCCAGGCAGAATTCAATCCCGCGAGAGTGCAGTCTACTTCTGGCGACAGTAACATGAAAGATGGCGACAGGCAGCGACTGAAGACACGACCGGGTCACCAGGCCCTGCGCGGAATCAAAGGTGCCGTTACCTGATCGTCCATCAGCGAGACCAAAGGGGACACCACCAACGCAATGCTCTTTGACCTTTTGGCATAGAGGTAGGCCGGGAGCTGGTAGCAAAGAGACTTCCCCATCCCAGTGGACAGGACTACCAGAGTAGACAGACCTAAGAGAAACACCCACAGTCACAATACAAAACACATGGTTAGGTCTACAGTGAAAACATTCCGAGTTCTGCCCCAGCTATTGTTAATAGCGGGGAATTCTGATTTGCTGGCTCAGTATGAATATTCAGTAAGGAACTGTGTAGATAATAGAACATCCGTAGCTAGGCAGCATTGATTTACAACGCACAAACATCATTTCAATTAGCTCATTACTGGTTGTTGTACAGTCTGACTCTAGTCAAGCAGAGAACCAGCACAAGCAAAGCTCCTGTACTTCAGTATATGAACAGATCCCATTATATTAAATCATAGTATTTCTTTGCAAAACAGATGCTCTTATGCAACAAAAACTTTGTTGTGCATATTATCCAAGTGTACTATTTTACATAATTAATTCAGGTTATGTACTTTGCTAGTTACAAGGATAGTTGCTTAAAGACCCAGTGCATCACTTTTTTCCATTTCATGTCATTTTAAAGCAAGCGGATAATACATTTAAATGTTAAATGAGAAAATAATAAACATCCATTTAAGTATGCCATTTATAAACAGGAGTGCAGGAGATTTTACATGGTGTGTCCAATCTATATAGATATCAACTCAAAAGTGCACTTCTCATTACACCACTGCTAGGTTAAAATGTAAATGCCATGTTAATTTCACAATAAGCATGGTCCTCAAATGACCAATACCAAAATTCCAATAACAAAAAAAAAGTATACAAACCATTGGTTTCAGAATAAACAAATGAAAATTCTAAACCTTAATAAATTAGTAATTAATAATATCATAGTAATTGGTTTCTTAGATTTGTATGAGTACCTATTGATGATTTCGATTGCACCACAGGTCTTTTAACCACTACAGCACACTTCACTGCCGTTTTCGTGGTGAATTCAGTTTGTTCACAACAAGCTAACTCCAGCATTTCAGACACAGTCCCTTAGAATGCGCCACCTCGACAGACACCCACCTGAGAGGATTCTCATGATGGCCATTTCCTGTCCAGGCCTGAAGCTCTTGTACCCGAAGTCTGTCAGAGCCTCGTACACCTCCGCCGGGGCAGCTGGGAAACAGCAGAGCCAAAGCCGCAGGCGTGTTAACGCAGCGAGGAGGCCATCGGACCGAGTCTCGAGGAGGGCGCTATTCTCCCCACCGGAGGGTGCGCTTTAAAGACCAGCGCGGCTGGGCCTCACATCACCCATGCGATCACCAACGCTCCCTTTCACAGTCCCCCAAGGGCCGGGGACTTACCAGGTAAATACGCAGTAAAACAGCACATCATTGGGCAATATACACTGGTAAAAAATAGATGAATACTAAGAAACTAAAACTAAAATACACATCCTCTCATACCTATTAATTCAAGTGAGTTATCGAAGGTTTAGCTTGGTTTTAGCCTGAGTTTACTTGTGCACTTTCAAGGAATTTAGAAACTACTTTATTAGAAAAATTTCCATTAAAAAATAAGTATTGTCTAATTTCCTAAGAAGTACACAATTATACTCAGGCTTTAACCAAGCTAAACCATTGATAACTACAAGGCACTTTAATTGGCAGGTAACAGAGGTGGCATTTCTAAATATTTCAGTTTTAGTTTCTTAGCATTTAAAAAAAATGTATTTTTACCAGTGTTAATTACCCAATTATGTCCTATTCTTGCCACATATTTAAGTGGTAAATGCGTAGTACTTAGGGGAGAGTAAAATGAAGCGTTGTAAAACAGCCCATGTGAAACAGCCTCCCCCCGCAGCGTGAGGAGGCAGCCGCGGTACCTTGCACTTTCCCGTCCTCCCCCAGGTCGTACAGGGGCTCCATCGGCGGGGGAGGGGCCGGTTTCTCGTAGTCGGGCCGCATCACGTTGAGCAGGACCTCCTCGCCCTCCGCCCCCGTCTCGCCATTCCCCTCGCCGCCGCCGGGTGGCGCTGTTGGGACGAGCGGGTGGGTCGATAAAAGGAAAGAAAACGCGCGCAGCTACGACGAGCTCTGACCTGCTGGCAACCGGGTTAGCATGACATCATCGCCAGACGAGCGGAGACCTGCTCTGCTCGTCGGCTTAGCCGCAGGACCGCTCGACTGTCACACTGCGGGCTCCGGGTTTATTTTTGTGAACATTTAAACACTGGACATCGTCTGCGTGTTAGGCCGCCCGTCCAAACTCTGTGGAAATTGCTGGACATGCTGAACGCGCACGTGCTTAGCCCTTCGGTAGCTGCGCTTTGGAGTGACATTTTTCCCCTTTAAGGCATTTTGGATACTCATTGTGGGTTTAAAAAGCCCTACAGCTTCAGCGAAATTAATAAGCGGCTTGAGTAAAATGCGGTTTCTCTTCTGTGCGGATTGGGCCTGTGCCGGTTGGATTCTGTGGAATTTTTTTTCCCACTCTGGTCAGAAACTGTCCCGATCCTCATTGATATTTCACCGGTGTTTTGACGAAGATGCTGTGGACCCTAAGCCCAGTACCCTCCCAATCAAACTGCGTCGGGTCCATTCCAACCCAAACCAATCCAATCCAAACCAAACCAAACCAAACCAAAGCACAAAGCTACTTAAGATGTCCTTTCAAGCCTTTGAATTAGGGGCATTTAAATGAGAATTTAGCAAACTCTGGGGGTCCTAGAAAGTACTGTAGGGGGTCACTGGTCAGACATGACATGCAGTGACTATATATAGGGAAAATATAAATAATTTTTTTTTTTTTACTTTTTTTAACACATGGTGGGGGTCTTCTGTATGCCTTTGAGCCTGGGTAGGGGGTCTCTGATTCAGAAATGGTTGGAAACAACTGCCTAAATGGTTAAACCTTAATCAGGTACACTCTTTTTTTGCCTGTTTTAATCACGTTGTTATATTCACAGTATTGTAGATACAGACACAGTATTTCTGCAAACTTGATAAAGGAAAACAAGGACATTCACACACCCTCCTCCACTAAGCTTTCAGAACCAAAAGAGTGCCATACGCACTACCTTCCATTTTATGAAATGTAGGCATGCTGTGTGTATGAGCGAATGTGTAATGCCCCTATACGCTACGCGGCTGCAGGCGCTAACCGGGGGCTGACTGGGACCGCAGGAGCGTGAGGTAACTCACCGAGAGGCTCCGAGCTCAGGGTGCCCGTGGCCAGCGCCACCTCCCTCAGCGTGGGCAGCTCGAACGGCTCCTCCTCCTCCGCCTCCCCCGCCTCCTCCGCTCCTCCGGCGCTCGGCGCGGGAGCAGGAGCTGCAGACACACGCAGGGGGCCGTCAGTGACGCAGCGCACTTCCCTTTTAATCACTAAAACTACAAACAGCCAATGAAATTCCTACTTTACAGCATTAACAGTACTAGGACCAATGAGCAGACAGGACGAGAGAGAGAGAGGAGTGAAGTGGTCCAGAGAGCTCGTCTAATGCCCGGAGTCTTTTCGCCAGCTGGGTCGCTACGGCGACGGTACAGTTCCTCACCCCGCCCCCTGCAGTCGCGGGCCCAGTGGCCAGTGCCGCCGCACTTGAAGCAGCTGTCGCCCTGACGACTGAAGCCGCCGAACCGCCGGCCGCCTCGCCCCGTGCCGCCTCCGAAACGCTCCCCCTTCAGCTGGAACTTCTCCATGTACATCTGAAACAGGTTTACAGAGAGAGAACACAGCTCCCACAATGCACTCTGCCACTAAGCCATGACGACAAAGCCTAGGATCATCAAATCCTTTGTGAAAATAAAAAAGCACATATGTAATTATACAATTACATACGATTTGATAACTATAACATGCAACAAAACACCTGATGCCGTGTGACTGTGTCTGAGACTACAAAATGAGGCTAACATGTCATGTATCTATCCTACGTGACTTGCTGATTGAGAATGGAAGTTCAATTTTGAATGGAGACTCTCCATACAAAACTAAATTTAATCCAGGACTAAGTTTAATCAATGAACCGGCCCTAAATGTTTATATGGATACTTGCCCAACAAATCCAATAAACAAATCCAAAGAACTCCTGATGCTGGAATTGACTGCAGACTGTAACTGTGACTGAATTAAAGGTCCACTGATGCCAGGATCCTATGGGGCCAGGAGTGGGTGTTACCCTCAGTCAGGAGGTAAACGCCCACTCACTGACCGGCAGCTTCTACCTGCACAGCCTTCAGGCTCAGCTGATGCCTGACAGGCCGCCAACTGACAAACGGTCTACTGGCGGCACGCATTTCAGAGGAAGAATCGAGCCGGACGACTCTCACAACGCAACTTACAGCAGAGAGAGAACGTTTAGTCCGACTGCGAGTCAAACACTGCAAGCCTTCTGTGAAGGCGTTACGTCTACACAACCACAGTCCACAGATCTAAGATGGCAGCTACAGTGGCTGGATTTGGTTTGATCCACGAGGAGGTCTGCCCAGCTCCCAGACCCCCTGACCCCTGACCCCTGCTGACCTGCTTGCGGAGCGCGGCCCCTCTCAACGCAAAGCCTTTGACGTGACTCTTCTTCTTCAGGTTTATTTTCACAAAGTTCCCAGCTGAATTCTTGGGGGCTCTGGAGGGACGGGACATCACAGCAGCAAGTGAAAACACAGATGATGTGCATACAGTACTTATTTTAAATGGCAATCCTGAATGTGCACTCAATGACAGATACAGAACTTAAAGAACTGGCGAGTGCTAAAACTCTTATATTCTGAATGAAATGAAACGGCATACGCACTAAAACACATCTGATATACTGCATACACTTTTCCAGCAGAGATATTTCTGATTTAATCCCAGTGGCTTTACTTACTCCTATCACACGCACACTCCAGTGTGCTAATTCCCCAACGGCCACAAACAGATGTGCTCACAGGGGGTAAAGCGTGCATCAGCCGACACCTGTGCTTTAAACTGACCTCACTTTCCCCGCCTGTCTGCTCCTGGCAGCTTTGATGTCCTCCATCTCCTCCTCTCCCAGGATGTTCTGCTGAGGGAGCTTCAGTTTGGCCTTCTTCCCCGCGGGGGCGGGCGGCTCCGGGTCACCGCCGTCGTCTTCGGCGAGCTCGGGCGCCTTCTTCCTCCCGCGCGGCGCGGAGGGGCCCCCCGCAGGGCCCTTCCTGGTCCTCCGCTTCTTCGGGGCCGCGCCCTCCTCAGCGGCGTCGGGCCCCTCCCCCTCTGCACCGTTACCGTCACCGTCGCCGTCCCACCGTCGTTTCCGGCTCTTTCTCTTCGCCCCCGTCTCCCCCGGTCCGTCTTCGGGCCCTTCCGGCCCGGGGCCCCTCACCGTCTCCTCATCATCCCTCTGACTTTTCCGGTTCTTTCTCTTCGCCCCCGTCTCGGCTTCGGGCCCTTCCGGCCCAGGGCCCCTAACCGTCTCCTCACCGGCCCTCTGACTTTTCCGGTTCTTTCTCTTCGCCCCCGTCTCCCCCGCCCCGTCTTCCGGCCCGGGGCCCCTCGCAGTCTCCTCGCTGTCCCTGGCTGGGGGCCGAGTCTTCTCCGCTCCTCCGCGGGCCTCTCCCGTCCGGCCCCGTCTGGTTTCCCCATCTTCCTCATCCTCGCCGGCCTTCAATGATGGCCCAGGGCCGCTGGGGCGAGGGGGGGGAATTTCAGCTGCGGGCAGCGCACTGCCGACCGGGCCGTTGCCAGGGGCGTCGGGGATCGCCGCAAGGGACAAATTGCCCGTGACGGGCTTCTCTTTCTTCTCCACTTCGTCAAACACCTGGCAGCGCTGGAGCCACGCGCCGTCCACCGAAGACAGCCTCCTGGTGGCCGACTGTCTCAGGAGCCGCGCTCTCAGCGCCAGACCGTCCGGCGAGCGGGCCGCGGGCGGCGGGACGGCCGGCACGGTCTCGAACGGCTCCTCCGCGCCCGCCTCGGCGCTCTGGGTCTGGGGCAGAGCCGCGCAGGGGTCCGGGCAAGTGTTGGCCGGCCGGGGCTGAAGACCCTGGACGCCTGCGTCGTCGCCTGGACCCTGGCCCTCTTTCCATGACTTCAGAGCCGGTCTCCGCGGAGTATAGGCTTTCTTCAGAGAGACGGGCCGTTCCTGGACACACACACACCGGAGAAAAAAAGACATCTCTCAAACTGTACGCTAGCACACCCTGTACCCTGTCTGTAATAAACTCTTTATTTTGGGGGGGGGAAAAAAACCGGCACAAATTTCTCACATAAATTTTGCTGGATCTTGAACATACAGATCTTACCAATACTTTAAAAATCAGTTTTGTCATTTGTCATGCACTTCTTCTTCAACCCTACTTGCCAAGTTTGCTTGTGTTGCTTTTATTTTTTACTCTTTTTCCTTTTCGTGTTTGTTTATGTGCATGTGTGCCCCCTACAGTTGGCCATATTGGTAGGAATATGCTTAAAAACCAATTTTTCTAAAAACGCTCACTAAAAAATTGTTCCACTTTTTCATTTCCTACCTGCAGCATCACCTGACTGTAAAACTGGCTGTCGAAAAAATTATCGGGGGCTAAAAATATTTAGTAAGTCAAAAAGACTAAGTATTACAATTTCAATACTAAGAAATGCATAAGCCATAATACTGGAATCTTACTTTGTGGGGTCACCAATCAGAAAGTTAATTCTTAGCTAGACTTTAACAGCGGCTGTAGACAACAGCAAGCCCACTAGCACGTAAGATAATACGCAATCATGCATGGTGTCTAACGGCCATTTGATGTTCAGACATACTAATGCCCAGGAAAACAGAAAATGGGGAACTGTGCTAAGGCATATCGCTAGTCTCTCTGCCGCTGGTAAGATTTCACCCACAGACAAGTAAAAACACGAAAGCGCACAAAGGCAGAACCTGCCTTCGCCGAGGCTCCTAATTTAGACTTCAGCTTCATCCCATAGTACTGAGCAGACGCTTGCAGGGAGTCTCTGTCCTGGGGTGTCAGCTTGGGGACAGCTCTGGGCATGTTCTTACGGTTCAGATGAGATCCCCAGCAATCAGACTCCTGCATGCAGTGAAAGGCGTTTACACACCAAAAGCAGACCCAGCATCATCATCATCATCATCATCATCACCATCACCAAGTAATTTCAGTACTGAATGCTGTTGTGTCCCTGGCTTACCGTCGCCTGTTCTTTTTCTGTTGACTGTGATTGGTCAGAACGTGCCGACGTTCCATTACAGCTTGTTTCCTTTGCTTGTTTAAGCATTTTGTACTCTCTGTAAAGTTCTGTTGAAGAGAACAAGAATGGACTACGTAATATAAACAGTGTTTTTTTATTACACTGTCACTATCCTGAAAGTACAAAGTAGCTGTGACTGTGTACAACAACCGTGTATGAACGTTAAACAATTCAAGGTTAACATTTATAATATAGAAAAAGAAAAAAATATGAATATACAAGACTCAACTACCTCTAGCGAGTATGCAAAATGTATCTAGCTATTATAAAATGTTATATGTGTTAATGGGCTTACCTTTGGTGTCCTCTGGGGCCCTATCAATATCATCCTGACAAGAAAAAACAAGGCTTGGAAATAATGTCACTGAAATACAGATAAGGATAATGTGCATGCAACATTCTTGCAAACGTTAGTGGTAAAGTCCTTCAATTTCCTTTGCCTACCTTGTTTGGTTTCCTGTTGTTTTGTTGAACAAAAGCCAGCTCCCACTTTTTCAGTAGCACTTTGACATCATTGTATCGATCCATCTCTGCGTCCAAAATTGAATTTATACTCACCAACTGAGAAATTCCTACTGAATAAGTCTTTAGCAAGCTAGCCAGTAAGCCAATGTTCCCAGGCAGCAGGCAGTTCGTATAGAAAAGCCGGAGCTAGCTAACTCAAAGTAGTAGTGTTAACTACCCCGAGTTGATGCAGGACACATTGCCTCCTGGTCAATACATAGCTTTCATCACAAGAACAGTGTGACGGTAGAAACGTTACAATCACCGTTTCTAATTGATAGTCAATTTACAGTAGCTGCAGAAAACACTTTCACTGTTCCTCGTAAGAGCTCACATTTGCTTACCGCATCTGCTACAGAACTAGTGCTTTAAAATTTTACCGCGCACTGAAACTGACGTTCAGGTTTTGACCAATCCCGGATCTTTGCTATGTTGTCCTGACAGTTGAACAGCCTATCAGAAGTAACTTACTGTGTTAGGTAGCAAAAACTTTATATCCCAGAGAGCAACAGTCAGTGTTAATCCGGAAATCGTTCAAAGACTCGAGCTCTGATTGGATGAGGGTCTTGTCACTATCAACACGGGAGGGAGCAGGGCGCAGGGCGCATGTTGACATGTGGACACTGAGCGAAGTGGTAGTTCGTTTCGAGTAAGTATGTAACCTTTATCTGATATTATATAATGTCATTTTAAATTAATGCGAATTGGTTGGGAGGTATTTTCAGAGGAATTGTCGTTAAGGAGATGTACATTGTTTACAAGTAACGTACCGATTGTTTACACGTAACACGTTAGCTAAGGTATTAGCTAATTGCTTGAGATTGCTAGCTAAATTAGATACACTAATGGATTATCGTGTCTAGACAGCTGCCTGAAGTAATTTCCTAGGTATTTCACAAGCTTGTTGGCTAGCTACTCTGTATCCCAATAGAACACTGGCTTTCTGGCCAGTTCACGTTAGCTTGATGTCGCATCGCATGATGGGGCGGATGTGTAATATAATGGGCTGTGTAGCCTGGACTTGTAGCCTAAACGTCGCAGGTTCGATTCCCAGGTTGAACACAGTCGTTGTACCCTTGAGCAAGGTACTTAACCTGCATTGTGTCCGTATATATCCACCTGTATAAATGGATGCAATGTAACTGCTATGTGAAAAGTTGTGTAATTCGTTCTGGATCAGCACATTAGATCGTCTACTAAATGCCTGTGATTTAATGTAATGCATCTGTCCTGTGCCCACATCTGTTCGTTCTCAATGAAAACACGCGCTGGTTTCTTCTGCTAAGCATTTTAATTAAATAAATGGTTGTATTATAATGTGACGTTTCACCACGTATCCTGCTTGATAGTTGGCCATTGTATTTTGCTTTGACAGGTAATTAACTAGTTCCTGGTTCAGTGTCCAGTAAACTACTGCATTTGATTATTTTACGGACATCAACAATCATGCTGAGTGACGGGGAGGCCAAAGAACTGTTGTCTTTCCTCACGCTGGAAACAAGGCCAGATGTGAAGGGTCAAGCCACCGGGTATATTCTGGGTCTCACTGGCACCAAAGATGGCTGCAGGTACCTGCGGGGTAAACCTGACTTCCTTAGAGCTCTCTTGACCCTCACTGGGGACCACTCTGTTGCCATCGTTAAGGACTGCTACCATGCGCTGGTCAACCTCTCTGCAGACGAGACCTTGCACCAGGCCCTGGTGAAGGAGGCAAACATTTTACCTAGTCTTTTCGCCAGACTCCTGGACCAGGATTATGACTTTGCAGACAGGATATGTACCATTCTTTCCAACCTCTCTCGCCACGAGAAGACCTGCAAAGAGGTGTTCAGGGTGCTCCAGGAGCAGGAGATTGGCCTGGCGAAAATAGTGGAGATCTTCTGCACTGAGGGGTACAACAAGAAGGCCCCCCTGCATTACCTGGGCCCTCTGCTGTCAAACCTCACCCAGCTCCCAGAGGCCAGGCAATTCATCCTGGATAAGGAAAGGTAACTTAACACCATTTATATTTTTTAGTTGGCCAGAATGTTATCTTGCATTGCGCCCTAACAAAGGGTTTAACCATAATTAAGCAAGGGTCCCCACTGCCCATTCATGGTTGCACCCCTGTCAATTAGCTGTCTATAGAAAGCTGAGATAAGCTGGCTGGAGAAGCTAAAGTTATTAGATTAAAGCAATGATTTGTCAAAATAAATGCTGGTTACATGGGAAATCAAGAATATTCTTGAACTGCTGTCCTCCTAGAACATAATTGGGTCTGCCTGTAATGAGCCAGTGTTAAAACCATACAGTAATTAGCCAGTGTTTTTAATTGTTTGGCTTGAGCCTTAGTTTTGCATTTTCCTCATGCAGGTGTGTGGTCCAGCGACTCCTGCCTTACACACAATACGATCAGTCCATCGTAAGGCGCGGTGGAGTTGTGGGGACATTGAGGAACTGCTGCTTTGACTACAGTAAGTGATAAACGTGAAACACTACAGCCCTGGCACATGGCAGGCATTGCAGTCATTGACTTTAAGTCACAGTCAAAAAGTGTCTGTAGTGTGGGCAGTGCTGATAGGCTCACTGTTTGGTGACTATTTATGATCATTTTTGTAATCATTCAGAACGTCAAAGATTGAGAAAGCTGGTGGCAAAGACATTTGGATCTGTAGAAATGACAGGCATTGATTAGTTGATTGTGCACCTCCAGGTAATCATGAATGGTTGCTAAGTGATGCAGTGGACATCCTGCCATTCCTCCTACTGCCACTCGCTGGGCCTGAAGAACTGACTGAGGAGGAGAACGAAGGTAAGGCAATCATTTTCACTCCATTGTTGTCCTTGAACCTCATCCAATCATTCTTCCGAATTATCTTGCAAAAAATGTTAATTAAAAAAAACCCTAAAAGAAGTCAGTATAAAGTTCATGTGAATTGCAGTGTTTAATTTCACCTGTTACTGGGACTTTCCGACTGTAGGGCTACCTGTGGATCTGCAGTACCTTCCAGAGGATAAGGAGAGAGAGGAAGACCCTGATATTCGCAAAATGCTCGTTGAGACTCTGTTCCTGGTGAGAGTAGTCACACGTAGACCATCGGCTGGGAACACCAACTGTCATTTAAATATGCGGCACATCTAGATTTATTTGGCTGTTAAAAACACTCATTTATCATGTATCGTAATAACTGTTGCACTAAAACATGACCTCATTTGTTATTCCACATTGCATACTTCTCATCTGAGGTAGCACACGTCTGGGGCTGAACGTTTTGAGCCCAAATCTGATGACTTCTTTTTGTCTCTAGCTAACGGCTACGAAGGCCGGTCGCCAGATTTTGAAGAATAAGAACGTGTACCCTATCATGAGGGAGTTCCACAAGTGGGAGAGGGAACCTCATGTTGGGGCAGCCTGCGAGAAGCTTGTGCAGGTACAGCAAGAGTTTAGATCAAGAGCAAAAGCAGGTGTTTTTTTTTTTTTTTTGCCAAAACCCCTTGTAATTTGCAACCGCAGAATCTGTCCTTTCATCGACTGCTGCTTTGTCTTGACCATTTGAAAGGAATCCCAACACGTGGGTTTTCCGACAGAATTCCATTACGACTCTGCAGAAGATCACCGGAGAGCTGTGCGCTGGATTTATTTATGTCCATTGTTGTGTTTGGGAAAGGACCCAGTTTGTCAAGTTAATTAAGCACAGCACTCCGCGCAGAAATTTACAGCTTTGGCGTTCTAAAATGGATACGCTAATTTGCTGGAAAAACCTTTGCGGTGGAGTGGCAAGGCTCGTAAGTGGAAGCTGCTCGGTGGAAAAGATGCCACGTTTTCTTGCAATGAACCTCGGTCATATTCATAATGTCTGGGGGATCTGTTTGAACTGGGGTCCAGAACGCACAAGCAGTTCAGTCGTTTAATTTTTCCTAGCCCACGAAATTGTTTTTTGTAAAACATCAAATTGGACAGCGTTGCCTGCTCTAATTATCTTGGACTAATGTGATGTTATGCAGAATTATGGGGAGAAAACTAGTGAGTTTTAAATCTTGATTTACTGCAGGGCCAGATGACATGTGTTTATGTGACATGTAGCATCAGTAGAAGACTGTTAACTAGTGAAATTATTGTAATGGGGAAAAATAAACTGCTAATCTATAGTCTCAGTGCTATTCGCCTCCTAATTGGCAGATTTATTTAAAATACATTATGCATTATCCTTTTGTGACACCGAAATGAGAAGTCTTTCTCTGGAGTTTTTACAAGTTTTTTTTTCTTTTTTATTTAAATTTGGTATCTCACTGTCTTCATAGTCACCTTCGGCGACTGAATGTTAGTTGATGTATACCGCATGCGTTTGTATTTTCTCAAGGCTACGATGGGCATACTACAATGATAGATAACGGGATGTATGTTCATGTGCATGCATATACGCACTGCTCCACTATAACCTGAGTGGTAGTAATAATATTTAATAGTCATGTGGTGTTAAGTTAAGTGACCGCATAATGAGATGACATTTTAAATTATTTTCATGCTGTCATATTTTATCCTCATTCTGACATTTGAGCAAGTGATGTCCTGATCATGTGTCCGTCAGGACATGCGGAAGGGTCTGGTAGCTGGTACTACCCTGGATGAATGAAGCAGGGGTTAATCATATGGGCATATTGGTTAAATCACACTGCGTTCCCTCCATCCAGGTGTTGATTGGGGATGAGCCGGAGCCTGGAATGGAAAATCTGCTGGAAGTAGACATTCCTGAAGACGTGGAGGTGAAGCTGAAGGAAATGGAGGCGAAAGAAGAGGAGCAGCTAGAGAGGGAGAAGGAGGAACTGTTAAAATCTGAATCAGAACAGAAGCCCAATAGTATGCCTGAGGATGGACTGAGCAGATGACGTACAGGCAGCATTACCTGTGTCACAAAGTTCCACTGGTAATACAGTACGTCAAGTGTCTTAAAAATCAGAAGTGTGCGTACAATGCATTGGAAAGACATTGGAAAGAATCATGCTTTTTCTGAAATGTTGCCATTGTTGTGGAAAACAGCCTGTGGTTTTTAATGAGAAATGATGTCGGAGAAGGCTGTGCAGCCTGAAATAAAATCATTTTTAAGTTGCACCTGTTCTCACCCCCTTACAACTGGGTGAAATAACTGGCAGGTCTGGCCGTCCTCTAGTTTCTTGTTAAAATTCAGGTGTATTTCAGGGAGTTATTGCATTGCCAGTGTTTCCCCTTCAATATCCTTAAGGGTACAGGGACCACCCCTGTACCCTTGTTCATCAGAACCAGTTGCTCTTGGTTGGACACCAGTGCAAGTACAAATAAATAATCGAGTTCATAATTTCAATGTAATTGTACTCATGTAATTTTTGATGAGAATATCCATAACATACACCTAAATTAGTAATAACCTCTAGGAAACTGCCTTGTTCATGCCTCTATAGAATATTTGACCATTTTGTTTAGGACCATGGACAACAGTTGAACAGTTTTGGGTTTATACTAACCCTTGGCAATTGCTTAAGGTCAGAGGTCAAACAAATAATAATATCATGGGATCAGAAGCAAAGTGCATTGTATTTATTCATCAAGATGAATGTTTGCCAACTTCAGTCAGTTAAAACTTAATTTGCTGCTGTCACCTTACAATCAACTTTTTTACAATCAACACAAGAGTTTCTCTTGTGTGTTCAAAATAGGAAACAACCTCTGTAGCTGTGCTGTGTTTCCATTTAATGACAACTGCCCTTCATTTATGGAATTTAAAATTCTGTGAGGGGGAGAAATTTTAATAATCCATTATTTTGACAGACAGGAAAATAGTTGGCTGGCTGCATACTGATGCCTGCCTGGAAGGTAGCTGTCTGGCAGAAGTGAGTTTTGCCCACAGAATTCACTAGAATATGAGTCACGACAACATGAAACTTTTCGCAAGAGAATTACGAATATTTCCAATCAAAGAGGAGAACAATGTTTTTGGGTGGGGTGACCACAATTGTGTGTTAATTGTAAACAAGAATTCCATCTTGCTGCCCTAGGTCATCACTTTAGTCAATGCAGCTAGCCAATTAACCAGCTGGTATGTCTAGCTAGATACCTAACAAGTTACACTTAATATCTGTGAGGCAGTGCTGGAATGCTGTGCATGGTAATGTCATTGCAGATCACCTTTCATCTTGCAGTGAACCAATGTGCATTTGAAACACATTTATGATATAACCATAGCACAAAGACTGTATTTTCAGAAAATATTCAATACTATAGACTAATTGAAGTGATTTTGAATAATGGTGATTTTTAGTTTCATACACTTGCACTTAAACTTAAAGTTTTTTTTGTGCACCTTAAGTTATACAACATTCTGATACAGAGTCATTGATGGGGAAGAATAATGAGGGATTTTTAACCCTGTCTGTCGATTTGACTGATCAAAATGAATGTAAATGGAATCTGGACTGTCTTTTACATGAATATGTCTAGTGTATTTATCTTTAAGACATACACGTTCCAGACAAGTTTTTCCAAGGTTCAGACATGACTGGCTTTGAGGTGTACGAGGGGCATAAGACTTCCCCCATAAGCCTTGTTCTTGCCAGTGATGGTTCCTGTTCCTTTGTGTCCTATACTACTGTGTGCAGGACAGGAAGACCTTCAGCCACCACAATGGGAGAAAGAAGCCAGTAAGCACAGGCATATTCAGGGCTGTATGGTTTCCTAATTCCTAGGAGGTCGGGAGGGAAATAATAAACATGAAATTATAAACCACCAAGGGCAAACTTTTTAAATGCAGTAACGATAATGTATAGGTATGGGGCATGCCCCACCAAAGCGTAACATGGCGGATGGCAGACCTGCCATCACAATAATCATAATACAGATGAACAGCTTTATTTGTGTAGAGATTTAAAACATGGTGTCCAAAGTGGTTCACTGGGAGAGAGAGAAGCCAGTATAAAATGAACTAAAGAAATTGAATTGCATACAGTATCTATAGCTCAGAGAGGCTTCAGTGGCAGAGCCCCCTTGTCACATGTTGAACGGAACATCTAACTGCCATAGTCCAGTAAGACTTGAGATCCATTCCACAGATGATGAGGTCCACATCAGCATACTACGTTCCATAAAACTGTAGGCATAATAACCTGCGTTGAGGCTGAACAAACATCTCTCAACAGAGATGAACGGCACTGTTTTCAATTCCTCTCCCCCAGCCTGTTCTGTACTGGCTGTTGGTACGCATCATTGAATAAAGCAGTTTGGCTTTACTTTTCTTTGGTGGCTTTGTATAAAGGGAGATGCTAATCAATTAAAACCGTTTTTTTTTAATTACTTAATGACCAACAGCCACGAGAAGTTTGGCAGCTGGAATTTTAGGAGAACATAGTTTCGTCTCATGAAACCAGTGTTTCGGGAGGATTTTCGCTTGCAGTGTGAGCATCAGCACAGATTCCCCTGATGAGTAAGACAAGGTCCCTCAGGTAAGGCTCTGGTCAGAGCATTGATCTGTTGACTATGAAGCATATTTGGCCACTGACAAGAGTAGAAAGCAATTGGTTGAAGTGAAATGTGACAATAGTTAACCGATAGCTCTGGATGAAGGCCCATTGCTGTGCAGCAGATATGCAGAGCTTATTTTCCATTGAAATTTACTTAAATTACATAACATAATTCATCCAAAAAGGTTTTTGTTTTGTTTTTTGCAAAAAAAACTAGATCTTGGTCACGTTTGTACTCGATTATTTGGAGATCGTATTTCATTTGTGTGGTATTGTCGAACAAGCAATCGCACGACACAGTCACTTTCAGTTTAATATCTCCTCAGTTGATTTGTGAGCCCCTCTGTTTATGAAGCATATTTTCGTGGCTCCGAGGAAATTATCCGAAGCAGAACATTTTTATGGGCAGGCAGGGCTGCCCACGTTATCCTCCAGAGCTCTGAAAGAACTACGAGTGAAAGGTCTGAGAAGAGAGAAACGACGGAGAAACGGTTATAAATAAACAAGCGTAATGATTTCAAGACCAGTTTTAATTAGGAATGCATAACGCTGTGGCGGTTTGGCCTTGAGTCTGTGCGCATGGGGAATGAGAGCAATTTAAGCCAATTCACCTTATCCCTGTTGGGAAGACCAGTTTGGAAAAAGGAAGACTGCTCCCAGCGTGAGCCTGTATAAAACGGCGCAGGCATCCGCTTACTTCGCTCACCTTTGACTTCTGCTATTCAAATTTGACTCGCAGAAAAAAAAATAACCCACAGAGAAATTGGGGCCCATATTCATAAATTATCCCAAAGTAGAAGTGCTTATCTAGGATCACTTTCACTTTTAGCATGTAATTGATGATATTGGGATATGGACAGGGGAAAGCTGATAGCTCAGCATTGCTACTCTAAAATGCTTTATGAATATGTGTGCCCTGGTGCCAGTTATCAAGGTTCCCCTGAGCGGTTTAGAGCATTCTCCCAGATGTCTGAAATGCTCTTGTGTGTATACGTGGACCAGTGGGCTACTAGATAAACACTGAATTTAGATTTCACAGTACATTGGCATTCAGAAACCGACATTGTACATAGACAAATCGATGATATGTTGATGCATCTAAGGCACCTTCTTTGCTTCCTCCAGCACGGTTTGCTGGTGCGATGTCATTAGGTCTTGTGAGCAGTAATAACAGAAATATAGACCTATGAAAGCCTCAGTCCTGATCCATCCAGCACTTGGATGGCTGTCAATTCAACTGAGCTCACTGAGAAGCACACACACCTGTTTCCTTGGAAACCACCATATATTCTTTATAGTATAAAGTCAACCTAGAATGGGCCTGGTAAAGGTGGACCGGCTGTCTTGCAAACTGGCAAAGCACTGACTGAATGCATTGGCAATGTTCTCAGTCTGGAATTTTCTGGATGTCTGCTTTTGCCACCAGGGGTAGATGATAGATGCTACCCCATTATAGCATTGTTTGGTATCAGATCTAAAAATGGATAAGCTTTTAAGTCATCTATGAATTTAAGCTGCTAATTTTATGAGGTAAAGTTGTCAACATTTCTCAGAAAGAGAGGGATGTTTTGTACTCTGAAGAAAGGAAAATGTCATAGCATTTACCTTTGTTTTTCTATTACAATAAATGATAGGCTGTCTTTTAAAGACTTTAGCTAAAGTAGAAACTGAACATAGTCCTCTAAAGTTTAATGTCGAAAAGTGAAACTCATAGTACTTCAGTGTGCTACAATTACTATGGAAAAATGGTTCATTACTGGACACAAACAAAATATAAACGTATTGTATGTCTTTTGACTGTTAGAGAGGCAACTAGAGCACTCAGAGGTAGTTTTGAGCCCTGGACCTAGGGTCTGCAAGGCAACAACAGTATCTGCCATGTTATGGTGCAAAGCTGCCTGTACTTAAAGTTATAAAATTTCCTTAGTATGAGAGAGCACGCCCTTCAATAAATCTGGCAATGCACCATGTACATCTGTCATCTGCCATCAGATCAAGAAAATCTCACTTCCAGATCCATTTGCACCTTTTTATCACCAGTTGTTATCGGCAGCTGTTACAGCCACTTTCTCCTCCAACCCTGGACCGTGTTCAAGTGCATAGTGACGCGAGGTCAGAATGTTCAAATTCAGATCAAACGCTGTATAAGTTTGCCAAAAATGTGGAGGAGCCTGACATTTTTCAGTTGTGTCCCAAGTTCAAGGGTTGTTTTTTTATGCAAGATGTTGTTAATTGCTTTATTTGGCCAGTTGACAAGCACATTTACGCAATTCACTCCAAAATGTTTCACTATTTATTTTTGGTTGTTTCTCTGTAGTCATAACACTCCTGTCATTTTCTTTAGTTTGTGGAAGTGGTAGATTTACTCACTTTGAATTTTCAGTATTCATTTATCCATTCACCAGGATATTTGCGCTATAACATCTCAATATTGCACAAATGTAATTGTTTAAAGATGTCTGGACATTGAATACTCAATGGCTTAGTCAACACTTATCTAGTGATTTTCTTCCATAGTATACTGTTAAGACACTTGTGCTTAATGCAGTGGCATGCCCTACAGTTTTGATTGAAACCAGACTATGCCATTGTTAATTCTGGGCCTAGATTCCTATGGGTCAATGCATAAATGGCCATAGGTAACAGGTAACACAATGGCTCCTTTGGTCAATTGGTTGTCTGTGAGCTGCCTGCGTCAGCCGTGTTTGCTGCACAGAGGTCTGCTGCAGTGGATTTCAAGTTGAAAAGAAGGTGTAGTACATAACACAGAAGACGTGTGAGCTAGTGTGCACCTTTCTGAATTGACTTAGGATGTTGCAACGTGTGTGTGTGTGTGTGTTTGTATGTGTGGGCAATAATGCTATTAAAGTGATAAGTTTTTTTTTTGTTGTTTTTTTTTTTTTTTAAACAGTGTTAGCCAATTACTTTCTCTCATTTGATCTTTGGCTCATTAGTGCTTGATTAGTGGTACTAGAAGATTGGAAAGATGTCTGGAAAGAACTGAAGACTTCAAGCAAATTAATACAAACATGAGATCCACCAACCGTCAGCATGGGTCAGTGCACAGATTCCCCACAGCTAAAGGAAACTGAATAAAATAAAATTTTGTACAAAATGTGTCCAATTGCATGCTTACTTATATGATTATGTAGACAAATTGCAGTAAGTCTGTTGTTAAATACAGCCAATTATTTTAACCCTCATATATTTAATATTGGGTGCTCTGGCAGTAGTTTTCATATCTGTATAATAATAATAATAATATATGTACTACAGAGGTACAGCATCAATAAAAACAGAAAGGAAAACCAAACAAGCTACATACATCTGCAGTGTATTACAGCTCCCCCATGTGGAAGCTAGTGGAAGGGAACATTTGTGCTTCACAAGTTAATATACAGATACAGATAATATTGGATGATTTATTCAGAAATAAGGCAAACCTTTTCCATATTTTTTTTCTGAAATTTTAAGAAAAACCAATTTGAAAAGGTAAATTAGCAAAAGAGCAAAGTATCCTGATCTTTTTATGAAATTGCTTAATAAAACAGTGACCGCATTTAAGACAAAACAAAACAATGTAAAATAACAACTGTGTTTTAGTCTCTCTGGATCAGTGTCACTAGGCAGCAGAGCGAGGTCACGTTGGCTGCAGGGTGACTCGGTGGGATTCGTCGGTGAGAGTTACTCTGTGACAGCTACATCACGCACTGTCCCCTCTCCCGGCTCCCCTGCTTTCTTTGGCTCGCGGGGACTGGAAATTTGGGGTCTGGCACCTCATATCGCTGTGACAGCTGTATACTTTGGATCTTCTTATAGGAGGGACCTGTTTTTTTAAATCAATTTCTAAAAATTTTTTGTTGTTGCCCTTTTATTCTATTCATCCTGCTGCTGCCATCGGCAATTATCAGTGAAGACAAGCGAGTCAGTTCCAGTGGCAGCCATACATTCCCAAGCCATACTACTACCTCTACCATGTTTCACAGATGAATAGGGCGCTTTGGATCATGAGCAGTTCCTTTCTTTCTCCACACTGTCCTCTTTCCATCCCTTTGGTACAGGCTAATACTAATCTTATCTGTCTGTAACCCAAAACTCAGTATTTTAAAGTACTTTTTAACACTAACCTGGCTGGTCTGTTCTTGAGGCTCACCAGTAGTTAGCACCTTGCAGTGAACCCTCTGAGGTTATGCTGGTGTAGTCTTCTCTTTATGGTAGTCTGGCGCATCTATGCCAACATCCTGGAGAGTGTTCTTTATCTGTTTGACAGTTGAAAAGGGGGTTTTTCTTTACAATTAAAAGTATACTCTCATCCACTACAGTGGTCTACCAGATTGTTTGCTATTGCTAATGTTTCAAACAGTTGATTTTGGCACACCCAATATTTTAGCTGTGTCTTTAATGAATTTATCCTGATTTTTCAGCCTCATGATGGCCTGCTTTATTGGCATTGACACTTACTGGTCCTCATTTCAGAGACAACAGTTACAAACCACAAATCCAAACACATATACATAGACAGCATCTCCCATACAAGTGTATGCAATAACAGATACTGAAGACACAGAAAACATTTAAAAAATATAATGATAAATACAGAAATGATTTAAACTGTCAGTTAGTAAAGACCATCAATATTGTACTTTATTGTATCTTTATTTTTTCTCCCAATTTTAGATGTCCAATTTGGAGGGCTTTCTTACTGTTGCGACATCCTCAGTCTGTTCTGGAGCGTGCAGACACGCACGTGCTCCTGGAAAACTCAGGCTCCCAGCCATGACTTATTTTCACTCAACATTTCGCCAGCTGAGCGGCACAGCGATCGCGCTGGAGGACTGCGCGTCACACGCAGCTGGAAACAGACCACAGAAGAAGAGCCGCTGCTGCGTGACGAGGCAGGGACTAAACAGATCACTTCTGCGCCACATTCACCCAGGCAAGGGTCACCACGCCTGAAGGATGTACAGGGTGCATTCCTGTCTCCTGCTCGCCCACTCTGGCCACACAGTACTACAGGGGGGCATATTTATATCACTACAGCGGAGAGGCATGCTTCTCACTGATGACTGGTAGCCTGGGAGGCTCCTACTGCAGGGAGGAGTTTATTTCTCTGAGGTGAAAACACATCTAGCTTAATTTCAAATGAATGTGTTTTGTTTTGAACAATCAAAATCTTTGGTTTAGGTTCTTAATGCTCACTGCTAATTTTATAAGTGAGATATTACGAGGTTTCACTGAGCTGTTATCAACTGTTAGTCTTTTATGGACATGTCTACAGTGCATGTCTTAATTTTAAAAAAAAGTTGCTGAAGGTGTTTTTGCAGGAATTGCGATGGTATCTATAACAAAAAAAAAAAAACAGGTAATACAGTACTTGGTACTGCACACCTGCATTAGTGTTCAAGGAATTAATTGGTAGTTCAACTGGAACCAAAATCAAGTTGGGAGGCACTTTTTTAGGTTTAAGGGTAAGGTGAGGATTTATTTGTTTGATGACCATCTAAAATGAACAAAATCATGGTATACAGACAAATTTGAGTAATATTGGGATGTCGCCACTTACTGAGTATACATCTTGAAAAAAAGACAGTAATTATTGTGTCTTAGGAAAAAATAACTTGAAGAGCGTACAATCTGTCCTTAGAATATTACATTGTTTTTGCGGTGGCCGAGACGTGTTGAACGAACCGCATATCCAAAATGCTTTGCAAATTCGAAAAACACAAGCGAATTAACGGAAAACACAAAGATTGCATTTCAGAGCAATCTCAAATGTATAAAATAGCTAAATTTAAGCTGTGAACAATTGTCATCTGAAATTTGACAGATTAATTAATGAGTAGACACATTAATTATGTGCAATTTTTAATAGGCCACAGGCTGCTGACCGCCATAGTGAAAAGATAAAGAGCTGGTCAAGCCAGCAACGTTATATGGTCACAGATATTTACATTACATTACTGGCATTTTTCAGACACACTAATTCAGAGCGACTTACATAGCTTTAGAATTTTTTGCATAGTATCCTTTTATACTGCTGGATGTACATATACTGAAGCAGTTAAGGACAGTGTCCTACCTGGGAATCAAACCTCCAAACTTTGAGCTCAGTTCCCTAACCATTACACAACACTGACACTCTCAAAGCCCGGTCAGTTACATTTTCAACATTTTAAATGTTCTGCAAGGAATATCATTTGCAGCCAACTTAAACTTTTCTTGCTGGCGCTGTGTGGCTTTGATGCAATTGATGAAGAGACAGTTCAGTCATGGGTAGAATAAAACGATTGAACTTTGAGGTTAATTTTTAAAAATGTAGCTGCATTTGTCTCAGATAATACAAGTTACTTGTTGAAAGCATATAATAAAACCCTCATAGGTTTGATGCAAAATGCAGTTGATTTAACATGTAATGCTCAGAATTTGACACTCTAGGCAAGCAATTTCCAAAATGGTGACTAAGTTGTGGGAGTAATCAAAAAATTTTCAAGAATTGTGCAAGCAGAAAGCTGCTATAAGGAGCATGGTTCAGGCTTACCATAAAACTAGACAACACTGTCATTGGATTATAGGAGCTGATGAGTAGGCCCATTGCACGTCCGTTAATACATTGTACTAGTTCATTACACATTTTGAAACGCATAAAAAGACTGTACTGACGCTCGGAAATGCTCACTCCAAATATTGTACAGACGGCAAAACGATATTTGTCCATTCCAATAAACTCTGTTGATGCAGAAAGATATCTCGACTCTTCCTATGTTTACGCTACAAGCACAGCCAAAGAATGACAGATGAGACCGTTAAACTGTCCATGATCAAATGTAATCACATAGTTTAAACATAGCATTTTTTTCATTTCAGTTAATCTGTTTTGGCCTTTTGTCTTTTAGAAGCATACACTGCTGCAAGCAAAGTCATTGTTATGTGTAGTCTTCTTTTTTAATTTAGATAATACAAACACTTTTTATCGGCAGACCTACTTCCCTTGCTTAGAAAGAAAGAAAAAAAAACATTACCACCCACTCTACAAATTCGATTCTATGCACTAAAAGCAGCATGTGTGGGAACATTGCTGTCAATCATGATCTGTGCTGAATTAGTGCCAACTGATGTAAATTTTTGGAGATGCATTGTGATAATTGACTGACAAGAAAGCTCTATCGACCTCTTGCTGAGAGATAACTGAACTGTAGGTGCGAAATCTTCCCTAGATAAACGAGGGCGCCTGTTTGCTGACAAATGATGCGCAAATGATGACATTTGTGCACCTGCGCAATCAACTGTGGATCCAGAAGGGGCAATATTTTAATAAACAGTTCACGCTGCTCAGTTGCGTGAACCACTGTCCTTTTTAAACACAAAATACATTTTGTCTTACATTTTCCATTACCATTGCAATACCGGTGATGATGTGAGCAGGCTACGCCGACGAACAAATTACTATTTGAACATGTTATGCTGGTCTGTCTGTTTTGAGGAAAAGCGAAGTATCGTCTGGTTTTCCGACAGCCTAGCTCAGACCACAACACATACCCTCCCCTTTTCCCAACTCCCAGCCAAGCGCAATCAGCACTCTTCCTGTGGGCGAGAGACGGGGGCCGGTTTCCTCAGCTGTTCCCTCATTAAAAACCAAGATATCGTTCACACCGAGACTTTTCAAACGAGGCAATTTCGCGGAGAGGCATACATCAGGCCGCTGCGGTGAGGCTGGACAGCTGGCGGAAAGCCGGCGAATGGACTCGCACCCAGGGAACTGTGGCCAAGGGGAATTCTCATCACGCGCATTTTCTCCGCTCCGCCCTGTTGTCAGAACATCCGGACACAGAGCAGGTAGGCTACACAACGAAGAAGACACCCCTCCATTCAGACGACGGAAGAACGATGACGTTTTAGCGCTCAGGTCAGACACATTACTCCACGTAAGACTCTTGAGACATAAAGCCTACAGCAAACAGAGCCGATTCTGAATTATTATAATTATCTTGGTTTTCAGTGTCCCAGTTGTCAAGTTATCAAGCGACCACAGACTTGCTGAGAATTACTTGGAATTGTCAATTTTTCCAAATGGTGATTTTTTCCCCCTAGATTTTTTTCAATAATCTAAATGTATATTTTTATCTTGAAATATACTGGGCCTTTCCTCTTCGACAACAGTTACTGAATTACAAAAACGGTTCCTATAAAAGTCACCCCCTTTTATGATATAGGAGACAGCAGAGGTCTTTCATAATTCTATAAATTCTTTTTCAGTTTCTTCAACTAAATAAGCAACACATAAACAAACAAACAAAACTAAGCTAGCAAGCAAATTAAGATGTTATCAACACCTCTGTTTTCACAGGACAATATTCCTAGTTAGGAGTGTTCCCAGTCTCTTAAATACTGAACTGATACTGAACTCCTGTGCGCATATGGAACATGGGGCCTTCCCAGCGCCCTGGGTCGAAGACAGGGACACAGCAGGTGGTAAGAGTATTAACTGGGAAGCACTTGAAAACCAAATGGACACATGCCATCAAAAGCAATCTCCTGCATTTCTTATTGCAGTACAAAATAAACCAGGAAGAAAAACAAATTACATAAAATAAGTAAAACCGGGACATACCTTAAATAAATGTCCATAAGGTTTTCCCTCTTCCTTCGACCCATTGGCGAAGAGAGTTATGCTGTTTCTGTTCCCTGACTTTATCCCCATCAAATCATCATTCAGGTCCCTTTCATTTACCACGGCTTGGAAATGGCACAATCATCAGCTATGCAAGCCCCATGACAGACAGCGTGCTACTGTTACCAAAGAGAGGAACACTGGAAGTGATTAAAAACACTACTGCGCCAGTGTGCCGTTCAGTAACCCACAAAATTGTCCCAAACCCGTTTGGCATGACACCTAACTGCAGTCAGAGAGGTAAAATATCTCGCAGTGTGGCTGCAACTTATTCTTAAAGACCAACACAGGGCATGACACATGTGTTTTCTGCCCCCTCTTTAGCTAAATAAACAGATTTGCTAACAGACACCCTTAGGTGCTGTTCAACAGTTGTGGATAATAAATATCCATACTGTGTAACCACATGCCATTTGACCCTGAGCATTACTAGCGCAGTTTTCTTAACCATAACATCAGCGCCCCATTCCCGAAGTAGTGCACTGGCTCTACGTCCGTGACAGATGCCACAGGCTGATATTTAAATGAGTCAGCCCCCCTGCCGCGGAGGTGTGTGATCTTTCCCTCTCATGACCGAAATCCAGCACGTCACACGGCAAACCCCCTCTTATAAATCAGAGCATGAGCAGTCACTCACCGCGCCAGACGGCTCTGCACCATGGTTATATCTGGCACTCTCCTAGCGCACGGGGAACGCAGTTTGGTTGCATTTTATTACGTTATTTTACAGTCTATTTGGTCTGCCTCTTGTTGACCACGGCAAAATATTTTTGTGTTTTAACAGCTGTTAACTGCGATCTGACTTCTCCCGAGTACATTCTACGTTTAAAATACGAGGTCCCCCCTCTCTTTCCTTCTCATTCGACTGACCCCTGGCAGTTTGTAAATCAGTTAATTTGACTCTATAAAGTTTTATTCACTGCAGTGGGCCACCCCAGCGCTTGGACTCTATGTTAGGCCAGAGCTGCCCTGAGTTAATTTGTTTACGCTGGGCTGCCTGTGCATCAGTGACATATGTACAGATACACCGTGTGACAATTTTTGGCTAGCAAATCCCTTATTTAGTGATTTAATCTCCAAATACTGTAACTCAAGTGTCCCCTTCCTTGTTTTTTCTATGATGGTTACTCAAGGGCCAATATGTGTACTGCTCAAAAACAGACAGGATTGGGTTATGAATTGGGTTATGTTTCAGAATGGGCTACCTAGCACTAATATAGTGCCCTATAATGTGCAGCTATTTGTTTGGCCCATTTGTTTGTGTGTTGTCTTTCAGTCTGTCCATAACCTCTTGATCTGTGCTGATTTTCCTCAGGAAATGTCAAGAATTTCTATATTATTTTGACACCTGTTTTGTGTTCAAATTGACCATTCTATACCATGTGATCATATCACCCTATTTTCGATGACAACAACACAATTGAAGCATGGTGAAGAAGGTGGAACCCTGCTCAGTGGCTATGGCACTGTATGACTGTGATCTTCTCCAGGAAACCCTCGGCTTTTTCACCAGGTTACTGCCTTTACTGCCTATACTGTTAAAAGTTGCTTATTGGGTGCTGGCTGTGATGACAGCACTAGACTGAGTTGGAAATCCTTGTGCAAGCCCTGCCAATCTCTGCCCGGCCTGGTATCCCTCTGGCTATAGGTGCCGTGACATCCTAATTCCTTTCTGCACCGTGCAGCACTGCTGAGAGCGAATGATTCTTCAGTGCAGACTTGCATATTGTGGATAGAGCAGACAGACAGAATCAGAAATTCAGCTTTCTCAAGAACAGCCTTCCACTTACAGTGGTCCTTATATAAGCCTAAAATGTGTTTTTGTTTATAAAAACTGACTATGCTAATTGTTATGCTTTTTCATTATTTAAACCTTAAATTTTTTTATGAGAAGGCTAGGTTCCAAATTGAACCATCACAAGTGGTTAATCAAATTTTTTGTTATAGCAATAGGAAATGGGAAAATAGTCAAGGATGACGCTAGGTGATGGATTGTAAGCAGAGAGTACATGCCATTATGCTAGGCCAGTGGTAACCAAGCCTGTTCCTGGAGATCTACCATCCTGTAGGTTTCATTTCAACCGTAATTTGGCACACCTGAGTCTAATAATTAGCAACTCAACAAGATCTCTGACTGTTGAACAAGGTGTGCTTTTTGTTGGAATGAAAACCTACAGGATGGTAGATCTCCAGGAACAGGGACCACTGTGCTAGGCTATAATATTGTAACATTTATAATCGTTGGAACATTTATAACATTTATAAACATTTTCACTGCAAGACTGTAGAATACAGTTGAGCTACAGAGATATTAAAACCTCTTTTGATTCTTTTCACAATCCATCAGCTGAGCTCTGCAGTTACTCAGCTGTTAGTACAGCTGGAACAGGCACGTCATGGATGCCTGATTAAAAAGAGGATGAGAGATGAGGCAGGGACAGCAGCCGCTGCCGCCGGCCACTGTGGACCGAAACCCTTCCTCCCTCCCTACGTGAGCAATGTTATGGACATTTTGCAAAACATATTTTGGGACAGCTCTGATTGGACAAAATTCTGCACCAATCACGAGTGTCTAAACTGGATACCCTGGTACCCAGGAGGCCCCTTCAACACATTTTGCAAAATATATTGCAGTACATGTCCTTTCTGTGTGAGGTGAGGTGTTCCCTAAATTTAAGCACAGGCCTTACTTCCTTCATATGGGACCTCGTTCAACACATAGACTCACACAGGGATAAAGCCACACAAGAGGCCCAGTCTGAATGGCTCCAATTTCACATCACATACAAAAACGTCTTATTTTATCAAGTACAAAACCCGTCTACTCTTTCCCTTTCTCCATATGTGGCCATTTTGTGACAGCCCAAAGCACATAATTTAGATGGGTCAACTGGATGCGGTGCATTGCGTATTTAGGAGAACGGTGTAACCCTGCAGTGACAAGCATCTCATGCCCTTCCAGACAGCATCTGCCTTGCATTTAGCGTGTGGCCTTGAACTGGTGGAGCCCTCTCCGTGTGCGATACTTACCGTAACTAGTCTCCTGAGAGACCCAGGCAACAACCCATTTTCAGCACAGTCCAGTCCTCCTCTTAAGGTGGCGAGATTGATTGCGCTCAATATGAACTGGGTTTCGCTTAGTATACATCAGGTGTTCGATTTCCAGAAAGTTTATGGCCATTGTAAATTGATATAATTGTTGGTTTTTTAAACAGTCCCAATAATTTATGCTTTCGGTTTTTCTTTAGTGTGCAAGCAGGAAGTGGGTGAGTGTGGGAGACTGTGTGTGGGACGGTCCATTTCTGATAATCTCATTTTAAGTAGGTGAGGAGGGATTTGATGAAAATATTAAAAGGTCCTTAGGTTGGCAAGACAGATGTCAAATGTCTTCTTAATGACATTATTTCTTTGAAAGCTTGTTTGGTATGTAGTAGATAATCTTCCAAAAAGAGAAAATGGTAGTTTAAAAGATTAATTTTCTCAAGGTTTTTTTAATCCTCTTAAGAACATTGTTCATCAAAGAAAAAGAAATATGAATAATGAAAGTAGTAAAATATTATAGCAGCAGCTGGTGAGTTTAGCTAGCCAGCGGAATGCTAATGTAGGCTAATCTGTGTTCTGGTTTACTTTGACATGTGTTCTGCTTGCAGCAGTGGCTAGCTAGCCAGATATTGGCTATCTAAGTTAAACTGGTCATTTGCGTTAGAACCAGCAGAACGGTATAAGAAGGGTGTGTAGCCCAAGCTGGTAGTTCGGCCTCTTGTGCTGTGTTCTTCATTTTTTAAATTGCAGTATTACTGCAGTTATCATCCAGTTTCACTACTTCATGTGCAGTACTCATGAAGTAGACCTCTTTTGTACAGCATTTTGACTGCATTGCTCTTCAATTACAGTAACAGTTCAGTTACTACAGTATGACTTTGCAGTAGCAGCAGTCATTTTTTATAAGAGTTGCATTGCCACTTTCTGCCAGATTAATAAACGCTATGGATGTAGGCCAAGACCTGCCTGGTCTGTCCTCTAATACAATGGCTACAATATTATGTAAACATGACAAACTGACCAAATAGACCTAATGACTTCAGATGAATAATCTAACACAGATTACCTGAAAAGGGCTGTGTATAGATTAGTGTTCCAGCCCAGCACCCAGACACCTGATTCTACTTATAAAGGACTTAATTGAAGACCACGATCAATTCATTAGCCGAATCAGCGTTATAACGCTGAGCTAAATCACCTGCATCGGCCCTTTTCAGATAAGATTGGATACCCAAACTTCATTATTTTCCCATGGTACTTTCATTAAGAAACAAATAAATGTCTAAAAAAGAAGCAAAACAAATGAATAAATTAGTGGCAATGGATAATTCCAATGGTCATGAGGGTGCATTGTGGTGCATTGTGGATCCTGGAACCCTCCCAGATGGAACCACTTAAATCAGCTTGGCTGTTTCACTATGGGAGGCTTCAGTCAGCTGTTTTAGGTGTGGCCTGAAGTCAAGGGACCAGGAACTGACACCAAGCAGACACACTTACATCAGAAAAGGGGGGAGGGAGGGTAGGGGACAGTTTCAGTTTATCCACTGAATGGACGTGAATGAAGGAAGCAGGCCCGGTCTCAGCATAGCCCTGTAATTACTGCTAGCCTGAAATTAAACAGTGAGGGTAAAGTGCATGTTCCTCAGAGGGGTAATACACAACAGATGAGCGAGCGATGCTCAAACGAGTCTTGGAAACCTCACCAAACGGTAACCCGCCGTGAAATTAATTGCAAAAAGGGCACACTAGCTTGCTGGTTGATGGGGGAAATCCACAGAGTGGTCCTCATCTTATTTTAATATCAGTGTGAGCAATTCCAGCGAACGTAGGACTCCATTATAGCGACCCACCGTAGAGCTCCTAAGCAGTAAACTTTGACTGACACTGTCCCTGCTGGGGGGGAAAGAGAAGCTGGGCTCTTCTCTGTGGAGAAGCACTGGAACAAACACACTGACAAACACTTCTCAATGGCAACAGCAATGAGAACTGGGAATCACCCACAGAGACCCTTAGCACCCGCAGTGACAAAAAAAACCCACTCCAGACAGGGATACGGTTAGCAGTGCCGGCTTCTTAGAAACAAATGGCGCCGTCCGTTGAAGAAAAACAGGGATATTTCTGCGTGATATGGTTAAAGGCTAGCTTAGGGATCAGATTGCCCCACCCCCTCCCCCCTCCTCCAGCTTCCTGGACAGAGTACACTTTCTGAGCGCTGTCCAGGTACGGATTTAGTAGCTCAGATTTATGGCCCGGTGGGGACCCCACAGCTGGGGTGGGGATTAGCCCAGGGCTGGAGCAGGAAGGTTTTGAGGAAATAAATCAAGGGTCTCGCTCTGATTTTGGGACAGAGGAGGACTACAGAGGGACGCAGGAAATGGGGAGAAATCCGACAATGGAGGGATTTGATGGGGAGAGAGCTTGACTGTTCCTTTTGAACTGGGACTGAAGACAGAGTGTTGATCGTTGATGAGCAGTCCTCAGTGTCTTAACACTAGAACCGCCAGGATTCGTTGTATACCTAAAACCGCCAACGGGTAAAATTTACCCGCACATCTATTTTGCATTGATGTTGCTAAAAAATGTCTATCACTGTAATTTGTTTCACAAGGGGATGTCTACAATCACAAAATAACTATGCTTAATCATCCGTTGTGTTTTAGTCCTATTGTTTTAGGCTATATTTAAATTCGTATTTTATAAACAAAGAGCGTGAACATGTCAATCATTTACAGGTCATTTCATTAACACAATCCATCTCCTTCCACACACACACACACACACACACACAAAAGTCCCATATAGTATCGTTTTTGCGCACTTAGGTGAATTGCTGTTTCGTTTCATTTTTCTTTCAAGACTTGATACTGAGATGAAAGCCAGGTATAAAGTCACAGCAGCCAGTATACATCTTGACACTTAGCCTTGATCTGTGGGAACCAAATTATGTGAAGGACACTGCACTGCTGTCTCTGTCTCTCTTGTGGGAATTTATTATCAAAGGGCATACTTTCAATAAACAATCAGGATGCTAAACAGGCCAGCAGCCGTCTAAAAAGGAAATGCGAAGCAATGCGGATGACAATGGCGCGACGGAGCCTCAGATCCATCCCGCCCCATCTATCCGCTAATTAGATACATCCAGCTCCCGCCAAAAAAAATGCGTCTGGTCTTGAGCGCGGTGGAGATGGATTTGCATTAGAATGTACATGCATTCACCCGAGCCGGGGACACGAGACGTGGTGTCTCAGTGTTGATGACAGTTGGTTTCGGGGCGTAAGGGAACCGTCCTGGCGTCGAAGCCGGCCTTGGCTGCGATCTCAGAGCCTGTCCCCGTAACAGCGACAGCCAGACAACTTCACCGGCGTGAAATGAGCGAAGCCGCAGCCGCGCGGCCGCTCGCTGCGTGCGACAGGAACGCGCGGCCCGGCGGGGGGAGGCGGGGCGAGGCTCCCTTTGCGGGCGCGCTGAGGAGACGGCTAATAACGCGAGCAGACCGTCACTGCTGGAAACGGCGCTCCGCACGCCTGGCAAAAGCCGGTCATCTGCCGGCGAGGCTCACCACATCCTGTTTTCAGAGACAAGCCAATGTCAATTTATTTAAGAACGAGAGCAGTAATGGGGGACGCGTGCCCAGAAGTGGGTGCAGAAGTATTTTTATCACTGCTGGCCTGGACACCAGCACGTTTCAAATTTTAAACCTACAACTTTCCGTTGAATGTATTTACTGCTAAACTATACATAGAAACACACACACACACACACACATATTGTATATATATATGTATATATATATATATATATATATATATATATGTATATATGTAATCCATGAAAAAATACCTCAAAGTATAGACCGAGAAGGGAGACAATAACTACAGTCCCTTAAATTGAGATTTCATCGCACATTATCTGAGTGAAATCATTTGGTAGCATATTCAACAAAGCTGAATTATTTGCTTCATTTCAATAAAGTTTCCACCCACCAATTGCTTATTTCAGCTGTAAAACTACATATTTTTACGTTGAAGTGAAATTCGTTTATACTTCTTTTACTGTATACACTAATGACAACCAGCTGGGCCTAACCCTAATAAACAATAGGCTATCAAAATACAACCATTCATGCAAAGAAAAATATCTAGTGGAATGTGTTTTTTAATATATATTTTATTGAGAAGTTACTGAGAAAGTGTTTTAACCAGCAGCTACTTTCTATAATTTGTACCGCACACTGGGGCCTCCATTCATTCTAACACCAATTTTATTTTTCCTTGAAATATTGAAATATTGCAAATATTATATTATTCAATCATTTGTCCATTTATGTTCTTTTCCCACTTATTTAAATGACAGCTGCACTTATAATTTAAAAAAACTGATTTGAAGAATGCATGTGCTCATGCAGTCATGTTTTAAAATAAAGTTAAAAAAAATAAACCCCTAAAACACATGAGGCTTCAGTGTAAAACCAGCCAAGGTGTAATGGACTCCTGCTAGTTTGTCTTTGTCAACAAAACAGCTTGTTGCAGTCACAAAAGTGTGCTACATATGCACTGTATAGATATAAAGGATTGTTGTCAAGACAGCTTATGCTCATTAGTAGCATATGGAGGGAATAAAGAAGAATATTATTTCCCTGGCCTTTCTTCAAAGTCATAGCCATATCAAATGTGGTGTTTAAAGTAACCAGAGACCTGCCTTCTCTTTTAAATTAGCACAGGCAACTCAATTTCACTGTGGTTTACTTCTACCACTGTCTGCAGGCCTGAAGAACCATGATGTCATTGTAGGTTGTAGGCACATGTGGAGCACAAAAAAAGGTCCCTTACTTAAGGGTAATTTGTAACAGATCTGAATTAAGCCAACTGCCAAAAGTTCACAGTACTGTTTTCCTTCCAATTAAAAAGACGGTAAACTCTGGCGTTAAGATTAACAGGTCCCGCAAATTGAGGTCAAGGAGCATCAAATTTTCTGGTTTGTTGAAAGACACTTAAATAGCATATGCAGGACTGTTTCTGCATTTTGAGTATGTAAAAAAAAAATGCCAAGGAATGTTTCGTTTTACATCTGCCAAAGTCTTCAAAGTAGAAGAAGGGTTCCATTGTCAAGACAGGGAGGGGACATATGAAACAAGATTGAGGAGCTTTAGCAAAAGAATGCATAGCCTGCACTGACCTTTGGGACGCAGTGTTTTTTTTTATTGATTATTGCATTTGGAGAGCAGGAATGAGCAAGAACAACTTGTACTGATATAGTAAAGCTTGGTAATAAGCCAGCAATAAGACCTTTATAACAAACTGACTATTTATTCACCAGCGTTGTTATCATTTAAAAAAATGATTAGCGATTGTATCATTTTTGCGCAAATGATGCGGTTGAGACCATTGGTAAGGCGAAGGGCAATACCAATCAATGGAAAAGATTTATATGTGCATTCGAAAACAGGTCTATAGTTTTCACAGTTACATACACAAATGCTTACACCCTATAAATGTACAAATAAACAACTCCTAAAAAGTAGTCTGCGTACCAAATTACTGATATCAAATTTATGTCAAGCTACGACTAAACTTTAGCCAGTTTTTCATTGACACTTTGTTTCACCATAAGTGAACTACCAGAAGCTAGAAAGCTACCCAAAAGTTTTACTGAATCATTGTGTAGCTAGACCGCTCAAATGGGGTACCTGAATACACTACATGATTTTTCTGCTCAATTACAAATTTATTTCAATATTTTGCAGCTTACCTTCTAGTCACTCTAGCTATCTGAGCCACAGAATAATACAGTATAAGTTTTACACGTTAAATGCTAAGAAATGCATACATGACTGCAGAAATTATACATCTCTTAGTTATTGATCCTGCAGTTACTCATGCTTAGCAAGTGAGCAATAAAAACTACAGTGAGAGAGAAGAAATGTGTCCATCGTTTTTGAAAATATTATATTGGTTTTTAAAAATATTATATTGAAATAGTGTCTCATGTGCACATCCTAATGTAATTATAATTATATTATATATGTAAATATATTATTTTTGTTCGACCTGTGTGTCTTGAGGTGGCTGCTATGAACAGAGGCTGTTGGTTGAAGTAGGTCTGCACAGATGTTTTTCACTGAGGTGGATTGACCAGTTGGGGAGAATGAATAATTGTGGGACTAGAGCATTTTTGATGATGTAATCAGCAGGAAAAGTAAGAAGGAAAAGAAGAAAATAAGGAATAAATACAAAGGGCAATAAATAAATAAATAAATAAAATGGAAACTTGCACAGCAGTGTAGTAAGATGGTAGATTAGATTCCCAGCTGAGGCACTGCAGTTCTACCCTCGAGCGCGGTACTTAAACTGAATTTCCTAAAAAAAACAAAACAAAGTAAAATAAATCCGTAAATGGACCGTATGCAACAAAGTAATCTGTGTAAATCACACTGAATAAAAGCATCAGCTAAATGCTTGGTCATGAAATGTAAAAATAACCCGATTTAGGAGCATTATTGTGTGGGTGGTGTACAGTATCCGAGTCAAATCTGAATCCTGTGCATTTTCATGTGGTCAGAGGCTACAAAAAAATGTGTGTAAATAGTGAGTCTGTGGTCAATGCAGTTATTTCTGTGGGAAATCCCGAAAAGCACAAACTCGTATTTGAGCTTTCTGGCTAATTTCTGTTTAATTGCATGCAAACCTCATAGACTTAAACTGTATACGGCATGAGGTAGTTAAATAGAGTCACCCGCTATGGTTGTGCGTTGGCTTCTCAGATAGCGTGGGGCTTAAGCTGGACCAGCACTGATGCATTGCTCTGCAGGGGAGTGTATTGCTCTGAGAGCTGCCAGCTCTTGACAGAGGAAAAGGGATGATTTCATTGCATTGTTCTTACAGTCCATAGACAACCGTGTGCAATTCTCTACAAGACAGCAGGGCTCAGCAAAGCCAGAGCATTTGACTTCATCGCGGTGGAGTTCAAATTGTAAAACTACTCCACTTTGCAACAAAAATCAGTCACGAACCAAGATTTGCTTAAGAAATACCATCTTCCAGAATTTGACAGGAAAACCTCATCTGTTAACTGTGGTCTCAATTTAGGAAAATCCTTTAAAAGCTGTCCACAGAAGACCACGCGCAGGGAAAATATTAATATATCCTCGCAATGTCAATAATGAGCTTGGCCACTACGGTCTTGAGTGACTCAACTTTAGAAAAAGGGGGAAGTCGGAGCTTCTATAACCATCTGTCTCTGGTGATGAGGCTCCCATTGTAAATGATTTATTTTTACCGTTTTATTTATTGTACTGATCCAGGTACTAACTCCTTTCACTGTGGCCCATGTCTGTGATACCACAGACACATATGGCAGGCATCCATCAATCCCAATACTATCCTTTCAAAAGGTGAAAAGGATTGGTTTTGAATATGTCAGTGGTATTCAAAAAGGCACCTAAATGTAATTACTGGGGCTTACCACTGCTTAATAATGTAGAAGCGGTAGTAATTCTGTCCACAACCGATCCCCTCCATTTACCGCTTAATAATGGACAAGCAGAGATAATTTGGGGCATTTGAATTCTAGCCCTCTCTTGGGAGGATTAAATAACAAATTAATTCTGAGCAAGGAGTACTGGAATCCACTGGCTAACCATCATGTATACAAGGGGAAATATGCACTGCAGATACAGAATATACTGTGGTTTATTCAGCACTGATGCGTAGCAGTATGAATAGGTAAGGCAGAGTCAGATAAAGCAAAGATTTACAAAAATGTGTTAACAAGATATGTTTTTGTTTTTTAGTAATTAATCGTTACAATGGCATTAAATTTAACCCTAGGCTTCCACTCTTAATTTCCATTGATCATTGATCATCATTGATTTAATAGTATTTTAATAAACCTAGCTGCATCCCAACTTGATGTAAAGTTGAGCTGAAAGCATGATTAGGCTGTGATTCCTCTATGTTGTTTCAACAGGGGAGCTTATCTCAATGGAAGAAATCAAACGCCATTCTAGCCAATGTGAAACCAAAAACGTGTCTCACACCGTATCTTCTAATCCAAGCGGTATGTCAGAAAGAAATATGACATATTATGAGCGGCCTATCAGTTTGTTCTGAATAATGCTTGCCACTGGAGTGCATAAACCTTGCAGAACACAGAAATGGGACAGAAAGGAGGGTGTTGATCATCACAAATGATCCTCAGGACAAAGAAAGGGCCTATCAGTATGGCTAATGCTGACCTACTCTTCGGAATGGTTTAAAATAGAACTAGGTGATAGCATGGCTCTAATTTCTTCCATTTAGGGTGGGATTTTTTTCCATTTAAATGAGTTTTTATAAAACGCATGTTTGCTGTTCGTTTTGACCGTACTTCCCTGAAGAAGAAAAAAGAAAGTATGGAAACCCTGGGAGTCCGCCAACGCTACTTCCATTTCGTTTAAACTGTTCAATGTGATGCAATGGGAGCGGTACCGAGTTTCACTGAGAGGAAAACCACAGGTACACGCAGCCTGGTGTCGTGGGCTAGACGCACGATAACAGCCAACCAATCGCTCCTAAAAGCCACTTTCCCTTGAGGGGACGGACTGTATCAATGCAAACTAATCCAAAAAACAGCAGAGGCGTGTTAAGGGCAACTGCAAAAGTGATACAAATGTACAGTGGGGTTTTATAAGTTGTGTGACTCATTAAATGAAACCTAAATGTGATGAAAAGGCTGCCAAAACGTGAGGAAATAGTACCTCTGAACACTTTGCTCTTAAAAGCAGGTAACCAGTTTCTAAGTCACGGATACGTACAGAAAAAAGTACTATTGACAATGGCCAGGGCAGCGGTGGGATTCAATTGGCTTTATCCTGTCAGGAATAAGTGGATTTAAGTCAGCCAGTCTCTCAAGTTACAGTTACATTAGTTCCACATAACGCACTAGGTGCCTACGGACCACCAGCGGTGGTCAGTGAGAAATATGCCTCTCCTGCGATTAGCACCATCTCCCCCCTGTAGTACTGCGCAGACTGCAGGGCGTAACGCACTTGGTCACAGGCCTGCAGATGAGTACGCGGGGGTAGTGTGCACACTTTAGCCACAGTACTGCGGGCGACCAGCAGCAGGTGGCACGGCAGTAACTCAAAACTGACTTCCAAATTTGAGAGGAAGAAAAGGTGAGAAAACAAAACTTTAAAAAGAAAGAAAACAGCAGAAACTTCTGCTGCGTGCAGTACATTAAAGGTGAAGTAAATTTTTTAAATGCTACAAGAACAGCAGATCCCCCATTCATTCAGCTTATTAAGAGTGTCGGGGAGGAAAAACTATTATATAACTCCCCCCTCCCTTCATACATCCTGACTTTAACCAGGACCAGAACATCAAACATACTTTTCATAAAGAGTACTTACGCAACACAGGGAAATACATGCAAAAGGCCACAATACACACCGGTCACTGAAGATCAGAAAATGATCTTCAGTGACCGATGAAAAGCCTGAAAATGAAAAGCCTGCCATTGCTGATATGCTGAAGAGATTGTTTTGTTGAAGTAGAGTTTTAAATTGTTTTTCAATTTAAAACTTGGACAAGACATATAATGGGATGAACACACAGAAAAGTACAAAAAAAATCAGTTCTAGAACTAATAAAAAAATTTTTTCAGAGTGCGCAACCACTTTGGTGAAGCCTCTTCAGTCAATCAACACCTCTCACTGATTTGACAGTTGCCTCAATGCCAATGAACTGCCTTAAAGTGTTTGGCTATTGGATAATCCTCATTGCATTTTATTTGCATATTTGTGTTCTGATACTCTCTTAACCTGTGCTTAGTGCTCCTAATGGACACCCCAGACAGTAAAAAAGATGTGGCATTGCAGTTCATGAAACAGTTGATATTTTTGATCCTGTTCAAGTCCTTAACATAAGAGATTAGTTGTAAGTTTGTTTAAACAAGGATTACAGCCAAGATACTTAGGTTTCTGATACTGCCATGTGCTCTTATTTTGTACCAAGAAAAGTAGCTGTGCACTAGTTTGTGTTGCTTTGAATTGTTTGCTGTACTTTTTGAAACTAACAAAGGATCTGTGAACAACTCCTTCCAAACAGTATCGTTGTGTAAAAATCACCCATGATCACAAATGTGCCTCAATATTTCAATTGTCCACTCATTTTTCGATCAGTTGTTTTTAATGCAGTGGTGCACAGAAGACCATCACTACTCTTCTGAAAACTCAAATCCAAGAAAGAAATCTGTGTCCGCAAACCAAACTTTTTTTTAGCGTTATAAATATATTGATAAAACTCATTTAACTCTCTGTACCAGACCACAATAGCAAGATCTCGTCAATGCATCAGTTCCACCAGTGAGTTATTTTCCTAAAGAGATAGTGTGAAGAGCAATAACCCAAAAAAGTGAAGAAAGCAAAAAATGAAAAAGTAAAATATATGCTTTGTTAGCCACTACAAATTCTTAGCTTATAAAAAAGGTCTCTTTTTTTTCTTTTTCAGAGAACCTCACTCCCAGTGAGCAACCCCTTTCTGCATTCCTGAAGCAAAGCAGCACCTTCAATGCATCTTTCCGAACAATACACTATATCTGTTGGGAGACTTTAAAAAATGCCAGCACTTGAATTCCCATTAGAATGTTATCCACTGAACTGGATAAATAGATGCATTACTCTTGATTTGATCACATGAACAAGGCATGGTGTTAGAAATAACCATTAGTGGGCCTGCTGGTGTGACTGAAGACCTTGCATTTGATACCCATCCAATTACTGGAAAAATATTGTATGTCAAAGCCTAGAATTTCTCTTGTTGGTGTACCCAACTTATGTCATTTGTCATTTTTAGACCTACTGTAGAATGCATTTGGAAATCCGTAATATATATTTTATTAATTTAATATTTTTACACTGTTGCATACATATACCACTACATGAAATAATTTGGCATAGTTTATGGAATATGCTAGTAATTCACAGATAATGAACTTCTGATATTTTGGATTTCCTGTAACACTCACCTTTGCGATTTGGGCCTGAAGCTAAAAGCTCATATCCTTATGCTTGTTCTCCGGGTCAGGGGTCCTGTGATCATTAAGGGATCAGGTTTAAAGTTTAGAATAGCAGTTCCCAGAAGGGACGTTTCACACGGAATTTGTTTGTGTCCCTTCGGCTGGGAACAGAAGCCCACCTCAGCTTCTCTGCACTCAAGTGTCAGTCGGGACTGGAACATGTGCAAGGCATTCGAAGGGCCCGAGCGGCTCTGGAGGTAGCCCGTCCGTCAAGAGAATCTATTACTCCCAAAAAAATGCAAGATTCACAGCCTGTTGGCAATTTAATTTAAAGCCTTCCCTAATTAAAAGAACGGGGCAGTAGGACATCCCATAGCGTTGATTAAAAATGATTTTATGCATGTCTGTTTTTCTCTCCAGTGTTCAGGCGCAAGCGAGTTGGGAAAGAGGAAACATCAAAGAGGGGGACAGCTGTGGACAGCCACTCCAGCGGTTTCTCCGGCTACAGCCCCCGCCAACTGATGAATGCGGTAAAGGAAATGGTCCTGGCCATTTCTAAGAACTTCAGGAAAGGAGCACATTAAGTAGTGCACAGACACACAAATATTATTTATGGAGAGCAGTTGTTTCAACACTCATACGCCCCTTCTCAAGGGAATGTCATCTTAATGCACCAGTCAAATGTTTAGCTCCTAATGATCAAATGTATGTTTATGAAGAAACCACCACAAAAGCCCAAGCATGTGTGGTGCTTGGTAATATTTATCAAAAAAAAAAAATATGTCAAACTAATGAACTAGTCCTTGGTGCACTCACATAGACACAAGCACACACGCACGCACGCACGCACGCACGCACGCACACACGCACGCAGACACACAAACACACACACACACAGAAAGGCACTTGATACTTGATACATACTCTAATTTTAAAGTTTAAAAAGTTTACTACTTTAATGCACATTGTGGAGACTTTGTTCATAACAGCCTTTGTACCTGTGAGGGCCTGTGTTAGCCTGCATTCATTTGGTACAGAACAACTCAGGCATAGTTGCCCTTTATCAGGGGAGAAGTGGGGGAGTGCTTATGGACTGCTCTATACACACTTCTGCACAACAAAAAGCTACATTCCACTTGTCACCAATCACAAGCATAAAGACACATATTCCAACCAACACTTGTTGTGAAAACACAACAAGTGGGAAGCTGACCAAGCAGGAACTGGGGCTAAATTATGTATGAGGCAAGGCACAGAGTCACAGTCTGAAAATGATCGACAGCATTTACTGTCCATTACTCTGCCCGAGTGTGAGTCTGACGCGCTGCAGCAAACCATCACGCGAGTGGAGTAGCAGAAGCGTGGCAGGCTGTGATTAAGGAGCTCCCCCCCCCCCCCCCCCCCCCCACATCCCCCCTGTCCAGTGCAACCCTAGGCCCACCCCCCCCCCCCCCCCCCCACTCCCCGAAAGCAGAAGTGTTATTTGGTCTGTCGAGACTGGCGAAGTGCAGGTGCGCAGTCCTGGCTAAACAGGACACATAATACGCTGCTGTTTTACCGCTCGCTTCTGGGGTCTGCTGGGGGAGAAGGAAATCAGTCCTATTCCCACAGCCCTTCCTGCGTATGTTTCTTAGCGCGAATTCACCCGCGGTGACCCGCGGCGACACACAAACAGAAAAGAAAGACGACTTCGGACGCTTCAGGGAACACCACGTTTAATTAAAAAGCATAATTCTCTCTCTTTTTTTACGAAACAGGAAAGGTCTGGTGTATTTAGCGGGTAAAAAACAATCTATCACCTACTCCGTAACATCACCGACACCAGGCCTGCGGAACTTCAAATTGATACGTCTTCCCTTTTTTAAATTAAAGGGGAGAACTTGCACATTTATTTGCCGGGAAGCAGTTGTCAAGGCTAGCAACAGCTACGGTCTGGATGGCTGTTTCCATTGGCACGCTTTTCTACGAACATCTTACTTTTCATAAGGGGTCTCGGAATCCATGCATTTGTGGTCGGGCTTTATGTGCTATGCTCACAGCAATGGCAGCTGCGTATTTCAGAAAGCTGGAACAGGCTAGCCTTGTCCAGACCTGGGTCGGTGTGTGGAAGCAAACTTTTTTTTCTGCCTCCACAGAAATGTCCTCTCTGGGATGCGGCTCTCTCCGCTCAGGCAACAATAGCTTCTGCGACTTTAAAATCAGGAATAAATGAGAAATACAAAGGCCATTTTATATATAATTTGCTCTACTGTCACTGGACTTCCCTGACAGAAATGAACAAAACATGTTTACATCATCACTCAAAAGACAAGACACTAATCTAAATTTGAATGGGGGGCACTTATCAGAAAATTTTCCCAGTCCTCCTCAGACGGACTTGGTTACAGCAGCTTTTGTGCGTGCAAACTAGTGACATCCAGAGGAAGACTGCTCATCCCAGGCTTTTGGGGTACAGTCAGAATCGGTGAGTGGCGCCCCCTAGTGTGGAGCACCAATGAGGAGGTCTAGGAGAACAGGCGGATGGTGGCGTCGGCTCCAGAGGAGAAGACCCAGGGCTGTGTGGGGTGGAAGGTGACGTCCAGGACACCCAGGTCGTTGGTGACGGTGTGGCCCTTCAGCACTTTCACAGGGACAATGAGAGGATTCTGGAGCAGATCGCTGTAGGGACGGACAGGGGTCAGAGGTCAGCGGGTCAGTACACCTGCTGTTGCTTCATTTCCCTTTACAATTTAGCAGTGTGGCAGGTGACACAGACTACAAGTCATATCATCATATTTGTAGAACCTCAAAAATTTATGCCAATTTTTTTTAATGACTGAACTTAATACCATAAGAAAAAGTCAGGCAAGTCAGACATCAAATGCAACGTTTAACACGAATCTTTTGATGACTAGTCTTTACTGAATGTACATTTCACTAGCATGCGCAAAAAAATCATAACCAAGTTAACTGATAAAACAGGTGAGCAAAGACAGATCAATTTAGTGTAGTATGGAGAAAATGGGAGCTGTACACAAAATTGCCTCGCAAAATTGCCTGACTTCAGAAAATCAAAAATTAAAATCATATTACTTTGAACTGGTAAATTGAGTATAAACTACACACATAATTAGCAGGTAGTGCCTTTGGTCCTTAAAATCTAAGTGAGGGCTTGAGGGCTACACTAGTCATAAAAGCACAACAGTATACAAACATGGCTCACAGCTAATGCTTCAGCAGGTGTTTCCGAGACTGAAAATGGAAAATATCACTGCCGCTTTGGTTCAAGTACAAAGAGCCCTACTAGCGTTTTGGTTCATTCCACCGTTGACGCTTCCCTACCAGCTCTCAAAGAGAGCGTCTGACTGCTGAAGGATCGGCGTGGGGTGGACCGAATGTAGAGGTGACGGCGGCAGACAGACTGGAGAGGGGGACTCACTTGTAGACCATGCCGTGGCAGACGATCACGCTGCCGTCGTCGGAGGCGGAGGCGAAGAGCGGGTAGCGCCTGTGGAACGCCACCCCTCTCAGGGCCTTCTTGTGGTGCCTGGCCAGTTCGGGGGACGACAGAACGAGTCAGGACCAACGAAAGACAGGCCTCGCATTGCTAATCCCGTGCCTCGGCCGAGCAATTAAAAGGCGCTTTACGTTTGGACGGCCCACACTCACCGGAGAACTTTGTAGGGCTTTGTGGAGAGGTCCAAGTCGAACCAGGCCAGCCGGCTGTCGTAGCTGCCGCAGATCACGTTGTCGCCTGCGGGAAATCGCCAAGTCAGGCTGGTTGGAGCGCACCTCAGGCACGCAGATGTGTGTCACAGATAATCGAGCCACGCTGAGCCGAAAACTTAACAGAAAACGCTCCACTGACAGCGTGACACTGTATTAAAAAATGATTATATAACCGCTTTTTTTACAATTTTTTTTTTTTTTTAAATCGCTCTCCCTTTTCAGTTCGGATTTTTTGCATTTGGAAGCCAGAGCACCAACCACTCATCAGATGCACCTGTCCTTTTAGTAGTATTTTCCACACTGTACCACAGGAGAGCTAGCGGCAGTCAGAAATAATTTATCACTGATGACAAGTGGTAATATGGAGGTGCTGGTAACCCCGTTACGCAGAAATAACCTGAGAAACCCTGCAAGACCTGGGCCAGCCTGAGCCCAGTGGGACCTGTTTGCCTTTCGTTCAGCATCGCTCCATTTCTCCCTAATATTCATGATATTCTTAAATATGGCCTGAAAATTACACCATTCATCAGACTGTCTGTAAAACTGTGAGACAAATGGTGGAATACAAAGACAAGGATAAACCCAGATTGTAACGTCTAAGCTATTGAGCCTTAACCAGCTTAAGCGCCTTAACCCGCTCAACCGTTCAAAAGCCCAGCTTGAATCAGGGTCAGGGCTTTATAGTTATATCAGCTTCAGCTTTTTGCCATATATGAGCTTATCTTGGACAACTATCTGTCCCTTTCTAGAAACGACAAGTGGACCAGTGTTAAGCACAAATACAAAATATGTTAAAACAGGAGTACAAGATATTATACAAATACTGGAGTCTAGCGTCCCCGCCAGTCATGGATGATCATGTTACAAGTCCAGTAGAATCATAAACAGATAAGCCCAAGGGACAGAATAATCCACAAGATAACTGACCTCCGGGGTGGATGGCCATGCTGGAAATCCACTTGCAGTTGGCCGTGAGCTTCTTGGTGAGCTCCTGCTTGATGAGGTTGTAGACGCGGACGGAGCGCTGCGTGGCCACGAAGAAGTAGGGCCGGATGGGGTGGAAGGACACGCACTGCACCAGGCCCTTGTTCTTGCTGAAGGGGTTCTGCGAGCGCCGCTTGCTAATCTGGTGTATGAGCACCTGCAGGCTGGTGTTGTCCGGCAGCACGCTGGCCAGGTAGTCCCCTTTGCCGTGCCAGGTCACCTGCCTGACCGCCTAGCGAAGGGGGAGGGAAGAGAACAGCTTTATTAAAAACACCGCGCGGAGACATCACTTCTCGCTTCCATTTGTCAGTTTCATCAGTAACGGGCTCTTCGTCACGCACGTGCGGCTCATTAAACAGCGACGGCTCCAATTCGCCGCGCGGAGGGAAAACGCGGGGCGATGGCCGCTTAATGTCATGATTACTCCCAGGTTGTGAATGGACGCGCGACGCTCAATGGGTCTGAAGCCACATTTTCCTATATTTTCCCTTCCTTTTTAATTGGAATGCTGCAGTTCCCGTTTTCATTTCCATATGAAAATGCAACCGACGACAATTTTCCGAGCTCTGCCAAACAACAGCCAAACTGCTGCTCGTAGGTTATAAAACCGGTCGAGACGGAAAATAGTCTCGACGTAGTCAAGCATGCAGAGGTACCAGTAGTTAGTGTGCAGTGTAAGTGCTAATCATAAAAACTGGATGGAAAATCTAGTCTTGAGCGCCTAGTGGGCGTCATAGCCCTGGATGGGAAGGACTGATTATGTGGCTCATCTCTCTGAATCAGACTGTGATTGGCTCTGATGTGTCACACGAGGGACGTAGGCCAATGGGTGGAAAGTGCGCATTGTGTTTGTGTTGAGCACCTTCGGGTGGCTGATGATGAGGCGGACTCCCTTCTCGTGGTCCTTCCCCTCGGCGGCGGCCCACTGCACGGACTGCGCCTTCTCCTCCTCCGGCTCCACGTACGAGGAGACGAGCTGATCGGTGCTGCTGCAGACGAGCTTGTCTCCCAAACCCGGGTTCAACACCAACACCGTCTGGTTACTGTGGAGAGACCCAGGCAAACCCCTTAGGCCAGTGCTTCCTTACCCTGTATAGGTTTTCATTCCAATCCAAACAGAGTACTCCTCATACAACAGCGGGTAATCTCACTGAGCTGCTAATTAGTACAAAGAAGGTGTGCAAAATCAGGTTTGAAATGAAAACCTACAAGACGACAAATCCCCAGGAACAGGGTCGAGGACCACTGCCGGAGGAACTCGAAGGCATTCCCCCAACACAACAAAACTTGTGGAGAGTTTTTGGACTTGTAAGCAGTGTGTAGAAGCCTGGAGATAAGGGCCAATGGCGGGTCTTACAAGGCGAGCGCCACCAGGCAGATGGCGGGGTTGGGGTTCCACGCGATGCTCTTGACGGCTCCGCCCACCTCGATGGTCTTCATGCAGCGGGCCGTGCTGACCTCCCAGAGGCGCACGGTGCAGTCGTCAGAGCCTGGGGTCAAACGGCAGGGGGCGGGAACGCACACTCAGAGGCAGCTGGGTCACCTTACATTAACAACCTGTGTGCTGGTGTGGACCAGCGAGTTTATCAGCTCATACCACACCGCTACCACCCTCACGGCTGGGGGCACAGCTGAATTTGCTGCTGAAAGGCTCAGCCGGACAAGAAAAATCATACAAATTCAACTTTTTAGGACGGGAATGACCACACCTTAGGCTTAGACATATGATCACTCCAGCAAGGAAAAAGGAATAAATGATAACTTCACTAAGGACACAATTAACCCTGGCAATTCAGTAGTATTATTTAAATGTGCTCTAGGTTTTCAACAGTTTTTTCTGAGCTATTCAGGAACCCACTTGCCTAACACTGCATTACAGCAGAAGATATTCTTACTTGTGTTTTCTAAAGTAAAACGTGTGGAAGGTATGTGACCTGTTTTTTGCTGTAGCAGGGCCTGATGGGGGAATAGGAAAGGACAGAGGAGGAAATGGATGAGAATGCAGGGAAGAGTAGTATAACAGGCCTTAGAAATAGTCCAAAAGACCATATGAACCATACCAAATGTGGGCGCACGAGGTATCATTTCTGAATATTGTGTTTATAACGTGCACCTCATCAATCTGTTTGGCAAACGGAGGGCAGGATATGATTTTACTGAAGACCACACTGGGGACTAAGACCGTGATGTCCATAACCGAAGGTACAGGGACTGGGAGAATTATTGTTTTTTTCCAGGCAGTCTGCATTTTTGGACGAGAACTGTATTAATAACTGTAGGAAATGAGTATTGTACCTTACTGAACCTGTGTTTTGTAGTTGTTCCAATGACCATGATATGCACTTTCATACATTGCTTTGGATAAAAGTGTCTGCTAAATAAATGTCATGCTTATGCTTATGGAATCTGTACATGTTCTAAGTATCCATCTGCATCAAGCAGTACAGTTTATTTATACAGCATTTTTTACTCAAGATTCTCAAAACACTTGGAACTGCTTTGGAACCAAATACAAAATGGCTACCAACAATCGTTACAACCACCCGTGAGATGATTTGTCCCATTCTATGAATTAAATGTCTAGTGCATGAACAAATGTACATAAAACCAAAGAAAACATTATATTAGACCATGGTGAAGTTTTTCATTAAGTTGTTTCAACACAATCTTGGAATAAGGATCACATTGCATTCCAAAATGGGTCTGACAGCCCTGTGATGTACCACATCAGTTTGTTCAATTAGATAAATGATTTTCTGTTGTTTTCTTAAAGGTAAAATATGGTGTTCCACAGGAGCCAGTGCTTGGATTGCTTCACTTTTCTCTGTATATGCTCCCTTTGAAATACCAGTCAGAACAAAGTGTGAAGTTTCACTGTTGTACAGATGACACAGTCAAACATCTCAGGAACATCTCAGGTATGGCACTACAGCTCTCTCAGAATAATATATTGCTGATGATAACTTAATTTTCTGCTTTTGAGCTCAGATAAAAATGGAATATTGATGTTAGGTCCTAAAAATGAAGAGGATTTATAAAACTTTCCTTAAACCTTGAGGATACATTAGCTGGACCAAATGTGGCTGTGAAATACCTGGGTGTTCCCATTGACTCTGGTCTCACTTTTGAAGCCCACATTCACAGTGTCATTTGTGAACTGTTGCTAAAATCGCACACTTCTAATCATTGGAGGATGCAAAGAAACTGCCTGCTCCAACACTTCATTAAAGAACCTACAGCTGGTTCAGATTTCAGCTGGAGGTATTTTGACTGTCTTGTCCCGATGAACCCACACCCTGAGCTGGGTGAGAAGAGGAGTCCGGTTCCTCCGAAGGTTTCTCCCTACATGCCATTCCGTTTCCATGCCATTGTCCACTTTCGCTTGCTTTGTGGGTTTCAGGCTGGGGCAGACTGTGAAGCGTACAGTGATACACTATTTGTGAAATCTTGTTATAGAAATTAAAATTTGAATTTAAATTATTTGGAATCATCTAATCAGTGGTATATCAGTGGTATTAGACAATTAGATGGGGGATGATGATTTGTAATTAGCCTCTACTTACCAGCAAAGTGTCATGCAATTATACCTGAAACTTGGTTGGCTGTAGGGGTCATATTGTTTTACAAAGAAACTTCCAGAACAACATTTATAAAGGTCTTCCCAAGGATCATGCGCAACAAATTTCATGCACTCTAGGGCAGCGAGATCGCAGTTTCCCCAACAGTCATATTTTACATGCAAATTGAGAATGACTGTTTTATCAAACCATGTTCTTTTGTCTAACAATCTGAATTTAACAATTCGTACATGGCCACAACCATTGACGTGTACCAAGTTTAAAATATACTGGACTGGAGATATATGGTTATATTTTCTAACATAATATTACATAACGGAATGCTGTAAAGGGGGATGTGCATTCTGGCAAAGGGCATATACGCAAAATATCAGTCCTCTGCACGGTACAGTTGATTTATGGGGAAATAAAGTTTTTAGGGCATCCCTCTGCTTCATATCCGACCTAGCTTCATATTACCTTTTAAAAGGCCCCTTGGGCTTTTATACTTCAAATGATCAGTACTTCACCTGACAATTATCAGTGAATGTGCATTTAACTGAACCCTGAGAATAGCTTCAGCATTGCTGGAAAAGGCCATGGAGTATTTGGAAATGAAACCCAAGGAAAACACTTATTGGATGAATCACAAAATAAATACAAAGCCTCCTTACAAAGCAGATTTATGCATGCTGAGAACATGCCCGCAAATTGTCTTTTTTTCAATGTCATAAAACGATTACTTGAGGTGGAAACTTTAAAACACAACGGTCTGTGTTTAACCAATCTGCTTCATGTCGCAGCCCACTTAACACTTCTTCAGTTTAAGCCCTTAGAAAACATCCCTGGGCAAAACTGGCCTTATCATGTTGCCATGGTAATCTTTGTCATTCTAAGACAAATTCCCATTCTAATGAACTGAATCCCAAAACTCTGTTCTTTGTTTATTTTGGCCAATGAGGAATAGAACTACAACCCTCAACAAAAACGAAGGCTCCCGATATCAGCCCGACTGCTTCTCGGCAGTGCAGAAACCCTGGTGAAAGTATTTGATTTTATTTCTGTACCTGCACGCCCCATAAAGGAAAGAAAAACAACATGGAAACGTTGGCGTTCTGGTACCAGCACTGCCGGAGGGCGGAGCCTAACTGACTCTAAAACCATAATCACTTTTTAAGTATTAAGCGCTTCGGGGGGACAGATATAGAAAGAGGAACGGTTTCCGAAGCCCGCGTCCTGCCGGTGGTTTTGAGAGTCCCGTCTGGAGCACATAGCTGCGGTCGCCTGTGGAAATGTACCGGGACGGGACGGGACGGGCCGGTGCAGCGGGGCGAACAGACCCGGCGGTTTGGAGAAGGACGGGCCCGTGTGGAACACCCGTTGCCTCGCGTTCGGTGCGTGTCTGGGGAGGCCCGGGCTCGAGGCATCTCCCCATTGCTCCTTAAAAACTGTCGGCATGACAGCCTGCGGACATAAATCCAAGGCACGGCCTCTGGAAACTATGATATTTTTTTTTTTTAAATGCGAGGGGAAAAAATTAAAATTTATGGTCTTTCATCAAGCGTGCAGTGGTTTCGAGTTGTAAAGATTTTTTTTCCCGCTGTTTATTTTCAATCTTGCCTCTTTTTACAGCCTGTGAGGAACTGCAAGCTCCTCTGGCCTCCGTCCAGAGAAATGAAACAAGATGTCAACAAGTAGCACTACTGTCATTAATATAAATGGAGGCCGGGGACGAACAGAGACACTAAACTGAACGCTACACAAACAGAGCTTCCTGAATTGAAGAATATTACTATCCACAATAGTCGGTGTCCAGGAAGTTCTGTATGTGTAGGGTTAAGTTCACCATCAAGAAAGTAAGAGGAGGCTGGGGATAAACAGAGACAGTAAACTAAACACTAAACACAGTAAAATAAAACTTCTTGACAGAATACAACAAATATCAGTATTCACAATATTCAGTGCATTGTGTCAGAATTCAGGAGGCTCATTCTGTGCAGTGTTCAGTTCACTCGGTAATGCAAATAGAGGCTGGGGACGAAGAGACGATGAACTGAACACTACCCACAGACAAAACTTCCTCAACCCTGACAATACACTGAACACTGTGGACGATAATAACACTTTACACACACTTTACAGGGATTGCGCATTATTTGGACGCACAAAGAAATCCCCCCTTTTGTCTTTTCTGTTTCCAGCGGAATATCCCACTCCTTTTCTCGTCGTGGTCCTGAAGTACACTGTGTGCCCGGGCTGCCTACTGGTGACCCCTCGTACCGTGTTACGTTGCCAAGCTAATTAGCAGTTGTGTTTCTAAGCAACACTCGGGTTTTCCAGCTATGTCTAAATTTGGCAGGGTTGAAGGACTGGCCAGGGACGTTCCCAGAGCATGGCGTAGACCTCCGGCAATCCCAGAGGCTAAAGGGGGGCAGGTTTTCGGCCCGCCTGAACGGTCGCTCTACTGAACAGGTCATTCGAGCTAAAATGGTTGAACCCTTGTCCTCGAGTCAGGTCAAGAGAACAGCCCACCGGATTGGCAGCCCAGTGTAACAGAGGGTATGAGACAGCAAAGGGTTAAGTTCCCAGTTAGGGAGAAAAAAAACAAACACAAAAAAATTCCCGCTCGCAGCACAGACGGAATCCGGTAGCCACCGCTGTAGGGGAACGGCATCATTACCCTGGGCCGTGACTGGCCTCTGCGTCCGGGGTTCACACGAGAGCCGCTGCCACGGAACACCGCAGCACGTCCCGCTTCGTCCGCATAATTAGCCTGGAATGCCAGTGCCATTTTGTTTACCCCTCCCTGCTTGTGTGTGTGTGTGTGTGTGCGCGCGTGCGCACAAGGGAGTGTGTGTCCGCGTGCACATTGCGATTATACAGCTTGTCCGCTCCGTCATGCAGCTCGAACGATGTCACACTCTGGCTGCTACAGCCCGCGCGCTACTGAAGTGAAGGCGGCAGATAAGGGTTAGAAGCATGTGGGGCATACAGCCTCTGTGATTACAGGCCCAAAACCATGGCAAATGACTTTATGGCACTGCTGATGTTTCCTGTTACACACACATTATACTGGAATCGTTGAGGTTTTTACAGGCTTTGGCTTTGTGTCATCAGGACAATATTTTCCAAATTAGGTTTTAGCAACACTATAGTGAATTTTACAGAAATAGCTGGCATCAGTGGCCCCCTCCCCAGGAACAACAAGCAGCCTTTATAATACTACTAATTCAATCAGGATTGAGCCACAGAGGGTTCATGCATTTTAATAAACGTAAGGCTCGACTGACATGGAATTAATTATCTTAAAACTTCACACAATAAGAAAACAAATTGGGGGGGGGGGGGGGCTGGAGTAATTTATTATTTCAAATAAAAATTCCTGGGAGGTTGTCAAGTGCTGTTTTTACTGTGGGAAAGAACGTTTTATTACTAGTTTAATATATTTTACAGCGAGACAAAAAGAGTAGCACTGACTGTAGTGGTTTTGTGTCTCAGATTTATTAAGTCCTTTGTAATGGAAGGCTTAACAGATGCTGCCACTAAACTGCTGTTATCTTTTCCGTAGTGTCCCTTGTTCCTGAGTCTTTGCCATGTGACACATCAGTCTGTGACCATGGCCACTCCCCATTCTGTTTTTGTTTTGGACTAAGCAGCATTAGATTACCTCTGTCACCATGTTAAAATCATCTGTGCAAAAGTCAGCACACTGTCACAGGAATATCAGTACCACTTGTTGCCTTTGATGAAGCCATTTCCAGGGCCTTAAGAAGACAAAGCTTGCAAGAGCTCTACAGTGAACCCCCTCAAAATGATCCCACAACGGAACTGAACACTTTTATGAAGGTTATGAAGCCAGGAACTTCCTAATTCAAATAGTTTGATTTGATTGAGAACATTACTGCAGAGTTTTATAGCCACTGCAGCTATACTATTATATAGTTAGCTTTTCTGCAGCAGTGCTGTGACTCTGAAGAAACAGGCAAACTCACTGTATTACTGGGATATTGTAGCAATGTGCTAACTCTCACAGTAATGCTAAACACTGTAGCAATGCGTTAACTCTCACAGTAATGCTAAACACTGTAGCAATGCGCTAACTCTCACAGTAATGCTGAACACTGTAGCAATGTGCTAACTCTCACAGTAATCCTGAACACTGTAGCAATGTGCTAACTCTCACAGTAATGCTGAACACTGTAGCAATGTGCTAACTCTCACAGTAATGCTGAACACTGTAGCAATGTGCTAACTCTCACAGTAATGCTGAACACTGTAGCAATGCGCTAACTCTCACAGTAATGCTGAACACTGTAGCAATGCGCTAACTCTCTCACAGTAATGCTGAACACTGTAGCAATGCGCTAACTCTCACAGAAATGCTGAACACTGTAGCAATGTGCTAACTCTCACAGTAATGCTAAACACTGTAGCAATGCGCTAACTCTCACAGTAATGCTAAACACTGTAGCAATGCGCTAACTCTCACAGTAATGCTAAACACTGTAGCAATGTACTAACTCTCACAGTAATCCTGAACACTGTAGCAATGCGTTAACTCTCACAGTAATGCTAAACACTGTAGCAATGCGCTAACTCTCACAGTAATGCTGAACACTGTAGCAATGCGTTAACTCTCACAGTAATGCTGAACACTGTAGCAATGCGCTAACTCTCTCACAGTAATGCTGAACACTGTAGCAATACGCTAACTCTCACAGTAATGCTGAACACTGTAGCAATGTGCTAACTCTCTCACAGTAATGCTGAACACTGTAGCAATGCGCTAACTCTCTCAGTAATGCTGAACACTGTAGCAATGCGTTAACTCTCACAGTAATGCTGAACACTGTAGCAATGCACTAACTCTCACAGTAATGCTAAACACTGTAGCAATGCGCTAACTCTCTCACAGTAACGCTGTTGCACTGAAGCAAAGTGCTTATGTTCTCAAATTATTACTGTGGTGAACTGAAAAATGAATAATACAACAACTATCTTAACATGCAATGGACAGTTTGTATAAAATCAATAACTCCATGAATTTAAAAGGCCGCTCATCATAAAATTCAGTGCCAATCAGTTTGGATGTGCACATGCAGTTTGAGGAAGTAAAAACAACTCTTCTCCAAAGACAAAAAATTTTAGCCACCATTCCAGCGGTCTTGACGTGTAAAGCCAATCATGTCTTTCCTCTGACTGGCGGCAGGTAGAAACCATACTTCATTAAAGAAACATTACATGACAACATCAGTGAAAAAAGTCAGTGTCACATTCAACATCCTTATCTGCATCTGATGCAAAGGGCACAAGTGAAGTTGGGACTTACAGCCTGTTTAGTACACTTCAGCCAAATCTGGACTACATTTCCCAGCAGCACCTCGACAAAACATGCCATTGCTTTGAGTCTCCTGAGCTCACCTCTTCGTTTACATAAGCAGGCTGCTACTGACCTCACCAGTCGCTTCAAATGTCATCCCCAATAAGTAAATCTGGAAAGCCAGACAGGCAGCTGCAGCAAACAGGAAACTGTCTGGGGAGCTGTAGCCATTTTGGAACGACATGTTTCAAACTGCTAAATGAACAAAATCATTTGGCTTTTTTGGCCATAAAAAAAAAAATTAAACACACTGAGTCAAAAGTGCTTATATTCATCCAAAGGGCAATCCACTAACAGCACTACTGCCATGAATAATGACAATCATATGTGTGTTGTGCTCTTCAGCTGTCAAGATTGCTGGTCTCATGGAACTGTCAACTACTGTATCACACTTAATGAACTTAACACCAACACTATGACCGTCCCCCTAAGATTTACAGAATACAGAAAGTTTGGCTAGCCATTCAATGCATTTTAATAGCCCTGTTGTATTTCTTATTTTAAAATACATACGTTTAATACCATGGACAATGACACTATTGTCCCCCAATATCCTTCAAGGTATCTTTTGTCTTTAAGAGCTGCTTCTTCAGAATCACTATGAAGCACAAATATGTTGCATCCTTGGCTGATGGTTTATTTTAAAACGTAAAGACACATTCAGGGTGATTTTGCAAACCAACTGAATTTTTACAACCTGCATTAATCATTTTCATATTTCCTATGTGGCTTCCACTGAGGCCATCCTGCCAAAAACTATGAGAAAGAGAGAGAGAGAGAGAGAGAGAGAGACCACGGCTTCTCTATTTGAGAGAAGTGACCATTAGTTATCTCTGACTGATGCATTCTCTCGGAGAATGCGCAAGCTAATGATTCTCGCCACAGTGTGTCCCTGCTTATTTTCCCTGTCCCCCAAAAACGAATCGCTTATTTTTTTGGTACCGATCGGCACATTGAAGCCAAAGGCATGACATCATGGCTCGTGCTCTGGGGATGATATAAGCGGGCCGGTTAGCTACTGCTTATATTACAAGCGACCACAAGAAATGATCTATTGAGGAGCCCGGAGCTTGAAATAAACGAAACGGCAGCGGGGCCTGCCCCCACATCAAAGCAGAGGAGCTGGGGCACTTACCCGAAGCCAGCCACTGGCCGCTGGGGGACAGGCTAATGCAGCGCACCAGGCTGGAGTGGCCGCGGTACACCTGCGGAGAGAGGGCACGGTCAAACACTGTCAATCAACGGGTGAGAGTGAGGGTGAGAAAGAGAGGGCACGGTCAAACACTGTCAATCAACAGGTGAGAGAGATGTGAGGGTGAGGGTGAGAAAGAGAGGGGGGAGAGAAGGAGAGAGAGAGGGAGAGAGAGGAGAGAGGGCACATTCAAACACTGTCAATAAACAGGTGAGAGAGATGTGAGAGTGAGGGTGAGAAAGAGAGGGGGGAGAGAAGGAGAGAGAGGAGGGGGGGAGAGAGAGGTCATGTTCAAACACTGTCAATAAACAGGTGAGAGAGATGTGAGAGTGAGGGTGAGAAAGAGAGGGGGGAGAGAGGGAGAGAGGGAGGGAGAGAGAAGGAAGAGAGGAGAGAGGGGGAGAGAGAGGTCACGTTCAAACACAGTCAATAAACAGGTGAAAGAGATGTGAGGGTGAGAAAGAGGGGGAAAGAGAAGAGGAGGGGGGGTAGAGAGGTCATGTTGAAACACTGTCAATAAACAGGTGAAAGAGATGTGAGAGTGAGGGTGAGAAAGAGAGGGGGAGAGAGGGGGGAGAGAAGGAGAGAGAGAGGAGAGAGGGGGGAGAGAAGGAGAGAGAGAGGAGAGAGGGGGGTAGAGAGGTCATGTTGAAACACTGTCAATAAAAAGGGGACAGAGATGTGAGAGTGAGAAAGAGAGGGGGGAGAAAAGGAGAGAGAGGGGGGAGAGAGAGAGAAGGAAGAGAGAGGAGTGGGGGGGAGATAAAGAGGGGGAGAGAGGTCACGTTCAAACACAATCAATAAAAGGTGAGAGTGAGGGTGAGAAAGAGGGGGAGAGAGGGAAGAGAAGGAAAGAGGGGGGAGAGAGGTCACGTTCCAACACAGTCAATAAAAGGTGAGAGTGAGGGTGAGAAAGAGAGGGGGAGAGAGGGGAGAGAGGGGGGAGAGAAGGAAAGAGGGGGGAGAGAGATCACGTTCCAACACAGTCAATAAAAAGGTGACAGATGTGAGGGTGAGAAAGAGAGGGGGGAGAGAGAGAGAAGGAGTGGGGGGAGAGAAAGAGGGGGAGAGAGGTCACGTTCAAACACAATCAATAAAAGGTGAGAGTGAGGGTGAGGGTGAGAAAGAGAGGGGGAGAGAAGGAGAGAGCAGAAGATAGAGAAAGAGGGAGAGAGAGAGAGAGAAATAGGGCAGAGAGAAAGAGAGAGGGGGGGCAGAAGTTAGACAGGAAATCCGAGAGAAGAAGAGTGTGTGCGAGTGTGCGTATGCGTGTGTGTGTGCGTGTCTGCAGTGGGAGGAGGAGTGTAAAAAGGGGGAAAGGGAAGACATTTCCTAGACACACGCACACTCTTAGGTGTCCAGACACAGGGTTTTAAGAGTCATCCTCACAAGGCCTGCCCAGCTCTAATTACAGGATTTCAGCACCAACACATGGAACCCATTGCTCTTTTTCAGGGCTCATAACAGCTGATACACCGCACACAATAGCACACTCTCAGGCATACGTCTGCTTAGCAGCTCCAGTTCTCATGAGACGTCATGTTGTCAAAATTTAGTGACCTCTTTTGAAAAAACAAAACAAAAACAAAGACAATTCCTTTTAAACTTGTCCTCAGTGATCCATCTTCCTAATACAGAACAGTTAGCATTTTTTTCCAAAAGCACATGTTTTGTTTAAAACTTCAGGAGGAAGAAAACACATCCCAATTAGTAGATGTGCACCTAAAGTATTTTTCCAGTTGGCACACATCAAATTTCGGGAGCAAACACTCCTAAAACTAGAGCGCAGCAGAGCCCTGGAGCAGAGCTACAGTACTGCGTGACACAGCAGCGCCATTAACCTCACTTTCACTCTGCCTGCCGTGACACTCGCACCGCAGCGAGGACGCGAAGCTAACGCTCCTCGGCTCCATCCCAGGGCTTCTTACGTTAACACCCCGTTCACAGGTCATTAAACCCGGTCACAGCTGGTTTCACTGCAATCACAATGGCTGCCGGGTCCAGGGCCGGGGAGGGGGGGCGGGGGGGGGTCTTACCAGGGACTGCGTGGTGGGGAAGGGCTGCAGGTCTTTGGGCTTGGGCAGCTTCGGGATCAGGTCCTCGGGATCCACGTTCACCTGAAAGGAAGGCAGAAGGGGGGAGAGCAGTTGGAACGTGGTCTGGGCAACCCCGCCCCGACCCCAGCGTCGGGGGGGAGACCGGAACGGTGCGGCGAAGCGGGAGCCGGCGGCGGGCGCAGGCAGGCCTACCCTCATCTTGCGCTGCCGGGGGCAGAGGTAGAGGTCCAGGCAGCGCTCGAAGCGCTCATGGATGAAGCGGGAGAAGGCGGGCACGGCGCGGAGGCAGGAGTGCTTCTGCGGGACGAAGGCCAGCTTCCGGTCTTCGGGGTCCTGCTGCTCCCACGCCAGTTTCTGCGCGGGGGGGGGGGGGAGAACGACTTTAGCAAACGGCTAGCTGGCAGACGCGCGAGCCAGACGCCCCTCTCAGGTTTCCGTTGTAGTTTGAAAGGCATCCTGGGCCATCGACCGACAAAATGATCCACGGTTTACCTCTCTTTACCTTATTTCTTTCCAACTAGTCGAAAGGTTGTTGCACAATGAAATCTATGGACGGTACATAAAACCAAATACCAACCCCAGTATATTTTCATTTTCCAACAGGAACACCATACAATAAGACAGCCAGCATCTGGTACTCCTTTATACATGTTCATTTTTAGTTGCATACTGAGCAATATGCAAAAACGGTACTATACCCTGATAAACAGACAGTAAATATAATCAGACAGCAAAAAAAAAATATATATTTTTTTTTGTCAAATGAGCTAAAGACTGAGCCTTATTGTGGAGGCGGTTAAGCAACCTTTACTGTACGGACGGAGTGTGGCACAGTGGGTAAGGAACTGGGCTTGTACCCGAAAGGTCGTAGGTTCGATTCCCGGGTAAGGACACTGCCGTTGTACCCTTGAGCAAGGTACTTAACCTGCACTGCTTCAGTATATATCCAGCTGTATAAATGGATACAATGTAAAATGCTATGTAAAAGTTGTGTAAGTCGCTCTGGATAAGAGCGTCTGCTAAATGCCTGTAATGTATTGTAATAATTACTGGACAAAGCCTGGATGTACGCAGTTATGAAAACCGCAGGGACGTACGCGGTTTCTTTGTGACGCTGATAAGCGTGGGGCCGAACCCTACCTCCTCCTCCGTGAACAGGTACTCCGGCGGGGGGTTGTAGGACTCCTCGTGCCCCGGGAGCCTGCTCTTGGGCGCGGGCACGTGCATCTTGTGCCTGCCTAAGATGGCGTTGGGGTCCTCCTTGGCCCACAGGTCGTAGTACTGCGGCCCGGTTTCCTTGGGCTTGCGAGGCTTGATCCAGCCCATCTTTATAGCGTGCACCAGCTTGGACACCTGTCACACGAAGGGCCATGCAGCAGCGTTGCACATTACACAAGCATAATTAATACACACCTAATTAAACACAGAAAAACCTTCTGCTTTCTTATATACAGAATAAAACGGTCCTGCCAGACTACCGCAAAGAAACCAACGCAACGCACTTATATGCATGCGCCTAAAATTCCAATAAGTGTTTCGTTTTGCAGAAGGAAAAAACATAATAAGAAAATTGGGAGCGATATCCAAAAACACGATTCCTCAGCCACTGTGGGAGGGGTGAAACGCTGCAATTTCACTTTCAATCGGAGGTCCAATTACTTTAAGCTTTCCATTTTGGAGACCCATTACTACAGAATTTCACCTCCGCTTCCACTTTGAGAACTATGTGGGAATCATTATATCTAATGCTACGCATATGGGAGCGGTTAGGGGCAAAATTGTTCAAAACATGAAAATTTTGTATCGTTCCATATTCATGGTGACTATAAATATCAATTTTCTACATGATCGAAATTCATAAAAACATCCAGGAAAGGTGTCCATCTGCCCAGAGCAAGCCTCTTCCAAATCTTAAATTGCACGCTTCACTGGAAAATGTCTACAACTGCTACAAACACAATTTTTTCCTGAGTTGAGGTTTCTGGGTGAATTTGACAGTGTAGCTTGAGAAAAGCTTGCCTGATCTTGCACAAGAAAGGCTACTGAAAGTAAAACTATTACACTGATTTAAAGATAATTCTGGGCAGGAGCTGAGCATTCCAGCTAAAACCGGCAGGGATTCTAAGCTGGTTTAAGATGGTTTAGGCTGTTTTTTTTTTCAGCTGGTCATAGCTGGCCTGTGGCAGGTCAAAACTGGTTAAGTTGGTAGAGTAAGCTGGTGGTCAGCTGGTGACTAGACTGGTCAGCTGGTTGACAAGCTAAAAGTGTCAATAACACTGCTTAAACCAGCTTAGTTCTAGCTGGTTTAAACTGGAATTTTCAGCAGGGATGGTACATCAAATATACAAGCAGCAGGTCACAGAAGGTTCACCACCAATCCAAAGTTGTTTTGGATTCCACTACCTTTTAAAAACAGCAACATTTACCTAACACATCATCAGGCATGCTGTGTGCACTGTTCCCTTGGGGTGAGGCCTCTGAGTCTGCTTGCTTGCAGGCTACCGAAAGGTGTTAGGCTGTGTCTGCTAACAAATACATAGCTGGCTACCTGTTCTAGCCAGCCATAAATGTACTAATGAAAGGTATGTATTTGCCTGTATCAAACACCAGCTGCAGCTAGGTAGCCAGAAAGATATCTAGCCATCTTGCAGTAGTATATGAGTAGCAAGCTAGCTGGCACCCAGTGCTGGCCAGCAATAATATTGCTGCTGCTAGCCAGTGTTAGCTAACTAGCTGGCTGATGACTGAACACTTTCATGGGGATAGACTTGACAGGGGAGGGCCTCACCTTCTCCTTTTCGATTAGGGATGGAATGAAGCTGCGCTTGTCCTGCGGTCGGTTGCTCACAGGGTGGATCATGGTCTCGTGGGAGAAGAAATCCACAGAAGGCTGTTGGGGATGAGAGAGGGGCAAGCAAAATGGCCGCCGTGAGAAGTAGGAGGATAATGAGGTGAGGTGCATGATGCTAATTCTGAACTGGCTCAAGATGGAAGAGCTCTCAGTGTCACAAAACTTCCAGACAAAACAGCTGCACTAAACGTTTTACAATCCCAAAACAGTTCTTCTGCAATTGCGTAACAGTTTTTATTATCACTGTAGTCTGTATCTTACTTCATGCAAATGAAGTTCAAAGCTGGTGATTTAACATTTGTTTTTAGCAGTGACTGTGCTTTCTGGAGGATGACTCATACTTCTGGTAAGTGTGTTGAAACAGGCCTTCTACTATGAGCATAAGTGTTAATGAAGGCTTCACCATTATCCCCATGATGATGTGAATGACACAACCTAGACGCTACTACATCTGCTTGTAAACCAAACCCGTAACACAATTCAGCCACAACTGCAAAGGAATTATGTCTCAATAAAATAAGAAAATGTCCTTGCCAAGGAATTTGTCAGTGTCTTCAAACCATTTGTACAGGGTAAGCACAGACTGAGACTGGGTTATGTGGGAATACAAATGGAGAGCACAACTTAATAAGGATAACCTTGGTCACACTGGTTGCTGTTAGTAGCCTAGGACGCTAGTCAGTAGCCTAGGATGCTAGTTAGCAGGATGCTGCGCATGAAGCTTGTGAGCCGAACGCAGCGGCCGCACACACAGGGTGGGGGGAGGGTGGGGTGGAGGGAGGCGACTGGCCGATGTTTACCTCGTACTCGTTGAAGTTGACATCCCCAAACTGACCCCTTTGGAGACGGTGGACGAGATCCACCTGCTCGTCAGAGAGCCGGATATCGGTGCCAGTCATCTTATCATGGACAGTGCGCCTAGTGGCAGAGAGAGAGAGAGAGAGAGAGAGAGAGAAAGATATGCAGTGTGACAAACAGGAGCGAAAGAGAGGGTACAACAGAGCAAAGGCAGAAGCCAGAAAATGGGGGAATAAGAGGGAATAAAACGGGGAGGACGAAAGAGTGAAAGAGGAGAACGAGAGAGTGACAGAGAGACCAAAACACAATTTAATCCCAGTCTCTCTTGTCTGCTGGGGTACCAACTTCATATTGCACTACATTCTCATTCAATTAGTTGTGCTATTAAGATCTCACCAGTAATCAGGGTTTTCCATCTTGTCCAGAAACTCATCCAGCTCATCCTTGTTTCTGATTGGCTTGAAGATCTTCTTCCCGTCCAGGTCGTAGCCAATATGGGGGTAGTCGTTGTACCACTCCATCGGAATGTTGCCAACAGTGTTACGAATATCCTTTAAAAAAAAATAAAAAAGAAAAAAAGAAAGGAAGGTAGGAGACGTTATTGACAGCTTCGGTGTTTTTTCAGCACAGGTGGGCAATCAGGCGAGGAAGTGTCGCTAAAGCTCCAGCTTCCCCTTTCCCCTTCCAGAGTAATGCGGGACCGTGTCCTGAGCTGTGCTTTCTCCCCCCCCTCCTGTCTGAGCCCTGGCTGCTAACGCTTTTTCACTCATCGCACTCCCCTTTCCCCCAGCGCAGCGCCAGGATTAGGATTTAAGGCTGGCGCTGACGCTCAGGTACAGGACCCCGGGCCCCACCGCTGAGGAACCCTGCCGTGCCGCGATGCCATGACAAACACCGCACATCATCCCAGGCTGGTTTCATTCCGCTGGGTGTTTGGCACACTTGTTTTACATCAGCAAATGGCCGTCTAAACCAGGCAGCTTATGGGAATGGATGGGTGTAGAAAGCATTTGAAAAATGAGAGGCTTCTTTGTCCTTAAAGAAACACACACACACACACACACACACACTACTGTAAACCTCTCAGAAGTGGTGCCCTCCCTTTAAAACTCCAGACAGCACCTGTGAATGATTTCAATAAAACCGCCTCGACCGCGTCCAATTAGGGAGGATTGGGCCGAGCTGTCATGCCTCTTTAAATGGGCCCAGACCAGGGTGTGGTCTGATTACACTTCTAAACACCCGCCCTGAGGTTTTTTTCCACATAAACGTTGAGGTCAACATTTCTGTTTGGCACGCTGTTCCAAGGTCAAGTATTGGACGGCTAAAGGTACCCGAAACAAACACCAACCCATATATTATATATACAGTATATGTCGTATATTACACCCATCAGGCGAACTGCACTTATGAGCCACACATCAGTTCTATTCCAAACAGCAGAAAAAGAAACTGACACAAACCATTTGAAAGTTAGGCCAAATACAAAATAAGTATTTTGAACGTGTAGGTGAGGGAATTCATAATTAATTCCAGAGTGAAATTCGGAGTGTGTGACCGCATCGTGTGACCCTCTGCATCCTGCTCTAGGAGTGCGGCCTTCTGTCTGTAATGGCGCGCAGGTTTGGAGGGGTGACGCAGGAAGGCGAGCGGTTCTCCTCTGTGTCGGCTGATTGGCCCGCGCTCTCAGACGGCACGCGGGCGGAGCCGTCCCAGCAGCCCCCTCTGTGTCTGCGCTGCAGTCGGGGGCAGGTAGCTTTGGCTCCGCCCGGTCAAAGGACACGGTGAATAATGAAGCTCTAGCGCTAATTTGACATTTCCTGTCTGGAAACCCAACCTCCCGGAAAAACGTAAAACGAAATGTATTCCCGCAGCGCTTGTATCACGCGCTGCGTACTGCCCGAGGCCCAGAGGCCGACTGTGGAAACGGCTTTGAATCATCCCGCTACTTCTCCTGGAGGAATGAGGGCACCTGCTGTGGCTGCCCGACAGCACTGGAACAGGGGAAATTATGCTGTTGTTTCCTTTCTGTAACTGATGCTTGGGTCACTTTAACTAGCATCCCATAGCCAACAAGAGGTTACGCCCCACTTCCTCCAAACAGGAACAGTATCATACTCATCCATCGACTGTTGACCCCTCACTCTAAACCCAACTCAAAGCAAATGATGTACAATTGATAGTTTGTTCGCTATTGGTAGTTTACGTGTCATTTAAAATTGTTACGTACACTCTTGAACCCTTTTGAACACGTGTTGAACCCTCTTGAACACGTTTTTTAATGACGCAAATTTTTTTCAACCCTACTGCTAAATGTTTGAGGCGATGATTCAACCGGGTTTCATCCCCTACCAAGGGTGGGAAATGCCCGAACAGCACTCCACGTTTTCAAAAAAAAAAAAAGTGAATGGAGTTTTTACATCCTGAAACTAAGCCCCTCAAAATAAATATGACCATGTTTCCACTATATAGAGAATCTTCCTAAAGTTAACATACACACATTGCCATCCACAGTGAGGGGATGGGGGCTGGGGGAAGTTCCCTGGGAAAAAGCAACACAGCTTAATTTCATCCTAATCTCCTGGTGAGATTTTGGAACTGAAACAGACCCATTTTGGCACAACCCTGGAGGAAAACTTTGTGAGTGCAAGGAGAAGGATTCCCCCGCCTCCCTCCTCCCCCCTCCGCCCTCCCCTCGGGGGCGCACGTCTCCGGTCGCTGCATCGTGGGATGACGACATCAAACGGGCAGGGCCGTGACCCCGGATCACCCCGCATATCTCATCCCCTTTTTTTTGCGGCCGGTAGCGCAGACGAGCCGCACTGCGAGAGGTCGACATCTTTAAGATCGCAGGGCCCTCCGAACCTCGGGAGACCTCGAGCTCCGTCGAGCAAAGCTCGAGACTTAACCCTCTGCTCCAGGAACAATAAAACTTGAGAGGGCCTTCCAGTGCCCCTTTGTAAGACAGAATTACTTGCGAAACCTAGTTTGCTCACTCAGAATAGCCTCCGTTGTTGAAAGTGTTCAAAGACCCCCATTAATCAACTCACCGCCCTACAGTAAGCAGTTCTCTCACATGGTTCATGTTTTACAAAAAGCCGTGCCATGGCGAGAGCTTCTGGGAAGACAAAACACAGAAGACACAAAGGTTTGTGATGAAACCGTGTTGTCAGTTGGTGCAGAAAGAGCGTCATTTAGTAATTAGTCCACATCCAAAATCACAGACATGGAAACTCCTGTGCAAAAGACTGTGTGGGGGCATTTTTTCTCATATTCTCAAGTTATGACTTCAAAAATTATTTTACTTTATTATTTATATTAAAATTTCCAGAGCAGAACCAGACTGTCATTTAAGGATGTCTGTCTCAGCTTGTTAGCAATGGTACTGAACAAAGCAATATTCAGTGTGTCTGCTTTCACGATTCTTGCTGTGCTTAAGCAGGTGGAAAATGGCAACATCTCGAACGTGTGGTCACCTTGCCTCAAAGACATGCCACACAGACAGGGTTCTTTCCATTTCCAATTCAAGCGTTCACGAATCGCACCAGTCTGACAGCACAGAAGTGCAGAGGCGACATTCCCTTTCGTGGAGGAACACAGCCCATCTGCTCCAGTCCCACCGTATTTCGCGAGCGGCCTTCACAGTGAGCTGGGCGAGGAACCGATGAACGAAAACAGAAACCGTCCGATAGAAGTGCTTCCCTCACAGCTTCACCGAGAAGAATACGAAACTGCAGGTTCGACAAATCGATGCATAACGTATAAACTGCGTAATGATTTTCACAACCTGACAAATTGAAAGTTTGAGTGCGGTGAGGAAATGGGTTCTCAAATAAGCAGCCAGGCCTGTGAAAAAAAAGACTCCAGGCAGTCACTCATTTAGTAAAGGTTGGTCTGGCAGGAGGCGTGGCCAGCAGCAGGGGCAGCACGCCAGGAATCGGAGGGTACGACACATCCCTCAGCCGAAAAAGGTCTATATACAACCCCCCAGGAAAAAAAAACCGAACAAACAAATGAAAAATGAGTAAAATGTGAATTTATTTTAGCGCTGGTACGTCCGCCATAACGCCGCTTTGGAATCGATGTTAAAAGAAAGAGAACGAGCTGGTGCGCGGTGGGAATAGCTGCGGTTGGCGAATAGCTCGCGGAGTCTCTCTTTCAGACGGGCGCGTGGCTCACTCTTTCCGTTCCCCGGCTCCGCTGACCCCTCGGTCGGCCGAATTCCTTTAGCTGGCTGGATGACAGCAGGATTGCAGCATGGAATTTAAGAGGAGCGTGACTTCATCTTTTATTACGAAAAAAAAGAGTTTGACAAAAAAAAAAAAAAAAAAAAAGAGAGAAGAAGCCAATTAGGCGTCCCGCGGGAGAAAGGTTTGGGCGAATCGCTTGCCGATGCGCTCGACAGGACCCGTGGCGTTGTTCGCGGGGGTCGTCTCCGCGGCGTTCCCCCCCCCCCCCCCCCCCCCCCCCTCTTGGGGGAATCCAGGACCTCGCTCCTAACTGCGGTCAGCGCAGCCCCTAGCCTACACGGTGTCCCGTTTTATTTGAGTACGGTGAAGAGCGTGACCAAAAAAAAACTCCAGACCAAAAAAATTTTTACATTTAAATCAGAAAAAAAAAAGCTGAGAGGAGAGGAAAAAAATAAAAAAATCTGCCTGATGCCAAGAGCAAAAGGAAAATGTGCACGTCAGCCTCGGGCAGCTGATGAGTAAATGATGATTGGGTTTCTCAGCTGAGGACCCTTGGCTAAGCACTGGGCTGGGGAACTGGAGCGTTTGAGCATGTGCAGTTCCATCTTCTTATCTGCCAATGGAAGGAGGAGTGGAGGTCATATGACCTGTTTGTGCCTTAAGGGGATCGATGTAAAACTTACCGTTTGGATGAAAAGCTATGGTCTGGATGACCAGGTAAAATGACCAAATGACCACCCCCTTTGGTAAATGTTTATATCTTTGCTTTTCTTTCAGCATGATGATAATCCATTATACAGATAAAAGACTCACTGAAATTTAACAGAGAGAACTTTTATAGTAATAAATGTACGTATAAATGTATGTATCTCTTTTAACCACAGAATGCGCCCCATTTAAAGGAAAAAAAACCAATCCACTACCAAACCACGCAGGGCTTTTCATTACAGATACTGCAGAAATAGAAATCTAAAAAATGAAAAAAGTTCATTTTTGTAGCAAACACAGCTCTTATAACTTTAAGAGACCAAAAACAGTTGCAGTAAATGCAGCTTGTGAAAGTACCAACGCATGATATGAGCATGGCGGCAAAATTCACAGTTTCGAAATGAAACCGAAAACTAAAACTAAGAATTCAAATCAGGTGAAAATCAGGTGGCACTAGTAAATCTATTCAATGGACAATAGTTTGCTGAGAGGGACAGCAAATCAGACACAGCTGCTCAAGCTTGTGAAGTCTGTTTGGCTAGAGACTGTCACTACAGCTACCACTTTACCAACTTAAAGCTCTACATGTAAAATACAGTCAACATCACACATGGGTAAGTTAAGTTTAAGTTTTGAAATGGAAGTAAAATGTGTAGAGAAAAATTGGTACACTGACAACCCAGAGACGAAATGAAAACACCGGCAAAGAATGACTTGGGCATACGACTGCATGTTGATTTACATTTCAGCACACTGAAAGCCACGAACATGCTTTGGGTCAATTTCCTCATAGACAGTTTATGAGGCTACTTAGCAGCCTGTTTTTTGGCATGCCAAGTGAGCTACCCTGAAGGACTTTGATTTGAATTTAAAAGCACTGGAGAGGATAACGTTTCTATGAATTCTTGAGTAGACCCCAGGATCTCTGTTCCCAGTTTGTCAGACAGGAATTACATCACTAACGTACCCATTATTCCCTGAAAGAAAAAAAGGCCCATATAGTGCTCACCCGCTTATTTAAATAAGCAGCGGAACCCGAGCCTGTCTAGACAGAGGGGAAAGCACACCGCTGCACTGATATCCAGTGCATCAGTGCCCTCGAGTGAAGTTTCAACTGTCAATCTAGCACCTGCTGTACTCACAACTGACACCAAGGGGACTTTCAAAATAAAAATGAAAATGTAAACAGAAAATGTGTGTACAGATACACAAATTTTACACCTGCATGTGTGTGTGTGTGTGTGTGTGTGTGTGTGTGCACATGCACGTGGTTGCTTGTGTGTAAATAGACATATAATACATTTTAGGCATATCCCATTTGAAGACCTGAAAGGTCAAGAGAAGGTTTTTTTTTCATTTCTTCAAGCATGTGTGGTACTGAAAGGGAAAACTTTTACTCATCGTGACTCTGAACTCCAGATATTTCCAATTAACACTGGGGAAACTGCCGTCTCCCCCAATGCACAGTGACTGAGTGACTCAGCTTCAGTGTCAGGGCATGACTAAGAGTCCCCAGTCAACCAGGAACACCCCGTCTGCTTGTGCTGAACACACTTCAGACGGTCCCCGCAGGCAGAACCCACAAGCGAACCTTAACCCTCTGTTTATGAGGAAATCACTACTGGCAGTAATAATGAGCGTAACATTTGAAATGTGCTGGAACGCTCTGCGAATGGCAGTCAGGTTAATTCGTGTCGAGGCTTGTTTTGCGCAAGCCCGGGGCTTGAAGGACAGGCTTTGACGATCCAGTCCAGGTGCTGGTGGCTCTCGTGCAGCCATTTTGGCTCCGAGAACGATGACAGGGTGGAACCCGGGATCAGGGGAGGGATAGAGGAGTACGCTTCACTTCCTCACACTTCCCCGCCCGCAGCGCCTTTACCTCAGACCCCGTTTCACCTGACGCGAGGCGCTTCCCCCTCCCCAGCGCCCCTGTCCAAATGAACCCCTCCCGAAATCGGCCTCCACCTGCTGTCGCTCGGGAGCGCTCGTCTGGAAGTTGTTTTTGGACTGGGATCTGCATTACTGGAGGCTCGGCGTTCTCAGCCACTGGGCTCCACGGGACAGGAAAAAAAGGGCTTCTGGGGACCGGCTTCCCCGAAAACATCCGCAGCGCTCGCGGGCGCTCCTGGGACCTGCGGGCTCGGCGGGCGAATAAATCGCCGCTCGCCTTCGTTTGTCTGAACCCCGCTTTTATTTTCTGTTTGCTTTGAAAGGCGAGGCGTCGCGGCGCTAGCTGATCCCCGCGGCGGGAAGCGGCCGCGACGAAAACTCGGAGGGATCGGCTGGGAAACGGATGCGATCCGGGGCCGGGCTCCAGCGGGAACGGCGGACATGGCTAGGAGAGAGGGATGGGGGGAGAGAGGGACACAGGGGGGGAGCAGGACAGGGGGGAGAGCGGGACACAGAGAGAGCTGGACGGGGGAGAGCTGGACGGGGGGAGAGCGGGACATGGAGAGAGCTGGACGGGGGGAGAGCAGGACATGGAGAGAGCTGGACGGGGGGAGAGCAGGACATGGAGAGAGCTGGACGGGGGGAGAGCAGGACATGGAGAGAGCGGGACGGGGAGAGTGGGACACGGGGGGAGCAGGACAGGGGGGAGAGCAGGACATGGAGAGAGCGGGACGGGGAGAGTGGGACACAGGGGGGGAGCAGGACAGGGGGGAGAGCGGGACACAGAGAGAGCTGGACGGGGGAGAGCAGGACGGGGGGAGAGCGGGACATGGAGAGAGCTGGACGGGGGAGAGCAGGACGGGGGGAGAGCGGGACACAGAGAGAGCTGGACGGGGGGAGAGCGGGACACAGAGAGAGCTGGAAAGGGGGGAGCGATCCCCGGAGCCCTCCGCATGTTCACCATCCTGCCCAGGAGAGCACAGCGCTGTGTTTCCACAGCATGTTAAACCATCACAAGGATGGAGCTCCCATCCTCTGCGGGGAGGCAGCACGCGTCTGCTCTTACGCTGTTAAATAACAGCCGTCCAGCTACCCCAGGGTACAGAGACTCTAAGTAATGACAGTAATATAAAGCAAACTGGTAAAGAGATAATGTCTTTGGGAATTCCTTTTTTAAACATTTTTGTTTTGTAATTCATTTTGTTTCGACGTTTTGAAAATTCTACAATATAACAAACAAATTAAATGTAGCCTATTTCACGTACTTAACCGTGGTTGGGAAGTGTTAAAAGTATGGTTTCAAAGATGTGATCTGCAGAGTTTGTTTTGTAAACATTGTTTTATTGCTCTGGAAAATTACAACAACATTTTTCATGAATAACAACGCTGCATTAAAAGAATAAGGTACGCATTTGTGTTATCAGTGGAAGACCTGTGTGATAGAAAACAAGTGAATAAATTAGCATGGTCCATCATTTTAAAAACACGTATCACCAGGAAATTTTAATCCAGTTATCTAGTTACAAATGAAAAGTGTATACACGTGCACGTGCATGAGTAGGTGTGGGCGTGTGTGCACGAGCGCGTGCACGGGCCTGTGTGCACGTGTGTATTTGCACTGGTCAATCCCCGGTTACCATCATTCCCTCTGGCGGTAAGGACTCTCGGCGCGAAAACGGCAGAGGACAATCGCACGGCTATTCACGACTGACGACACAAAGAACGAGCTGCAAACCGTATTTTCCCCACGGTTCGTCAAAACAGCCGATACGTTGAATTAACACGTTGAAGCGGTCCGCGTATCGTGAACGCTCAGAAATCGGTACCAGACGCAGATAATGCTTTCAGCAGCTGGTGGCGGATGTGCTTTTTGTTTTTTTTGCGCAGGTTTGCGGTTCTGAGTTCCTCCGTACATGCACAGGGGTCTATTAGCCAAGCGCTGTTTGATATTCCAGACGTTTTACGGACGGTTTGTTTGCTTGGGGGATCTCTGGATTTGGGAAGGGTAGAGGCGGAGGGGGTTTCGCGTTACGGCACCTGTACATCACACGCACCGAACGTCCGTCCGCCGTTACCGACGTCTCGGAAGGTGGAGCCCCACCCCTGAAGGAAAAGGAGACGCCGCCCCCCCCTTCCGCCACTTTACCTCCGATCCGCCCTCCTTACAGTACCAGTACCAGTGACCAGTGGGGATAAATCACACACAGGAAAAGTCCACAAGTACAAAATAATTCATCTGACATGTACACTGAAAAATGCTTCAAATGTTTTGGGGGGAAACTTTTCTATATCCACATGAGATGCCTTTAATACACTAAACATCAACCTTACTAAAATATGACAACCAATAGCATGTTGGTATTCTGAGCCAGAAGCCCCACCTTCACACCATGAATGTACAGGCCAGTGTGGCCTCTGACAGAATGCAAAAAGGCTGGTTTTGGCTGATGGGTCACTTGTGGGTCACCGTCAGCAGCCTATCACAGGCTCTGCAGCATCACCACCAGAACTGATCACACAAAAAGAAACATCCCAACATTAAACAATGGAAGACCGCACATTTCAGTCCCTTTTCTTTTCCAAGTCTGAAAGGAGAATGTAAAGTTTTTACTGATGGGAGGATTTTTATTTGAAATTTTTTTTAACTACTACTTTTTTATCATGGTGCATTAACAGTCACAAACGTCCTTATGACATTCATGTCAGAAAAGAGTAAGATCATCGCGCTGCGTCACCGGTTTCCACAAACGCGGCCTTTCCGCCGCACCGTCCGCACGCTCGGAAGAAACCGGACCAGTCTGCGTACGCCCGCTCCATTTACGCCTCGTGTTTTTATTAACGACGAACATCTGAGGCTTTTTTACGACCTTCGACACAAACTCCACTTTTACTGCTCAACGCGCACCAGCGAGCTCCAAATTAAAAATCTTATTGCTTTTGTTCACAAGGCTGCGTCTAGAAGATGAAGCCATTTTTTTTTTTCATCGTGGATTAGGCCTTATCTCACTGATCGCTTTTCAACATCCAAGTCACGGACAGCGAAGCATTCATTCCCAAACGGGGGATTACATTTCCAAATGAAACGTTTTCTTTCGTCCACAAAATGTAATCACAGATATGGATCAGTCTGCATCCAGCCGCACCGACTATTCCAAAAAACACAGCATCTGATATGCTGACATGGAGGGTGCAACCCCACTCAAGGCAAAAGCTTATTTTATACTGAAACTAGGCAGCCAGGCAGCAGGGACAGCTTTACACGACCGAAACGAAAGAGCTGCTGGGGCAGGCCCGGGGCGCGCCAGGTGAACGGTTTCGAACCGTCGAGCGCGCGGGGGAATCTCCAGCCGCCCGCTCCGCTCGCGGCTCGCGTTTCGCTCCGGGGCGCTCGAAACGCCGCGGCGTCCGCAAATCCGCTAACTTGCTCGGCTCGCCGCAACTGTGAGTGAATGCGCGTTCGCGCGGCCTCTAACGCGATCGCTCGCAATCCCCGGTAATCCCCGCCCAAACGCCGAGTTCCCCACCGAATCCTCGCAATCCGATCCCCCGTTCCCCTTTCCGCCGTGAGTCATCCTTCTGACGGGGCGATGTGACAGCGAGCGGAACGCGGGCGGGCCGGCCAATGGGCTGCGGGCTCAGTGCGCGGTGGCTGCACGCGGCCTGTTACAGAAAGCGTTACAGGCAGCCACCGCTAACAAGGAAGAACCTGGCAGAGAAGCGGCAGTCGGTCGGAAGAAATTGGAAAATGACTACAAAATGATGTCCAAAACCGAGAACGCCGTATGAATAATACAAAATAGAGGCTTATGGCACATTCCAGAGCTGAGGCTTTCACTTTCATTACATCACTGCAAATCTATTCCACAGAAAGCCTAATATGGTAGTCTTGCAAATATCAGGCGATATTAGGCAATTTTTTTGCCAAACTTAGATATTTTCACTTCTATTCCAGTACCCCGACATAATTCTTTGAAGCTATTTAGCGGTCCTTCATGGAATATATTTTAATGCCCTCTGCGGTATCTTTGCTTTAGGAATCGTTATAATCCCATCCAAAGCAAGAAACCGCCAAAAGACAATATTTAACCTAACCTTAATTAAACTTGGGAGTAGAAACTTTTCACATTCTAATCCGACAAAACCTCACCGTGCTATTGGAGGAACGGTTCCAAGCACACCCACTAGCCGTTTCGATAAATCTTAATGAAATGGAGAAGAGGTGTCTCAGTAGGGCAGTTCTGCTTATTCAGGTAGATCGCCCTCTTCTCAGTGTTTATGGCATCCACTGGCTCTGCTGAGACATGTTCACACTGCATTTACCACGTGTTGTGGAAAAGGAGTATAAATATTCCATTTAATATTCAAAATGACACTCAAAATACAAAAACCGTAACCTTTTGACAACAGTAAACCGTCAGAGAGGCGAGCGGACGCAGGACTCCAGGAGAAAAGGGCTCTGTTGATTTCAGTCTCCCCCCCCCCCCCCCACCAATGCATTTCAGGGGGAAAGAATGGAGTCAAAAGCAGGACCGATTACGTGCTCATTGTACTCCAGGCCTGTTTATATGCTTAATGCACTGCAAATGCACCCGAGAGAAAAGGCGCAATAAAAGAAGGGGCAGGAGCACTTTAATGATGGAAAACTGGGAGTAAGAGCGGCCTCGGCCCGGAACAAAAGGCCCGTCTAATTGCGTTCCTGCTTTTTTGCGTAGCCCCTCCCCGGCCCGCCTTCGCCGCGCAGATAAATTAATTGAAGTCATCGGCTCTTCTTACCCCGGCGGGGTCTTTCTTCCGCCCAGGCTGCCCGCCCGCCCGCCCGCCTGCGCGAACGCCCACACCGCCGCTCGCCGTGACGAGCGCAGCTGCCGCGCCTGTGCCGCGTTAGGAACGACGCAGGCCGCTTTCTGGAGCTTCCAGACGGCGGCGGTGCTCGCTCAACCCCCCAGATACCCCCCCCATCCCCGCCACCCCCCCACATCCCCGGGCTGGACAGCAGACCACGGGACACAGCTCGGGTTGTGGCCCGTTGCCGGGGATCGTTTCCGAATTCTGACAGGCCTCCTACCTGCCGCGCGCCCACGCCGGAACGGGTCGGCCGCCGTGTGTGTGTGTGTGTGCGTACGCGCCGGGGGGGGGGGGTGCAAAGATTCAGCAGGAGCGTTTTACAGATGGGTGTAGGGATTAAATGTCAGCCCAGAGAGAAGGAAGTAAAGGGGAGTAATTACATTCAGATGCTGGACGGCCCTGATGCTTTAAAGCGGGGCGATGGTGGCGGGGTGCCCGCGGATGACAGGGGGATAACAGCCAGCGTCAGTTCTGTCGGCCTTTATGAGGTACCAACAGGTACCATCTGACCAGAGGACTGAAGGGGGTTTAAATACCCTTAATGAAAGCTGCAGTTTTACCGGCCGAATCCTTCCTTTAAAAATTGACTGCCACCAAATATCTCCGCTCAACCGAAATAAAATTAAGTGTTAAAACCTGAAATGTACTTCTCTAGAACCGTAGCAATTAAAGTCACAACTAATTCCGGGTGTTCCAATCCTCTCACGAGGCTCATTGAAAGGAAGAAAATAGCCTGGTAACTTTGAGACATTTTCATAATTACAAAAAATATAAAACAATTCATGTTACCTAATACATACGGAGCTTCTAAAAAATATTTAATTCTTATAATGCCTGGTATGCCAAGCTTGATATGATATGGCTACACTGTTCTTAACGACACTTCAGGCAAAGATGTTGTCGAAAATATTTTTTCCTGAATGGACTAAAGTTTAAAAACTGTCGTAACTCTGCAAATCCAATCCAAACACTGGAGTCCGGAATCCCTGCTCCCAACCTGCTGAAAATTGCTTTTCAAATCAACCAAACTTTATCGAAAATGTAATGTAATGCTGCTGGCCCTTTCCAAAAAAATACCATTAACCTCCAAGTACTCATGTATTCTTACAGGCTAGAAAAAGGAACACATTTGTTTTAATTATAGGGACATAAAATTATTATTTCTTTTATATCCAGATTACCCACATTTTTTATATTATAATTGACAAAGGTTCTATTCAAATTTACTAAACAAAATATGAAAACTTCAATTCATATGTCGGAAATATGTTATGCTGAAGGCAAAAACACTTATTACTTTGTCAATTCCCACATAATAAATGCATTAATTGGGTTCTTAAATAAGAATGAATATAATCATAATTAAGAATGTCAACAAAAAAAATTGACACATTACAAAGTAGAAAAAATATATATACGTATTTGGAATTGTAGAGCGATAGTATTTCTGTACGAAGGCAAATTGATACTTTCAATGTGCCGCGAGCACTATGGACAATAAATGTTAAAGCAATTTCACCTTAAAATTGGTTTCGCAGGGAAATGAAAAGCCAGGCAACTTCAGCATTTCTCACAGTTACGTAGGTGACAGAAGGAAATATTATTTCTTTGGAACAAGATAATCAAATGTGTTTCTACATGAGGAAACGGTCACACTGCTATTGTGTGCAAACGCAAATAATGACTTAGTACCCAATACAATAAAAATTCTCACTCTATGCCTTTTTATTAACTTTTCTAATGTATAGGACTGCTCTCCAACCACAAAAAAAATCTTTTTGGTTGTCATTCAGTCAAGCCATGAATAAAGTCATTTGCAAGGTAATTTTTTCCTGAATTCATACTGTTGCGCTATCGCTTCCATGCTGTGTTTTTTTGGATAGTTTTGCTGATTATTAAGGATTAAAAATAGTTACGGTGGTACAGAAACTGCCTTAAAAACTATATTAAACGCATGTGCGTCCAGTTAGTGTGAAAGCGATTTCAAGTGAAGCATATGTTGGAGTTATTTCTCTTATTGGGGAGAGGCTCTGGAGGAGGGAGAGATACAGATCGCATCGGACACGGCACAAAGCTCAGACTGCCCGCCTGCCAACGGATTTCTCATTGCATCACCTCCATTGTGTCCTCCACCACTTCCTCATAGACCGCACGCAAAAATAAAGCGATATTTAATGTAGCCCAATACAGAGGAGGCAGCCTTTGGACCCCATTCATTACACACCAAACAGCATGAAGGCATCTTTAGGAAGAGGGACAGTGGCTGATATAACAGACCTCCGGAAGATTCTGGGTAATCAGGTACCAGACTGGCCAAAATTTCAAATGCAATCCATCGGCTTACCTCACTAACTTAGATGGCCCAGAAGAAAAGGACACATCTATATTTAAGTGGTTTTACAACATCTCCGTTACAGATTTGGGTTTAGACTCCTCAGATGCTATTATCACTGCTTAAGAGAAGCAGAAGTTGTCATTTGTGAAGAAATAAGAGCCAGACTGCACCTGACCACATCATTAAATTGTCTGGCTGGCACTGACCGTATAAGTTAAAAATTCCTATAATATGTTTCTGAGGGGAAAAAACTAGTCATAAATATAATTTCATATTTTCCATGCGACCAAACTATTACTTTTTCATCTTACTTAATAAATACATAAAAAATAAGAAATTACCATCTGATTGACCAGGACAGACATACTGCACTGCACTAATACCAATGCACTACTGATTACTGAAAATTCTTCAGAAACCTGGCTTTTACACTGAATTATTAATTTGCTTAACAAAAGTTTTACACAGATAATACACAGATTGACAAACAGAAATACATACGCATACACATAATATATTACATAATATATATATATATATATATATATAGTGTCCAGGCTAATATATTCATTAGCCTGGACACTTAACAGACACAATTTAAGAGTACAAGTATGCATATAAAATGAAAGATAGGTCTGGTTAGGTCCCATAGTTCTAGGGATCAATGCCAGTGTCCCAAATAGTGGTTTGAAGCCACAACCCTCCTGTTACAAACTCAGGTCTTTGCACCTGGTGCAGAATTACCTCACAAGGGAACCGGCAGGTAAATGAAGGGGGAACATCAAAGGAAAGCCATCTCATTTTGCCTTACAAATGATTCAGGACTGAGCAGGTGCAGATGACACGCAGCCCAGCAGGGAGTACAGTTTGTGTTATTTTGTTAAATTTTGTTTTGGTCGGCGTGACCGAGCTAATCCAGTTGGAGGTTAATGGCAGAACGCGCAGCCGAGCCGGCTCGCGTTTCCATCTGTTAGCAAGTCTGCCCAGCTACTGGGGGAACATCTGCCCGGCTATCTGCGGATGGCCCGAGCCCAGGAAGCCAGTCTCACGGCAGCACAAGACTTACATTAAAAAGCCTTGGTGAAAGACAACGCAAAACCAGACAACAGGTTTCCTATATTGTTAATCCATACATTTTTTCTGCCGCTGACTCTTTGGTGTGAATTTTGTGGGTAAACTCTTAGATACTAATCAAAACAATAGTCCACCCTTTGAACCAGTGATATCTGGGATGAATGCGTGTTGCCTCTGAAACTGTGTACACATGTGTGTTTGTTTCTTTATGTGAGGGTGTGCATGTGTGTGTGTGTGTGTGTGTGTGTGTACATGTGTATGTGTTTCTGAGTGTGTGTGTGTACACGTGTGTGCGTGTGTTTGTGCTTGTGTGTGTGCGAGTGAGTGAGTATATGCGTGCGCCTGTGTGTGTACATGTGCGTATGTGTATGGGCCTGTGTTTTTGTGAGCGAGTAATTGTGTGTGTGAGTGCATGTGTGTGCGTATTTCCGCGCCTGTGTGTATACAGGTCTAAGCGCACGTGTACTGCTTTCTTAATCAGTACAGTAGAGAGCCCAGTTGTCACCAGCCAGGTTGAGAGCCCTTGAGAGGACACTAAGTTCAGACAGCCTGCTACCATGCCTGCTAAGAGAGGCTACACCCCATTCCCTAGCACAGCCAGCATTTAGAGGGTTAAAAAGTGTATCAATAGCAGCAGAGCAGATCCACTCCGGCTCAGGCAGCCAGCCCGGGGATTTGCATATGCAGCGAAGGGGGGAGAAACGCAGCAGACACTCCCACCGGCTATAAAGCCCAAAACCATACTGAAACACTCAGACAGAAATCGCACGTGCATCCGCGTAGCGGGAGAGAGACGCGATCGAGAGCAGCCCCAGACGCCGCCGTTCTGACAAAGAGCCAGCCGCCACCGGGAGCCCCTTTTTCTTTTTTCCTTTCCCCTCACAGAAGGGAAACCACACAGGAACTTTACGCCAGAACCATGAGCGGCCAAAGCGTTCTCAGCTCCTAAGGATCAGCTGCAGGGTACCGGAGCGCTAACGGCTGCTCGCTCCGACACACACACGCGCGCGAGAGAGCAGCGGCTCGCAGGCTGCCCGTGTGCGGACGTTGAGCAGACAGAGAAAGGAGCGGCGGAGGAGGAGGAGGAGGAGGAGGAGGACGGAGGAGGACGGAGGAAGGGAAGATGTCTTTCGCCATGGTGCGCCCGGCCCCCGGCAGGTTCCTGTACTCCGACATCAGCATGCTGTCCGAGGACGAGGAGAACGGCAGCGAGAGCTCGGGCTCCGACGAGAAGTCCTTCCGCCAGCGCCAGCCCGGCGTGCTGCTGGACACGCTGCCGGGCCCGTTCGGCACGGGCCGCCAGCGCAACGCCGCCAACGCCCGCGAGCGCGACCGCACCAACAGCGTCAACACGGCCTTCACCGCGCTGCGCACGCTCATCCCGACCGAGCCGGCCGACCGCAAGCTGTCCAAGATCGAGACGCTGCGCCTGGCCTCCAGCTACATCTCGCACCTGGGCAACGTGCTGCTGGTGGGCGAGGCCTGCGGCGACGGGCAGCCCTGCCACACCACCGCCTCCTTCTACCACCACAGCTCGCCCGCCCGCGACTCCGACAGCCCCCAGCCCAAGCAGATCTGCACGTTCTGCCTCAGCAACCAGAGGAGACTGGTGAGTACCGCCTGACCGTCTTACCGCCTGACCGCCTGACCGCCTTACCGCCAGCACCGCAGCGCGACCGCGACCGCGACCCCACCGAGGTTTAGCCCTTCTGGGTTTCCCTGAGAAGCGATCTGAGGTCAAGAGCGCAATCTCTGCATTCGGGAATCCATCCCATCTATCCATGCGTCGCTCGGACGACTGTATCATAACCAGGCCAATCTGAGAATGCTTAGTCGCTAAAATAGCCTGACAGGGTGGAACTCTTTCAAGACCCGGACGGGATAAAATATGACTTTTCCGCTAAAACCCTGAAAAAAATGCACGTTTATCACCGTGCATAAAACAAGGTCCAAGTTCTGATTCGAAACAAATCCTTTTAAAAAAGGGCCTCAGACAGGTTCCCAGGACTGTACTACAGAACTTGTGTCAGGTGGAAAGAGCCACGGTAGAGATTCACGTTACTTCAGGTAATGCGTCACTGGAATCTCCCCTTTCGTTTGTGTCTTTCAGAAAGGAACGCAACCGAATTTTTATAAATATCAACAGTTCCGTGTCAGTCTGCTGACTTTTCAGCACAGAGACTTTGGTTCACACAGCGTTTTGTGTAGCACCTGCAGGCGGTGAAGCTGTAAAGCAGCGTGCACACCTGTACCCCTCGCTGTCAGGGGCAATTGGGGTCCTGGGGGTCAGCGCCTGAAATGGGCAGTCGAATGGGGACGTGCTTCGCTTTTTAAGCAGCATCGCAGGCTATATACTTCTCCACACTTACCAAAGCACAGCATTTCGAAGAAGACAAACTTTTGGTGCCCGACTGTGTCTCTATGTACTCGTCTGTAAACACTTTTGTTGACCGAAGCTTGTAAAACTAACGGCGCAATAAATTAAAAATAAAACCGAGTATCACGCTCAGGCATGAGAGAGCACGAAAATACAAAAGCCAGAAAGAGAGGGAGCTGTAATTTAGACTTACACGCCAAGGCTTTTCAAATCTGAAATATACCATGCGCTCCGGTCTCCGCTCCATACCATTTCTGGTTAAATCACGACCACAATGCCTCATTTTATCCGAGGGAACTTAAAAAGATTCCAGAAAGCATTTCCTCAGTAAAAGTCAATCAAACGGAGAGTCAGAATCTCCAGCAGAAACGCGCATTAACTTTCCTCTAAAGTGAGCAGAAGAAGCACGTTGGCATGATTTAAATCGCAGGGAAAAAAAAGCTAAAAGCTGGAAGCAGAACTGCACGCAAGGTCAAGCCTCGTCAGCTGCTTTATTCCCAAGGCTACCTGTGTGGCATCCCAGAGGCTTTAACCCAACATCCTGACTCTTCCCTGATTTTTAAGTAATAATGCTGTCAAGCAAATTCACCACTTGCTAAAATCTGCTTCATATTCTCAGCAGCTGAAACGCATTAGAACATAAGGTTTCTTTTTTCTCCTCAGCCCCATCTGATTCAAGCATGTGCATCTTAGATGTCACAGCATCATTATTCCTATAATACAACAACAGCCTACATATTAAACCATTTTAAATCAGTTTAAAGCACAACTACATTTCAACATGCTAGATACCTGTGCTTTTCTTCCTGTTAAAACTACTGGTTTTATAATGGCATGTTATCTGAATGGGTTTTCTAAAAACGCATACACGTTTTAATTATATTTCTGATTTCAAACAAAAATAATAAAGTGCATTTCATTGTCTTCTTCCTGCATAAAATGGAAGTAAAACAGGTTCCATTTTGTTTAATTTCACTTCACTAATATGGTATTTGTTCTATTAAGTGAACATAGGCTGCATAAAGTGCTAATATTTTTAAAACATATAGCAGTTGCACAAATAAGTAGATTCAATAAGCACTGAACTAGAGGGCTGTTGGGTGGCTCATCGTCTTAAAGCACTGTCCTAGTGTATGGATGTCTGGTTTCAAATCTGGACCGTGCCAGCGCCGACCATGGACGGTGGCCCCGCTAGGCCATGCACAGCCGGCCGTAGCCTCAGCCAGGTCTGGGAGGGTTTCAGTCTGATTACAGCCCGACTCTCAGCTGCGCTGCGATAAACAGCTTCCGGCTGAATGTGCTTCGGAGAATGGCACATGCCTGTCCGTGCTCTCCCACATTGACAGCAGAGGCGGCAGCAATGATATATTCTCAAATTTAACACAATTATATACGTATAACTGCATAATATTCAGATAGTTACAACTTAGCTGTTCATCTCAAAGACAAACTTTGGCCAAGGAAGTTGCAAAATGTAGAAGGTCTAAGGGATTACATATGCCTTTCAAGCCAAAATATCTATGGTGCCACGAGTGTGAACCATCAGTCCATGAGGCACAGTCGAGTTACCAGAAAATTAGTGTATTTCTCTCTTTCTCACTGTTTGAAGAGACTGACACCTGTGCTTCAGGGAGTCACAGCAGCCTACAGCACACTGCTTTGCATTGAAATACATCATTTGTGATCTGCATAAATTTGGTGATTTTCTTCCTGCGCTACCAACCGGTGTAGAACATTCCAGAAACTACACGGCAACACAACTGAAGGCATTGTGGACTTCAGAATCAACACCGACTGCTATTTCGCACACCACTTATAGAAACGGCACCTACTGATTGGCTCAAGAAGTACTGAGGCTAAACTAGTAAATATTACAGCTTTATATTACAATTTTTATAATTTTTTATGAGTTATTTTCTTTATGAATTTTACTTGTTCTTCAATAAGTTGTTTCATGTAAATCTTTCAATGCTACATTTCACCATAATCAATGCCGATTTGAGAAATAAAGCAACTTCCGGTCACATCATTAGTAACAATGGCCCCTATTGGACACTATTCTCATGGCTGGAAACAATTCTACCTCTGACTCGGGCAGAGTAAACCAGCAAATGAGATAATAGTGCTTTAAGTGTTTTATCCAGTATTAAAGCCGTGTCTATACAATTTTTGGTTGGGCTGATATTTGAAACAGATTGGCCTTTTCTTTTGAAGTCGGGGTTTAGGAGCTAAAACCACTCACTTTAAACCACACTCACTCCTCGCCCATACTTAGAGCTCATTACACCATGAAAGCCCCATTCAGCCAAGGCTCATTTCTTTATTGTTTCAAAGCAGGGGAGTAAAAAAGTAACCGAAATAAAAAGGAAACACATTGACGGATTTCTGAATTTCAAACGCGAAAGAGCCGCCAAATATATATTTCCGTTTTCCGGGCTGCAGTCGGGGCAAGTGGGTCAGCGAGGATGGGGGACGCCGAAAAAAATACAAACTGCAGGGAGATCAAAACTGACGAGTGGAACTGGCGCTTGTCTGCACGTTGCCCAGACACTTTAAAAAAAAAAAAAAAAAAACAGGCAACCATTACCATAATCTTAACCTCATGACGCGCTAATGTTGCTGTTCGCTGGCTGTCAGACGTTAGGATAACATCAAAGGTGCGTAAGTCGAAGCGCTAGCGCTAGCCGAGCCGCGAGCGCCCGCGTCCCGACCCGCGTACCCGACCCGCTCCCCTCATTTGCGGGGTCGTCTTGTCAAACTCCATACCTCCTCCAGCCCGCGCTTTTACACATCTGGCAAAGATTTGCGTCCATCTTGAGCGGAGCAGCAGAGGCCTGCGTTTCTCCGCATAAACAGATTCGTCCTCCGGTTCAGTATTTCGGGGCTCCGCAAAAACCGCACTTTTCCACCGAGGCCCTCCGGCTTTTCGCTCGTTTGGGAGAGGATGTGCAATAAAAACGGACCACAGGGCTGTGGTAAGATGCAATCGAGTCACACCTTGCAGCCCACGGCCTTTTTTGTGAGGCCAGGCCTTTTTTTTCGGTACAGGTTTGGGATGTTTTTTTAATGAAAAGCATAAAGCACGTAAAAAAAAATGCAGAACGTTATATTATCTTGCATCAGTAAAGGGGTGCAATTTTCTCCCTCTTAATACGTCTACCAGGTGACGGCCTGGCCTGGCCCCTGACAGTGCTGGGGGATTACACAGCCATACACACAGGGGCAGACGTGCCAAATGTAAATGTTCGACACGAGCACGAGGGAAACTACTTCTGTGCGGCGAAAACGGCTTGCCGTATTGCTTTTCCCGCTGCGGAGGTAACCGGGTAAATCACTAATTGAGTAAGGAGAGATTCCACGTCCCAGAGCCGTTTGCCCAAACTAGGCCCGATACTCTCTGTAATTAGCAACGCGAGCGCCTTCGTTAGCAACGCGCGGGAGCGGTTACACCAGGGCTGGTCCACCGTGCGACAGGAGTCAGTCACCGCAAAACCGCGAACACGTACGACGCGTCACACAAAACGGGAGCAGCGCGAAATACTGCACAAAATGCAGCGCAAAAGAACCAGACAGGATGAAGATAAACGAAGGAACCACTTACCGATTGGTTGCATTTACACTTCCCGCGTTAAAATGGAACTTTTTCCAAAATAAGGCCTCGACCCATGTTTCGAGAAGTTTCATAAAGGGAAAAAAAAAATCTTTCATTAATTTGGCACAGATTTAAATGCACTGGTCTACAAAGTAATTTACTGCAGCTGTGATTTCGACTGCTGTCAAGTAATTATTTACTTTTACATGAAGTAGTTTCACCATGTGTAATGGATAAACACCCCTCACTATAACAAAGTTATTTTACATAATTTTCGAAGATTTTACATTTATTTTAGTCAAGTAAATAGGATTCACAATCCTTATATGCAGTTAAAGTAAAATAAAAATGAAAAAAAGAGAAAAAAAACACAGACAAATTACATCATCAGGGTTTTTCTTCGAATAACAGGGACGAACACTGAGACTCGCGAGTTCTGTGATAAAATGACAGCTAATCCCCTTCATATGAATAACATTATCAGAACTAATCGGCACGGCTAAGGGGTGTGAAATGTGCCGTCTTGGGCCGGGGGAGAGAGAGAGAGGGGCTGCTTTCAATAACCCAAACAGACGTGTGACAGAGAGGGGTAAAGTTACAGAGCTGGAAACTCATATCCCCCTCTTACCTCATACGCACACACACACAACGAGCAGCTGACAAGTCCTCCCATTGTAACCATTTACCAATCTGCCAACATTACCTGTCAGGCCAGGACCAAACAAAATATTTGTGTTAAAAGTCAAGTCTTAGGTGACAACTGGGCTGGGGAGGGGGGAAATAACCTGCTTCTATACGTGGTAATTTAATATTCTGCGATGATGACCGTAGCACATCTCTTGAGGGAGAAAGGTTTTGCCTATTTATGAAAGAAATTATTAAAATCCTCTCAAACTCAAACTAGAGAAAATACATTTAAAGAAAGCCTTTGAATAATCTAGCCAGTGCTTAATCCCTTTCCATTTTAACTGTCTTCTAATAAGGTGAAGGTGTTCTAAAGGTGAAGACGGAAAAATATTATCATACCAAACACAGGATATGAAAGATAAACGTTACACACAATCCTGTTAGTCTGGTTTAAGTGATCTGCAGGTGTTTGAGTGCCACTTATAGGTGGCACTGGGAAAATGGGGGGGAAAAAAAGTTTTTATATGTTTTTAAACTAGATTTAATTTCACCTACTGTTTAAGCGGCGTGTTTTGACTGCGAGCGCCAGCCAACTTCAGATGTTGTACAGGAGGAAACAATGACATTCCAGCCACTCGCGCTTTCACCACCGCCAGCCAGGGTAATCTGAGCCAGGTGCGCCCCAAAACAGGGAGAGGTGAGAACAGAAAATACGAACTGCTTTCCGAGGCCCCCTTCCGAGCCAGAAAACTGGCATGTGGAGGAAATGCAGTCGGCTCAAGAGAGCGCAATTCTCAGCCTGTCAGAGAGGCTGCACGTCCTTTTGATAAAGGCAATGAACCGCCTTTGCCAATTTACACCATCACTGATTTCTTTCTTTTTTTTCCCCCTGAATATTAATAAGGTAAAACAAACAACACTTTCAGAATTTGGAAAAGATTTTACAAAATAGAAGGGAGGCTGCTTCATCTGTCCAGGTTCTTATTTTTTTTAAATTGCATTTTGCTGTGGGGCTACTACTGTAAGTCTAATGAATAATATAAATATTCATTTTCTCTTTCAGGGCAAAGACAGAGAAAGGAAAACAGCTCTAAGAAGTTAATACCGACGGGAATGGAATCACATAATAAAGCAGTGAACTATGCAACACAAACAACCTGGACCTGTTATCAAAACAAGACATGTATCAGTTGTATATATGCAAATATAAATATATATATTTAAATACGTTAGAAATCTGGGACGTGAAGGCTCGGCTGCTTAAATGGGATTCTCAGACTGGAGAGACACTGGGCTTCCCGGACTTCAGCTCGTCTGACGAGGGCTTCCGTTTCCATTCTAAACTGGGTACACTCACGCATCGTTAAAGAAATACCAAACAGAACAATCCTTTAATAGATGAAAGATGAAGTCCTGCTTTTGAGCGTACGACGTTCCAAAAAAAAAAAATGCGGACGGACGGACCGGGGTGACGTGACACAGAACAACGGACAGACACAGCAGTGGGCCGTCGGACGCTAGCGTGCCCGCTGCGGACACGCCCAAGTGTGCTCCAAAAAAAAAAAGAGCATCTGTCCGCGGAGAAAATTTACATCAGCGAGATCACCATGGCTTGTTTCCTGCCTGTGAGGGAGAGAGGGAGGGGTGGGCGGGGGTGGGGGTGGGGAGTCCAGCTGTTCTTGCGCCTCACTTTTCACACGTTATGGTGTCGCGCTTTGCGCAGGTTCGTGGCTCACACAAGGCTGCGACTTGCTCCTCTCCCAGGTTCTCACCACTACCTGCTGGGCTCGCGTGTCTCTGATGTTCTGTATCGAATGGCGAATATTTGGTTTGAAATAAAATGCTGCATTTATATTGGACAAAATAAAATATGTTCACAAACACCTTGGCTTCAATGCATCAGTCATTTTAATTGTTGTTAAATAATAAATAAATCTCTCACAAAAAAAAGATAAACACTTACTACGGTGAAAAATATGGTCAAATGCTTTCAGTTCTATGTGCCAGCAATGGTTTTTGAACCCTATCCAGTCCATGAAGATGCTTTTGCTTTTTTTGCTGTATTATTGCAGTGTGCGCACGTGTGTGTGTGTGTGTGTGTTCACGTGTGTGTGCGCGCTTGCGTGTACTTGTGTGCGCAGGTACAGGTATAGACGTAGCATTTTGAAAATTTGATCCTGCTGATGTACATCTTTAAGTAACACATACATAATGCATGTCCGCTCAAGCTACCACAGAAACCTCAGCAGGACTTCAGCTATGTTCCCTCAAATGAGAAACAGAGCCATGACAGATTGGGATCAAAATCCTTCTGACCTGTCCCTGGAGATTCGCAAAAGCTGTATTTCCATCGCATCTTCGGACTAGTGACATATTTATGGGCTGCCTAGCGTAGCGTCTAAATAAAAACCAAGCCTATTTTATTAATGCAAGACCGCTTTAAAGATGGATGTCTTTCTGCTCCGCTTCGCTCCAGAGAATTACAACTTCGACAAGACTGTTGAAACATGCGCATGTTACGAATCACGCAAGCTCGGGGAGAGAGCCCTCTCCTCCGATTAATCAGCGCGCGCGGGACGGAAAGCCCGCGGTCTCAGAGTGCGAGCGAACTACAGCTGCGGCTACGGCACCGGGACGTTCATCGGGAATCGTGACGACGATTAGACTTTCCGCAAGCGCCTTCGGCAAACCTCAGGCCCTGATGCTTTTAGCTCTGACTTTCGCTTTGAACAACCCAACTGTGCTGTAATAACCTCAAGCAATCTCTTTTACCTCAGCTGCTCCAGCGAAATGCAGCCGTGTAAATGCTTTCTGAATGACTAAGTTTCGGTTAAAAAAAAAAAAAAAAAAAAAAACACTGGAAAAAAGTTTGGGCAATTTTTAGGAGATAAGCACATCTGTTATGTCAATCAGTAAATAAGAGGAAACCAAGACAGGACAAAACAAAACATGCTACTGCACTCGAGAAAGACAGAACATGCTACAGAACCAAATGCCAGTACCACAAAACCAGAACAAGACATCATCATTTTAAAACTCTTAAACAAAACTGAAGAATTAAATTATGCCTTGAATTTGCCACAACTGATTAAGTGCTCCTAATATTGTATATCAAGCGTATCCATTAAACAAATGTAATGTACCTACTGAAATTCAGAAATGGGCTTTTTCAACACCGTATGCTAGTGGAGCAGAATTTCTTTCAACTACTTAATCAAAACTAAACAACAAACAGGTATTTTACAGAGGCAAAGATCCTCCTGGTAGCACTGTATTTGCACACAATTTCTACATTTACAGAATAAAACTAATAACTATGGTCCCTTTTAGTTTTATTCATATTTATGCAAATAAAGTTATAAATATTTCATATTCGACTAATTGTGGACATCTTTAAATTTGTATTTATATTTATTACACCATTTTCATCTGTGCATAAATACAGAGAGAGAGAGAGACCATCATTCTTAGCCACTAACGAGACATTAATTATAAAGCTTCCTTGTATTTCTTCAATTTAAATCTAATCTAACTCATCAAAGAGTTGTCTGCAAACAATGGCTTTTTTAAAACCCCTGCTTTCCAGGTTTCATGGCTGACTTTCAAAGAGGAAAAATCTTAGTTGTTGCATGCTTGATAATGTAGCATTAGACCCTTGAAATAAATGTCTTTTTGTACAATATACTGGAGCAAAATATGGCAAACTATTACATAACCGCTGTTATAGATCATCGTATAAAACCAAATGCAGTTATTTACAGCAGCAAGCACGTAAATCAGCGTACTTAAATATAAACATAATTCATTTGAATATGTGCAATATAACTGCCATACATTAGTATATTTACGCATGGGGTTGGGGAGTGGGGGACGGGGGGTGTGGGAGCGGGGGACGGGGGTTTGGGAGCGGGGGACGGAGGTTTGGGAGCGGGGTAAGGGGGTTGGGGAGCGGGGTACGGGGGTTAAGGAGTGGGTGGACAGGGGTTGGTAAGCGGTGGACGAGGAGTTGGGGAGTGGGGTACGGGGGTTAGGGAGTGGGTGGACAGGGGTTGGGAAGCAGGGGACGAGGAGTAAGGAGCGGGGTACAAGGGTTAAGGAGTGGGTGGACGAGGAGTAAGGAGCGGGGTACGAGGAGTGGGAAGCGGGGTACGGGGGTTAGGGAGTGGGTGGACAGGGGTTGGGAAGCAGGGGACAGGAGTTGGGGAGTGGGGTACGGGGGTTAGGGAGTGGGTGGACAGGGGTTGGGCAGCGGTGGACGAGGAGTAAGGAGCGGGGTACGAGGGTTTGGGTGTGGGAGACGGGGGGGGGTGCAGACTGCACAAAGTGGCCCATTAAAGGAGCGCTGACAGTGAAGGGAGGCAGACGGGTGGGCTCCAGGCCGGGCGGGCCTTTAAATGGGGGCAGATGGGATACGCAGGTAGGCGTCCCTGGCACCCTGCCCGTCGCCGAAACTGGTCGTCTGACCGTGGAGGAAGCAACCGCACCTGTGGAATTCCGCTCTCTCTCCCTTTCTCTTTCGCTGTCCCTCTCTCTCTCTCCATTCCCTCTCTCATCCACCTCAGCGGCTCTCTGGGGAGCGCCGCTCGGACGTCCGTCCTCCGCCCCCCAGTCGCTTCTCGAACCCGCTGCGCTCGTCCGCCCTGCCGGCCTCCCAGAGGGCTCTCTCTCTCTTTCACACGTCACACCGCCAAGCGATAAAGCCCAGGCTGCTCACTGAGCCACAGGTCCGGTCAAACGGCACAAAACAAACTGCGATGTGCTGTTGTGTGTGTGTGTGTTGTGTGTGTGCGTGTGTGTGCGTGTGTGCGTGTGTGTGCGTGTGTGCGTGTGTGCGTGTGTGTGCGTGTGTGCGTGTGTGCATGCGCGCGTCTGCCATGTCCATTCAGCTAATTAGTCCTACTCATTATTGTCCACCGTGACAAATTGCTACGATTATACCTTCTCCATTACCATAACACCACTATTATCACCACAATTAACACACAGTATAGACACCATAAAAAATATAGTACATATAAATAATGTCAGAAATAAATATTTCCATATTTAAATCAATATCTTGACAAAATACGGACCAATTTTACAGTTCAGCATTACAGAACAGATTCCTGACCCTGCCGTGAGTGGCTGGGACTGTGTACGAGGGTGGTTGCAACTGAAAGTAATTTTGCTGTTCTTACAACAGACAGCACACCTCAGCGTGTGACACTCCATCAGAAGGCACAATATGCTTCAGCACAGACATCTGGTTTCAGTTGGCAATATCTTGCCCAATATGCATTCTGTGAACATCCAACAGTACAACACGACCGTTTAAACCACTTCTTCGACTTCTTCTTCTTCTTCCTTCTTCTCCCGCATTATCTCCCGAGACCAAATGTTCAGAACTCGGTGATAAGAGGGGTAGAAATTGGCGAGATATTCCAATCAGTCGCAATCACAGACCAACGTTTGTGGTGGTAAAGCGGTGAGACCCAGGTGGTGTCAGCTTGTGGCTTTTCCATTTTTTTTTTCTCTCTTTCATTCTTTCATTTTCTTCACCATGCACAAGACAGGCCGCTAAGCAAACAACAAAAGCCAGACTTTAACTGATCTCTGCCCCACAGCCAATATCAGAGCTCTTCATAACAAAGACACTGAAATGATACCCATTCTGTCTTTGAGCATTTCAATTCTGTAATGTTATATCACAACTGGTTGCAACAGACGATCTCTGTGAGCAGATATTAGGGGTGTAACGGTACACAAAATCTTGATTCGTCCTGCACATTGGCTTAGACTTCATGGTTCGGTACATTTTTAGTACAGCCGGAAAAATTTTTTTATGTGAAATATAGGCTAACATTTCTTTGCATTTATTATGAAAATGTTAACAATGCAAACTGACCGTAATTTAATGCAGAACTAAATAAGGCACTTTAGCACAAAGTCATCACGGGAACTTTATTGTGAATTTAAGTTCAGCACAAAAAAACTATTCAGCATGTCTTAAACAAGACTGTCTGTTATTGTCGGGGTTTGCGCGTGCCGAACCGAATATCCTGTATCAAAGGTTTCAGTACGAATACGTGTACAGTTACACCGCTAGTGTTACATCTGGGAGAATAGGACACATTTGCATCTCCACCACTAAAGATTATTATTTCTCTGAGGAAAAGACTTGACTAAAAATGTTAATCACGGCATATTAATTGTAAATAAACATATTTAAAGTAAGCAAGAGTTGCGGATCATTTAAAAGACGATGTTTACATTTCTCCTGATGTTATTAAGCATTTGCCCACGATAAGCAGGCTAGTAAAACGAAAGTGGGATCATTTAATCTTTAAAAAATAAAACAAAATTAGCACGGTCACACTGTAAATCATGCTGTGTGTATACTTTGGCTGCGGAGGCCTTGGCTGTTCCAGCACGTCTTTAATGATGCAGATCTGTTTAAGCTGATGCAGTCCAGCTTCTCTCTAACGCAAACAGTTTGCGCTTAGCCGAGAGAAAAAAGGTACATACTGAACCAAATAAATTCAAATTTAATATTTTTTGCTCTCATTTTCAAGCTTCCGTTACTTCTAAAAAAGCAGGACAGAAAACCAATTTCAACAAAAGCTACTAATTTCAAAATTCTAGTAACAAGTGTTCGCATTTAAGATGTCCAAACCGCATTATGAAACCATTATTTATTTTCTGTGGTCTCGTCCTTTCTTTACCTAAAAGTCATTAAGCCGTACATCACTCATAACCGATGATATTTCTTAGAGAAAGCACTGAAGCGAAAGGGAAGCTAATCCTCTGAACGTCACAGAAGGAATTTGAACAGGCAACCGACAGCTGTTTTCCAATGGCTCATCTCCCTACGTTTCCCACAAGCAAAACCTACCTGGAGAGATTAATTCATTTTAGTGAGGTCAATGGCAAAGTAGTGCTCCCCTGTACGCTCTTCCAAATAGTCAAATCGCTCAAAATTTTACTGAACCCTGTGGAAAAACCTGAATGTGGACTCTCATCATTTGACTAAATGGTGAAATAATCTGACCCCAAAGCACATGTAAATGCGGGCGTGACCTCGTGCAACACTGACCAAAGCTGAGCAAACGCATGCAAATACAGAGCCCTGCACAATTTGATTATCGTAACCAGAGATGCCAATGATTCATCGGCAGAAAAGCATGTGAGGAACACAAACGAAAATCTCTGTGTTCATTCTGGACCACATACATTGCAAAGAAATCAATGCCTTCTGAATCAAATTACTGTCTAAATACAAGGCTGGCGGGATAACTATTTAATTATGACCCAACAACACATTCTTATGACGCTTTCGATTCATTATTTATGGAGCTTGATTTTTTGTTGTATTTTTACAGCTCAGAGCAGGTGTAAATAAAAATGCTATCACTCACTTTCAGGAGAAAGGTTGAGCTCAAGCTCAATGGCAGAGGTTGGGGTTTGTGGCCCAAATGTGTGTGGGAAGGAATGGGGGAGGGGGATGGGGAGGGGGTAACGATCTCCATTCCAAGAAAAACAACCCTCGATGACAGTTTTTCCTGCCATATTTTGAACAAGAACGACATACAGTTAACTGCTATTCTGCCCTGCACCTGTCAGCCATTGCTGGTCATCAACCAACAGTGCAAACTGTGAAACCGCAGTCTCTGTCCTTACACAGGGAGGGGAGACGGGGGGGGGCGGGGCTTGCCAGCGGGAAGCTGCAGAGCGTGGGCGGAGCTTTGGATTGAAACGCAAAGAAAGCGATACTCGAGAAAGGGAGCGAGCCATTGGCCCCGCCCCCTCGGCTGAACTTTGACGGCGGTCCAGCTTCCTGGGGCTTCTGCAGTTGGACTGCACAGCGGGCCTGCGGCTGCGACCACTTCCCGCGGTGCTCCGCTCAACCTCTCAGGTACCGCGGCCGATGACATCATCTCTGCTCCTGGCCCGTGCCGCAGCCTCCGCTGGGGCCGTCTCGCCGCAGACCGTCCCGCCGCCTTCCGGGTCTGTCGAGCTCTGACCCTTCAAAGCCGAATGACGCCGTTCGCGTCAAACAGCGCCCTCTTTAATCTCCGTAGAATAACTCTCTCGTTTCTGAACACAGGACCATTTCTTTTTTTTTATGCGGGGGTGACTTGCGACTCTCAAACCAGGGCCGCGTTTGAAAACTACGCCTACTTTTCGCTGAGTTTCGTCCGTTTCGTCTCCGCTATTAGCATCTGCTGAAAACCCACGGAGAGACACTGCTCTGCAGCTGCAATACATCAGAAACATGCCGCTTCAAGTCATACTTCATTGTAGTAACAGATGATGATGGGTCAGGTGATGAACGTGACAGTGCACTTTCTGGGGATGAGGACGTTTTTTCCATGCAATTTAGGACAAAGTGAACTATATAATATAATTATGTATAATGTTCATTTATTTTATTTTATAATGAATTATTGCTGTATATAGTTATGTATTGTTCGTTTTGGTTGGAGTCTCATCAAAAAAGAAAACAATTTATTTGACCATTTCAGTTCACTGAGCATATTTACGCCAGGTACGCTGCTGATATTTCTATACATTATAAAGCAACCGCATGTCCTATTGACAAGGCTCTGTGATGCGGCTCTCCATGCAACCTGTTCTCATGTTGATATACCTGAACTGACACGTTCGATTTTGGAGTTATACTCAAGTGAACACATTTCTTTAGCAAGTGAAAATGATTATTTTTCTCTCATACAATGGGGCCTACCAACTAAACCAAATCATATGCAGGCCTAAGCTTGACATTTCCTTAACACGGCTAAACCGGTTCAATCAGTAAAATCTGAGGCAAAACATTAAAATCAACCTTTGGTCTCGAAGGATTAACCACAGGGAGGGAGCCGCGATACTGAGCGAGCGTCCACGGACACCGCAACCGACGGCAACGCCTCGCAGCAAAGCTGCGTCGCGTTGCGTCTCTCACCTGACGCCGCCGAGGCTGCCGCTGGACACCAAAAGGCCCCACCCCCTCCTTTTCCCCCGTTTTTTAATTTCGAACATCTCGCCCCCGCTGAATGAAGCAGGGCCCATAAAAACAAGCCTGTTCATTATTACAAAAATGGAAAAACCACAATTCAAAAAAAGGTCATTTTGGGGTCAAAACCGAATTTACTTATATTGAGATGCAGGGGGGAAAAAAACCAAACAAAAAAAACTCGCCAGGCCGACTGTCGCCCGTCGCGGACGCGGCAGCACGTTAGCACGATGAATAAATTATTTCGGAGACCTCGTACGCGGGGCTTAACCTTCAGTTGTACGCATGTGGAAATTTGCGTTTTTGGCCGGCCGGGCCTTTAAACGATTTTTCCACCTGGACGCGCATCCGGCATATCGCTCAAAGAAGTCGTTATTTATTGGAAATTAAATGTCTGAGGATGCCCCTAAGCGTTCCCGGACAGGGCCGCATTACGACAGAAGAGAAAGCCATTTAGGCGCGCGGGCGGTCAGGCCGCGGTCGCAGACGTCGTTCGTGAATCCCGTGCCCTGACGCGAGGAGGGCGGCCATGTTTTTTGGTCGACGGGACACGCGGCCCCGTTGTTAAAGGGAGAGCAGACGGATCGCGGAGGAGCAGACGGATCGCGGAGGAGCAGGCCGTGGAGGAGCAGACGGATGGCGGAGCAGCAGACGGATGGCGGAGCAGCAGACGGATGGCGGAGGAGCAGACGGTTCGCGGAGGTGCAGACGGATGGCGGAGGAGCAGACGGATGGCGGAGGAGCAGACGGATGGCGGAGGTGCAGACGGATGGCGGAGGTGCAGACGGATGGCGGAGGAGCAGACGGATGGCGGAGGAGCAGACGGATGGCGGAGGTGCAGACGGATGGCGGAGGAGCAGACGGATGGCGGAGGAGCAGACGGCTCGCGGAGGAGCAGACGGCTCGCGGAGGTGCAGACGGATGGCGGAGGTGCAGACGGCTCGCGGAGGAGCAGACGGCTCGCGGAGGTGCAGACGGATGGCGGAGGTGCAGACGATTCGCGGAGGTGCAGACGGATGGCGGAGGTGCAGACGGATGGCGGAGGTGCAGACGGATGGCGGAGGAGCAGACGGATGGCGGAGGAGCAGACGGATGGCGGAGGAGCAGACGGATGGAGGAGGAGCAGACGGATGGCGGTGGTGCAGACGGCTCGCGGAGGTGCAGGCCGCTGAGCCGCAGCCAGATGAAAGGCGCGGAGGCGGCGGGGCTCTGGTGAGGACAGTTCACTTTTACCGCTGTCCTCCCACGCAGCGTTCGAGGGACGGAGGGCGGTAAGCGATTCTGCAGTTCTCGCCGCGAAAAGAAACCGGCCGGCCGCTGACGGGGGTGGGGGGGCAGGAAGGTCTGACGCGAACGAGAGGCAAAGCGGTCTAGACGCTCATCTCTCGGCTGCGCTGGGGGGCCAGACTCCCCCCCCTCCCCCTCCACCCCCCAAACCTCCATCCTCCCCAACCGCCGGTTCCACCCCCACCAGCTCCCAGGGGTGCACTTTGAGCGCCCCCCCCCCCCCCACATGGCAGCCCCCGCCTGCAGTTGGTTTCAATCAGGCCTTCTGGCAGGACGCACGCTGGGCCGACGGGGAGCAGTGCTGAAGACCGGATGAAAGGAAGTCCTAAAAACTACGGAACGACAGGTGGCTAGTTTGGCAATCCCTCGCTCCCCACAACCCCCACCCCCACCACCAAAACGCCCACACCCCCCAACCCCCCCCCCCCCCCCCCCACCCTCCTCCACGCACCTGTGTGGGTCCCTCGTCCCGCGGCCTGGACCCCTCTTGGGCAGCCAAGCCGGCGTGCGATTCATCCAGCCGCTTCCCACCCCCCCCCCGGACACGTCCTCTGTATCAACATTCCCCGACTAAGAAAAACACAACTCCGCTCTCCTTAAAAAAGACTATTAAAAAGAGATTTCCCGCTGACAGCGCCGTGACAGGCCAAGATTCCGCATAATTTACCGCTGATCTGTCAATTTTATCGCCGTATCGATTTCAGAAGAACAACAGGGGATTGAATGCGAACCTTTGTCGCCTACGTAGAACGGTCTGGAAAGCAGGAAGCACTCGCACAATCCATAAAGAAATTACCCAATTGCCTGACACCCGAGAGTAAAGAGGATGGGAGGGATTTTCTGATCGATATAATTTTTGATATTGGCAGGCATGAGACCAAAATCATCATCGGTTTGTCACATTTTCGTCGGTTTGTCAGACCGTTCGTGAACCTCCATGACATGAGAGCCAGTTTCATCATTCACAAAGTCACCGTGCCAGGCAACGCATCGTTACGAACACCGGGTGTATTCAACAATGTGAAATATTCCACCTGTAGCCAAGGGCCCTGCTACTCAAATCACGGTCCATGGAGGGCCAAGAAACTGCTGGTTTTCCACCCTGCCTTTACCTGGGAAGACGACCTGGCCAATCAGCAGCACTAATTGTCCAGTTAATCACCTGGGAAGAAAAGAAAACCAGGGCCAGATTTGAGTATCCGTGGCCCAGGGAATGTGTGTGTGTGCGCGTGCACGTGTGTGTGTGTGTGTGAATATAAGAGCGTACAGCCTTAGACAGACTACAGCAGATGTCCCACAGGCCACACTGCCAGGAGAGAGAGGAAGAGCAGCCCAGCGGCGCTAGCGATAACGTTCGAGTCGAGAGAAAGCCTGAGGGCACGGCGTTCCCCTTGCTAGCCACGCAAACACAACACCAGTAACACAATGCCCTGCTCCTTTGAAGCGAAGCGCTGAAACGTACCGAAGCGCTTCAAAAGCAGCAGGGCTTGTGGTGTAGCCGTGTGGCGGTTTATTGCTCCGAAATGACTCATTTAGTGAAAGTTCAATCGGAAACGGCTTCCCAGCAAAGCCCCTGCGGAGGACGACGCGGCCGGCGAGCGAGCGAGCGAGCGTCCGATCGCTCGGCCCCGGTCCGCGAGCGCTCCTTCCCCGCCCGGTAACCGAACACCACCCGTGTTCTCCGAGCCGATCCGATTTGATAAATCGAAAGCAGCTCCCGGGCCAATGGCACCGAGCACAAAACTGCTCTTTGTTTTAACGGCGCAGATATTTTTTAAAAAACCACATCGCGTCTGCCGTAATACAAAATATATTAATCATTAAGTGTTTTTTTTTTTTTTTTTTTCCTTCCGCCTTCTTCCTAAAAAAATCAATTTCAGCCAAATGGCTTTCAGGGGAGAGAAAAAAAAAAAAAAAGAAAAGAAAAAAGAAATAAAACTCACCATATGCAAAACGTAAGGGCTGGTTATGGCCTTTAATAAAGAGAGAAACAATCTCCTCAGAATGAAGAAAGCAGTAGGTGGGGCGAGCTCAAATCAGAAGCAGACACCGGGAAACGCCGATGGCTCTGGGAAAAAAGCGCGAGCGGCTCCGCTTCCTGGGCTCTTAACGGCTACGCCCGGCTTCCATAAAGGAAGTTTTAGTGGCCGCCGAGGGCTGGCAGTGGTTACTTCAGCCTGCCTGCAGTAGCGAAGCCCCGCTCCCCGTTACCCATGTACCTGGCTAGCGACGGCCGAGCACGGCGGCGTTCAAGCCACTGAATCTAGTGCCAGTAAGACGCATTTTGAAATGACACGTATGAAGACGAGCAGGAAAGGATTCATTTCGCAGGGTCCGGGCCGTGCTCTCCGCTGTGCGGTTCACATACGGTCGGCCGGTCTGGACCCGGTCTCCGGTTTCTCCAGCTTTGTGATGGAGGCTTCTAATCCCCGACTCTTTACGGCTTGTGCGGGGGGTGAGGAGTTCAAGTTTGGACCGTCCTCTGCGGTCAGCGCTAACCCCGGTCGCGCGGGGGGGGGGGGAGGGGGGGGGGGGAGGCCTTTACGCGTGTCCTGAGAATACGGTGGCTTTCGTGACTCGGTGAGCCGCTTTGGGTTTCTCTTCTTCTGCTCGCCCAGTTTTTCATCTTCGGGATCCGGTTGAGAAATATTTAAAGCCGGGGAGGGACAAACCCGGGCCCCCTCCACTCGCAATCGCTTCTTTAATTGGTTCGATTTCACGGTTGGATCACAGTGACCCCTGCTGGCGGGAAGCAGGAACTGCCCCACAGCCTGTCTACGGGGGGACAGTGAGAGGGGAGGGCGAAAGCCTGAGGTGTGGCTGGTGGTGGTGTGCAGCTGAGAATGCAAGCACTTTTAACAGGGGCTCTTTAGACCTGAACACACTCCACACTGACATGTGCTCTTGTCACCCTAACAAGCGCGGACAGCTTTTTCTTCCACGTCGCCTGGAGGCCATCAAACACACTCTACCTCAGGACTGGAAGTGAGCTAACGCTGTTTTGATCACGGGCTAACCTCCTCTGTTCCATTTGCCTGCTCCCAGCGGACGACTGGAGGCTATAGTGCTACGAGAGACGGAAAATGGGAGGGGAAGCACAAGGGAGGGAGAGAAAGAGGAAGGAAAAAGGAAAGAAATGATGCAGAAAGGGAAGGAGGACAAGAGAGGTGAAAGTAGGAGGGGAGAGAGAGAGAAAGAGACGGAGAGGGGGAGAGAGAGAGAGAGACGGAGAGAGAGCGACAGAGAGAGACAGAGAATGAGATGGAGAGAGAGAGAGAGGGAGAGAGAGAGAGATGAGAGAGAGGGAGAGAGGAGGAAGAGAGAGAGCAGGGGAGAGAGAGAGGATAAGAGGGAGAGAGGAGAGAGAGAGACAGAGAGAGAGAGAGAGAGAGAGAGAGAGAGAGAGAGGAGCTTTGCTCCCTTGAGCCCCACACTGCAGCCAGCAGCTGGAGCCCAGTGCACTCTGTCCTCATCAATTGGGCCTGGATTTTAATACTGGAAAAAATCTCCCCCTGCTGTCAATCTGGGCCTTTAATAAAAACATAAAGTATAACGTTGCGGTCTCGCTCGCTCTCATTACCCTCTGAGAGAGGGAGCGCGGGGCTGTCTGCGGAACTGTGAAAATCCCAGCTTTTATTGCCCTCAGCCAGCGCTGGAAAATTGGGATCGCCGCAGATCCCATCTGGTGCGCATTACCCAGCACCTGGAGCCTTCCCAATCACAAAATTAAACTTTGGGATTACCAAAAATTTATCCAAAACCCCCCCACTTCCAGACACATGTACCACCTTCTCGGGGTTTTTCAGACTTTCAAATGGGAGGGGGGCACGGGAGGCTAACCTCGCGGAGAAGGGGACGCCCCGCGTATCGTATTATGGAGCGTGTTTGTTTTGCTTGCTAACGGAAAGTAAACGGCTGATCTCCACTCACTCCTGAGCCTGAGGGAACTCCGAGCACAGGAGAGACAGGGAGGGAGGGAGGGAGGGAGGGAGGGGCAGCGGGGGCAGTCTGACTGAACGGGGAGTTTTTAAGCGAGCGTTTTAATGAAGGATAATAACAAGCAAGCCATGGGGCCAAGAAATCAACCCGGCTACCTTCCAAACCACCAAAGACGGCCAATTAAACACGACTGATCCGCTGTAAATCACACTCACGACTGGTGGCCAGCCCCTCAGGCGAAGGGCCACATAGTGCACCCACTGCAGTGCCACCGCCTTAGACAAGCACATTATTATATACTGCTTGCACACGTGCGCGCGCGCACACACACACACACGTCAGGTTTCCTTGACATTTCAGGTTAGTAGGAGCCGACAGTAAGGACAAGGCCTGCTGTGTCACTGATTCACTGGTCCATTCTTAACTCAGTTGTCAACACTATTAGCAAGTTATCTGCAAGTTAGTCTTTCGCACGTAAAAAGGATTTTTGGTTAGTTGTGCATTTAGGACTCCCCCCGCCATGGTTTGTCATTGTGTCATGTTAGAGATACACAAATTGAACATTGTCGACAAAAAATAATGTTAACTTGTGACTGGTGTTGTACGTATATCTTACATTGCACATTCGTGGCATGTAATTCCAGTAACCAGTCCAGTGTTTCCATACCGCTAAAATATCTTTCTCCCTTGATTACAAAATCATTTCACATATTCATCAGCCTCCATTTTACACCTGACATTTCATACTCCCAAAATGGATAGAAACAAAATGTCAGACACATCAGACAGTGTCATTTTCTTTTTGATGACAAAAACACCAAGCCTACCAAAAAGGTTGAACACAAGAAGCAACTAGCTAATAGGAACCTTGTCTTATAAGCAGGCCAATTTCTCCTCAGTGGGTGGCAAGCACTTGAGCACACATACATACATGGACCAGCAGGAACAAAATAGCATTTTATGAAATGTACAAAATACAAAAATACGGTTCAGGACGACAAACGATAAAAAATATAGGCCTGCTCATTTTTGTTAGAAGTTACGCATTTCGCTACACAGCATTGTGCTTCATGAAATATTTACTGATTGTGAGGCACTGTAAAGTATTCCTGATATTTTGCGGCATCGGGCTTCACGCAGACAGTCCAGGGGCTGCCGGTCGCTCACCGCTGCTACGGAGTCTGGTATCCAGGGGTGTGGGTTACACAGGGCCGTGTGATACAACAACAAACAAACAGCGCTACGAGGAATTAGCAGCGGCTTCAGCCGAACGCACGGCGAACGCCGTGACCCCCGAGCCGCGCGTAGCGAACGTCCCCGAAGGCCACCGGCCCTGCGATAACTTCACGCCCCCGCCGTTCTCTGATTCCAGCGCGACGGCTTCTCACGCTCCGCACCTTCGCGCGCTCAAACCTGTCCGCCTTTTTTTTTTGTCTTTTGTCAACGGCGGCGTCGGGTTTCGCGCGCTGTTTGCGGGGAGAAATACGGGTCGGCTTAATTCCAGTTTACCCCTTTGAATTTAGGGAATATCACTTATTTCCGTGCGCTGGAAGTGCTTGGACGGCCCATCGCAAAATGCAGCGAGTGGAAAAAAAAAAAAAAAAAAAAAAGTTGACGTGACAGACAAGTGGAAATTTCCTTCTCCAGCAACGTTTTCTTTTCCAGCGAAGTGCCGGAGTGGCGCAAATCAAAAGTGTATGTCGGAGAAGCTATCGGTGGTTACAGAGAGTGTGCATGGGCGTGTGTGTGTGTGTGTGTGTGTGTGTGAGAGAGAGAGAGAGGTGAGAGGGGGGGAAGAGAGAAAGAGCGAGAGATCTGGAGAAGTAATATACGTCTCTCTGCACAATTAGCGTGGGTCTGAGTCGAGCGGCTCAGCCGGCGGGGTCATCTAGGGTTCTCGGGTTCAGCCTTTCAGCGAGCTGCCAGACTTGCTCCAGCGCACCACGCCACGCGCCCCCCTGTGGCCGTCCAGCCAATTACACAACGGGTTCCTGATCCACGGTTTCACACGTTCAGCCTCAAGCTCGCGTTCGACCAACCGTTTACAGCAAACAAACTGGAAATTCAAAAACTGCCCGTAACATATGCGCATATACATGTTAACACAAAACTTTCATTTGCCACTGCATTCATTTAATTATGGCGTCTATTTATATCTGAACACTGCCCTCTGTAGGCAATTGTGGCACTGCGCAGCAATGCAAATTATACCTCTTTAAATGGGTATTAATCGTGTTGCCAAGGGCTTTGGTCATATGACCAGGTACAAACATCACACGGACAAATGAGTCATGAAATATGATGGCAAAGGATGAAAATAAGCAGACACTAAGCCAAATGGCCAATCTAATGTTGGCATTACTCAGCAAAATGACTGAAGTGTCCAGAACTTCTAGCAGCCAGCCAAGTGTTCTTGGTGTTTTCTTTCTCTTTTCGTAATTTTAAGCTACATTTCTTTATATCAATGCATCAAAAATGGTTTAGTTTGCCAGTCAAAATTATGAAAAACTATAAGTGGCAAAAAAGTAGGGATCCAAGGCACACTTAGTGGTAAAGTTAAAAGCCTTTATTGGAACATGGCAAGAGAAATTAAAACGTGCTGGACCTACGCATTGCAGGCTCGCATGGCTTTCATAAGGGTTCCAAAAGCATATGGAGAACAATATACTCTCCACCATAAAGCGTCGTTCACATTTGAAAACAGACTAATAAAAAAATCGTATAAAAATGGGAGTGACAAGTGAGAGAGAGAAATCAATGAAATGCACCCACATTAATGATTAGTCAACCAAACACCATGTGGTAACTACAAGGAAATGGGAGTGTGACGTGTTCACAAAAATCAAGAATTCAGCATGTCGAAAGGTGCAGACTAAAAGGCTTTACACCAAACAGAAAAAACCCGCCACACAATCAGAAGCAAGAATAAAGGCGGTCCATGCATCTCTAACCTCTGGCTACAGATGCTCACATCATGGGTTTATTCTTGAAGCTCCCCAGACTTCCATCTTTTCTGAGATGAAAACACATCCTAAAAATACAGCTTGACTTCACCAGCCTTCTAAGGAAGAAAAAACACACACACACACACACACACACACAGGTATGCGAGCACAATGCTCTGGACCCGAGCAAGGTTTACATCATGAGGAAACATTGGCAGAAATACCCAGACTGAAAAAAAAAAAAAAAAAAAAGACTACACTGTCAAATTAAGGGGGAGGGGTGGTGTGTGCAGTGGCTAACTAACGCCTTCCCCGAAGAATCCCATCCAAGTTTCTGCTCAGCGCCCAGACGCATGGGGCTCGCCAGCAGTCCGCCGGACGCACGGGCGGGTGACTAATCCAGAGCGCTCGCCGCACGCAAACCTGAGCGCCTTCCAGAAGGGAGAGGGGGAGCTCGCTCGCGCTCCAACTTGTTAAGAACTTGGCCTCCCGTTGAATATTTTTTGAGTTCCGTACCTCCCTCCCGCTCCTCTCTCCCCCCTGCCCCCCCCCACACCCCCCTCCCTCCGCTGCTACCGAATTGAGTCCTCCTGCGCGGCGCGGCGTGGCGCAGCGCGGAGCGGCCTGGCCCGGGAGCGCGGCGGCCGCGCGAGTCAGGAAGCTGGCTTCCAACGGGAGCCGGGCGCGCTTTTTATTCCACAATGTGTCTTCATTCATTTCGCGCTCCACATGGAAAAGCCATTGCGGGGGAAAAACCTCTTCCTCCCAGCGAGGCCTCGGACAGACGCGGCCGTCTCGCATATTCCCTTTCAGCCCGCGAGCAGGAAGCGCCCCTTTATTATAAAGGGGGGGGGGGGGGCGAGCGAGGGAATTGGGGGGGGGGGGAGGGTGGGGGTGGATTATTCAAACTCCGGGCTTTTATTTGTGGACAGCTTGTGCCGAGGGCTGCGGGAGGCTCGGGGGGCCGCGCCGCTGTCCGCGAGCAGGGGGCTAATTCGCTACAAGCCAAATTGGCTCCGGACCACCACGGCTACGCTCGTACACTGGAGCGCTACCCTGACCACACGTACAAGCCGAGGCTCTGAGGTTCCTAATAAGCGCACCCCGCGAATGGAAAGTTGAAACGCAGAAGGAACGCTAAGTAGCTAAGCGAGATCGAAGACAAATGTTTCCCCGTCGTCCGCTCCCAGCCACTTCCTGAGACGAGAGCAAAAAATAAACGCTCTAACAAGGAAAAAGAAAAGGATCATTTCATAAAATAAACCCTCGAGACAAATTCGGCTTTGGAGAGCGTAGTATGGGGCAGGCAGGGGGGCAGACAGATATTTTCAGGAGAACTCTGACACTGATGGTCGGACCGCAGTGAAACGTGTTCAGTTTTCGGTTCACCGTTTCCTGTGAAGAAACCTCGTGGCTTTCCCTAGTGAGGGACACTTGGCACATCCAGGGGATGGAAGACCCGGTGGACGTGCCCAGGATCGTATGGTCATGTTGCTGAATGGACGCCCCAAAGCCACTGCCCTGCAAACAAGTTTCCCGTGGAACAGACACCCCTGGCTCCACCGGAGCTGACAGTTATGAATGACAGCACTTCAGCCAGCCATTTAATGAACAGTAGGCTACATTTCTAAAATGAGATCTCTTTCCATAAATCAGAATCTGCAGCCAATGCGGGCCAGGCTCCACAGGCAGGGCTTTTCGGATTCGAGCCTGGGTTTGACCGATGATCCACGGCAACATGGCACAGTTGGGTCCATAATGCCAAAGGTTGAATGGGTATGAACCACCCAGGGCTACTTTAGTCCTGGCAGGTTGCACCACCACTTTCCGATATCATGCCATACTCCCACTGGCTATCAGCAGCCATCACAGGGAGAGAAAATCCTCTCCCCTGAACAGTTCCAGCTCTACTGCAGGACTGTATGGCTTGTAGCATGGAAAATAGTCCCAGGTTCACAAGAGAATTTGACACTTCAGCTGCAGTACGCCTTATGTGGATGTCAGTAGGAAAGCAGTGACTCAAGAGGCCAAAATTGTGATTTCAAGCAGAAGAAAAAAAAATGGTGAACGTTTTAAAAAGGAGACCAGGGAGTCCTCTTCAAAACCTTTAAACAATCCGATGGCCTTGATGTCAGTGAAGCAGCTGTTGGGGGATGTGCTCTTTGTAATTTGACGGGACACATACACCAACCCCCTGTTTATATTGGGAGCAAACTAGGGAACAACACTAAAGTTACGACGGATTCCCCATCCACAGCGAATTGCCAGAAACTGATTTGGATGGCCAGCAATTTAGGTTACATGGCCTGGTAAATTTCAAACCACAGCATGGCGAGGTTCAACAGCTTTCAATGGACCCTAAAAATTAAACAGCAGAAGAATGTCAGACAAGTGAATAACAAAATTGTGATGGTCTAGAGACTTCAAGGCTTCAGTACGGCATCCCATCTTCTACAGCACCCTGAAGACATACTGAATTTATTCTTCAGGAAACAAATCCATTTGCAAGAGTATGTCAATACCTACTGACCCAAAATATTCTAAAATTCAACTGCATAAATTATCCAAAACAATTACGCAATATACAATTTCCATTTTTAAGTCTTCAATCAGTGGGATCCATCAACAGCTGGTGATCACAGTTAAAGCATACACTCCCAAATTCACAATACAAAGCGAAGACTGACTTCGTTGCAAACTGCACAATGTTTCCACAGCATAATGTATGCGTAAGTTTAGGGAAGGTCCGATAGATTCCTACTTCAGCACAAGGAATACCAAGCAACAGAACAGACATTATCCTAAAGGAGGAGGGTACGCAATGTAGAAACATCATGAGGCAGTATAGAAAACAACTTATTTTTTACACCAGTAAAAATCAACCACTGGTACCGAAGGAATGTGGCCACTCATGCATAGAGTAGTGTGACCCACAACATGGAAGCTCTGCAGCTGAAACAGCCACACAGGCCTACTGTTGCCACCGCTCCCCTTTTTAAAGTGGGTGTGGGTGACATATGTAAAATAAAGATATGTTATGCACTTAACTACAGGACACGTTTATATGAAATAGGTTTAGTCACTAAATTTTAACAAAAACGCTCATTTTTTAGGAACATGTATGAATGATTCAATGCATTTTTAAAAGGCAAAATCATTAAAACTATTTATAACCATTTCCTTTCAGTGTCCTATTCTCTGTGACTAGCATGGTCTAATTTTTTTTTTGGTGTGGGTTTCGACAAGTGAATGAGGTAGCGATATTGACATGGGACAACGTTCCTCCTTGATCAGCTGTCAAGCGAAGCGTCTGATTGCACGCAGGGCAAAAATCAAACTGAAAAAGCGCCATTTGGTCTCACTTTGAGCAGATTTCAGAAAATAAAGTAAAATGTAATCTTTGTGACACTGAGCGAACATACTCCAACGGCACTGGAACGATGCGAAACCATGTAAGATACACGTGAGCCTAAACGCTCTACAGTGACTATGAGTGATTAAGCATGTAATGCCCTATCGTCAAGCCCAGCCTCATCCAACTCTCATTGTACTAAAAACATATTCATTTAACATTTCTTCTGTTTTTTATTTGGTACAACATATATATTTTTTCAAGATTCAGTAAACCCACTTATTAGCCTCTCAGCACATTTGAAGTCGTCCGCTCTGTAGGGCTACTACCCGACACACGGCGCTTTTCCATGATTTGCGCTCTTAGGCCACAGTATTTGCTTTTTAAGCCCACACTGCGGCGGCTTCCGCACTATGTATTTAAAAGCACATCTTGGCATTAGCTTGGGCAGCGCACCGTGTAGGCCGAACCGTTTAGCAATGCTTTTTTTGCCCATCCCGAATATATAACACTGCAGACTCCACAACAAATGACAGAACAACCCTGCATAAGCTGTTACAACTGAAAGAAAAGGCAAATCTGTCAAAATTCACATTCAGAGAAAATATTAACCCCTTCGCGCACGTCTCCGAGTGGCCAGGACGCCGGCGTCCAGAGATTGCTCAACTCATTCAGAGCTCTTGCAATCAAACAATGAATAGAAAAAACTAACTCTGTATTCAAGCTTTATTAGCTGGAGTTTCTAATTGCCACATTGTCGTGTAGTTCGTCCATTGAACAAGCACCTATACATCGGCAACTATACCTAAGCATGACACTAGCGTCTATCTGGGAGTTCAGAAAAATATTCTTTTCACTAAAAAATTAGCATTCTGTAACAGGAACAAGCCAACAATAGCCAAACAGTATGGACGGGCCAGACTGGGTATCCAAGTGAAGAGGTTAAAGTAAACTGTAGTGGAGATGCAGACAAATGTACAAATAAAAAACACATCATACAGTATGCAAATGAAAGAGACATTATCTGAAGACATTATACGGATTCAGAGTGTGTTCTTCACCCTGGACAAGTGTGGCATTTGCTTTTAATTGACCAATGAACCAGCCTATTCAGCATTTAGCCTACTGTAATCTCTTTGATCTCAGCACACAGAACGATTGGACAAAATGTACCTGGTCTGTTGGACGAGGAACTGACAGATAGAGATTTTATTGGATGACTACCTGAACGAGTCAATGGAATTCCGAGCTCTGAAAACTGACCAAGGGAGAGGATACTCCCATAGACACAAAGGTCTGTTCACCGAAAAGTAAAAAGCCCATTCAAATATTGTAAGATTCAAAGTACAGTCGTCTGGCCACATTCATTTGGCATGAAGGTTAGCACTAATGTTTGAGGCTTCAGATCTGTGAAAAGCGTTTTTTTTTAAATAAAAATAAAAAGTTCTTCCTGGGGGAAATAGGCCCCGATCAAATCCTTTGCAAGCAGACAGTGATTGGGTTCATGCAGAGCATCACATAGGATTGAATACAGCCTTTAAAATATTTATTCCAGGACGCAAAAGTCTACAAATAATCTTGGAGCAGGTACAAATTTAATGTCATGTACTCTGCTGCAGCCAAAGGTAACAATAAAAAAAATGTTAAAAATAATAAATAGTAAAAAATAATAAATGCTCTTTACTTCTCCACTCAGACAGTGGACCAGTTTACAGAGGCCCTAGTTAACATCCTTTCCCATCGAACAGCCAATCCATCTCAAGCTTTTATAAGCGGCAATTATATATAATTACAACCACAATGTCCCTTCAATTAACCATGCTGAACGACTTCAATATTTTTTTGAGGGCAAAAAAAAAAACTGCTTTTAAAAAAAAAAAAGTCATACGTTTTTGATTACTTTCATATTTATGTACTCAATGGTTCAGATGTACTAAACGGTTTGTTTCTTCACTTGCTTAAACTCTGGCTACAGTTGGCTGAACACGCTGTACTTTGGCAGCAGTAAGTTACAGTGGGAAAATTACCGTGCCCACCTGCAGGAATTAAAGTAACAGTTCTGCAGGGAATTCTGGGATCAATAATGGAATGCATTTTGGTTATCTTTCAAAGAGCCCATCATATGCATGTCCCACTTAGCGACTGAGGAAATATTTTTTTTCACACGGACGTTAAAATGCATCCCAAATGATTGTTCTCAAATTTTTTTCCCCTTATCGTAACATTGGCATCGAGTTCCTTTTTCCGAAAAGAGAGGACGAGAGAGAACAGAGTGTTTTGGGATAGGCTGAGGATAACTTTTTCAGAGGATTTCATGAATTAACCTGCCATACTGAGAATTATGTGCGAGATTAGTCTGAATGCAAATCTAACAGTCGATTTCACCACTCACTGTTCTGCATACTTTCTCCAATTCCACTACAAAAAGTTTTGATACAAGTTTTCAAATGACTTCAGACAACACTGCCAATCAATCCTCAAGTTTCTCTCCTTATCGTTACCTAAGGCCAAAGCGGTTCTCTTGATCGCTATGATCATTTCTCTTGACCAGACTCATCACATGCTCAACTGAGGTTTTCGCACATAAAACCAGTTGGGTATACTCTCAGATCAAATGAGGCAGCAGCTCCACATGAGCGGTGGGATTTAAATAAGATACAAGGCACTTTATTGAACCCTGTGGGGTAATTGGTCCTCTGCATTTAACCAGTTCTAGTCACTCAGGAGCAATGGGCAGCCACAGTGCAGCACCCGGGGACCCGGGGACCAGGGTCCAGGCCGGCGCCTTGGTCAAGGGCAGCGGGAGGAGTACACCTGACCTGATGTGCATGTCTTTCGGCGTGCGAGGAAACCGGAGTGCCCAGAGTAAACGCACGCGCACACGGGAAGAACACGCAAACCCCACGCAGAGGAGCCGGCCGGCCGGGACTCAAACCCACAACCCTCCATGCGTGATGACCTCTGGACCGCGTACGATGACGTCGTCTCCTTACCTCCTCGTCCGAGGTGTCCTGCTCGTACTCGTCCTCCTGCGGGGGTGTGGGCTTCGACGCGTCGCTGTTCGGCTCCGACCGTCCGCTCTCCCCTTCTCTTCCAACCTCTGCCACACTCACCCTCCCCTTCTTCATCTTCTCCTTCTGAGGTGGCTTCTGTTTCTTGCCCTGTGGTGAACAGCAGAGACCACAAACAACCATGAGAAACAGCCCCAATGCTTTTTTTTGTTGTAATTCCTTCATAAAGTAGCTAATATGTTCATTTCTACTCAGTGGAAAATTGTACACATATTTTGAAATCTGGGGTGCCTAACATAAGTGTTTTTGCATGACTTACGATATATCTGTTTATTTTGTTAAAGCCGCTTCCTGTACGTGATTTACAGAGACCGTAAAAGACAATTCAGCACAAATTGCATCCATTTACATACAAGCAGAAGAAAGAAAAGATCTGCCAGAATATAATATTTACTGTGAGCCATTACTCATGTGGCTTCAGCTGTCAAATTTATTCTAGAGAAAAGGGAGGAAAGTCTTTGAGGACCTCTGGGCAGGTAAGCAACTCGCTCTGATTTATATCTACTGGGGGAAACGGAATCTTTCGGACGCAAAAAGGCAAGCTGAAACACTTCCTCCCCAACGACTAGTTAAATTGACATCGAGGCGGCTGTGCAGTTGATCCTTTCCGAAAATTCCGAATGTGTGGAGACCTAACCGGCAGCGAAGGGCCCGCTATTCCGGCGAACAATGGGGAGGACCCCGGGAGGAAACGCGGTTGCTGGCAGCCATTTTCTCGAATCTTACGAGGCGCGTTTGGAAGATGACTCAGGTGACATATCTGACCCCCCCCGCACCGCAGCAATCATGCGAAAGACACAGGGGGCCCTGGTGAGCGAGCGGGACCACCTTATGAAGTGCTACAGCTCGGTACAGCGGGACGCTAACAGGATCAATCTGTTTACTGTAAAAGAACGGGGGAGGGGAAGAGCGGAGGGGGGGTTTCGTGGAGGTAGGGGGTGAAAGCCAGATGAATTGTCCAGATGATGTGCATCTAGCCAAAAAACAGAGGTCTTAGAAGAGTGACTGCAGATCGAAAAGCAGCCATGCTGGACTTCCAGCAGGGCCTGGCTCCCTGCCTGCCTGACCACAACCACCGGGGAAATGAAGTGTGGGACTCAGGAAAGGCCAACCGGATCAGGTCTCGACAGATAAAAAAAAAAAAGAAATACCCAGCAGACAAACAAGTGGAGTGCGACTTTATGGCGGAAATAAATGTAAAAATCATTTTCGAACCGTGGCCCCCATTAAGAGGACAACAAAACTTTGCCGCTCGATGCCATTTCGCATACGGCGCCGTTTAAAACGGGGGATTTATGGCCGCGTAAAAGGGGCTTCAAATCCAGACCTTCTCCAATCCCTTTGTGAGCGCTCTCGCAGACCCACGCGGAACGGCGTACGCCCACACGCGCGCGCCCTCCCGCCAAAACCTCATTTTCATCCCCCGCCCCGCCGCCGCGCCGTCTTCAGATCCGCTCGGAGGGGGCGGATTCCGGCCCCGGGGTCACCTGCAGGCCTTCGCCGCCTCGCCGCGTCCGCCCAATCACGGGCTCGACCCTCACAGGAGCCGCCGAGCTCCGTCAGTTAGGATCTCCGGCGCGGACGGGTTTTCGGGCCTAGCTGCGCCTGGCGGCAAAGCCTTTGCGTCGGCGCCCCCCCCCCCCCCCTCCTTCTCCCAGAGGCCGAGCGCTGGCGGGCCAGCGGTGGAAGCGGGCTAGACGCGTCTGCGAGGTAAACTTCCTGCGTGGGCGAGCGCGTTGTGTGCGTGCGCGACTGCCGGAGCCTTCCTGGAAAGCCGAGCCTCCCGCCTCCCGCCGCCGCCGCCGCCGCCGCCCACGCGCCGGGCGGGCGGATCACAGCGCGGGCCCCTCTCTCCCCCGCCGGGACCCTAAACCCCGCCGCCGGCCGCATTAACTTCAGCCGGGAGTGTAACGGACCCCGCCGCCGCGTCCAGACCCGCTCGGGAATTTAACAAAAAAAAAAAAACCTGGGAACTAAGCGCACTGCGCGGCTGGTGGAGAGGGAACAGTGTGTCCGGCTGAACGGGGTCTAATTCCAGACAGAGATTTCAAGGTTTCCGAATTAGTTCCAGAATTTCTCGATACCGTAAAAACGCGACGCTCTGCCAGATTTCACTTAACCCTTCCCCCCCCCCCGACGGCTCTCGAGTCGCGGTCTCGCGTGATTTACGGCACTGCGCTTCGGGTTCTGACGTTATTGGACAAGTCCGCCGTAAATTACCGCATTATGAGTCGAGTAAATAGGTTTCAGCGTCGCGTTCGAGAGGGGGGGGGGCGAGGGGTAATTGATGGGGCACTGCGCCGTGAAACAGAGAAGTTAAAGTTCCAGATGAGGCGCGCTGGTACTTCACCTCGTTCGCTGCAGTAAAAGCAAAGGCGCATAAACGGTTCCACCGTCATAAAGACCTCGCATACAGTTATATACTGGAAAAAACACACAGCCTAATGGTTAGGCTACATATAACAACTGATAATAGCCCAGCCCAATAAGAACGCGCTCAATAAATAAAGAACCACAGTTTTCTTTGAAAATGTATAACATGTCGGGTCATGGAACAGAATGGATATCTCCAGGCTGCCGGCATGACAGATGAGTGCTTCCTAACTCGAGACAGCGCTTCACGTGCTCGTTAAATATACCAGCAGTGCTGCGTGGCCGAGAGCCTCCTCAGCAGGTCCTGAGTGAGTGAGTGAGCTCCTGAGCGAGTGAGTGAGTGAATGAGCCGGAAGCAGCCTGGCTGCCGTGTCCGACTCCCTGCCAGCGGTGACCAGAGTCTGATCCCAGGGCTCAGCGTGCGGGTGTCTGTCTGTCTGTCTGTTCGTCTGGAGGGGTGTCTGGCCCTTGAGGGGGGCAGACAGTGTCCCTTACCTTTCCGTCCCACTCCACTCGCGTCCCGCTATCGCTAAGCAGCCTGCCAGAACGCGCCTGATAGCAGCACACACAGGACTTCAATCTGTCAGGCACGCTCACTGTTCCCATTTAGCAAAGCGAAACCCAAAACTTCACGACAATCAAAAGCATTCCAGCCAGATTTGTGAAGCCTTGCTTTTTTTTTTTCTTTTTAAAACTGAAATGCTATCTTTACTGTTAGCCCTTGGTTACACTGCATCCACTTCCTCGCGGTCTTGAGCACCGGGATAAATATGGTCCCAAAATGTTGTATCTGAACGGAATTGCACCCATGGGTTTCCCGCCCGCACCCGATGTGAATGGATACACTTTAAAATGGCAGAGACCAGAACGTGAACGGAACAGCTGACAACCAGAAAGTAACCCCAAAAACACAGACAGATAAACCAAAAATACAGAACCACTCCTGTACGATCCAAACCCAAATGCTGCTGTTCACAAATAACGGGGCATACTTTTAGCGTTTAAATACGTGATGAATAATAAAATTCTTTGGGTTATATAGCATTATTACTTTATAACGTGAACAAGAGCCAAATAAAGATGCACAGCTGAAAATACATAAACAAGTGCATGAAGGTAGGCCGCCATATTACGATTTCCCACGTCTTTACACTCGTCAAGGAAAATGACCACAAACCGACTCCACCCTCCACAGATGCCCTACCGACTGGCTTTTGTTCACTGTATTCTTCCCTGTCAAATTTGACTTTTATTTCACAAAAAAGGTTCCATTGTGATCACATTCAACACTCTCTGAATCTCACTAAAGTGGATTGTGCGGCTGTGCAGTAGTTTGCCGAGTTTTGATTGGCCAACGGACGACAACAAGCACTGTTCTCATAAATCGGGCGTAGCCCAGACCCACTAAAATGAGGAGTGGGTTAAATGTGATCATGAATGTTCTTTGGCAAACGAACACGTGAAGCGGTTGGGTCTCCACAGCCATACAAACTGCAGTTGCACATACACGGGACCCACGGCAATACAGCTCCACATAAAATACTTCGCTGCACATAAAAACTGGGCCAATTGAAAACATACACCAAAGCTGAAATAATATCAAACAAACCCATAGAGAGCTATTCCTTTAAGAGTTCTCAATGCAATGCATGACTCGGATGGTGCAGTTTTTACAGAAGCAGATGGTTAACGCTAGTAGCAATTCCAAAATTTCCTTACTGTTCGTGTTTACTGATTTTTAAAATTCAAATTAAAGTTGTTAAAATTGTTACCATCACAAATTCAAAATGCTTGTCTTGTCATGGGTCTACAGAGAGTAATCACAACAGCAGCCTGATGTAATTTTCACCTGAACGTAAAATAAATAGGTCTATAAATAAATAATCCCTTATGACTATGTCAACTTTGCACTATTGAATTTGTGTGTGTGTGTTTGTGAGTCAGTAGTATTTGAATGTTGTACAGCTATTTTCTTCCCTTTGGTGGGAACTTTTCAGCAGCTAATCTGAAGTGTTTTCTTTTTGTGTGACATCGGTGACGGTTTAGGCAGTGTGTCTGAGAGATTTCATGGCTATATGTGCCAGGTTGGGGTGTTTTCACTGTGAGGGTGTTAGCTTTGAACAAAGAGCATGAAGTTTCACAATATCTAATGTGTAGAACATCAACATACTGTATGTAGGACATTCTGTGCAATTTCAAGATCACGCACAAACCTCACCACTAGGGGGAGGTAGCGCTTTGAAACCTAATTACATACAACCAATAAATCAACTCTAGCGGTCAATGACATTCACCTGACATCCCAGATGTGTCTCAGGTTCTTTATCTTTGTTTACTCACCATTTTTTATTTTCTCAAAGTAAGGAATGTGCTTTTATTCTGTCCTATCCCTACAGCATCCTCCATCAATTCCACAGACCGCCGTGTGCATCCTTTGAAGCACACTAAAACCAACAGCTGTTTCTTACCACAGTACAGTCGACCATCTGAAGTATGCAGCGAATAAGCTGAAGAATACCTGGCAGCCAGTGCAGGCATACTGTGGGGAGAGTACAGGCGCACAATCGACCAAATGACCAAACGAGTGCCTGAGGATGCATGCGATACCCAGCCTGCCAAAACATCTCACCAAGCGAAACGCTGCAGGTAACTTGGCACTGCGGCACAGTACTGCGATAAGGAGTCGGCTCCACACCTTGGAGCTTACTGCCACACCAAGAACCAGTGACTTTCAGCTGGTTGTGGTACCGCGCAGCATCCCCAGATTTTAAAGTTTTTTTTTTTAATCTGATAAAAAGAAAATAGTTACAGAATATCACGCCTTCCTTTCGGGGCACAGATATTTTAATACACACAGGTGAATGACTGGAATGTTTTCTCAAGTAAGAGTATTTGTCACTTACGACAGGCTTACTTTGCATCATTTCATTGAATAATTGACACCCATCTACTTTCTTAACAAAACTTCATGGTGTCATTATAATTTAACAACCTCAAAAAGCCAGAACCAAACAGCAGCATAAAAACTGAATTTACACTGAAGATTATGGCAGGGGATGGACATTAAAAAAAACTGAGCACAACTTCCGCATCTACATCCTGAAAAGTGCATAGTTCTGCGCAAAAATTGCCTGTGCCATTCCTGTGGCAGCTTGGCTATACACAACTTGGAGTATACACATACAGTTAAATGCTAAATTACTGGGACAGGGACACAATTTCTGTTGTTCAGGCTCTGTACTCAATGTATCATACGCAGTTCCTTTGTTCCTCCACACATTCTTTTTTCCGTCACTTTGGCACAGGTAAATACTTGTCTCATCTGTCAATAAGACTTTGTTCCAGAACTCTGTTCTAGAGGCTTACCGGTGGTTTGCATATTGTGGTGAACGCTCTCAGGTTATGCTGGTGTAGTCCTCGCTTTATGGTAGTCTTTGACACATCTATGTCATCTTGGAGAGTGGTTTTTCTTCACAAGTGAAAGTATTCTTTGGCTATTCACTACCTAACAATGTATCAAATGGCCCATTTTGATGCACCCAATGTTTCAGCCATATCTCTGATTGGTTTATTCTGATTTTTCAGCCTCATGATGACCTGCTTTATTGGCATTGACACTTTTGCTGATTCTCATGTTGAGAAAACAGCAACAAATTTCACACACTGCTGGCCAAGAAACAGCTGAGCAACCAATTGCTTTTGCTCCACTAAAATGGAGAGGGGGGGTAATGTATAAAACAGGCTGTAATTCCACCAAGGGTCACCAGTACACATGTAAATATGCCTAAATTACAGAGGAGAGTCTGCACAACCTCATTACCATTGTTTTATTCGATGTGCTGGAATGCACCCATAACAACAAAAATTGTGTCACTGTCCCAATACTTTTTCATTTAACTGTATGCATGTGGAAGCCTGCTCTCCAGAATTGGGAGTAAGTTGCAGTGATGCAAATGGCCAAATTTAGGGTTGGAGTATGTGTTCACAGATTGGGACCTAGACCAGAATAGGGCTGAGCTGATGGCATTCATGAAGGAGTTGAGCTTGGAATAGGGGTATGTTAAAGGCAGGATTTGGGCTGAAGGAGGGACCAGGCAAGGCAGGTGGCTAGTGATGCATGCAGATGGCGAGCATGTAGTCATCCAAATGCTAATCACAGCGGTATGGTAAGAATATCAAACGCTCACGAGGAGAGTAAAATAACCATCAAATCACTACCCATTTCAGATGGTTTACATTTACCTGAGGTTTGTCCTTTGTCCTGTGAGGGAGAGCTGGAGTTTGTTTTTCTGGCTGTTCCACAGAAGTGCTAGTCTCTCCATTTTCATCAGCAGTAGGTGCCTCTTCTTCATGCTCATCGTCACTTTCTTCATCATCGCTGTCACTGCCGGAGTCCTCTAGACCTGAGAACACGCTCTCTGCACTGTCAGACAGGTCTTCCTCTTCATCATCATTAGGACTGCTGCCCCCACCATCAGTATTAAAAATAGGAAGCTAAAAGAACATTTTTGTTGTTTTCATTATTACAAGAAACGTAGTGAACATATCATACAAAAGCAATTGGTTAATAACGACTAAATCTGGTTTACTAACAAAAGAGGATAAAAGTCTGAACCAGTAGTTACAGTTTGGATACAGTGTACACCGGAAAGCAGATGCGAATTTTATCCAAATAGTTCCCTAACCTTACACATTTGCCGTGAAGCTGGAGTATCTAGTTAGCAAGCCAAATACCGAAAGCAAGTTTTTAAAAAGACCACATGCGTATTAAATGGGCCAAATAGCAAAACAAATACGAGTTAGTCTTTTACAGATCGTGCAGACTAGCCAGATTTCACAGGTGATATAGTAACAGTAGACGAGCTGCTATGAAGTGAGTTACTCTTTAGCTTGATCACTCCTGAGTAAAAGCTGAATAACCATTCCGATGTATGGCACCACACATCTACAGTAGTAATTATCTCATTGCTCTCTACCTGTTCTTCGTCCTCTTCAGAATTTCTTCTTTTTACACTTTTCTCTTTAGCTTTACTCATGATCCCGTTTTGTTGCAATACAATTTTGGAAACAGACATGCTGCGAACCGACCATGTGGTTTCCACAGAGGTTAGAGTTCATAGTTGAAACCAATGCCGAACCATTTCCGGGACGGACTTTCAAAAAGGCATAGTCAACGACGCATTAACGTCCTTTATCAAAGTGAAGGTAATAGCTTACATACTTCTGGGTCACTGTTTTAATTATGCGTTAATGAAAAAACTATTTTATCGGCCGATTACCGTAAAACGGCTAAATTGCTGTTGAACTACAACTCCCACGGAGCACAAGGTGTCGTAGCAACTAGTGGAACTTGTAGTTGTAGTTCAATTTCATTCGTAATTTTTACGTTAATCCCAATAATTTCAACTTTGATTTTTTTTAAAGTGACATTCCCAACTATCGGCAACACCTTTCGTAAAAGAGTTCAATTATAGAAATAGTACTAATTATGTTAGTGAAAACAATAAAAAACGGATGGTTCAAAATATTTACACCGCAAGTTGTAGGTATGAAAAGGTAAGTTTTTTTAACGTCATTGAAGGGTCAAAGTTCAGAGATCTATTACTGAAAGTTTTAGTAACATATAGAAATAATAGCTATACACACACTGTAATTGTTACTATTAAGATATATAGTTTTAAACGAATTTTGACGAATTACGTATGTCTTGTTACATTGAGATTATTTGTAATTTTTCGCGAATGATGTCACAAAATGGCGACTACCATGCGACTATGCAACGATGATTTCGTCTCTACGCAGTTGGTGGAAATGTTAATTTAATGGAAATTTCCACTGTTTGGGGTTGGGCAGTTTAAAGTCAGTACATCGACTAAAAGCAGCTATTTAGTGGCAGGGGAGAGAAGGGTCGTTACTACAATATTTTAATAACTAAAGTATTCTCGACATCAAAGAGGGGGTATCAAGGTCTGTTGTGTTCTGTTAGACTAGCCTGCTAGCTAGCTATACAGCTGGTTAGCTAACGAGTCTGCTAATGTAAGTCTAATTTCTCAGTTGGCCCTGGTTGATGTCACCCAGGCTACGTCGTGACCTAACGTTACTTTATAGTTTGTTTACTGTTACTCTCCGTTATGGAAATGGAATACAATGGTGGTGTTACGGGCGGGGTGTTGGTCAGTGGAAGTAATGTCCCTGCATTCCTAACGAAACTTTGGACTTTGGTGGAAGATCCAGAAACGGACCCTCTCATTTGCTGGAGTCCGGTAAGTTAGCCTAAGTAACAACAACTAACATTTAGTTAACGCAGTTATGTCAAGAACATTTCCAACCAGTCTGCTATCCACAACCGTTTTATTTATGTAAAACTTATGCAAATACGTGCAAGCTACGCACTTAAAAACCCAAGTGCTGAATAAGTTAGCTTACGTGCCTACAGTTCGCACGATTACCTAGCTAGATAAATGAGCGTACCTTATATATGATATTGGCGTAAGCAAGGCAAAGTGTCTGCTTGCACCCTGTTTCAGTGTTTTAATTCGGGTCTTGTTATTAATTAACATTGGCCATCTAGCCTTACTCAAACAGCTACGACTAAGGCCGTCAGCTGCTGGATGAGGGGGTGTGGTTCTATGAATAAAAATGAGCAATTGGCTTAGCCTGCAGCCTTGGACGGATCCGGTTTTGCTAAAATAAAAATGGACATCGTGTTACAAGATCGGTCAATAAGGCTGTTTGGTATTTTATGATAAACCTAATCATAATTTTAAAAAAGTAGTATTGTATTGTAATATAGTGTAGCCTAGATTTTAAAACGCAAAGTTGTTGAAAAATGTATACAGTATATAGGCCTATGTATACAGTTCTTGTGACAGCATTCATACCCCTATTCGAATATAGGAATATTTGGAGCATTGCTAATAAATCAATGGAGCCTTTTAACAACTGTTAGCATACACATGGAGATGTTATTTCAGTTGTTTGTAATATGTAATAACATTATTTTACATAATGGGGTGACACTGCATAATTATTAGTGTTGGTTGTAAAAGGTGAAAAAAGTTGTCCAAATAATTTTTGCCCTTATGTTTGCTACAAGATCTTTTTTTTATATACATTCTGTTTTTTCTAGAGTGGAAACAGCTTCCATGTGTTTGACCAGGGAAGATTTTCTAAAGAAGTACTTCCAAAATACTTCAAACACAATAACATGGCCAGCTTTGTCCGCCAACTTAATATGTGTAAGTGAGAAAAGCATTTACCCTTCCATTTTTATTCTCTTTTTGAGGTGTTCATTTTTATGTAAGAGCGAATGTTTAAAACTGTTCTATCATCACTGTGGACAGACGGTTTCCGCAAGGTCGTCCACATTGAGCAGGGCGGGCTGGTGAAGCCGGAGAAAGACGACACGGAGTTTCAGCATCCCTACTTCGTCAGAGGCCACGAGCTGCTGCTAGAGAATATCAAGAGAAAGGTCACCGCTGTGAGTACACAGCAAGCCCCCGCTCCACCCCAAAAACCAAACAGCATTTCTGAGCGTTGCTTGGGTGAACTGTCACAAGTGGCAGCAATGTGTCATGCGTTGAGGTTGGCCGGTGATTTCTCTGTTATTGAATATTTCATAAAATGGGTGTATCGTGTAACTTTACTAAATGTCTGGCTTGGGTTAAATGCTATTTTATTTTGTGTCATGAAAGCTTTTAAGTTCAGACTAACTGTCCCAAAAAATAAATATTATTGTTCCATCAACATAATAATAACATACTTAACCAAGGAAAGACTGCATTATCCCACATTAGTTAAAATATTTAATGCCATTATGCATCATAGAATCTAAGCATCTATTTGGCAATTTGGAAACCTCAGCCTAGTAATGATCATATTGAGGCATTCAGAAATTTCCAGGATCCAGTCGCTTGTTAATGAACCGTAAAATGCTGTTAATAACTAATATTTTTTTGTAAAGAACAAGACACGTGGCTTAGCCCTGAGTGGGGATGGAAACAGAAGACCTGAATTTTAATATCCCCTCTGGCATTAGTATATTCAAATGTTAAAATATTCCCGTAAACTGCAATGGATTTTGTCTGAGCACAGATGTGCTTTAGCATAACTTTAATTAATTCCCAGTGTTCATATTTTTTGTTTTAATTTACGCAATATTTTTTTTTAATCAGGCAGAATTTAAATGGAAATGAAATGAAAACAGGCTAAAAATAAAAAAAAGGTGAATTTAATCAAATATGCCATTTTATGTTATTTTTTTCGCCATTTGTTGAATATCACTCACTGTAACTTAATCTCTTTTGGCATCAAAGATTGAGATAATCTTAAAGATGCGGGACTGCAGCCAAATGGGACTAGGTGGGTTAGAGACAACGAGCCAGAAGCCTGAACCTTAATGCAGAAGCTTCTCTCTCCTATTGATTTATGGGTTTTTCCATCTGTGTTTCGTGCCTATGGCCAACTGACCAGTTCATGCTGCAACATAATACCAAATGCATCATATCCATTGTGTTTCATGGGTTCAAGGAACGTTGAGGTGGATTTAACTGAAATTTATTCGGTTTCATTGCGCTCTCCCCGCAGGTCTCTAATATTAAGCACGAGGACCTCAAACTCGGCCAAGACGGGGTCTCCAAACTACTGAATGATGTGCAGCATATGAGGGGAAAGCAGGAAGCCATGGATTCCAAGATCAGTGCCATGAAGCAGTAAGTTAAAGACCGAGGTAGTTTCAGGGACCGTGGTGCAATATCAGCACTAAATACTGCGCCTCGGTTTTTTTCCCTCTCTTGTCTCAGCCCCCACCCCACCCCCCGCCCCTCGTGCTATTGTGTTCTTAACAGGTTTTTTCCAAGAAAACAGGAAGCAGAGGGACATGATTGAGAAAAAAAAAAAGTTCAAAAGAAGTTGTGCAATGTCAGTCTTTTCATAGTTTAAAAGCGAGCAAAACGGCTGTGGTCAAGAAACGTATCGTTTTAGAAATGTGGCTTGTTGTTGAATACGTGACAGTTTATTACATGCATGCAGTGGTCTACTGCTGAAAAATTCCGGCAGGAGTAAAATGTGTTCTGTTGGATGCTGTCAACAGACCACAGCTTTTTAAAGAGTACTTGCATCTACAGTTCATACCGATGAACATGCCAGTAAGACCTGAATGAGTAGATGGTCTCGAAAGTCGTTGATGTTTGTAAAATAGGCTTATCATCTTTACTGCAGAAAAGTGTCACATTGGAGCAACTCGTGTACAAAATTAGGGTCCAGCTGGTCAGTTCAGTGGAGTTGACCGAATATGTATGCTTCTCCCTGCCCTGTTGAGTGTGAAATAGAAGGATGACTTCATTTTGTGAATGGTTATCGATGCCGTTAGACGTGTTTGGTTGCCATATTGCTTGGCACTTTGGGACTAAGGGAGCTGCTACACTGAAATCTGTGGACTGTGAACAATAGCGTCGAGCCTGATTTGATCAGGGCTGTCGCTAAATAGGCTTGGAAGAAAAGGGGAAAGTGAAAGGAGAAACCGAAACAATCTGCTTTCATAACTTCTGGGTTGGACCCCTGAGAATAATTATTTGTGGGAGAGACCTAAACCTTGCCTATTCTACGGCTGTTTTCCCATTGAGGATTTCTGCATCCCTTTGGTTGCATGGTAAATATAGAAATCAGAAGTATGTATGCTTCTCCCGGGAATCAGTTACTGCTGCATTAAGTCTGCGTAAGCCAGTTTATTTAAAGCCAGCGATTAGCTTCTGAATTCCTGCAGCGCATACGCAATAGGCAGGCTCATAGTCTGATCTCAGTCTGCAGGCCTGCTCACACACTTAAAAGACCGCTAGTCAAAAGTGCAAACATCGGAATGCGGTGATTCTGTGTATGAAATTATGACCAATCATGACACAGCTAGGGGAACGTGTGTTTTATAGAGTAGACCTAATGTTTGCCGACACATTAGGAAAGTCAGTGCTATTTTGGGATATTGTTACATCTCCTGTCCCGAAGGGGAGGCATGTTTTGGATCCCAGTTTGTTTCCAAGCTAAAGATCAGTTTGTCCCGAATGCTTTGCTAGAGCATGCTTGTATAATCGTTTTTACACTGTGCAGTGTTGTTCTAACGCAGAGTAGTCCATTGTTCAATACGCACCCTTCCCGGTGACATAGTTCATTACTTTTATTCCCATACAGCCCAAGTGTCACTTTTGCAGTATGCCCACAAATCGAAGAAATATTGAATTATCGTGTTGCAAAATGACACAAGGCACAGTTTTAAGCAAGCGTTATCGGTGCGAAATTTTCCGTTGTCACTAATCTTAAAGGAGAACCTCTCGATTTCCCCATTGCGCAGTCCTCCGGCTGCCCCAGACCCTTCATTGTCTGTGTCGGCCCTGCTTCTTAAAGGCAAGTGTTCCTCCTCCTCGTTCCCCGATGACATTGCTGACTTTGTCGTGCGCAGACCAGCGCAACACCTCTCTGCCGCACTGCGCTATCGCAAGAGAACAGAGAAGATCTTGCGAAACGGCAGTTTATCTTTATCATCGTGGTGTTCGGTCTCATCGTGATATCTGCGTTCCGTGCGCTCTCTGAGTCGGCGAGTTCCCGTGGCCAGGCCCCTCGGTCGTTAGAAGTCTGCCGCGTGTTCGAGTGTTCCATGCAAAACGGTTAGACTCAAAGCGCACCGCATGGGAGCGGAAATCAGGCCCCAGCTGGGTGTATAAACCAGTCTTGCCTTATCTTTATTTTTGTGCGCTTTGTGCTAGCATTTGCCTGTGATATGTTCAAATCATTCCAGAAGTAGGTTTCTGCCCCCGTTTACTTGTTGGTCTTCCATCTAAACTGGTTGGGTCCTTTGTAGTTGTAATAAGCATTCGCCTGCTGATTTCATGTGAGATTTTGAGGTCATGGAACCAGGCAAACCAAGTTAATGCACAGCACCGTTGATTGGCACAAGCTACGCATTAGTTGAGCTCTTTGATCGAAAGCAGCCCTGTGAATGCACATGGTGCAACTGAGGAACACCATGGCAGGTCCCTCATTTTAACGAAGCACCAGCACGTGCGGACAGTGTACGGTTGGACGGTCAGTCCAGAGAGTTGATGAGTTGGCGTGTCCGGGACGTCCTTGCAGGGCCACGCGGGACGGCACACGCCGGAGGGGGGCGTGCGGCAGTGGCCTCGCTCCTCCGGAATCCGCACCTGTCCCTATAAACCCGCCCGCCCCTCGGCCTGCTGGGAGCTCCCGGCCCGGGCGCAGCGCACCAGGGGCCTTTCCTGGGACGGCCCCCGGTGGAGCTGCTTCCTGTGCAGACCGCTTTTACGGGAACCCGCGCTTTTATAAGGCGACAGAGCCGCCCGATGAGCGCCATAAAGAAAGATAAAGAACTTTCCGCGTCGGGAGCTCTGCGGTCGGTAACGCTGAGAAGATGTGCAGCTCCACTGAGTCACTGAGGGGTAGCCGACTTCCTTCCCCAAGGTCTTTTTCTTTGTTTTGCACTTTTTAAAACTCTTTTGATATCATACATGGTTGTGATGCAATTATTGGCTTTGCAACCGTAATTATTTACACAAACAAAAGTGTGTTTAAGAACAAAGAAAAATATTTATTTTAGCGCTTTGACCCATGGTTGACCCAAGTTTAAAATTGTGGCAGATTTTCTGTTCTGTGGTGTGACACCGATGCCGGTGTTATGACTGTCCCAGCTTACTTGAACGTTTTTGTTTGCGTTTTTCTACGAGACGTCTCTGTCAACAGCAAACGTAACGTGAAGAAGCTAAAACCTCTAGTTCAGCCTCACTCTGAGCCTCTTTTGATGATTGCAGTTGTTGTTTTCGGACCGGGTCATTTGAAGGGTTTATTTTGAGGTCGACTGTGGAAGTGGGCTACGACCGCACGCACTACCATTTAAACGGAGTCAAGGGACCCACTTTAAGAGGACCAGGTGGATGGGGGAAACCTTTATGGACTGCACTAAAAAACCTGAATAAATAAAGGCTGCTAAGATCTTTCACTAGCCATTAACTTAGTAAAATAAATGCTCCAAAGTGTTCCTCATCTTTTTGCCGCACTTTTACTGTTCTGTAAAAGCGGGAGGCCGAAATTCCTTGGTGGGGGACCGAGGACGAGAGCGGCGGGCCTTCTCTTAATTGCCTGCAGCTGAGCCCTCTGTCCGTCTTGTCCCCTCTGTACCAGAGGATGATTTCAGCTCACACCCCTCAGCTTTCACGTTACAAATTTAATTGGACAGGAACGTGTCTTGTATATGCCTTGGCTATAGGGGTTCAGGCCAGAGACAGCCCAGGGGTTTTGGTGGCTCTAAACAAGAATATTCCAAAAAGTGTTCCAAAAAAAATTTAAGTTTCAATGCTTGAATTGTGTCGCCCAGTTGTCGGTGCTTTATGTTGGTTCTTTATTTAACATTGTTTTGTGGTCAGTAATGTCTCCTGTGTGCGTGTTTTCCTTCTTCCTAGTGAGAACGAGGCTCTCTGGAGGGAGGTGGCCACCCTACGGCAGAAGCATGCCCAGCAACAGAAAGTCGTCAACAAGGTGATCCCGAAAATCAGCGCATCTGTTCAGCAAACTCCGGAACATGTGCCGCGGTCATTCACATTCAAGTTGGCGGATTATTAGTGTCGTTTACCGCAGAGTTTTTTTTGGCTGGCGATCGCGCTTGTTAGGGCCTCAGCTGTCATATTGGCGATTGACGCCATTTTTGGCGGACGGTCCGACTGACTCTCGTTTTTTTGTCTCCGCAGCTCATCCAGTTTCTGATCACCCTGGTGCAGTCCAACCGAGCTCTCGGGATGAAGAGGAAAATGTAAGCCATCTTAAATCTTCTCAAACTCGATTCCCCGCCCTTGGGGGGGTGCAGGGTTACTGTAATTGCCGACTACCTAGAGGTGTATCGGAAACTTTCTTCATGGAATTCTGCAATTCTGTGGGTATTCAAGGCCTTGTCCATGGTGCCATAAGAACCAAGTGTTACCTGCACCACTTAGGAGACCATTACATACCTAAATTTTGCATTTCAAAATAAACACCGAGCATTCTGCTAGCATGTAATTTATCGTTGTCTCATTAAGGAGCTGGAGCATTGGGGGGGGGCGGGTGCACTTTCATACTGAATCCCATGAGCAAAAGGGCAGTTATATCATTTTCGCTTCTCTGGTCCAGAGCATTTCAGACATTTTGATGGACACGCCCCACAAAGCAGATAGATTTTTTTTTTTGTAGGGAATCAGTACTCATGTCTGGACAGATATTCAGTGGGAAATCTCTTCAAGGCCAATGTTTATAAACAAACAAGGGGTTTACGGCAAAGGGTGTCACCTGCTTTCCACTGTCTAATAATTGCCAATGAGATGGTGCGTAATAATTGCCATTGTGGGATCTGGGTTATCCAAAATGTATCTTTGACATGTCGATGCTAAGTATAGAAAAGAGTGGTTGTGTGTCGTCTCTGCAGTCCCCTAATGCTGAATGACAGTAGCTCAGCTCACTCCATGCCCAAGTTCAGCCGGCAGTACTCCTTAGAGCACCGGCAGGGTGCTCCCACCTTCCCGGTAAGTACGCTGCTCTTACTCACTTTACAGTCCGCCGTTTGATTCATACGCTGTGGTACATTAGCCCTGGCTGTGTCCTCGTCGGTTATGGCACTGGCTCAGTGGCGGCCTCTTGCCTTCTGTGCATGCTCACGTGCCTTTGTTCTCCTGTGTCCTTGGAGGCCCCCACGGCAGCCTACGCGGGAGCGAGCCTCTTCCCCCCCGACTCGCCCGTCAAATGCGGCCCGATCATTTCTGACGTCACGGACCTGGCGCAGACGAGCCCCACCGAAGTCGCCAGCGACTGGACAGAGAACAGGCGAGTGCTGCTTATAAGCATAGTACACCCGCTGCAACTGATCCAGGGTCAGCTTACCCGGCCCCCACACCAACCTTCATGTGTTGTCCGTCTCTTATAGGATGTATGTGGCGGTCTTCAGGGTTGTTTTTTTGTGTCCGTAATTTACATATTGGTTAATTTTTGTATTCCAAGTACCCTAGACCTCGACATCCCATGTACATAAAACAGAATTTTGAGCCATAGTTGTAAGTAGCTGGCCATTGGATGTGAAATACATCTCCTGACTCTCATAAACGAGGCACCCGGTGTCCTAAAACTAAATTCAGTTTGTGAACCAAATTCATTGACGAACAGCCCTGCCCAAGGAAGAACTTAAGTCGTGTGTTTTTTAATTATATTTCTTTGCCCCTCTCATTGATATTGTGGCCATTTTAAGCAACCAGATTTGCGATGTGATGAGCTGCAACTGGCGACTCTTCGCAAAACTCAAGATTTGTGACATTCTAAAACTGACCTGTTTACATCAAAGCGACAAGGCATTCCTTATGGTTGCTTACTGTCGCAACGATTCTGACCACTTCCTTGTTCACCGTTACTTCCTTGTTGTTTGCAATAGTCATCTGGCAAATACCGAATTCTATATAGCAAAAATGGACGAAAGTAGCAGCGATAGTGAGATGCTTGCTGTAGCGGCAGCACTGCTAATGAAAGCGAGGCTTTGTGAGAGCCGAACGTCCTGTCCTTGGAGGCGGCCATATGTGCTTCAGCCCCTGGAACATGGGGCGCACGCACAGATGTACGAGGACCGTAATTTCTTAAATTTACCCATCTGTTCTCTGAGCAGTTTGCTACTCATTTACCACTCGTATACCTCTTTTATTAACCTTGAACCGCAAGGTGATTTAGATATTTTTTCACTACCCTTGGTTTTATTTTTTTTTTTTTTTTTTTTTTTTTTTTTGGGTGCCGATTATACCGGTTTATCCAATAACCCCTCATGCACTCTCTCTTTTTGTTTACAACACTTACCCCTGTCAGAAAATGTCAAGCTTAGGCCTGGATATGATATGGATTAGCTGGTAGGTCCTATAATAGGAGGGGGAAAAAAACATGATTGCTTACAGAAAAAATGTGTGTTCACTTGAGTATATCTCCAAAACCAAAAGTGTCAGCTCAGGTATTTCATCTTGCATTACAAGAATAGGTTGTATGGAGTGGCCACATCATAGAGCCATGTCAATTGGACGTACCATTGCATTATGGTATGTCCAAATGGTATATGGTATGTCCAATGCATTATAATATATAAAAATATCAAGAGAGTACCTGGAGGAAATATACTCAGAGTACTGAAATGGTTAAATAAAATGTTTTATTTTATTTTGATGAAACTACAATCAATTCAAACGGTAAATAATCTTGTTTAACTATAATAAATTGTAAAAAAAAATTTAAATAAATTTACGTTATATAACTATGAGATAAAAATACAACTATGAATTATATATTTTTGCCATGAACTGAATGATTAGGCTACAAGCTACTGATGTAGGTTATAAACGGCCTACTGAAGTAACATGAAACCCAATGTTTAAAACACAGTTTCAGAATAACTGTAGGCTTTGTAATGCCGGCGAAACAATGGTTATGTTTCTGTAGTTATAATAGTCAAAACAGTAGTAGATGATATACACAGGTCAGCAAAAACTACACGTAGCCTATTAGAGTAGCGCGAATACGTCGGTTTTTATTTCACTTCGTCCTCAATCGCACGTCGTCCTTTATGGGAGAAAACAATCTATTCACAGAAAGTGCACTTTCAGTTTCACGTCCTGAGCAGTCATCTTCGTTGCAGAATGAGGTATGGCATGACGTGGTACTGGTTACAGTGGTAACTGATAACATTTATTTCTGAGGAATGTTTCTAAAGTATTACAACTGCAGTGCTGCATGCTGCTTTGTGTGTGTTTTCAGTAGCTAGTACTGTTGGTGACAAAACAGCTGAAATTTATCAAAATGTATTCGTGGTTTTCAGATTAAATCTGATTTTATCGTTTGTTGATTCAACATATTTGAGAGTCGCAAGTCTCCACTTCATAATAAAAAAAAGAAAAGAAAGCAATCCTACGTTCAGAAAAGGGGAGTTTTCATCAGGGAGTTTTTTGACCCCAATTAGCGTCATCCGGGTTCGAGGAGTTATTTACCACAGTGCAGTTTTTAAATGCATGATGTCACCAGTGCAAACTTTACCACTAACCCCTTAGCACCCCCTCTCACCCCCCCACGATCACCACCACCCACAAATAAAATTTTTTTCAGGAGAACACTGTCTAGGATGTGTCAAAAGTCCATCTGCATGTACAGAATTGGTGAAGCACAGAAGAGTTGGACCGGTCATAGAACTGCAATCTAGACTGAACATTCTCTCCCAACCCAGTAAACCTTGTATCAGATTATACTCCTGGAGTCGGAGTGGCTGACTTTCACCATTGAATAGGCACGCGCACCGGTGCGCTCTGTTAACAGGGCTGGCCTGTGTGACCCCTCTTGCCTCAGGAGGAACCCGCTGGTGCGCATTAAGGAAGAGCCGGGGAGCCCCCCCCTCAGCCCGGAGGTGGAGGAGGTGATCCCGGGGGAGGTGTGCTCCGTGGCCGACACCCCTCTGTCGCCCACGACCTTCATCAACTCCATCCTGCAGGAGAGCGAGCCCGTGGCCTCCACCCAGCCCGACCCCGAGCAGAAGTGTCTCAGCATCGCCTGCCTGGAAAAGTGAGTGACCCGTCTGCCCCCCAGGCCAGAACGCTGTCTGACCGCCATTTAATCACAATCTAAGAGCGTCTGCTTCTGGGGTCCTTCTGGGGTTTGTAATGATGTACATATGCTACTGCATACACGCATCAGGAGTGGGCCACACTAGCAGTGGAGGTGTGATGTCTCCATGCTTTAATACACACAAACTCCATTTAAAACTGGTGCAGCAAGGGCTTGGTTTACTTAGACCTTTTAGCCCACGCAAAACCAATAACGCGACAAATGATTGATCAATGTATTTGTTTTGCCCCGATCATTGGTCTTGCTAAAAGGTTTTGCACGTGCTAAAGGTCTTAGTAAATGAGGCCCTAGGGGTTAAGAGTTAGCGGTTAGCATGCTAGCATGGTGTCGACATGCCACACGCACAGCGTAGATTCCTCGCGCTTCGCCATTCAGCTACTTCTTTCAGCTCATCGCTCAGGCACACGACAGCATCTAGCTTGCTCATATAATCCCTATAAAGATAGCACGTATAGCCTTCACCATTAAGTAACTTCCGACCAACTGGCATTGTGAGTTTATATTGTCCATCCCGTCAGTTGAGGCCGCCCCCCCCCCCCCCCCGACCCCCCCCTTCCCTGGCTTTAGAGCTCTGTGCCATGTGAGCCGCGTGTCTCCCTCTGCTCCAGTGCCTTTCTGTGTTTCTATCTTTCAGTGCTCCACAGATGTCAGAAGTCTCTTATGTTTGCTCAAGTCTTCCCTCCACCTCTTCTCATCCCAGACCACTACCAGGGTTAGCATTTCATAATGGCTCCCTGTCCCCAGACCGCTCAACACTGTGCCCTAAAAACCAAACTGACTCATCCCTGTGCACTTTGCTCTTATACCCGGGCAGTCCGATTGGCTCTACCGGTCGTGCTTTCACCACTTGCCCGTTAGCCGTGAATAATTTGGTGGTGTGTGGGCGTGGTCTAAATTGTCATTTGCTGTCCTGTATGAGGTGGATTTTTTATCAGCATCAACAGAGCTACGCATTCTCAAGATGCTTGCACACTGACCTGTGTTACCCCATCAGGGTCACCACGGCAACCTTTGACATAGATTTTTTGAATGCCTGCTGTGCGAATAAAAAGCCTTGGTGATGCTTGAATACAGAAGGGGGCACTAAATCAGACATTGGGCTACCTTTGGTTACCAGCTAATTGCCGGGAATTCAGACGCAGATTATTCCGCGCCCATCCGTTGTCCATTGTCAGCTCTGTGTCGGACACTCGTTTCCTTATGGAGTTGCGAATTGTCCAGTGGAAACTGCAGTATGTGGCCTTGTAAATCTTGTCATCCTCCTGTGCCCCAGAGAAGAAGGGTTGGCTTGCTCACAGACAGTTCTATGGTCTTCTCTTGGTATTTACTCTCGAAAGAGGAAAAAATAATACACTTTTGTCTGCTTTAGATGTTCCAGTTGCTAATTGTTGGGGGGGTTAATTTGTCAGAGCTGTCTGGATTGCAGAGAGTACGCCTTAATCATTGTACAATAGTGAGTGGCAGTTGGACAATGGGATTCAGAACCGGGAGCAAGTACAGGCCAGCCGCATAACACCGATATTCTTAGCACAGCAACCTAGAGTTAGTGCTGGCTTTAGTTTGTTTGGTGACATCAGTGTGTATATATATATGTGTTTATTTTTGTTTTATCAAGAAGCTTCTTTAGCTGATAATGCGTTGTACTGGTAAAATGTGTGAGGAAAAACAGACTGCTTGTATCGTTTTCCTGTTTCAGATTTAACCCTTTACCTGTCCTCCAGATAGTTTCGCTGAGATTTGACAAGTTTTCTAGGTATCCACTGTAGCTCATCCTGATACTGTGGACCTCAACAGTCTCTAACTTTTGTGGCCTCAAAGCGGAAAAAATTTACATTTGAAAATCTCAACAACATCTCTTTCCAAAAGTAATGCCACAGTTACTCGTGTACATCCAGAGCTTAACTTGTGCATGGTTTGATCGAAAATTACTTTCTAAAAACTACGCCAACTATATAGCCGTGCAGTCTCAACCGAAGCACGCCAGTATTCTGGGGCTCAGTGTCAACATTGTTTTAAAACATTGTTTCAGCATTGCTATGGACCCGTTGTGGTCTGTTGTATCTGGCTGAGCAGCAGCGGATATCTCGGAAACTGGTCACATCTCAGCAAAAATATCTGGATGGATAGATAGTACTCTGGGTAAGTGCAAACCTACCTTAATTTCATTTTTGGGTTAACTGCCCCTTTAAGGTGTAAGTGCACAAATATTTGATTTGAATGTTCTTGAGTGAACATTCTAATGGTGATGTAACCGTCACTACTGACGTGCGTTAAAGATGACGAATGTTCGTGGTGAACTAAGTTTGCGGATGGATGCAACTAAATGGAAAAAACAACTTGGCCAACATTAACATAAGTGAAACAAGATAGCTAGATTAGGTCTAACAATGTTAGCCAGCTGATTTTCTGCTTACATTTTTTTTTTAAAGGTCAGAACGAATATTACATTGATCAAAGTCAATTATAACAGCCAAATGATTGTGAAATTACTTGTTTTCTCAGTGTCTTTCCTGTCAGCAGCCATTTTTGTTGTTTGCACTATCGTTTCAGACTGTTAGGTAACGTTAGCTAACTTCCGCAGCGGACAGAATAAAGTTTGAATATGTTTGAATACATTTGCAAACATTAGCGAACGATCGCCGTCTTGAACGCACGTCTGGTGATTGAAAGCAATGGAGTTCAAGAACACTGACTTCTAGTGTTCGAGAAAATAATATACCAAGAAACCTACTCTTCAGTGGGTTAACAAAGCAGACCTGCACAGGGACTGCTAAAAGACTGAAAGAGCCCAAACCATTCATCCAGGCTTGAACTAATCGTTTGGGCTCGTACCTTGAAATTGTCTTTGATTTCTCAGCGCTAGTCAGCAACAGTCACAGTCTTTAACTGTCTGGGGACAGGCTCAAAATGTTTTTCAATAACGTGTGGAACTGCTGTGTTGCCTGAATGCGACCCACTTGTTTGAATAAGCACCATTTCTCTCACATAGCAATTTTCACAACGGCCGATGTGTCCGCCGACAGTGTCGCGACAAACCCCCTGTGCTCACTTCACGACCCCCGTCTGATCTCAATCCTAGGTCCGAACTGTGCGACCATTTGGAAGGCATCGATTCCGGATTGGAGAACCTCCAGACAATCATGAATGGGCAGGCTATCAATTTTGATTCTTCGCACCTTTTTGATGTAAGTACCCTGATTTTCCGATATGGCAATATTAAGTAAAGACCCAAATGAACTGAAGTTGCAGGTACATATTTTGGATCAGACACTGCCCATTGCATCTTGAGCAAAGAGTTTAAGGTAAATTGTTTTGATAAATAAATTGATATAAAATGGACAGTATGTACTGTGTTGGTTGTATAAGTCACTCTGTGTCTGCCATGTAGCAGAAGTGATGAAATACTAGACAGGTTAATCTGTCAGCAGTCTATGATTGCATTATGTTTTAATTTAAACAATATTGTTTTTTCATTAATATTTGTTTGTAGCTGGCAGATGCTGAGGAGGGTTATTTTTATGAGCTTCACTGTGTATTTTGTAGTGACCCAGGTTTTCACCATTCACAGGTGTTCAGTTCCTCACTATCAAACGCCGAATTCAGTTTACCGGATTTGGACAACAGCCTTGCCAGTGTAAGTATTATTGAGTAACTTGTTACCAATTATTGTACCAATAATTTGTGGAATTGTTGTTCTGGCCTTGCCAACAGTGCCCTATGGTGATTGTTTTCCATTAGCTCATTTATAAAAGGATAAGGTGTGTACATTAATTTTAACTTGCTTCTTTTTGAAGATCCAAGACCTGCTCATACAAGACCAGAAGTCAAATGAATCGAGCGAAAACACAACAGATGCTGGTAAGTCTACCCTCCCTCGTTATAATACGATAGGCAGAAATTATGGTCTTTTAGCACATAATTTGTAAAGTATACGAAATCACAAACTTGTTTTATTGGATAACAGCAGTTACCAAACAATATCTTACCGATTGCCTACTTCATGTGTTCATGCAACGTGGTGCATCCTGCCATAGATTTTGCCTATTATTATTTTTCGAATACGATATTTGTTTTGCATGTGCAATTTCTATTGGTTCTGGATGTTATATCTTTAAATTCATTTTTTTAAATCTGTCCATGGCTAAGAGGACCAGAGTGGGTACATGGTTTGTCAGCTGTAACTCATCACTGTATTGGTTCCCAACAGTGGCTGGGATTTTCGTTTAATTCCATTAAAGATGATTACCATAGCCTTCACAATCTGTAAGGCCATTATACACAGGCAACATTTTGAGGGAACGTAGATGGGCATTTTTGCCGATAAAAATCTGGCCATTAGTATTTTTTCACTATGCTTTTATTATTTAATTTATTATTTATATGCTTACCTCCATCTTTAAGTACAGTATGTCAGTTATAAATGTACCTTAGGTAAATGTAAATTATATGTTGGGATCAGCTGACTGTGTAGCACATCCACGCTCTCAGTTGCCTTTGCTGTTTAGGCCTGACAGTCTAGCTGGTGCTAGACTCTAAATATGACACAAAAAATGAAAGAACGGTCAAAAGGGTAAGCTGCCAGATACAAACAATGAATATAAAAGACGTTTTTATTTACTTGTGTGTCGCAGTCAAAATATTGCAGCATGCAGAGCGTTTGCTGAAGGTTTTATCCGCTCCTGAATGACTCACTGCAGTCAAAACGTTACTCTACATTATGAAATAGATTTGTTATCCTGTCTCCTCCTTTTCCACATCATCGGGTATCCGACATTGCCATCGGCCATCGAAGGAGTGATTCCTTTGGAATCGAGAAGGCTGCTCCACTCTCCACATCACGGTCGCATTGTGCTGGATTGCAGCATCCAAGCTCAACAAACTCCCAAGATTCAATTTTCAGTGGCTAAGCATGCGTTCATCGCCCTTATAGCACATTGAAATAATGTGAAATAAAGTTGATTTGGGTTGTTTTCTTGTGTATCGGCTCACGTAAAAATCAATGCCAATGCACGTACAGGCTATGACACTCGTTAAAAAATAGTAGTTTGTTTTTCAAAGTGACATTTATATCCGGGGGGGTTGGTACGCCTCACTTGCCAAAAATGTCACAACACATTTATGATGGCGCGTTCCTGCTTTTTAAAACAGTTGTAAAGCGTTCTGAGCATCTTGTTTGTCAGGTTTAGCAAATCCGTTGCCATGACGACTCTTGTCTGCCAGTCCTCGTTTGTCCTGTCACTACTGAGAGTGACATGCACTCTGTGTGGATGGCCGACCTCATCTCATCGCAAACACTCTTGCGCCCATCTAAAATAGGCTTTTATGTAACGCAAATTTTCTAGCAGATTTAAATTAACTTTTCAGATTTTTCCTCAAAATCGCAGTTTGGCAGCCAAATATTGTTAGTGCAGGAAAAATCCTGTTGTATATGGCACGTCCTAAAAATAAACTTTCATTCTGAAAATGAGTATCACATGGGGCTTCCATTTAACACATCCAGATAAAACATTTAGCTTTCGGTCTAATCCCAAAGGCCGGAATCGAATGCTAATTGCCGGTGAATTGGTGGGAACCGGTCTCTGCGGTCTACAAGCAGTAGTCCTCTAGGCAAAGTCTGTGCTCCTGAGCCTGTGGACCAAATGATGAATGAAATAGCCAGCAGGCTACACGTGCAAGGATGGTGCCCCTCCCGAATTGAGGGAGAACACGGCAGCTTTTGTACGGTTGTTTAAAAAAAAAAAAAAAAAAAAAGAAGAAGCCAGACATGTCTGGGTGAATTTTGATTCGCAGGGAAGCAGTTGGTCCAGTATACGTCCCAGCAGGTCCTCCTGGCAGACCCCATCAACATGGACAACAGCGGGGAAGACCTTCCCATTCTGCTGGAGCTGGAGGGCGACGCCTACTTCCGCGACGACTCGGAGGACCCTACCATTTCCCTGCTTTCCAGTGATTACCCCCCCAGTGACACAGAGGACCCCAAGCTGTCATAAACACATACAGGCTTTTCATTTTAGTTTTATTTTACAAAGGATGTACAGCTGTGTCTGTCGCTCCAGTTTCATAGGCGGTTGAAATGAACAGGTGAACCAAAAAAATTGAAATTAAATTGAGAACACTGTAAATTCAGGCAATCGTTTTTTTACAAGTTGTGAAAGCATTTTTTTTTTGCTTAATATCCCAAAAAGCTGGGTTTATCTTTGTTTTCTTTTTTCAGATGTATTAGGGTAGCTTAACCAAGATAAATAAATTTATCCTCAATTAAATAAATTTAAGCAATAGAAACGATTAAGCTCCTTGCATGATCGTTCTTGTTTTCTACAAAAATATTTTTAGCAAGTACCTAAATAAGTATTATGTTGGACACATTGAAGGCGTACTATGCAGAATTTTTAGCCTTGCTTTGGTCCTGTGTTTACAATGAACAAAGTCTCCTACTCTGTCTTCAACCCCACCCACTCACCCCGAGTTCCCCACCTTACATAGGCTAGCTGGGTAGCTGGAAGCGACGTTTTTTTTACAGGTCCAACAGAGGACAAGCCATCACTGAATCTGGGCATCATACATAGCAACAAACACCCTGATGAAATGTGATCCCGAACCACAGGCCCTGCAGCCACACCCACTCCTCCGTACACAGAAAAGAATGCCCCGCCCGTAAAGTCCCAGACATGTTTTAGAAAAAATAAGGTGAAGGTGCACATATTGGGTGAAAGTGCATAAAGACAGAGATTACCAGTGCGTCATAGATGTGTCTCAGCATGGTTATTTTTATAATATTTTCTAGGTAAAAATCCTGCATAGTATGCCTTTAAAAATGAACCTCTGAAAGCTGAGGGAAAGTGCATTGCAGTTGGTCTATATCTTGGCTGTACAATCTGAAATGTTATTTTCCTGTCCTGATGAACATTGCCCATACAGAAGGCTGTCACTGGTGTGTTGCTGAAATGTTCTGTATTCTTGCCTTCTGGTGTTCGAGCAGCTTGCTAACCATCTATTTTTAACAGATAGACCTTTGTGCTGTACATAGCTTCTGTAATATGCATTTTAGGCACAGAATATTTATACGTTTCCAAAAGATAATATTGAATCCTGGAAACAGGGAATTTGTTTTTGCATATAAATTATGTTGTTGACTTATTTCTTGCAAAAGGAGAGCATGGGTCTTTGGTTCACCCTTTCTTGCAAAGAGAAAAATGTGGGTTTGAAACGGTAAAGTAAAAAAACAAAAATTTGTAATTGTTATTCATTATACCACTAAGATTACAGTCATGCTACCGTTTTTTGTTTTGTTTTTATTGAACTAAACCATACCCTTGGTTAAACAATTGTAATCTTGAGTGTAAATTGCAATAGTTGTCTTTTTTATAAAAAAGATATCTGCCTTTTATTGCATTGGCTCATTTGCTTTTGAAAGCCAGATTAATTGTACACAGCCAAAAGAGATGATATAATAAAAGGTTCCTGTACATATGTACACTGTAGATGCATACATTTTAATGTTTAAAAGCAATTTTAATAGTCAACACGTTCCCATATCATCCTATACATACCAGCATATTTTTGTTTTATGGATTGTCTTTCAGAAAAATAAAGATCCACGAAGAACTCTTTTTATTTTTAAAGGGTTGTTTAGAAATGGCTTGCTTTATTGAAAGGGGGCTTGATCATTATTTACATTTCAGGTTTAACTGAAGGAAAACAGAACTATTTTTCATACGTGTTACTTGGTTACTTAAAATTTTTGGGTTTTTAAAATATATATATATATATATACTGTGTGTGCACTGTATTTGCAGTTAAATACACGGGTATTGGGCAGTGACAGTTTTTATTGTTTTGGCTCTGCACTCCAGCACACTGGATTTGAAGTAGAACAATGAATATGGGGTTAAAGTGTGGACTGTCAGCTTTAATTTGAGCGTATTTACATTGCATGCATACTGTCCCCATTTTAGGGGAGCAAAAGTAACTGGACGAATGAACACAACCTGAAATGAAGTCATAATTTTTTGTACTTTGTTGCAAATCCTTTGCATTCGATATCTTCCTAGATATCTTCCCTGGTGATGCTTTGCTAGGCCCGTACTGCAGCCATCTTCAGTTCCTGTTTGTTCCTAGGTTGTTTTGCCTTCAGTCTTGTCTGCAGGAAGATTCACTTGGCCATTCCACATTTTGGTCCTGAAAAACTCCTGTGTTGCTTTACCAGTGTGTTCGGGGTCATTGTCCTGGAAGGTGAAGCACCAATCAGTTTTGAGGCCTTTGGATGGATCTGACTAAAGATGTTTTTTGTTACTTTTAGCAAACTCTGACCTGACCACTCTGTTCTTCAGGCTTATCAGTGGTTTGCATCTTGGAGGGAACGCTCTGAGGTTGTGCTGGTGTCGTCTATTCTTTATGGTAGTATTCACAGTCGGAAGTATTTGGTCATCCCCTACAGTGTCATTCTTGCAGTGTATCAAACAGTTTATTTTGACCCAATGTCTCTATTGGGTTTATTCAGATTCATGTTCAGAGACAACAGCAACAATGCTAATTCAACACCTAGAATTAACTCTATACTTTTTTTTTTAGCTTTCTTGTTCATGTACTGGTGATGCAAAGACACAGCTGGCCAAGACACAGGTGATCAGCCAATTGTTCCATTACTTTTGCTCCCCTAAAATGTGGGGACCATGTATGAATAGAGCTGTAATTCCTACATGGATCACAAATTATAATAACCTCAAATTAAAGCTGACTGTCTGTACTTTAACCTCGCATTGTTTTATTTCCAGTCCAGAGCAGAAACAACGAATATTCTGTCACAGTCTCAATACTTTTGCATTTAACTGTATATTGGCATACTGCATTGCCAAGCATTGCTTTGTATAAGGGTGTTACCAATTCCTGAAAATGTTGAATTTGTAAGCAACTTTTATTTTTTATGCTGATGAGTGTTGAGGTGTTTATTTCTGTGTCCAATAGATGAACCTTAACATTCTTTTCAAACTGTTAGTTTGGCAAATGTCACTGCGTGAGAATTCCTGTATGAAAAGATTTTGTGTATAAGGATGAAACCTTGTTTTTGGCATGTTTTGTCACAGATTATCATGGTTATTTTAAAATGTTCAAATACAGGCTTTGGCAAATATAATACACATAACTGGTTGTGTGTGGTTTGTTCTTTGCTGATGCCATACTTATATTTACATGACAGTTTTTTAAAGGAATACTATGCAGGATTTGTTTTTTTCGCTTCTGTGTTTACAGTCTAAAACATTTTCTTCCATTCTCAACCCTGCCTACACCCCCAAGATGACAAAGCTAATGCACCAACAAAATAAGTAGTTATACTATATGACCAAAGGTATATGGATACCCCTTGATCTGGGGCTGTTTTTCATGGTTTGGGCTGGGCCCCTGAGTTCCAGTGAAGGCAAATCTTAATGCAATGGCATTACTGACAATTCTTTGCTTCCAATTTTGTGGCAACAGTTTGGGGAAGCCCCTTTCCTGTTTCAGCATGGCAATGCCCACGGGCACGCAATGGAGTCCATATAGAAATGGTTTTGTAGAGATAGGTGTGGACGAACTTGACTGGCCTGCACAGATTCCTGACCTCAACCCCATCCAACACCTTTTGGATCAATTGTAAAGCCAACTGTGAGCCAGGCCTAGTCGCCCAATCAGTGCCCGATCTCACCAATTCTCTTCTGGCTGAATGGAAGCAAATCCCTGCAACAATGCTCTATCATCTTGTATAAAGCCTTCCCTGAAGAGTACAGGTTGTTATAGTTATAATTTTTGATGTGATGTTAGATGTCTGGTGTACACACACTTTTGGTGATGTAGTGTATTTTGCTCTGTCTTGCTATATCGGTAGCTATATGACTTTGTATTGCACTGTTGGTATCATGTTTCTTTCAAAAGCAAAGTTACATGCTAGCTGACTTTAGGTTAGTGGTAATGGAACAGATCTAAGCTGGCCACTGCTAGCACAGCACCGACAGGTTTCAGTCTGTAAGATAAGCACACATATTCACATGCACATCAAATCGTTTGCCTCTCCCACCACGTAGTTTGATGGGAGGCTGGCTTCTCCCTTCAGCAGACTGGCGAAGTAGCCAGCCAACCCCTGTGGCAACAAAGGCACATGACTGCACATTCACCTAAATCGCTGAATGAATTTAGTGAAAAATGTCTCTTCAACCAAGGATATTGCTCTGTAGTAGTTCAAACTGCAGTCACATCTGGAAAAAATACCTATATATAGGTGGTAGGTTTTCTGACTCGTTGGACTGCCCTCATTACCTAGCCGAGATTAGTGGATTGGAATCTTATTCTCCTGTATTGAGTTGTTACTTTGTAAAATATTGGACCCTACAGAACATTCTTGGGCCATCATGGCCAGCTAGCTAATGTTAGCAAACACAACTTAATTTAGTTAGCTAATTACTTCAGGTCCCTAACCCAAACACTGAACAGCCATTGGGATAGCATTAGGTTAGCCACCAAGGTGACCCTATCTCTCCAGCACTATCCCAGCTGAAAACGCACCACTCAATGTAGCCAATCTATACACATTTCCTCTTCTTCTTCTTCTGTTAGTCACATGCTTTTCATATATAGCCCACACAAAAAAATGTCACCCAGAAACGTCCTGAACATTTTTTAGTGTAACAAATACAGGCAGACAAGCAAGGACTGACACAGATTGCCAGTGCATCATTGTGCATCATCATGACTGAGCATTGTTTTATGATATTTATGATTTATGATAGTGGAAATCCTGCATAGTATGCCTTTAAAAAATGTATTTTTTGTTTTTTTTAAAACATGTTTGTTATTTAAATTTAAATTTTAAATGTTTTTGCCCTCCAGATTTTTGTTAAATATTTTGAGTGTATGCCAACTTCCCAGAAATTTTAGAAGTTGAAAAAGAAAATAATGTGCTGAAAATATCCTCCTGAGTGCACAAAAGACACTTGAAAGCCACAAGATTTCTGCATTTCATGCGATAGCTGCAAATATAGCCTGTGTTTGTTTTACCCTCTCATTGCTGTATATTACTGAAATGACTTTTTGTTTGTTTTTATACCATGTTTGATTAGGGACACATGGAATGTTTCTGTGGAGGATGGCCAATAGTGAGACAAACTACAGGAAATTAGTAGTTTTAAAATATGCACATTATTTGTATTTATATTTTAAAAGAGCATGATGATTGTTAGGAATCATCGGTTGCCTCTACAGTATTAATTGGACCTTAGTGAATATATATGCAATGCCAGACATTGCAAATACAGTAATACACTTGGCTGTCACACAGTTGACACTGGAAGTAGTCATTTGAAAGGATGAAATGTTTTTTCTTTTTTATATACAAGGAATGCTGCAAAGATTCATAGTCTACTTGTTTTTTTGCTATATTAAAGCATGTTAATTCTTTATTTTTTGTAGAACCTTTTATCAGAAGTATTCTTGATATTCATACATTTCATTGTATTTGAGTGGTGTGAATATCCACTACAAATAATTATGCACCTGGTTGAGAAAATGTGTCTTTACTGTTTGGATTACTAAAATTTAGGTTTTCAGTGAAATGGTCAAGGGGGCATTTAATTTCTGCCGGGCTGGTTCAGTGTTGGTGTGTTATAGAAAGCATGTTACTCCTGCTTCTTTGTTAATTTCTCCTTCATGATGTTCCTTAGCATATTGTTTTCAGCAGTTCATTCGGCATTTACAGAGCAAATTAGTCTCCATAGCAGTCAGTTAACTGCGCAAAATTTAATTCCATATTTTCATCAAAATGCATTTTCGCATTTCCTCTACCCTCCATTTACCCGGTCTCAATTTTATAAGAAAGATCTGTCTAAACAAAAGTTGCAGAGTGATATGTGATTCTGCAATACTTTCATATTATGGTCTTTTCCTCCAATAAGCTATATGAGAGAAGATGAGAGAATCTCTTGGTTGTTCAAATGAACTTTGGGGCTTGTTTCATATGGGGGAAGTGTACGTATATTGCTGTTTATTGGTCAATAAATGGCGGAATTTCATGATGTTTCTGGTTTTTTTATTATGTGGATCGAGGGTTGGCAAATTTAATTAAGTAATTTGGTTTAAGTGGTGTGCTATGTATGCCATATTTGTATTTTAATGTAGCCTCAAGTAGCATTACTCAGACTGATGGTTCAGTTAGTTAGTCAGTTGAGTTAATAGTTGTTTGTTCTTGAGATCATGAAATTATATGACTTAAGGGTTCTACTCAATAAAATAATTAAATTTATGCCTCCTTTCTATAGAACAGAAGGAACACATGTAATTTGATGTTCAAAATAGACTGTAACTTTAATGTAAAGATTATTTTCAAATGACATACATTAGGCAATGTACAATTTGTTACAATGGTGATGAGTATTGCTCAAATATATCTAAATAAAGAAATACAGTACTTGCACATATTGCAAAAATAGAAGCTTAAAAAGTTTCAATAATTTTGTGCTTTTGTACATCTTAATTTTTTGACGGGGTAACAATGTTCAGTTTAAAGCCACACCCTGAAACCTGGTGGGTTTTTAAAAATTTCTTTCTTCTCCCCTCACTTGACATCAAATAAGATTTGCCAGGTGTTTATTAACAGACATAGTAAAAGTAAACTTACAGTGTTATCTTTGTTTAAATAGTCAAAATACAACATAAAACAAATGAGACTATCGCTAGTGGGCTGGTTCGCTGCTCTTCCAGGTAGGCTGGTTCATACACTGGAACCTGTAGCGTAGGATCCTCACTCGAGGCTTGATGTGGAAATCAGCAGGAATCCTCCAGTTCCACATTTTCTGCACCTTGAGGGGGGTCATAGAGAAATGTTGAAGCCCACAGAAATGGCGAAGCCCAGATTCAAATAAATCCCAGTATGGCTTGACATTTATTTTGAATAATAGATATGCTACTGCACTGTATGTTGACAACTTTAGTTTTGTTGTCACTAAACCAAATGTGGTAAAAGAAAATATTTTTAAAAGTATTGAGTAATTGCATAATTGCATAAGATAAGCCGTCAAACATGATACTGTTACCTTGAACAGTCAGATGTTACTCTGCCTGCCCTAAGTGGCTGGCCTGTCATCACCATCATCGGTCTTCACCATTCACTATACCATAGAGTGTGAAGGTAATTTATACATCCTGTATTTTAATGTGGGGTTACTTTTGGCACCATTTGCAGTTCCCTCATTCGCCCCCCCCCCCCCCCCCCCCCCCCATTTTTCCTGTATTCCTCAATTTGGAATGCCCAAATGCAAACATACACACACACACCCACTGCTGTAACATCTTACATACATTTGGGAAGGGTCTAACTTGTACATCCTTCCAATCATCTGCAACCAGCCACTACTTGCCAATCAGGCTCCCAGCTACAATTAGCACTGGCACTGTCAAGATTTTTTCAAAACAAAAAGCTTCATGAAATAATCACTGAGAATGAACACTCAGAATCTTTCCAAGTAAAATGGAAGACAGATCATCTTCTCACAAGACCTGCAGAACATGAAGTCATGTATAGTGTACATATTCATCACTGAAGCAAATACACCTTAGTTAATTGTCCAAGATTGTGTTAGTGCATGAAATCTCATGAGCAAAATTAAAATGAGCCAGGACGTGTTCTCAGTTTAAAGTAACAAATAAAGAAAGCTTCAAAACACAGCCATTGTGCTCATCAAGCGACTGTCTTCAAATGGTTATAATCATAAATGATCAACTAAAAGTGCAAAAGTTATTAGCAAAAGAAGGCGAATGTTTTTGTCAATGGTTCTTCGTCAGTGTACACATAGGGATCAGTCCCTCTAGTGCACTGGCTGCTAAATATGAATAATGGGACCCAAATTAGAAATGTTGTACCTTTCACATACTGGCATAACTTAGTGGACTACAGACTTGTTCCGGAACCCAGCTCACACACTCCCATGACCCATTTTGGGTCCCGACCCATAGTTTAAGAAACACTGCTCGAGTGCAAGGACAGTACTGTGTTTTATTGTAATACGCATGTTGGAATGTCTTCGGCAGATATGGGTCCAGTACATATCTATGATACTGGTATATCATTTTATAGGCACACATATTTTCAGCAGTAGTGTGGGGGTGTCTTAGGAAGAAGGACAAGTGTAAGAAAGGTAACGGCTATCTGAGATACCCACCTTCAGGACCCTGACCAGAGGTGATGTACTGTTCAGCTGCGGAAGCTGAAACGAGCAAGCAAAACAGAAAAAAGAGAAGGGCACTTGAGTATCCGCTCAGGCGAGCTCGTCCGTCCGCAGGCCACCCCCACCTGGAGCCATTTTGTGTGCGCGGAAAAGAGGGTGAACTCCCATTAAACTTACCAGCAGGTTGGGCCTGTGGTGTGATTCCTGTCTGACCTACTGAGACAAAGACAAGGCATGAACAAACTGCATGAAACTATATCATAGGAAGAGCTTTTTATGGCAGTGGATTTATTTGCCACACACACACACACACACACACACACTGCCACATTATGAGAGGCATGAATTATGCAGAATTACATAGCCATTCCCAAGATGTGCTAACAATTCAATCAATCAATTCAAATTCATCCAGTGTCATGCTCTGTTCTGGTCAGTGATTCAGATTCTGTTTATGTGCTACTGATGTATACTGCATCAGGACCAAATCAACATATGCAGTGTCCATTCAAAATTGTGTCTGGAGCTGCTGCTATTTTATGAATGCTTTTGATGTTTAAATATGAGGATTGCCACAACTTGGGGGTTGAGTTATTCTGCAAACAGAATAATTTCAAATAGGGTCAACCAAATCCATGTCTGGATACCCTGGGAAAAGATATTTCTGCACTTAGCATCCCAACCACCTGTTCCAATTTTCAATATTTATTTGTGAATATAAAGCTACAAATGAGTTTACTGCATAATTATTGCCTCCTAGTATATTGCATTCTCAGTTAACAGATTTGTGTGTGTGGTGTATTCTCTGTTAGAATGTGTTGCTTCTTTTGGAAATGGAGTGATATAAAAATAATGGCAATGACCAAACTTACTTAAACCATCATTAACTCCTTGTGGATCAGCTGTAACTATAGTTCAGAAAAAAATTAATGTTAGGTTAGAAACAAGGTTCCTTATTGAAATACGTGTCTTTTATTGAGTCGCATTGGAGACCCACTTTAACGGTGTGGGTCTAATGAGTGCACGAGCTCTTACCCATACCCACGCCGTCTGTCTGAGACATGGTGTTGAGTGCGTCTCCTGTAACTGAAGCACCACATTAACACAGTCACTGAGGCTGCTTAAACCCCCTGGCGGCGTGAGCACCAATTCTGTGACTGTGATTGGTCAGTCAGTCAGACACTAAATGCAGGCGAACCCACCTGGAACTGCCGTCTCAATGTGTTCACCTTGCAGGTTGGCTGAATCTGAAGCGCAGAAAAACAGGCATTCGGATGAGCGATGCCATGTTGCACATGATATGCGCTGAGAGAGTGTCAAGCACACATGCCAAGCTGTACATCTGACTACGAGAGGTGAGAGGAATCAATTACATATGTTCAGTCTGACATCCATTACCAGGAATTCAAAACAGCACGCAAATACGGATTGTGTTGTTCATGATTATGTAGAAACCCTATTTAATACCACTGTGAAAAAGCTGTGAGCTGGCTGAACTTACCCGTTGAGCCTGCCTCGAGCCCAGCCCCAGGGAACAATTCTGAAATCCAGAAATAAACATTTATTCCACATTCACCACTGCACCGATGGACTATCAGTTTGAGCAAAACTATTACTATCACTATTTTATACTTTTTTTTTTTTTGGAGAACAATTTTTGTGACTAGCTCATAAATCACAACTAGATATAATTACCCAAAAATAAGGAGGGCTAAACTTCACGTTAGGGGATTATTTTGGACTCACCTCAAGAGTTAGGGTGTTTCAGTAATGTGTATGCACCAGAATTAAATCAACGTTTCCTCCCATGCCACAGGACTATAGTAGAATATAACTGTGTATATATATATACTTGAGGAATGCACTGACCTGTGCTGTTTGTATACCCAGTGGCCAAGGCCTCCCCTCCAAGCCCTGTGTAAGGAGATGAGCCACATATTACCGCATGAAACCTGGAGACATCAGCAAAATCACTCATTTCCCCAGAGTGGGAAATATTCCTGACCTATGGTGCTACGCTACATGGTTAAGTCTGCCGATGGCAATGGGAAAACATTATGAAACTAATGAAGGGAATGTATAATCAGATACATTACAGATCTTTGCTTGCTGTCAGTTAGGTTTAAATCCAGTACTGACAACACAGTGGATGAACATTATAAGGGCTGAATAAAATTGGTGAGGACATTCCTAAAACCCCAGATCCTTACCTGCAGTATCCAGTACACTGGTGCTGAGCATGTCCCCTGGAGCTAAAACACCAACATGCCATGGTTTATATCTTTAGCTGTCTATTATATATGTGTGTATATGCTCATATTTTTGTACATACTTATATAGATATAGACATACATGTGTATACTGTATATAGTATGTCACTTTGGATGAAAGCGTCTGCCTAATGACTAAATAGTAAATTGTGAATTTGTGAACAGTTGAAAAGTACCATTTATTGAACTTAGTAAGCCATAGAAGATATTTGGTGGTGATAATTATGGGGTGCTAAAGAACTGAACTGGTGAAAAAGATGGCTTGAAAGTAAGGTTGTGGACTGAAATAATCTAGTCAAATATGCAGAACGAGGAGGGGTTACATGATGAATGCCCAAATGTATTTGTCATTTTTGTAAAAATGTCAGATACAGTATTGTTTTTTGAAACCTGCAGCACCGAGGAGTTTATTTCTTACCTGTGATGTCTGCCTGTACGTGGGAGCTGGTCACAGGTTCCACTCCCAGATCTGTTCATACAATGACACTCAGATTATGAACTACCAAAGTGCCCTCAATGGCTATCATAGTATACCTGTGTAAAGCTTTTGTAATATAGAGAAAACGTTATACTGGCTGAAAATTGAGAAGAATGGAAAATCCCATCACCATTGAACACCATTCTCATCAAGGTTACTTAGGCTATATGTAGTCAATTATGATGTGATTTTTTTAAAAATTGATAGTGTAGTGTTATGGACCATTGTCACTCCTTGTCTTTTTGGTCTGAAATTGTAGTCAAACATTTTTGATACCTCTTTTTTTGTCAGTTTTCAACAAAATTCTGTAAAAGATCAGCTTTAGTGGAAGGTTTCTACCTACATGGCTCCAGCACAAGCTTCTCTTTGTTTAAAAGAGATATATTTTGTGGGAGAGTAATGATTACATTGTCATAATGGAAAAACAACAAAGAATGCTAAACAATTTATACATTATTTGTGATAAATAATATGGCTATTGGACCAAATGGCATATCATTATATGTGTATGCATTTCTGTTGCTTGTAATTTCATGTAGGAACTATAAGGTGATGTTTTTGCATAACTGACCAAAGGTGTGTAAAAAAGCTAGAAAAATAAGAGCTGATACCTGTAATGTCTGTGTGGGGCACTGATTCATGCGAGCTCCCTTGTCCTGAAATAAGAAAACATTCCATGGGAATAGCACGGGAATTGAAAAAAGGCATTTGTCTAAAAACGTAGAAAAATGACAAAGAGACCTGTCAATATACATATATTAGATTAATGGAATTTTCATGTAGAAAATCTAAGATGCATGTGTGTACCACTCATCCTTCATATGATATATGACCTGGAAAAAAGGTCAACTTACCCATTACATCTGTTTGAGGGATTATGGTGTGACCTTCTACACCACCTGTTACAACTGACAAGTCAGATCTCTTTCATACATATGCATCCAACAGTGAAGACATGCCAGACTTGCATGCCTATATTCTGTATTGCTTTGCACAACAAATAATTCATGCAAGTATCCATATGAAGCAAATTTCATTGAACAGCCCAATGTATTAATTCACCATGACTTACTCTATATGACCAAAGGTCTGGGGCTGTTTTTCATGGTTTGGGCCTGGCCCCTTAGTTCCAGTGAAGGAAAATCTTAATGCTACAGCATACAATCACATTTCAGACAATTCTGTGCTTCCCCAACAATTTAGGGTAGGCCCTTCCTGTTTCAGCATGACAATACTCCCAGGCACACAGCGAGGTCCATATAGAAATGGTTTTGTTGATAATGATGCGGAAGAACTTGAGTGGCCTGCACAGAGCCCTGACCTCAACCCCATCCAACACCTATCAATTGGATCAATTGGAAAGCTAACTGCGAGCCAGGCCTAATTGTCCAATCAGTGCCCAATCTCACTAATGCTCTTCCGGCTGAATGGAAGCAAATACCTGCAGCAATGCTCCAACATCTAGTAAGAGTGGAGGTTGTTGCAGCAGCAAAGAGTGGACCAACTTCATATTAATGCCCATAATTTTGTGTGAGATGTTGGATGTCAGGTGTACACATACTTTTGGCCATGTATTATATCTTTAATGACATGGTGAAGTACAAGTTCAGTCATTCCATTCTTACAATTATAACAATATTAAAAGAATGATAATGTTTACTGAACACACCTGTGGAATCGAGCTGTGAATCAATGCCATGATGGTCAACTAAAGGAAAAGAAAGTTGAGAGATACACATGGCATTTTGGAACCATAATATATTTTTTCCTTGTTTGATATAGTTCATGCCAATGAAAATCCTTTCTCATTGTTGTTTTCTGTATTTAAACAGTCAAGTGTTGAGAGCCAAGATGATCTCCCATGCTATTTGTTACCTGGTGGAAAGTGCTGATAAGATTATGTATTGTGTTCCATACACAAAGTTTAATACACACACACAGAAAGAATAGACTGAATACCATGTATATGTTGGGAGAATTCAATCATAAACCCACAGTTCCAGATTACAAAATTACCGTGGGCTTGTGATAACTTGCTGATCTAATGAACCTAGTCAGGTAGAAAAATAACAATGCAGATGCTAATATTGCTCTGTAGATATTGCACATAATGTTTCCATGGTAAGAGAATCAGCAGTATTATATTTTTTATTTTTTAATTAACTTGCCAGCTGTAAATGCTTAGAATGAGATATGGGTTTTATATACAGTATAATTAAACTGGAAAATAGTTGACTGATGTAATGGAAACAATGCTTTCTTCATTGTAGAATTACTTGAATTCTGACTAGTATCTGAGGTTAGATTTCCTTTTCTTGGTGCATACGTACAAGTTTTTAACATTCCGTTTTCCATTCTATTCCATAACCAATCTACATGTTTCTTATGTCTTTAAATGTATATTTGTAAATTACGTGAAATTTAATTGCCTGTTGACATAAGAATAAACAAATAAATGCACAATGTCATCTACACAAATATAGTGATTTATTTGTGTAAAGTAAAATAGAGCGAGAATACCTGTTTGGTGTATCGCTGTTACTGGTCTTTGGCGACCATTTCCGTTTCCTGAAACAAAGAAGATCACACCATCAAGGGCAAATGTACACTTTTGGAATTATATAAATGAATAAATAAACTGATAAATAATTAAATTAATACATTTAAATAGTTATCATATTTTATTTCATAATAACATTCTGTATTTCTGAAAGGTTTTTGTAATTTCATAATGACACTTTTCCCAATAACTTATTTTCGAATGGCGTTTTTATTTCTGTATGCTCTTTCTCATTTCAAAATGACAATTGGTAACAAATGGTAAGACTTCCTGTCAATCAAAACCAGCAGGGCAAAACCTGCCCACTGATTGGGTAATCTTTTGCAATCGACTGCTTGTTCTGAGCAGTGCCTGGTGAAATGGGTGGAATCTGTGGGCTGATAGTTAGTTTGCTACCTATGCTTGCTTCAATGCTATAATGTGAGGTCTTTTCAGGGGGCCCAAAATTCCTTGTGGCACTCCTGAATATGGCACTGTAATTTCATTTCATGTTTTTTTTTTTTTTCATAGTTTGGGGAAGGCCCTTTCCTGTTTGAGCATGACGATGCCCCCGGGCACAAAGCGAGGTCCATATATAAATGGTTTTTTAGAGAACAATGTGGAAGTACTTGACTGGTCTGCACAGAGCCCTGATGTCAACCCCATCCAACACCTTTGGGATCAATTAGAAAGCCAACTGTGAGCTAGGCCTAATCGCTCAATCACTGCCTGACCTCACTAATACTCTTCTGGCAGAATGGAAGCAAATCCCTGCAGCAATGCTCCAACATCTAGTATAAAGCCTTTCCAGAAGAGTGGAGGATACTGTAACAGCAAAGTGTGGGCTAACTCCATGTTAATGCCCATAATTAGCGTCATCCGGGTTTGAGGAGTTATTTACCACAGTGCAGTTTTTAAATGCATGAGGTCACCCGTGCAAACTTTACCACTAACCCATTCGCACCCCCTCTCACCCCCCCCCCACCATCCACACCACCACCCGCGAATAAAACTTTTTTCAGGGAAACACTGTCTAGGATGTGTCAGACATCCATCTGCAGGTACAGAATTGTTGAGACTATGGTGATTGTTTTCCATTAGCTCATTTATAAAAGGATAAGGTGTGTACATTAATTTTAACTTGCTTCTTTTTGAAGATCCAAGACCTGCTCATACAAGACCAGAAGTCAAATGAATCGAGCGAAAACACAACAGATGCTGGTAAGTCTACCCTCCCTCGTTATAATACGATAGGCAGAAATTATGGTCTTTTAGCACATAATTTGTAAAGTATACGAAATCACAAACTTGTTTTATTGGATAACAGCAGTTACCAAACAATATCTTACCGATTGCCTACTTCATGTGTTCATGCAACGTGGTGCATCCTGCCATAGATTTTGCCTATTATTATTTTTCGAATACGATATTTGTTTTGCATGTGCAATTTCTATTGGTTCTGGATGTTATATCTTTAAATTCATTTTTTTAAATCTGTCCATGGCTAAGAGGACCAGAGTGGGTACATGGTTTGTCAGCTGTAACTCATCACTGTATTGGTTCCCAACAGTGGCTGGGATTTTCGTTTAATTCCATTAAAGATGATTACCATAGCCTTCACAATCTGTAAGGCCATTATACACAGGCAACATTTTGAGGGAACGTAGATGGGCATTTTTGCCGATAAAAATCTGGCCATTAGTATTTTTTCACTATGCTTTTATTATTTAATTTATTATTTATATGCTTACCTCCATCTTTAAGTACAGTATGTCAGTTATAAATGTACCTTAGGTAAATGTAAATTATATGTTGGGATCAGCTGACTGTGTAGCACATCCACGCTCTCAGTTGCCTTTGCTGTTTAGGCCTGACAGTCTAGCTGGTGCTAGACTCTAAATATGACACAAAAAATGAAAGAACGGTCAAAAGGGTAAGCTGCCAGATACAAACAATGAATATAAAAGACGTTTTTATTTACTTGTGTGTCGCAGTCAAAATATTGCAGCATGCAGAGCGTTTGCTGAAGGTTTTATCCGCTCCTGAATGACTCACTGCAGTCAAAACGTTACTCTACATTATGAAATAGATTTGTTATCCTGTCTCCTCCTTTTCCACATCATCGGGTATCCGACATTGCCATCGGCCATCGAAGGAGTGATTCCTTTGGAATCGAGAAGGCTGCTCCACTCTCCACATCACGGTCGCATTGTGCTGGATTGCAGCATCCAAGCTCAACAAACTCCCAAGATTCAATTTTCAGTGGCTAAGCATGCGTTCATCGCCCTTATAGCACATTGAAATAATGTGAAATAAAGTTGATTTGGGTTGTTTTCTTGTGTATCGGCTCACGTAAAAATCAATGCCAATGCACGTACAGGCTATGACACTCGTTAAAAAATAGTAGTTTGTTTTTCAAAGTGACATTTATATCCGGGGGGGTTGGTACGCCTCACTTGCCAAAAATGTCACAACACATTTATGATGGCGCGTTCCTGCTTTTTAAAACAGTTGTAAAGCGTTCTGAGCATCTTGTTTGTCAGGTTTAGCAAATCCGTTGCCATGACGACTCTTGTCTGCCAGTCCTCGTTTGTCCTGTCACTACTGAGAGTGACATGCACTCTGTGTGGATGGCCGACCTCATCTCATCGCAAACACTCTTGCGCCCATCTAAAATAGGCTTTTATGTAACGCAAATTTTCTAGCAGATTTAAATTAACTTTTCAGATTTTTCCTCAAAATCGCAGTTTGGCAGCCAAATATTGTTAGTGCAGGAAAAATCCTGTTGTATATGGCACGTCCTAAAAATAAACTTTCATTCTGAAAATGAGTATCACATGGGGCTTCCATTTAACACATCCAGATAAAACATTTAGCTTTCGGTCTAATCCCAAAGGCCGGAATCGAATGCTAATTGCCGGTGAATTGGTGGGAACCGGTCTCTGCGGTCTACAAGCAGTAGTCCTCTAGGCAAAGTCTGTGCTCCTGAGCCTGTGGACCAAATGATGAATGAAATAGCCAGCAGGCTACACGTGCAAGGATGGTGCCCCTCCCGAATTGAGGGAGAACACGGCAGCTTTTGTACGGTTGTTTAAAAAAAAAAAAAAAAAAAAAGAAGAAGCCAGACATGTCTGGGTGAATTTTGATTCGCAGGGAAGCAGTTGGTCCAGTATACGTCCCAGCAGGTCCTCCTGGCAGACCCCATCAACATGGACAACAGCGGGGAAGACCTTCCCATTCTGCTGGAGCTGGAGGGCGACGCCTACTTCCGCGACGACTCGGAGGACCCTACCATTTCCCTGCTTTCCAGTGATTACCCCCCCAGTGACACAGAGGACCCCAAGCTGTCATAAACACATACAGGCTTTTCATTTTAGTTTTATTTTACAAAGGATGTACAGCTGTGTCTGTCGCTCCAGTTTCATAGGCGGTTGAAATGAACAGGTGAACCAAAAAAATTGAAATTAAATTGAGAACACTGTAAATTCAGGCAATCGTTTTTTTACAAGTTGTGAAAGCATTTTTTTTTTGCTTAATATCCCAAAAAGCTGGGTTTATCTTTGTTTTCTTTTTTCAGATGTATTAGGGTAGCTTAACCAAGATAAATAAATTTATCCTCAATTAAATAAATTTAAGCAATAGAAACGATTAAGCTCCTTGCATGATCGTTCTTGTTTTCTACAAAAATATTTTTAGCAAGTACCTAAATAAGTATTATGTTGGACACATTGAAGGCGTACTATGCAGAATTTTTAGCCTTGCTTTGGTCCTGTGTTTACAATGAACAAAGTCTCCTACTCTGTCTTCAACCCCACCCACTCACCCCGAGTTCCCCACCTTACATAGGCTAGCTGGGTAGCTGGAAGCGACGTTTTTTTACAGGTCCAACAGAGGACAAGCCATCACTGAATCTGGGCATCATACATAGCAACAAACACCCTGATGAAATGTGATCCCGAACCACAGGCCCTGCAGCCACACCCACTCCTCCGTACACAGAAAAGAATGCCCCGCCCGTAAAGTCCCAGACATGTTTTAGAAAAAATAAGGTGAAGGTGCACATATTGGGTGAAAGTGCATAAAGACAGAGATTACCAGTGCGTCATAGATGTGTCTCAGCATGGTTATTTTTATAATATTTTCTAGGTAAAAATCCTGCATAGTATGCCTTTAAAAATGAACCTCTGAAAGCTGAGGGAAAGTGCATTGCAGTTGGTCTATATCTTGGCTGTACAATCTGAAATGTTATTTTCCTGTCCTGATGAACATTGCCCATACAGAAGGCTGTCACTGGTGTGTTGCTGAAATGTTCTGTATTCTTGCCTTCTGGTGTTCGAGCAGCTTGCTAACCATCTATTTTTAACAGATAGACCTTTGTGCTGTACATAGCTTCTGTAATATGCATTTTAGGCACAGAATATTTATACGTTTCCAAAAGATAATATTGAATCCTGGAAACAGGGAATTTGTTTTTGCATATAAATTATGTTGTTGACTTATTTCTTGCAAAAGGAGAGCATGGGTCTTTGGTTCACCCTTTCTTGCAAAGAGAAAAATGTGGGTTTGAAACGGTAAAGTAAAAAAACAAAAATTTGTAATTGTTATTCATTATACCACTAAGATTACAGTCATGCTACCGTTTTTTGTTTTGTTTTTATTGAACTAAACCATACCCTTGGTTAAACAATTGTAATCTTGAGTGTAAATTGCAATAGTTGTCTTTTTTATAAAAAAGATATCTGCCTTTTATTGCATTGGCTCATTTGCTTTTGAAAGCCAGATTAATTGTACACAGCCAAAAGAGATGATATAATAAAAGGTTCCTGTACATATGTACACTGTAGATGCATACATTTTAATGTTTAAAAGCAATTTTAATAGTCAACACGTTCCCATATCATCCTATACATACCAGCATATTTTTGTTTTATGGATTGTCTTTCAGAAAAATAAAGATCCACGAAGAACTCTTTTTATTTTTAAAGGGTTGTTTAGAAATGGCTTGCTTTATTGAAAGGGGGCTTGATCATTATTTACATTTCAGGTTTAACTGAAGGAAAACAGAACTATTTTTCATACGTGTTACTTGGTTACTTAAAATTTTTGGGTTTTTAAAATATATATATATATATATACTGTGTGTGCACTGTATTTGCAGTTAAATACACGGGTATTGGGCAGTGACAGTTTTTATTGTTTTGGCTCTGCACTCCAGCACACTGGATTTGAAGTAGAACAATGAATATGGGGTTAAAGTGTGGACTGTCAGCTTTAATTTGAGCGTATTTACATTGCATGCATACTGTCCCCATTTTAGGGGAGCAAAAGTAACTGGACGAATGAACACAACCTGAAATGAAGTCATAATTTTTTGTACTTTGTTGCAAATCCTTTGCATTCGATATCTTCCTAGATATCTTCCCTGGTGATGCTTTGCTAGGCCCGTACTGCAGCCATCTTCAGTTCCTGTTTGTTCCTAGGTTGTTTTGCCTTCAGTCTTGTCTGCAGGAAGATTCACTTGGCCATTCCACATTTTGGTCCTGAAAAACTCCTGTGTTGCTTTACCAGTGTGTTCGGGGTCATTGTCCTGGAAGGTGAAGCACCAATCAGTTTTGAGGCCTTTGGATGGATCTGACTAAAGATGTTTTTTGTTACTTTTAGCAAACTCTGACCTGACCACTCTGTTCTTCAGGCTTATCAGTGGTTTGCATCTTGGAGGGAACGCTCTGAGGTTGTGCTGGTGTCGTCTATTCTTTATGGTAGTATTCACAGTCGGAAGTATTTGGTCATCCCCTACAGTGTCATTCTTGCAGTGTATCAAACAGTTTATTTTGACCCAATGTCTCTATTGGGTTTATTCAGATTCATGTTCAGAGACAACAGCAACAATGCTAATTCAACACCTAGAATTAACTCTATACTTTTTTTTTTAGCTTTCTTGTTCATGTACTGGTGATGCAAAGACACAGCTGGCCAAGACACAGGTGATCAGCCAATTGTTCCATTACTTTTGCTCCCCTAAAATGTGGGGACCATGTATGAATAGAGCTGTAATTCCTACATGGATCACAAATTATAATAACCTCAAATTAAAGCTGACTGTCTGTACTTTAACCTCGCATTGTTTTATTTCCAGTCCAGAGCAGAAACAACGAATATTCTGTCACAGTCTCAATACTTTTGCATTTAACTGTATATTGGCATACTGCATTGCCAAGCATTGCTTTGTATAAGGGTGTTACCAATTCCTGAAAATGTTGAATTTGTAAGCAACTTTTATTTTTTATGCTGATGAGTGTTGAGGTGTTTATTTCTGTGTCCAATAGATGAACCTTAACATTCTTTTCAAACTGTTAGTTTGGCAAATGTCACTGCGTGAGAATTCCTGTATGAAAAGATTTTGTGTATAAGGATGAAACCTTGTTTTTGGCATGTTTTGTCACAGATTATCATGGTTATTTTAAAATGTTCAAATACAGGCTTTGGCAAATATAATACACATAACTGGTTGTGTGTGGTTTGTTCTTTGCTGATGCCATACTTATATTTACATGACAGTTTTTTAAAGGAATACTATGCAGGATTTGTTTTTTTCGCTTCTGTGTTTACAGTCTAAAACATTTTCTTCCATTCTCAACCCTGCCTACACCCCCAAGATGACAAAGCTAATGCACCAACAAAATAAGTAGTTATACTATATGACCAAAGGTATATGGATACCCCTTGATCTGGGGCTGTTTTTCATGGTTTGGGCTGGGCCCCTGAGTTCCAGTGAAGGCAAATCTTAATGCAATGGCATTACTGACAATTCTTTGCTTCCAATTTTGTGGCAACAGTTTGGGGAAGCCCCTTTCCTGTTTCAGCATGGCAATGCCCACGGGCACGCAATGGAGTCCATATAGAAATGGTTTTGTAGAGATAGGTGTGGACGAACTTGACTGGCCTGCACAGATTCCTGACCTCAACCCCATCCAACACCTTTTGGATCAATTGTAAAGCCAACTGTGAGCCAGGCCTAGTCGCCCAATCAGTGCCCGATCTCACCAATTCTCTTCTGGCTGAATGGAAGCAAATCCCTGCAACAATGCTCTATCATCTTGTATAAAGCCTTCCCTGAAGAGTACAGGTTGTTATAGTTATAATTTTTGATGTGATGTTAGATGTCTGGTGTACACACACTTTTGGTGATGTAGTGTATTTTGCTCTGTCTTGCTATATCGGTAGCTATATGACTTTGTATTGCACTGTTGGTATCATGTTTCTTTCAAAAGCAAAGTTACATGCTAGCTGACTTTAGGTTAGTGGTAATGGAACAGATCTAAGCTGGCCACTGCTAGCACAGCACCGACAGGTTTCAGTCTGTAAGATAAGCACACATATTCACATGCACATCAAATCGTTTGCCTCTCCCACCACGTAGTTTGATGGGAGGCTGGCTTCTCCCTTCAGCAGACTGGCGAAGTAGCCAGCCAACCCCTGTGGCAACAAAGGCACATGACTGCACATTCACCTAAATCGCTGAATGAATTTAGTGAAAAATGTCTCTTCAACCAAGGATATTGCTCTGTAGTAGTTCAAACTGCAGTCACATCTGGAAAAAATACCTATATATAGGTGGTAGGTTTTCTGACTCGTTGGACTGCCCTCATTACCTAGCCGAGATTAGTGGATTGGAATCTTATTCTCCTGTATTGAGTTGTTACTTTGTAAAATATTGGACCCTACAGAACATTCTTGGGCCATCATGGCCAGCTAGCTAATGTTAGCAAACACAACTTAATTTAGTTAGCTAATTACTTCAGGTCCCTAACCCAAACACTGAACAGCCATTGGGATAGCATTAGGTTAGCCACCAAGGTGACCCTATCTCTCCAGCACTATCCCAGCTGAAAACGCACCACTCAATGTAGCCAATCTATACACATTTCCTCTTCTTCTTCTTCTGTTAGTCACATGCTTTTCATATATAGCCCACACAAAAAAATGTCACCCAGAAACGTCCTGAACATTTTTTAGTGTAACAAATACAGGCAGACAAGCAAGGACTGACACAGATTGCCAGTGCATCATTGTGCATCATCATGACTGAGCATTGTTTTATGATATTTATGATTTATGATAGTGGAAATCCTGCATAGTATGCCTTTAAAAAATGTATTTTTTGTTTTTTTTAAAACATGTTTGTTATTTAAATTTAAATTTTAAATGTTTTTGCCCTCCAGATTTTTGTTAAATATTTTGAGTGTATGCCAACTTCCCAGAAATTTTAGAAGTTGAAAAAGAAAATAATGTGCTGAAAATATCCTCCTGAGTGCACAAAAGACACTTGAAAGCCACAAGATTTCTGCATTTCATGCGATAGCTGCAAATATAGCCTGTGTTTGTTTTACCCTCTCATTGCTGTATATTACTGAAATGACTTTTTGTTTGTTTTTATACCATGTTTGATTAGGGACACATGGAATGTTTCTGTGGAGGATGGCCAATAGTGAGACAAACTACAGGAAATTAGTAGTTTTAAAATATGCACATTATTTGTATTTATATTTTAAAAGAGCATGATGATTGTTAGGAATCATCGGTTGCCTCTACAGTATTAATTGGACCTTAGTGAATATATATGCAATGCCAGACATTGCAAATACAGTAATACACTTGGCTGTCACACAGTTGACACTGGAAGTAGTCATTTGAAAGGATGAAATGTTTTTTCTTTTTTATATACAAGGAATGCTGCAAAGATTCATAGTCTACTTGTTTTTTTGCTATATTAAAGCATGTTAATTCTTTATTTTTTGTAGAACCTTTTATCAGAAGTATTCTTGATATTCATACATTTCATTGTATTTGAGTGGTGTGAATATCCACTACAAATAATTATGCACCTGGTTGAGAAAATGTGTCTTTACTGTTTGGATTACTAAAATTTAGGTTTTCAGTGAAATGGTCAAGGGGGCATTTAATTTCTGCCGGGCTGGTTCAGTGTTGGTGTGTTATAGAAAGCATGTTACTCCTGCTTCTTTGTTAATTTCTCCTTCATGATGTTCCTTAGCATATTGTTTTCAGCAGTTCATTCGGCATTTACAGAGCAAATTAGTCTCCATAGCAGTCAGTTAACTGCGCAAAATTTAATTCCATATTTTCATCAAAATGCATTTTCGCATTTCCTCTACCCTCCATTTACCCGGTCTCAATTTTATAAGAAAGATCTGTCTAAACAAAAGTTGCAGAGTGATATGTGATTCTGCAATACTTTCATATTATGGTCTTTTCCTCCAATAAGCTATATGAGAGAAGATGAGAGAATCTCTTGGTTGTTCAAATGAACTTTGGGGCTTGTTTCATATGGGGGAAGTGTACGTATATTGCTGTTTATTGGTCAATAAATGGCGGAATTTCATGATGTTTCTGGTTTTTTTATTATGTGGATCGAGGGTTGGCAAATTTAATTAAGTAATTTGGTTTAAGTGGTGTGCTATGTATGCCATATTTGTATTTTAATGTAGCCTCAAGTAGCATTACTCAGACTGATGGTTCAGTTAGTTAGTCAGTTGAGTTAATAGTTGTTTGTTCTTGAGATCATGAAATTATATGACTTAAGGGTTCTACTCAATAAAATAATTAAATTTATGCCTCCTTTCTATAGAACAGAAGGAACACATGTAATTTGATGTTCAAAATAGACTGTAACTTTAATGTAAAGATTATTTTCAAATGACATACATTAGGCAATGTACAATTTGTTACAATGGTGATGAGTATTGCTCAAATATATCTAAATAAAGAAATACAGTACTTGCACATATTGCAAAAATAGAAGCTTAAAAAGTTTCAATAATTTTGTGCTTTTGTACATCTTAATTTTTTGACGGGGTAACAATGTTCAGTTTAAAGCCACACCCTGAAACCTGGTGGGTTTTTAAAAATTTCTTTCTTCTCCCCTCACTTGACATCAAATAAGATTTGCCAGGTGTTTATTAACAGACATAGTAAAAGTAAACTTACAGTGTTATCTTTGTTTAAATAGTCAAAATACAACATAAAACAAATGAGACTATCGCTAGTGGGCTGGTTCGCTGCTCTTCCAGGTAGGCTGGTTCATACACTGGAACCTGTAGCGTAGGATCCTCACTCGAGGCTTGATGTGGAAATCAGCAGGAATCCTCCAGTTCCACATTTTCTGCACCTTGAGGGGGGTCATAGAGAAATGTTGAAGCCCACAGAAATGGCGAAGCCCAGATTCAAATAAATCCCAGTATGGCTTGACATTTATTTTGAATAATAGATATGCTACTGCACTGTATGTTGACAACTTTAGTTTTGTTGTCACTAAACCAAATGTGGTAAAAGAAAATATTTTTAAAAGTATTGAGTAATTGCATAATTGCATAAGATAAGCCGTCAAACATGATACTGTTACCTTGAACAGTCAGATGTTACTCTGCCTGCCCTAAGTGGCTGGCCTGTCATCACCATCATCGGTCTTCACCATTCACTATACCATAGAGTGTGAAGGTAATTTATACATCCTGTATTTTAATGTGGGGTTACTTTTGGCACCATTTGCAGTTCCCTCATTCGCCCCCCCCCCCCCCCCCCCCCCCCATTTTTCCTGTATTCCTCAATTTGGAATGCCCAAATGCAAACATACACACACACACCCACTGCTGTAACATCTTACATACATTTGGGAAGGGTCTAACTTGTACATCCTTCCAATCATCTGCAACCAGCCACTACTTGCCAATCAGGCTCCCAGCTACAATTAGCACTGGCACTGTCAAGATTTTTTCAAAACAAAAAGCTTCATGAAATAATCACTGAGAATGAACACTCAGAATCTTTCCAAGTAAAATGGAAGACAGATCATCTTCTCACAAGACCTGCAGAACATGAAGTCATGTATAGTGTACATATTCATCACTGAAGCAAATACACCTTAGTTAATTGTCCAAGATTGTGTTAGTGCATGAAATCTCATGAGCAAAATTAAAATGAGCCAGGACGTGTTCTCAGTTTAAAGTAACAAATAAAGAAAGCTTCAAAACACAGCCATTGTGCTCATCAAGCGACTGTCTTCAAATGGTTATAATCATAAATGATCAACTAAAAGTGCAAAAGTTATTAGCAAAAGAAGGCGAATGTTTTTGTCAATGGTTCTTCGTCAGTGTACACATAGGGATCAGTCCCTCTAGTGCACTGGCTGCTAAATATGAATAATGGGACCCAAATTAGAAATGTTGTACCTTTCACATACTGGCATAACTTAGTGGACTACAGACTTGTTCCGGAACCCAGCTCACACACTCCCATGACCCATTTTGGGTCCCGACCCATAGTTTAAGAAACACTGCTCGAGTGCAAGGACAGTACTGTGTTTTATTGTAATACGCATGTTGGAATGTCTTCGGCAGATATGGGTCCAGTACATATCTATGATACTGGTATATCATTTTATAGGCACACATATTTTCAGCAGTAGTGTGGGGGTGTCTTAGGAAGAAGGACAAGTGTAAGAAAGGTAACGGCTATCTGAGATACCCACCTTCAGGACCCTGACCAGAGGTGATGTACTGTTCAGCTGCGGAAGCTGAAACGAGCAAGCAAAACAGAAAAAAGAGAAGGGCACTTGAGTATCCGCTCAGGCGAGCTCGTCCGTCCGCAGGCCACCCCCACCTGGAGCCATTTTGTGTGCGCGGAAAAGAGGGTGAACTCCCATTAAACTTACCAGCAGGTTGGGCCTGTGGTGTGATTCCTGTCTGACCTACTGAGACAAAGACAAGGCATGAACAAACTGCATGAAACTATATCATAGGAAGAGCTTTTTATGGCAGTGGATTTATTTGCCACACACACACACACACACACACACACTGCCACATTATGAGAGGCATGAATTATGCAGAATTACATAGCCATTCCCAAGATGTGCTAACAATTCAATCAATCAATTCAAATTCATCCAGTGTCATGCTCTGTTCTGGTCAGTGATTCAGATTCTGTTTATGTGCTACTGATGTATACTGCATCAGGACCAAATCAACATATGCAGTGTCCATTCAAAATTGTGTCTGGAGCTGCTGCTATTTTATGAATGCTTTTGATGTTTAAATATGAGGATTGCCACAACTTGGGGGTTGAGTTATTCTGCAAACAGAATAATTTCAAATAGGGTCAACCAAATCCATGTCTGGATACCCTGGGAAAAGATATTTCTGCACTTAGCATCCCAACCACCTGTTCCAATTTTCAATATTTATTTGTGAATATAAAGCTACAAATGAGTTTACTGCATAATTATTGCCTCCTAGTATATTGCATTCTCAGTTAACAGATTTGTGTGTGTGGTGTATTCTCTGTTAGAATGTGTTGCTTCTTTTGGAAATGGAGTGATATAAAAATAATGGCAATGACCAAACTTACTTAAACCATCATTAACTCCTTGTGGATCAGCTGTAACTATAGTTCAGAAAAAAATTAATGTTAGGTTAGAAACAAGGTTCCTTATTGAAATACGTGTCTTTTATTGAGTCGCATTGGAGACCCACTTTAACGGTGTGGGTCTAATGAGTGCACGAGCTCTTACCCATACCCACGCCGTCTGTCTGAGACATGGTGTTGAGTGCGTCTCCTGTAACTGAAGCACCACATTAACACAGTCACTGAGGCTGCTTAAACCCCCTGGCGGCGTGAGCACCAATTCTGTGACTGTGATTGGTCAGTCAGTCAGACACTAAATGCAGGCGAACCCACCTGGAACTGCCGTCTCAATGTGTTCACCTTGCAGGTTGGCTGAATCTGAAGCGCAGAAAAACAGGCATTCGGATGAGCGATGCCATGTTGCACATGATATGCGCTGAGAGAGTGTCAAGCACACATGCCAAGCTGTACATCTGACTACGAGAGGTGAGAGGAATCAATTACATATGTTCAGTCTGACATCCATTACCAGGAATTCAAAACAGCACGCAAATACGGATTGTGTTGTTCATGATTATGTAGAAACCCTATTTAATACCACTGTGAAAAAGCTGTGAGCTGGCTGAACTTACCCGTTGAGCCTGCCTCGAGCCCAGCCCCAGGGAACAATTCTGAAATCCAGAAATAAACATTTATTCCACATTCACCACTGCACCGATGGACTATCAGTTTGAGCAAAACTATTACTATCACTATTTTATACTTTTTTTTTTTTTGGAGAACAATTTTTGTGACTAGCTCATAAATCACAACTAGATATAATTACCCAAAAATAAGGAGGGCTAAACTTCACGTTAGGGGATTATTTTGGACTCACCTCAAGAGTTAGGGTGTTTCAGTAATGTGTATGCACCAGAATTAAATCAACGTTTCCTCCCATGCCACAGGACTATAGTAGAATATAACTGTGTATATATATATACTTGAGGAATGCACTGACCTGTGCTGTTTGTATACCCAGTGGCCAAGGCCTCCCCTCCAAGCCCTGTGTAAGGAGATGAGCCACATATTACCGCATGAAACCTGGAGACATCAGCAAAATCACTCATTTCCCCAGAGTGGGAAATATTCCTGACCTATGGTGCTACGCTACATGGTTAAGTCTGCCGATGGCAATGGGAAAACATTATGAAACTAATGAAGGGAATGTATAATCAGATACATTACAGATCTTTGCTTGCTGTCAGTTAGGTTTAAATCCAGTACTGACAACACAGTGGATGAACATTATAAGGGCTGAATAAAATTGGTGAGGACATTCCTAAAACCCCAGATCCTTACCTGCAGTATCCAGTACACTGGTGCTGAGCATGTCCCCTGGAGCTAAAACACCAACATGCCATGGTTTATATCTTTAGCTGTCTATTATATATGTGTGTATATGCTCATATTTTTGTACATACTTATATAGATATAGACATACATGTGTATACTGTATATAGTATGTCACTTTGGATGAAAGCGTCTGCCTAATGACTAAATAGTAAATTGTGAATTTGTGAACAGTTGAAAAGTACCATTTATTGAACTTAGTAAGCCATAGAAGATATTTGGTGGTGATAATTATGGGGTGCTAAAGAACTGAACTGGTGAAAAAGATGGCTTGAAAGTAAGGTTGTGGACTGAAATAATCTAGTCAAATATGCAGAACGAGGAGGGGTTACATGATGAATGCCCAAATGTATTTGTCATTTTTGTAAAAATGTCAGATACAGTATTGTTTTTTGAAACCTGCAGCACCGAGGAGTTTATTTCTTACCTGTGATGTCTGCCTGTACGTGGGAGCTGGTCACAGGTTCCACTCCCAGATCTGTTCATACAATGACACTCAGATTATGAACTACCAAAGTGCCCTCAATGGCTATCATAGTATACCTGTGTAAAGCTTTTGTAATATAGAGAAAACGTTATACTGGCTGAAAATTGAGAAGAATGGAAAATCCCATCACCATTGAACACCATTCTCATCAAGGTTACTTAGGCTATATGTAGTCAATTATGATGTGATTTTTTTAAAAATTGATAGTGTAGTGTTATGGACCATTGTCACTCCTTGTCTTTTTGGTCTGAAATTGTAGTCAAACATTTTTGATACCTCTTTTTTTGTCAGTTTTCAACAAAATTCTGTAAAAGATCAGCTTTAGTGGAAGGTTTCTACCTACATGGCTCCAGCACAAGCTTCTCTTTGTTTAAAAGAGATATATTTTGTGGGAGAGTAATGATTACATTGTCATAATGGAAAAACAACAAAGAATGCTAAACAATTTATACATTATTTGTGATAAATAATATGGCTATTGGACCAAATGGCATATCATTATATGTGTATGCATTTCTGTTGCTTGTAATTTCATGTAGGAACTATAAGGTGATGTTTTTGCATAACTGACCAAAGGTGTGTAAAAAAGCTAGAAAAATAAGAGCTGATACCTGTAATGTCTGTGTGGGGCACTGATTCATGCGAGCTCCCTTGTCCTGAAATAAGAAAACATTCCATGGGAATAGCACGGGAATTGAAAAAAGGCATTTGTCTAAAAACGTAGAAAAATGACAAAGAGACCTGTCAATATACATATATTAGATTAATGGAATTTTCATGTAGAAAATCTAAGATGCATGTGTGTACCACTCATCCTTCATATGATATATGACCTGGAAAAAAGGTCAACTTACCCATTACATCTGTTTGAGGGATTATGGTGTGACCTTCTACACCACCTGTTACAACTGACAAGTCAGATCTCTTTCATACATATGCATCCAACAGTGAAGACATGCCAGACTTGCATGCCTATATTCTGTATTGCTTTGCACAACAAATAATTCATGCAAGTATCCATATGAAGCAAATTTCATTGAACAGCCCAATGTATTAATTCACCATGACTTACTCTATATGACCAAAGGTCTGGGGCTGTTTTTCATGGTTTGGGCCTGGCCCCTTAGTTCCAGTGAAGGAAAATCTTAATGCTACAGCATACAATCACATTTCAGACAATTCTGTGCTTCCCCAACAATTTAGGGTAGGCCCTTCCTGTTTCAGCATGACAATACTCCCAGGCACACAGCGAGGTCCATATAGAAATGGTTTTGTTGATAATGATGCGGAAGAACTTGAGTGGCCTGCACAGAGCCCTGACCTCAACCCCATCCAACACCTATCAATTGGATCAATTGGAAAGCTAACTGCGAGCCAGGCCTAATTGTCCAATCAGTGCCCAATCTCACTAATGCTCTTCCGGCTGAATGGAAGCAAATACCTGCAGCAATGCTCCAACATCTAGTAAGAGTGGAGGTTGTTGCAGCAGCAAAGAGTGGACCAACTTCATATTAATGCCCATAATTTTGTGTGAGATGTTGGATGTCAGGTGTACACATACTTTTGGCCATGTATTATATCTTTAATGACATGGTGAAGTACAAGTTCAGTCATTCCATTCTTACAATTATAACAATATTAAAAGAATGATAATGTTTACTGAACACACCTGTGGAATCGAGCTGTGAATCAATGCCATGATGGTCAACTAAAGGAAAAGAAAGTTGAGAGATACACATGGCATTTTGGAACCATAATATATTTTTTCCTTGTTTGATATAGTTCATGCCAATGAAAATCCTTTCTCATTGTTGTTTTCTGTATTTAAACAGTCAAGTGTTGAGAGCCAAGATGATCTCCCATGCTATTTGTTACCTGGTGGAAAGTGCTGATAAGATTATGTATTGTGTTCCATACACAAAGTTTAATACACACACACAGAAAGAATAGACTGAATACCATGTATATGTTGGGAGAATTCAATCATAAACCCACAGTTCCAGATTACAAAATTACCGTGGGCTTGTGATAACTTGCTGATCTAATGAACCTAGTCAGGTAGAAAAATAACAATGCAGATGCTAATATTGCTCTGTAGATATTGCACATAATGTTTCCATGGTAAGAGAATCAGCAGTATTATATTTTTTATTTTTTAATTAACTTGCCAGCTGTAAATGCTTAGAATGAGATATGGGTTTTATATACAGTATAATTAAACTGGAAAATAGTTGACTGATGTAATGGAAACAATGCTTTCTTCATTGTAGAATTACTTGAATTCTGACTAGTATCTGAGGTTAGATTTCCTTTTCTTGGTGCATACGTACAAGTTTTTAACATTCCGTTTTCCATTCTATTCCATAACCAATCTACATGTTTCTTATGTCTTTAAATGTATATTTGTAAATTACGTGAAATTTAATTGCCTGTTGACATAAGAATAAACAAATAAATGCACAATGTCATCTACACAAATATAGTGATTTATTTGTGTAAAGTAAAATAGAGCGAGAATACCTGTTTGGTGTATCGCTGTTACTGGTCTTTGGCGACCATTTCCGTTTCCTGAAACAAAGAAGATCACACCATCAAGGGCAAATGTACACTTTTGGAATTATATAAATGAATAAATAAACTGATAAATAATTAAATTAATACATTTAAATAGTTATCATATTTTATTTCATAATAACATTCTGTATTTCTGAAAGGTTTTTGTAATTTCATAATGACACTTTTCCCAATAACTTATTTTCGAATGGCGTTTTTATTTCTGTATGCTCTTTCTCATTTCAAAATGACAATTGGTAACAAATGGTAAGACTTCCTGTCAATCAAAACCAGCAGGGCAAAACCTGCCCACTGATTGGGTAATCTTTTGCAATCGACTGCTTGTTCTGAGCAGTGCCTGGTGAAATGGGTGGAATCTGTGGGCTGATAGTTAGTTTGCTACCTATGCTTGCTTCAATGCTATAATGTGAGGTCTTTTCAGGGGGCCCAAAATTCCTTGTGGCACTCCTGAATATGGCACTGTAATTTCATTTCATGTTTTTTTTTTTTTTCATAGTTTGGGGAAGGCCCTTTCCTGTTTGAGCATGACGATGCCCCCGGGCACAAAGCGAGGTCCATATATAAATGGTTTTTTAGAGAACAATGTGGAAGTACTTGACTGGTCTGCACAGAGCCCTGATGTCAACCCCATCCAACACCTTTGGGATCAATTAGAAAGCCAACTGTGAGCTAGGCCTAATCGCTCAATCACTGCCTGACCTCACTAATACTCTTCTGGCAGAATGGAAGCAAATCCCTGCAGCAATGCTCCAACATCTAGTATAAAGCCTTTCCAGAAGAGTGGAGGATACTGTAACAGCAAAGTGTGGGCTAACTCCATGTTAATGCCCATAATTTTGGTTGAGATGTTGGATGTCAGGTGTCCACATACTTTTAGCCATGCAGTGTACATTAACCTTGGTAGGACTGAGATTCAGTACACCCCACAACATCTCCCCAATTCTAGACCACTCCCTTACCTTGAATGGGCCCATAATGTCTCCCTCATTCACTGTCTCCCTCACCCACATTCCTCCAATCTTATTTACCAGTGTGCTTTCCTGCACCCTCCACCATCAATTTGGGAGAGTGCAGAGAAGCATGTGATGTCAACCACCACTTCTTTTCACACCACTACTTTTTCCTTGCAGTTCACGAGTTCTTCTTGCACTGACATGAGTTAGAGGAAGACACCCAATTGAACAGTGGGGGGTTACTGGTGCATGACAGGATGCTGTTGTCCTAGTTGACCCTCTCTTGCCTGAGTGATGCTAGTGCCTGTTGTGCAACAGGCACTGGCACATTCCAGATTCAATACCATAAGCATATTAAAACAGTGGCTATAATAGGATGAGCCAGGAGGCCCCAACAACCATTATCTGCAGTCATTCTGATATCATCCCCCCATCTCTCTGAGATATGAGTGAAAGATAATTTAATTTGATTTCAGAAATTATTTTCAGCAATTATTAGTCTATTTATTACTTGTAGGTGGAAATGGAAAGAAACCTCCTAAAACACTTGGATCAGAGAAAACACAATCATTAAATGTTTGCAAAAAGAGGCTACACATGTCCTGTTTAACAAGGTGATTCTGCCAAAACATTGAAATTCTACACTCTGTCTGGCACATGGCATGTTGCATGCTATCGCACTGGCGAAATGGTATTTTCATTATGAATTTTCATGCACCTGAGCCATTAGATCATTTTGTGACTAGCTGTTCGCTGAAGCAGGAGAAGAGCCACTATCAGGGGTGTGTAAGGCAAGAATGAGTAGTGCAATCCAATTTTGGTGCAGATCATTGCAGTTTTGATGTCAGCGTAGTCTGTGATTCATGCCGGTGCCACGAGCCTGCTCAGACCAGGTCTACGGTGCAAGTTGCAACCCACCATATAGCGAATTGCTCATTTCAAGGTTTTCCTGAGCAATTTGCACATGATCACATCCTATTCAAAAGCCACTCAATGGTGTTCATGAATTGTATGCTATTTGTCTTTTGGATGAGACGTTAAATCGAGGTCCTGACTCACTATGGTCATTAAAGACCCCATGACACTTGTCGCAAAGAGTAGGGGGTTCCCTGGTGTCCTGGCTAAATTCCCAACCTGGCTCTCTCAAACTTGCCGCCTAATCATCCCCTGATTTAATTGGCAAAAATGTGACTGTAGTTAAGTTACATTATTTATGAGAATGGTTCAAATTCAGTTTATGGAAAAAGTGATTGCTCTACACTACACGTCCTGCACAAGAACTCCACAAGATTCTGATGAGTAAATCCTCGTCATCTGTGCTAGACCATGGAAATTGGCAGTATGCCATGGCACAGAACACACAGCTCTTAAAGGAAATGAAAACATGTGATTTGATTGGCTATTGTTGAATCCGGCTGCAATAACATACTCAGCCTAATCCAGCCTGTTTTCCACCAACACCGCACACTTTTAGCTGGTCACAAAAATATCAACATTCAGCAGTCACACCCCATGTGCCATGCAAAATAGAGCTCACATAGGAAAATAGAGCTCATTGAGAGAAAACCCCATGCTTACCATTAGTAGCGGCAGAGTCAGTACTGGGTACATCAACAGCGCCTGAAACACATGTACAGTGATATTTTTTACTTTTGATCTGAAATTATTTTCATATTTTTTTACTGGATGCTGCTCTAGGGAGTTATTGGTTAGTGCTTTCAGTCACATTGACATAGATTGTTAAATATTGCTTTGATCCAGTAATTCCCCTTTTGCATCTTTAATTTCTATTTAAGTAAGGCGATGTTTGGGTTCGATATCAACTTACCCGGATAGTCTATGTGGGAATGGTCTAAATGTGACATCATGTCCGAGAGTACGGCTTCATCTGAAAACAAAACAACTGTAAATGAAGGTGTCCTATGCCATTCGCATCATGAACAATTACAGGATAAGATAGAACACCAGCAACCAATGGGCCACTCTTAATAAACAACAACAAATCAACTGTTATTGTCCTTTAAGGGTTTGTGCTCTTAAGGAGCAAATAATTCAACAAATGCCTGAGAAACTGGGGTCAAGACCAAAAAGACCATTTCTGTACTATCCTACATATATCCACATCACCTGTAGTTATTTGTTTTATTAAAAAACAGTGTGAACAAATTAGGTTCAGGCTCTGTTCACTTACTTGTTGTGTCTGATAGTAAGCTGGTATGAACATCATGAGTCCCAAAACCTATGGTACATATACAGGAAACAAACATGTTTATGAACATGTTAATCATGTTGTCTTGTACATCTCCTCAAGCATAATGTGGGACACGTCTTCACTGACCATTTTGGCCTTTGGGTAGATTGTACTGAAATGCAACCTACTGTATGAAAAGAGTGAAACTCATCTATAGTTTGCACTTGTGGCCTTATCTCACAGATTCCTCACCTGTGTCACCTGGGGCAAGTGAGTGATCACTAAAGGTGCTGATGGCACCACCACCTGGCAATGCAGAGACAAGAGAAGCAGCTGAAAGTAGTGCCTGGATGAGCAGGTATGTCACCTGCACCAGCCATCACTGGTGATATAGTGTGAAACATATTCATTGACTTTATGCAGGGCAGCAATCCTATTACACAAAATGATACAGACCAACGGTCTTATGAAATGATATGATAAATGTAAAAAAAATGTTTAGATGTTCAGTAAGGAGCAAGTGGAGTACACAGCACAGACTTGTTGAGTCTAGTGATGGGTGGTCAAATCCTGAGGGGTCAGCTGGAACTACAAACAGAAACCAGAATCAGAGAAATTCATTTTAAGGTTGGATGCCACTGTAGAGCAGTAATGATGATGCAAAGCAAAAACTGAAGTATATAGTACCCTTTAGAATTATTTAGAATTATTGATAAAGATGGGCAAAAAAGCTGTCTGAAGTAACTGACACAGGTACTGAGCTATATTATATTCTCTCAAACTAATACAATTGGTGAGAAAGTTTTTTTTTTTAATTAAGTAATTATTTTATTTCTCAAAATATAGGTGTCAACATTGTTTTCAGTAATATGTGCACCCTCCCTTTCCAAGACTAAAATTATTGAGTCATCTTCTAAAGTGTTTTATGACATTGGTGAACATATTGGGGGATTTCTAACCATTCCTCCATGCATAAGCTTCCAGACTCCCTCATATCTTTCAGTCTGTGATTCTTGACTGCTCTCTTCAATTCAAACCACCTTTTTTTGAATAGAACAAGTCTCGAGACTCAGATGGCCAAATTGCACAATAGCAATTTTGTGGTCAGTTAAACATTGTTGGTAAATGTTGAGGCTTGTGGCATCGTTGTCTTGCAGAATGGTCATTTTTGGCCATGCTTTAGCTTCCAGGGGGGATACTAGGCTCTTCATTGTAATAATCCTTGCTGGAGTTTGCGATTCCATTGAACTTAACGAGAGCCACAGAATCCATAGATGCAAGACAACCTCATGACAGCAAGAATCAACCACCATATTCCATCTGAACATACGCATGTTTCTTCCACTGCCGGACCCACCACTGGTGCCCCCGGCCAAAAAATTACATTTTGGTCTCATGTGACTACAGAATATACTGTAGTTCCAAATGAAGTTCAGCAAGGATATGTTCACCAATCTCATTGAACTCTAAAGATGATTCTGTAGTGTTATCCTTGCAAAAGGAGCCTGAATAAGGTACTGATAACAAGGGTGCTAATAATCTTGACTTACCTTTTTGATAATAGAATTATTTGTCTTTTTCTCTGTACAGTTGTATTAGAATGAAAAAAACAATTTTCTCATTTTGAGCATACAATATAGCCAATTACCTGTGTTGTTTATTTTATGCCTTTTTAGTTATTATTATGAGTATTATAAGTGCCAATGAATTTAGAGGCCATTATATGTATTTTGTCTACCTGTAAAATCTGTCTGTGTGTCACTCTGTACTGTGTTAACAAGATTTGAGGCTGAGAAAGTAAAACAGGCAAAAATTTTAAAAAATAAAAAGAATGAAGGATCTTTTTCCGTGAATGTATTCCCAAGTTTACTTTTTGTGTTATCTCTGAAATACAACAACAGATGATGTCAGCCTTGCTCAAAGTTCTCTTTTGTGAAAATAATGTTTTGCCTTAGAAAGACTAGTGGACTGCTAAATCGCACTTCAGTACTATTATCTTTAATTAATTGATTGCTTTTTGTTTACTATTTTAAACTCAAAAGGTCTAGGGAATTTTGACTTTCCAGAGCTCCCCTCCATTTTGCATAGTCAACCCTGGCTTTGGTAGAAGTCTCTAAATACTCAAAATATCTCATGGAGAAGAACATGGGTGAATATCAGACACAAAGGCCAGTGCAATGGTTCAGGCCTGCTAAGGCCAGGGCCTCTCTCAGGGTTGGGATCATGTGGTGTTCAGGGTCATGTGAGTTCTTTAGTGTTCACTGCACGGCACTGCTGATTATAATGAGTCTTAGAGGGAACCACTGACCTCCGCCTTCTGTGTAAGTGCTACTCCCAGACAGATCCGCTATAAAAACAGAGCGCAGAGAAAGCCGCCGTGAGCCTGGGAATAAACATCCATTTGCTCCCATTAATTAGCACAGGAGGATAAAAATGATACACTAAGCGCACGGGTGACAGGAAACGCACGGCTCCGATAATGTTTCGGGGCAGGAAGCGGCTGTAAATTTACAATCACAGAAAGTCTGAGAGACGCTCTCCAAGGCGTGGTGGAGCGAGCAAAGCCTGAGAGAGAGAGAGGACACGTGCGAGAGAGGCAGATTTATTGGGCCTGTCGGACAGCACTGGGCCAGCAGTACCTGCGGTGTCCGGATGGAACCCGCTACTGGAGGACTGTCCTGGATCCAGCCCAAGATCTGAAATTACAGTAAAGACCAGTGAGACACGTAAATCTGATTTAAGCTAGTTTTCCTTGAAGAAATGACCGGGGGAAACTAACATAGTATATTTTATTTAACAAAAATACTATCTTGTTTATTCAATTAGTTTGTCAGCATAAAATTACCCCCAATAAAGATTTCCGTTTTTTTTTCTTCTTTTACTTTTCATATTTAGATGTATATAATGACTTCAATATGAGGCATATTGTATAGAGATTCAATGACTATGTTAAAATGTTATATATAATTTGTACGTTTTGACTTAGATAGAACCATAGTTTTTTTTTTTTCATTTACAAAGAACATTTTATATGTGGCAAATAGAAAGACTCACCTGTTGAAGCTATCTGTGAACTGGATCCTGTGTGATCTAATGACATTGATTATATTTCATAACATTACTTATTTTATCTTAAATTACATCTGTAGACAGGATGGTGTTAAAATATATTTGATGCACAAACAAATTCTGTCACTGTAGTAAATATGCTTAGGTTGAATGAATGAACAATGAGTAAATTACATACAGCATATAAGGTACAGTATGTCATTACTGCCACAAGAAAGTTATAAAATCTGCAACAAACAATTTAGTCATAGTAATGTAGCAAAATCATTCATGAATGTGTTTTTACTCGTACCATGAACAGTGAATAATTTTAATTTGAGAAATCTTACATCTTTAAGTGAGTTTAAAAAAAACAATAAAAATGAAACCACAAGAGGAGGCACAAGGAAGAATAAGGAAATGGATCTTTTAAAATCCAATCCCGTGTGACAAAGACGTATTTTTTCTTGATTTGGCTCTGTACTCCAGAATTTTAGATTTGTAATCAAATGATTCACATGCGGTTAAAGTGCAGATTCTCCACTTACATCAATGTAATTACCTTTAAAGCGAAGGAAATTAAAGTAAATTAATTCAGAGAAATAATATATCTGGTTCTGAGCCTCATCACAGCTGAATGAAGGGCTGGGCCAGCAATGATGACAATGGCACTGGATCACATCTCTTACACTCAGATGGATGAAAATATTGCAAAGTGATTTTTTCCCTTGTGAGTCAAATTGATTTGTCACACAAAATATGAGAATGGTTGAGAATACCTGACACAGCTGTGTGGATATCATGAAGAAAAAGGTCTGCCAGGCCTGGAGAGAACAAACCAGAGCTGGGCTATATGCAATAAATGTACTGTATTGTGGATTAAATAATACAAATTCTTGAGCAGTAATGTCATTTACTGCAAGTTCAGATTGACTTACCCAATAAGTCTGCATGAGGATCAATGCTAGAGGGGTCCACTGGACCTGAAATGTATTGAGTCTGTATCATTAATGCATATTTTAATCAGGGTGCAATGAAATATTAAGAGATTGGTGAGTGTCAAGGCTTCACAGTTTCAAGTTCAAGTGAGGCTTCCTTATGTTTATTCATACCCTTCCAAATGCTGACAAAAGGCACAAAAGGCTAATGAGACACGGCATCTTGTGGCAGATTTGACTTTCGACAATCTCACATTTTAGGTGAGGTAGTCTGAGATCCTTGTGACTAAACTTGTTGAATGAGGTTGAAGGGGCAGTTTACCAAAATAAAATAAAGTTATATTTTCACTTACCCAGAGTGCAATCTATCCATCCAGATAGTTTCGCTGAGTTTTCTTGATATCATCTGCAGTTCACCCTGATATAGTGGGCCTAAACAGGACCAATGTTTCTGGCACTCTAAGCTTCAAAAATTTGAATTTGAAAAACTCAATAGCAATGTCTCCTCCTACAGTTACTCATGAACATACACACATCACAGACTACTTTCTACTGAAGTACGCCAACGGTGCATATCCACGCAAAGTCTCAACCAAAGCCCCCCGGTATCTTTGAGCACCACAAACATTGGCCCAGTTGAGGCATGGATAGATAGCACTCCGGGTAAGTGGGTCATGTTCTCACATGAATACAGGTTGGCTATGGCCCAACTGTGTGCCAATAGAAAATAGAGATCCCGTTGATAGCCGAAAATGTGAAATTAGTGAGGAAGGATACCAGCAATATAAATTTTGATAAATATAAACTACGCATAGATATAGGGTTTAAATTACCATGGACCCCTTGGGGACTGTGGTTATGGGCATTGTACTCTACCTGCTAAGTGAGTTTGGGCTGCACCATCAGCAATGTGATCTGTGCCTATGGAATAGATACAAGGGCCAAGTGTTTTTCAGGTCTTGCACAATTTTACTGTTTTAACACAGGTCAGGTCTTGAGCAGTTCACAACCCTAGCCTGTCAAGACATTGTTCAGTTGAGTTATTCAATGCTACATTCTGTCCTGTCATGGTGAGCACTAAAGTGCTCGGTCTTTCTCACCCAGGGGACCTTCATGCGCTCCGTTCACCAGAAGCTTCTGCCCGTTTCCTAAGGGACACACACAACATGACAGGACACACACCGCCATCGCAAATGTGAAAACTTCACTACTCTGTAAATATTTAAGAAGTTAAAAGCTTGTATTCCTATTTCCTTACCATTAAATTCCGCATCGGTTGCCTCGTAGCCAGCTGATTCTGAAGAAATGGGAATAGGGGACGTATCATTTTACCGATGATCAGCAGGTATTGAAGCTGATTAGGCAGGCAATTAATAGGTGCAGATCATACCTGGGGCTGCAATCTGAGAACCAGGGTCAGACACACCTGGATCAACTAGATTGAAGAAAAAACATTTTTGGGATTAATATTTTACCATTTTAACTGTTTATATAGGTAATTGGGATTATTCCAGGTCATTTTCTTTTGAATGTAGTTGCATTTCTGTGTTGAATGTAGGCGGAAGATCAGTAGAAGTTTGTTAATCCTTGAGCATATTTTAAATCTTTAGCAAGAAGCTTCACTTGAATTACTTAAGTAAATATATAGTTACACAGTATAACAGGGTGAAATATAAGTCATCTTGCATAAGAATATTTACTTTTTATATAATTCATGTAAAAGATGGTGGGTTTAACAAGAAAAGATTACCCATGGCCAATCAGCTTACCCACTGTGTCCATTAGAGAGGTACTTTGGTGATGATCTGACGCTTGGAAAACAGGGAAAGCATACAGATTCATTAAATAACTTTGAAAATCTTAGCAGATTCATATATGGAGGTTTTGCAAAATAATTCTTGTGCGTACGCATTTTTGTTTAACACGTTTCTGTTTTTTCCTATGGAAGTTCAGAATTTTTTTTTTTAATATTCCTATGAATTTTGTACTAACATGAACTTAGTTATTGGTTTCAGTGTAAATGCACCTTATAATTAACTTTATATTACAAAGCAAGTGTTTGGCTTTAACAACTCTTAAACTGCATTAAAAGTTTGGTTGCAGCTGAACTTGAAGAAGTGTACTACATAAATGTATGTGCTCAATTTTTTTGTTCAAAATTAAGGTTTGTGTCGGCTTGGGTCTGATACCTGTCTGATATGACTGTGGAGGCACTTCTGAGTTGATACCAGATGAGCTTCCCATTTGAGTTCCTGAGTCTTTAATTCAAATCAAATCAGAATTACCCAAAAAGAACACCCAAAACATTATAAAATTCTGACGTCATGAAAATGCTATTTCTTGTTACAGGCAAATTCATATCAATTAAAATATGCATGTCTGTATGCATATTGAATGTAAGGACTATACCATGATAGATGGTTTCCGAGGGGGCATCTACAGCACCTAAAATATATGGATTTCAAAATCAAGACCTTGCAACGAGCTTAGCTATATTCATATACTACACATATTGGGATGGCAGTTATGCCATCCACCAAGTTTTGGCTTTTACCTACACAGCACCAAGAATTTGGCAGTGTAGGGTTACCTACCGAAATAAACAGAATGACTCTCAGGCCTTAAAAACATTTACTTCTGTATCTTCTGTCCCCATGTAAACACACTGAATTCAAATACAGCTTCACACGTCCACACAATAAAGCCCCAAAGCATCTTCTGCCAGTAACAACATCTGATCAATGCAGTCTGATCAAAGTAGCCAATTGCAGGATTCTTGAATATACAGGCAAAATGGCAGACAACTCTAAAGAACATGTTTTTTTTGCAAAGCCTAGTCCAATTGTATGAATGCTTTTAGATAAAACACAGCCACACTTTATACAGTTTCTGTTTCGGTCATTTGACTGAACATAACGTTGGTTAGCTTGTTATTGGTACCTGCTGTCACTAACTTAGTCAACAGTTAGCGACACTTAGCGAGTATGTAGTGTTAGTGAAGAAAATGAAGCACCAAAATCAAAAAAAAAGTTGCTAGGTACCATTCATATGGGACCTGGTGCCATAGTTCTACCAGTTTTTGGTATTCAACCCGATTCATGACTCAGACAGCTACATGACAAGGTAGGCCCAAGCCAGGGGCTTGTTTTACAGGGCTGCAGCAGGGTACTATTGGAGTTTTTTCGCAACAATGTTACATGCAGTGATTAAAATTAATGAATCAAGCATACAGGTAAGATGCATGGCAGTCAATTTGACCATTCGTGGCCATTTAAGTAAGTCATTATAACTTTATTTCCTCATGCAATGTTGATATTGCTATTATATCAGAATTTTCAATGCACATGGTTCGAAAAAGTAATGATGAGGAGCCAAATGGATTTCATGACAGCAGATTTATTGATTTCCTTAAAGTATCAATGGTGTTAACTACGTTTTAAACTACTTTTTAACCAGGCTATTGTCGCCACCTTGCAAACACTGCATTTTTAAATTAATGTTAGCTAGGCTATAGATCACCTACCGGCATATAACCAATTAGTAGGTCTATTGTGTATATATAATACACCATTCAAAACACAGTAATTTGTTTAAAAATATGACAAACATTTTCATTTTTATTTGTAATTCACGGTAAATGAAAAATGACTGAATCCACGCCTATGTGTATTTTGAGCTAGAATGTATATGTGTTTGCATGTATGTATGTGTATGCATGTCTCTATACAGTTAATTAACTTTTAGTTCATAAATTTATATGCATTATTATCAGTCACTCAGTACATACACAACACACAAAATATAGATATCATAACAAAAATGGTTTCAATGTACAAAAATGCCAAGTATAAAGTTTGAATGATCCAAATATGACCTCAAGATGAGAACATTACATTGAACCAGCATTTCTGTAAAATTAATATTGGCATTCACATTGGAAAGTAATATTTGTATTTGAATTTGTATTTAGATTTTATTTTTTTCGGAATTTTTCTAATCAAATTTCCAAGTATTTCTTCTATAAGTTTCATAAGTAATATTACATAAAAGACTTGGAGAATGATTACCTGGTGAAAGCACCTGTGACATTGAACTCCCATGATCCCCTGCACCTGCAAACAGTATTATTATTTAACTGCAGAAGCAGATATGCTTATTTAAACCACAATATAGTCCTTGACCTACACAGCAATATCCAAAAATTCACTTTCAGAATTTTATAACATTTTTATACAAAAGTATATGAAGCATTTGTATTTTACCTGCAAAACCTGTCTCCATACTAGACCCTATGGGCACTTCAGCGCTGGGATCTGCAACACAGAAGCAGCTGAATAAACAGTTTGCAAATAAACATACCCAAAAGGAACTTATTTGCTCCCTTTAGAGAGCTGTAGCTAAAAGGTGCAGCTGAAAATTTTTGGCCTTACCATGAGAACTGGAGGGCTGGACATGTGGCTCTCTCCCATTACCACCTGCACACCAAAAACACATCTGGGCTAACTGGACTCATTTTTATGGAAATACATGTTAGTGAAATTGATTTTATGATGCATGTATAAGCAGAGAGAACTGTGTGATTATATCATATAAATATTCTTTATTGATGTTTTTACTGGTATATGACTTAAAGGTTTTCGGGTGTGTGTGTGTTGTGTGTCTGCAAATTTTCAGTGAGCAGATGTTGCAACATTAAAATTAACGAATGATAGTTCAGAAAAAGTTAATTCTGTTACCCTCAGTTCCCCCTGTGGCTGAAGTACTGCTTGACATTGCTAGAAAACAGAGACTTTCATTACTAACCTTTCACACTGCAGAGAATGCTTATTACACTGTGAAGAATTTCTGGCTTGTAGAGTGAAGTCTAACTCACAGTCATGGCCGGTATGTGTGGGACTTCCTCCATTCACCTTGGACCCTAAAAGAAAGGAAATGACAATGGGATTCTGGAAAACAGTGGAGGGTAACCTCCAGCTACAACCACCAAATTTAAACTGGGTTCATGACCAATTTCCCATTTAATTACTGCAGTCCCAAGGCTCTTTGTTTACAGGCGTTCTGTAGAGAAAAAAGCAGACTTCTGTGATGGACAGTGCAAGTTATTTTCAATTGCATGAAGTAAACAGATTTAATTCAATGTAAATTTAAAAAACAGTACTTTCCTTTACCATTGGATGAATCGCCTTCAAATGAAGCATCATGGTGACTAGGTGTACCTTGAAGAAAACCCTTCCTTCAGTCCAGACAAGCTAATTTGACAAGGCAATAACAAAATTCATGATGCACCCCCCTCAAGGAAATCCTCCTGTAGGACAAGTTAACTTTTATATTAGCTTCTTTACAACAAGACTGCAGCTCACACAAGCTAGTTCTGCAAGGCACATTTCTGGGGGTCTGATAAAGTGTTTGCTGATAAATAATATCGTTTGTCAGGTAAATTGTTCTGGTTCCAGTGGCACTGCCTCCTAATTCCTGTATCACTGACTCAGCACGGTCCAGTAGTGCTCTCACCACCTTGCATTAAAGCTACTCAAGATGACCGTAACGACTGTGCGCGATAGTGCTCTTTGTGGGTCTCCTCTGGCTAAAAGCGGATTAGTTTCATCTTACCCGCGTCTCCTGGTGCCGCGGTGGCTTTCTGCGCTCCAGTGCCTTTAAAACAGGAAAGGAAAAAAAATATCCTAAGTCTCCTTTTCATGGAGACAAATTTCAGCTGAATGGTTTAGCTTTGGCAGCGTCCTGTTCGGAGGAAAAACATCCCTTTGCACAGTCTTTCTCGTGTCTGTGCTAACAAAAGTAATGGTTATACTTTTTTTGTCCGGACTGTAAAAACCCCCCTCAGTTCAACAATTATTGAAGCATGTGTTTAGATTTATTTTTAGTATTAAATATATGTTTAATTCCAAGAGATGACATTTTGTTTATTTTAACTGAGTCTGGTTTTTTACTGTATTTTAAATTTTTATGCACAGCCTTACTGTCAATTTAATATTCATACTTATCATCTGTAGGGTGGGGCAGCTCTAGCATTCATTTGATTGAGGTTAGTGTTATTGCATTAATAATTTCATAAATACATTCTGTCAGGTTTTATAACTGTAAACAAAAGTATAATCCAATGTCTTATCATCAATGGTGTACCCATTGATTACCACAGTGCTGTGGGTTTCAAATAAGAAGGAGAAGATTAGGCTTGTTTTTATTGCAATGCTTATATAAGATTCCTTTGAAGTATGACCAATGAAATTTAATTTTATAGGGACTGTTGCCCTTAGTAGACCATTTGATCATTATAATTCCTTAGAGGTGAATAGTTACTTTTTCCATATTTTCATGTACCATGGCAGTGCTTAGCTGATCATAGCAAGTCTTCCAATGAATAGTATGGCAAGAATATCAGTTTTGGACATTTTGTCTTTTTTCAGGTACATTACTGGACATATGGTAAATGTCCCGATTTGTACAGCAGTGTAACTGAGAGGGTTCGACAGACTGGTGGCAAGTTGTTAACTTCTCACCCATATGCATATCCTGCATTTGCGAGTCATCCTCATCTGAAAAGAAAGGGAAATTGAAGCAGTTCATAAAAACCGTTCACATCTTTCCTTCTTTATGAAGACCATGTTTCACACGTGTTTGGAAGCCTTCCGAATTAACAAGCCTAAGTCTATTACTCCTCACCACACTGCTCCTGCTCCATCACTCACAGTGGGGAACTGAAGCCACTTTATTCTGCTCTCTTTAATCTCGCTGTCTTCATCATGATGTATAAAGCCAAGGTGAAAAATAAACATTTGCTGAAACTTCTTACTCAAAGTTAAGTACAAAGTGCATTTCTGTACAGTTAGAGACCTGAGGGTTATCACGGTGTTCTTCAGAAAAGCAATTTGGCATTAATTGTAAATACATTTTTCATTTTCACAATGTGTTTTCCCTAAATTTTTACGCATAGAATTTATTGTTATTGAGACTAAAGGCCAAAGCAGTTTTCCAGGTTTTGCAAGGTTTGAACTGGACCATTGTGCTGTTCTTAGTAACCGTTTTTATGTTGGTTAATATCATTTATGCATGCACATTAAGTATGTGGATATTTGAAAGAGAGATATTCAATTAAGAAATTGTTGTTATTAAAGAGTATTGTGTAGTGTCCTGTGCCAATGTAAAAAGTAACATGACAATTCTACGGAACCAACAAATTCAAGCCATGGTTTATGTTTCTTTTCTTAGGATATGAAAATATTACATTATAATCCTTTATTTGCATTGAGAACATGTTCATAGGTTTTTAACTGAATAGAAAATACCAAGGTTAGTACTGTATTTTAAGGTTATGTTTAAGAAACATAGATTTGATTGTTATTGATTTATTTTTTATAAGGAATATACAACTTAAATGGTATATGTAGTTAATTATGTACAAAAAGAATAATATTTCTTATAATGGTTACTACCTTTAGTACCTGGACTTTTTTGGTCATTCGTTCAGTTGTTTTGATCATATGATTACTTAGTTTGTCAGTGAATAATGCATTCTGCAACGACCAAAATGTATCGCCTTGCAAGCATAATCCATCCATGATCAGCTGTGTACATCTACTGGACCTGTCGGAGTGGGAAAACTCTTTCCCTACCATCTTCCTCTTCAGAAAGCTCCTCTCCAGTCTCCACTTCCAGCTCTGTTTCGTCTGGTTCTTTCTCTGAAAAAGAGAAATCACGTATCACCAAAACGCACCTGTTCATTTGTGCGTGTCTGCCCATCATTCAGTCACAGAAAAGAATCCAGCCATTGTGCAAATATTCACACGCGTGTACGCGTCTCCTGGCTGAGCGACAGTTTGATTGGGACTTTGATTCAGAGCAGAAGATTGGCTTGGCTTTGGAACCGCTGCACTCGCTTGTCATTGTCCTAGATTAAAGGGACTGTGCTGGTCCCCAGACCTGGCCTGTCCGTTGTTCACTGGGACAATGGTGCTGTCACCTCTCCGGTTAATAGGCCATTTCATTACAACTCCCTTAAGGCCTTTCCTTCTCAAAGGTTTCCTTTTCAAAGCCAAACAGTCTCCTGTAGAAATGACTCTTTTCTGTCAGATAATTAACTCATAAAGCTCTTCCATATGTTTGCAAATGCTCGCCAGCAGCGGTTCCCCTGCAGTGCATGATGCCAACCTGTCTAACCGCTGTAGTAATCCCCTTGCATGTCATACCTTCAATGGGAGCAGCTGAAACTATGGGTGCCAAAAAGACCACTGCTGAAAATATTAAAATATTTCTGGGGAAAAAAGAAAGCAACAGAGAAATCTCAGAAAGTCACAGACACGTTGTGTTATTTATTGTATCTTCTATCGTAATTTTTAAATCATTATTTATAATAATTAAATAATATGCCAATATAAAACATTGGTAATGAAAATGTGCTCATTGTATGAAAAAATATCATAATAGCCTATATATAAATATACAATTTTAAATTATATTGCGTGCATATACAATGCACAAATATGTATGTGATATGTAATAAGAATAGTCACAGTACATTTACAGCTCTACTGCACCACAATAAACACCTGTCTACTGTTTACTTCATATGGTCATGCCTCTTTGACTTCATATTCAAGTTAAAGGAAATTAAATGAATCACAGATAAGTTTGACAATGTAAAATCACAACATGCATAAGTTTGTTTTGCTGACATCACTTAAGATAGCAACAAGCTGCAGTGAATAACAATAATCTTCACAGTCAATACTTCTGTACATTTTTAAATTATGTAGTTTGTCAGGCAATTTATTCCTATTGTCATAATGATAATAATAATGAAAACATAAATGCATCCATTGTAAATACATAAAATCAAGATGATGCATAAAAAATACATTCATGTCTATGTAGCAGTCACTAGTCAGAATAGGCATCATATGCAGCAAAGATAGACCAAACAGAAATTAAAAAGCTCAATGAAGTTTGATAAGTCCCTTTGAGTAGATGCTCCTTGAGCCTTCTAAGGTATCTGCACTGCAGTCAATGTGAGTTTTCTCAGAAACATCAGTGAACATATTCTGCTCAAAATTCAAAGCACAGTAATTTTTAACAAAAAAAACCTTCCAACATTTAGTAATCAAGTGATGTTAAAACAGCTATTTTGACTCTGTGATAAGCATGCTAGCTAGCTGATATAATATGATATAATGTAAATGAAAGCATGCAATATTTACTGTAAAAGCCTTTACTGAATAAGTTGAAGGCCTGACAAAATATCTTATTTAACATTTAACAAAAGCCACTATTTCATTCCCACCGAAATGCAATCCTTTTTCTTATTTAAACGTTGCCTTGCCTTTTCTGTAAGCCCAAATGGCTGACTCTTCAGCAGGTAACCGATAATGCACCATTTAGAGATTTCCCATTGTTCACTTACCGAGACAACATCTTATTGTTTTTGAAGTCGGTGAAACAGGAGCAGACATAGAGCAAGAAACGTGCAAGCTTTTCACTTCCTTATGCTTGGCTGGCCACCCCTATATGTTTTATACTCTTTCAGCCCCCCATCTTGAGAAGGGGGCAGGGTTTGCATGATAACCCCAGCCCATGTGACAGATTTACAAACAGAGCTACTTTACCTGAAACACTACTAAAGAGAGAGACTTTTTTCCATGTTGTTCAGGTTAATGTTGTTTAGATTGGGCAAAAAAAAAAAAGAAGAAAAAAAAAACATCAAGTGACCAAAAATTCTGAAGCGTTGACTTTTGTCCTAAGTTAACCTCAGTCTGATTGTCCTCAGCGCTTTTCTCCCCTGGTCTCAGGCCACTGATGCACATGCCCACTCAGATTCTAGATCAGCGCTGAGATCAACAGTTGAGCCAGGCTACCAGTGGAGGGCACAGGCAGCCTTCTTATGAAATGGAAATGAGTGTTTTTGTTTTTAGCGCCCAGGGTATGCGGCTACACAGCTACCCACCCGGCTGAACTGCTCTGATTTCCTGCTCAGTGACAAACGTGAGAGCCTTCGCTCTAAATTCTCAGAAGGACAATTCTGACAAGGTGAGACTGAACTAAAGTGGCAGTGTCAGAGTGACCAGCAGATTTTAAACAGCTCTGCTTTCAGTCAGATTACTATCACCATTTTAACAGCAGTGGTATTATTCACAATACTTATGCTATTTAAACAGTACTTAAGCCCATTCCTGTTCCACTAGATACAGTGAGCAGTGCAATAAAAACCTTCCTTTGTCCTATTTTCACCCCAGTGGTGCAAATCTTTGGGCTGTGGTACTGGTACCCTGCATATGTACAGTGAGATTCCTTGAATTTTATAAAACTATTCAGTTTGTTATGTCAAATTTGTGGTCGTGTTCTTACTTATATATACGATGCCTCCAAAATAATTGTATCTGGGATAATAATGAACAAAGAAGGGTGTATAAAATAAATAAAAATATTTACAGGCAATGTGCTACAGTATCCTCCAAAAGTATGGGGTCAGCACAGGAAACTGTTATTTGTGCTACATTCGTAATGCATTTGTACTTATAAAACTATAGACACTCAGCTTTTATGGTTTTATCATGTGTATGTGTTTTACCATTTTACAAAAAGCACCTATTTTTGTGCTGCATCCCCCATTTTCAGCTGTGCAACAGTACAGATAAACTTAAAAGTAAATCAAAGCAATAAAGTCAATATTGGATTGGATAGCCCTTAAATGTAATAAGTGCATCAAGTTCACGACCCAAGTGTACAGACAGACAAAATCTGTCTGTACACTTCCAAATTCATCCTGCTTCTGCCATTTTCCATTACATCATCATTAAAGACAAATGACCCCGTTGCAGAAGCACCCATATATGCCCAAGCCATGAAACTTCCTCCTCCAAATTCCTCAGATGAGATTGGTGCTTTGGATCATGGACTGTTCCTTTCTTTCTCTACACTTTTGACTATCAATCATTTTGGTCACGGTTTGGTCTCATCTGTCCATAAAACTTTGTTCCAGAACACTTCTGTATTGTCTGTATTTTTGTGTTGTGTTTTGTATTGTGTTTTGTATTGGCTGATCTCTGTATTTACTGTGGCCTCTCCATTCATGCTGCCAGTGAAAGATTTGCATCTTTCAGTGTAGCCTCTATAATTCTGCCCCCTATAAGTCTTCTGCATAAGGTGGCTTGTGATATTTGCACCCCTGCCCTCTGCAGAGTACTGGTGATGACACTTACCATTGTTTTAGGGATTTTTTTTATAGCTCTTAGGATTCATCTGTCATCAACTGCAGTTGTCCTTGGCTGACCTGTACATGTTTATTTCTGAGTCCACAAGTGTTTTTTTTTTCTTTTTCAAGACTTTCATACTGCTTTACTTGATAGACACAGTTTCTGCGTTGTCTTTCTCAATTAATTTTTATGTTAGCTTACAGCTTAGTTGTTTTTCAGCCATAGTTAGTACTCTGGTCTTCAACATGGTGTAAGTCTCTGACTTCAGATGTAATCTTCACTGATGAAAACAACAACTAAAACCAAACTAGACCCTCACTGATTTTTTAAAAATGTATTTATTGTTTTGAACAATCTATGCAAAAGGAAACACCTGAGCAAGAATTAACATGTATACAGTTACCTATATACAAACCTTATGGTGCCCTGAAATGGGGGGCTATGTATAAAAAATTCTGTTATTTCTACATCTTGAAACCAAAATGTATGAAAATACCATTTAATAAAAGCTGAGAATCCATGTTTACATGTTAGTCACATTGCATTGTTTGATTGCAAATATAAAATTGTGGAATACAGAGCCCAATTAAGAAAAAATAAGTCTTTGTCCCAATGGTATGGAGCTCACTGTATAAGTATATAGAACCAAAGCACCCCGTCAACTGAGAAACTTTGTGGTGGGGTGTGATGGTTTGGGCATGTGTGGCTGCCACAGGAACTGGCTCACTTGATGAGCTTCATTGATGATGTAACTGCTGATAGCAGCAGCAGAATGAAATCTGAAGTGTACAGAAGCATCTTATCTGCTCAAGTTCAAGCAAATGCTTCCAAAATCATTGGATGGTGCTTCATCCAAAAGCTAGAAAATGATCGAAAACATACTACTGAAGTAACAAAGGAGTTTTTCAAAGCCAAAAAGTAAAAAAATTCTTGGCTGGCTAAGTGAGTCACCCGATCTGAATTAAACTGAATATGCGTTTCATATGCTGAAGAGAAACTTAAGGCAACTTGCCACTGAAACAAGCAGGAGCTGAAGATGGCTGCAGTGCAGGTCTGGCAGAGCATCACCACAGAAGGGACTTAGCATCTGGCGATGTCTATGGGTCACAAACTTCAAGCAGTCATTGAGTGCAAAGGATTTGTAAGAAAGTGCAAAAAAGCTGAAAATCTGCACTTCAACTACATGTGAATTGTTTGATTAAAAATTGTGAATTTCCAAAGGCACTGTATATATATATATATATATATATATATATATATATATATATAGTTGATGCAGCAGTGATGCAGGATATAGAAATTGAGATTGAGATTTAACAAGGGTAAGGACAAATATAAAGATTAAATGTATATCTGTCAAAGGGGTTAACTTGTGGAATAGTTGTGACAAGGAATTAAGAATGTGTAGTTCACTTAGCAAATTTAAAAAAATGTTTAAAAATAATGTGGTAAGCAAATATAAAACTGAGTTATGATCATTATTGTGATGAAACGTTTGGAACTTTTATTTTTGTTTCTGTTTTGTTTTGTTTTTGTATAGCCTAAACCTAGTAGTGAAAGGGTTACCTATTAGAATATGTTATGTAAAAAGGGTAGGTATAATGAGCTAAAGCTTCAGCCTACACCTTTTCGGTCAATATTTTTTGTTTTCCTTTTAATGTAATACCTTATTGTTATTCATTTATTTCTACGTGCATTCTTTTTGGAAAATTGTTAATAAGGACCGAAATAAATTATGACTACTACTACTACTACTAATATTAGATTCCTGGGGGCTGCTGGATGGCTCCTTTGGTTAAGCCATCACGCTGGTGCATAGATGAGCCTAATGGCCTCAGATCGAATCTGGAACATGACAATTACTACTGTGGCTGGTAGCCCCGCAGGGTGCTGCACAACTGGCCTGCATCGCCCAGGGTACAGGAGGGTTCAGTCGAACAAGTATTTGCATTTCATTACTTCGGAGTAAGCCCCACTGGCTGATAAGGGTATTCATTTGACTGTGTTCGCACGGAACATGTTTCATCTGCTTGAAAATGCGAGATGCACTACCCGTCTTGATTTTATGAAGCGTGTTCTGAAAAAGGCACAGGAGGAATATTTTTTGCTGTTGCTAGGCAAATGCACTCCGCTCCTGTCAGTCACTTGCGTAATGTATTTAACGGCCTTAGCTAACTAATTTCACTCTAAAATAACTTGCCATCTATGTCCACTTGGCACTAATTTGTTGCTGTGCATTGGACTGCTTATTTTTTCATGGTCATTAGGATTTGTGAAATCGTACAACTTTAAGTGGTCAGAAACTCTAACGACCAGCTTCTCTTTCATATTTTTTATTTACAACGAAATCTTATCGCAGACTCAAGGCCCACCTCTAATCTCGTCCAATTGAGTGACGTAGCCACTTTGTTCTCGAAGCGCTTCAAAATAGGATCATTTTCAGCTTAATGCCTATCTAAAAAGAACGAGGCGATTTGGGCTGATAAACGGCAGGCACCTGGTGCGCAAAAGCAGCTTAGAAAACTTATGCAAACTCACTGAAAATAATAAAAAGGCGGCCCCAGCTGTTAAAGCCTGTCTGGTGTGAATGCAGCCTAAGACTGCATGTCAAAGCCACAAATGAAAGGTCCTCCTCTGACACTACTCTGTGAGCTTAGCCGCAGTCCATGGCGGGAAAAGAAGCAGCTGTTGGACAGCACATGTTTCGGAGGAGAACCTTGGATGTGCCTGCTCTCCCATAGTGGCTGCGGTTGCAGGTAGCTGGACATTCCAAATTGGGGTGGAAATTGGATATATACAGTCCTGAGTTTGGCAGCATTTTTTTTTAAAGAGAAGAATGGTTGAATTTCATTGTGCTATATTTCTGTACTATCACCTTCATCACAAACACCAATGCCTGACCTCAGTCAAAATTTTTTGTAATTGCATTAGAGTTATCCATCCATTATCTAACCTGTTTACTTGTGGTCAGGGTTGCGAGCCGTGCTGGAGCGTTGGACAAGAGGCAAGAATACACACTGGACAGGTCGCCCGTCCATCATTCATGAATTAAAGTTAAGGGCAAATTTTAATAAACAGGGATCCACAGGGTGTTGATTTGTCTGATAACGGATGTACAGTTTGAATTTTGAGATCTGTACCCAGACCAGTTCTTCCTCTACTGCATGGATGAATGCATTCTGGATTGGATTGCCTGTTCACCTTGGAGTACCTGATGGAATTATTGTTTTGTCAATAGCACTTAATTTAGCAAGATTTGGGTATGTGTTTGTTTAATAAACTGATCCTTAATAAATTGGGATGAATATCTTTCATAAGAGGCAATTGCTTCTACCACAAAACAAAGCCTCACTGTTGTCCAGTGAAATATAAAACTCTTTTTTTTCTTTTGGCCCAATCATCGCAATGCTATCGTTTGTTAAACCACACAGGTTCAATACTACAAGCGTGCCTAATATTTAACTGAGAAAGAGAAAAAATTGTACCAACATATATTTCTGTTTTTTTCCCTGACTGTCTTTCAGAAATCAAAAGATTTATGGTGTTGTTAAGCCCTTAGAAATGTTAAGTACTTCACAACAGCATAAATCTTTTGATTTCTGACACAGTCAGGAAATGCTTTGTTAGTTGTTTGGCTGAACAGTTGTTTTACTGTAGTTTTTTCCTTGAAACTGACAATGCATTAAATGACCTAAGTAACCTATGATCTCAAAATGTAAATAAATGACAGGTAAGAAGTGGAATAAATGTTGGCTACAATCTGCTTCGATTTGTTTCATTGACATTGACAACAAACTGCAAAGAATGAGGATTGAATGGCCCCTCTAGTGCTGAAAAGATTAACTCCAGAACATGAATTGGCAGTAACCTGAAACATTCCCTGGGATTTTCTTTCAGGAAAGACAGAAACATCTGGTAAATATTCAGACAGGGGTAAGTAGTGATTAAAATGCTTTTTTTGAGCGCAGAGGATGATGCTTGATTGATGCTACCTTGCATGCTTCCTCAGTGCCAGGACTCCAGTTTTTGGGCAATTTTATTATGAGCTCAGGAGGAGACAGAAACTGCACAGAAGTTCCCCTCAGGACACCAATCGAAAAGATGACATAAGTTAAGGGGAATTTTTGTAAGAATTTGGTATACTGATATTATTAAAATTATATAACTGTGGTTGGTCAGTATCGCATCGGTCAATAGTGCAATGGTTGGTTACATGTCAGGTTGCTAGCCAATGGAGCTTAGCACTTTGTGGAAAGTTAATATTTAAATTGTCTTATTAGGTACAATAAAAAGTCTATCTATTATATCTGTACCTACCAATGAAGAAGACAAGAACATTTTCCTTAATGAGCAGTACAAAATGATGAGATGGGGAGAGATGGCAGAAGAGAAAATGCATTGCCATAGACCTGCAAAAACAATACAATAAGTACAGTAAAATGATGTAGCAACCATGTGTAGTGTATTAGTAAAGTGATTGTGTAATGTTTAGTAAAGTGAGTAAGTGATTCATTTCATACATCTCTCGATGCTCCAAAACACATCATCAGTGATGGAACCTGGGGTCATTAGGTGTTTTGGGTCTTTCAACATCAAACCCAACCATGGTTGATCAGACCATGACTTGTGTTCAGGTGGCATTTGCTCCTCCCCATGGACCTTCTGTCCTGATCCAGAGCCATCTCGAGGCCTTCTCCGCTGCCTCTGTGATGTTCTTGATGGCTCTTCTCCTCCCCATTCCAGTGATACCCTGTACTCTCAAGGCTTTGTAGAGTGATTGCCCAGCAAAACCTCTGCAGCCAGCCTCGATAGGCATACACTTAACCCTCCAGCCCTGCTTACGGCAGTTGATGACGAGGTCTTCGTACTTGGCCCTCTTCCTCTCATGGGTCACCTTCAGGCGATTCTCCCAAGGCTCTCAGCTCTGAAAGGACAGTGTATTTGGTCAACATAGGTGTATTTGTGTGTGGCTGTTGATAGCTTCTGCCTCTCTGCACAGAACCCTGACCTCAACCTCGTCAAACACCTTTGGGATGAATTGGAACACCGACGGTGAGCCAGGCCTTATCGCCCAACGTCAGTGCCTGACCTCACTAATGCTCTTGTGGCTGAATGGAAATGAATCCACGCAGCCATATTCCAAAATCTACTGGAAAGTCTTCCCAGACTAGTGGAGGCTGTTATAGCAACAAAGGGGGGACCAGCTCCATATTAATGCCCATGGTTCTGGAATGGCATGTTCAGCAAGCTCACATGGGTGTGATGTTCAGGTATCCGCATACTTTGCTCCGAAACATCCCAACCAATTCACTTTGAATAATTCATTATTTTGATCCTCCCATAGAAAAATACTACTCTTTTTTCAAGTTAAGATTTATCACTTTAGTTTCTATTCTTTCTCTTCTTAGGAGACAAATCATAAAATTGCCTGTTCAAAATATAAAATAAAGGAATGTAATTAGATACAGAAACATACAGGGAAAAACATACAAAAAACTTTTTAGACATGACAGTGGTTTGTAAAGCATTTGTTGCTTAATGTTTTGCTGAATGACAGTGATGTATTTCCAGTCTCTTTTATGGACCGCCATTCCACTGTGCTGCCATCTTGCATGCATGAAGCCATTTATGCAATCTTCTGGACAGAACTTTTAGGCGAAACACTAACAAAAGCATGGCCCTACCAGTCTCATTTCAAGTGTTCCCTTACAAAAAAGTAGGACATAAATATTTATTTTTTAAAGTACACTTATGTACATGAAGTTTCTTTTTAAAGTATATTTTAAGCATATTTGATTTAGTACTTTATAAACCCGAATTGGCCCATTTCAGTATACTTCAATATCCTGAGAGCACATACGACAGCTATATTTGGAACAACTGTGATTTGCATTACCACTTCATAACAGGTAAAGTTACTAATGGATACCTTCTAAGTGACAATGGGTAGGTTTCATGGGTAGGTTTTCAAATAGCAAAATTCTAAATGTTACTCTAAAGTGTAGGTTATATTATGTTGATCGGGGAGACCTAATAGTTGAAATAAAATAAATAGTTTAGATGACATTTTTATATTACAATGTGGAATTCCAATTTAATCTGACCACAAGTGAAATTTTTACTCTCCAAGATACCCCTTGAAACCTTGGCTGCTGACACCCATGGCCACCCTTGGGGAGAGTGAAGCACGATAATGTTGCACACAAACGCTGAGGTTCAATACAAACCCAAAACGAGGCCGTGGGATGAGAACAATTGCCGATTTACTGATTGCCAACATGAACGTGCTTTTCAGCATGCGCTTGTGGCTTGCAATTACGATTTCTATCTGAAACCTTCCAAAAAGAGCGGGAGTAATCGATTGCACCTCGCAGATCTCAGCTCGCACGTCGCAACTTTCGTGAAACGAGCCCCTGGACGGCAAAAGCTGAAGTACTGAGCAGTGGATCCGGACTGTGACAGTGTGAACTATAGCTAGGAGTCCTGCTGGGAGTGTATAATTATTAGTCACAGCATCACCAAGAAGAAGAGGTAGTCAATCGATAGCACTTTCTTCACGCCATGTGACAGTAACCATACCAACTGTGAGTGCTGTGCACAGCTGGTGGGCTGTGGGTGAAAAGATGCAGCAGCTAGGAATATGCTCTTCCAGGGACACATATGAATAATTATGATAATAATGTTTTTTTAAAGGGTGCCTTTTTTACACAAAGCTTTATACAATAGAAATGTGGTAGTCTACACTCTCCTGAAATTATGAAAAGTAAAAAAATATGGGCTAGAAATTAATTTAGTAACCTTCTGAGCTTGACAGTTTTTCATGATTTAATTAAAACTGACATTTTTATTTTGTTTTGATTTGATTTGAAAAAAAAGAACGAAGTGAATGTTTTTACTCAATAGAAATCCCTGCACCTCCAGGGCACAAATATGAGGTGGTGATTGTCACTCCAATACTGTATCATGCTGTAGAGACCATGCATTTTCTCAGCAACTCCCTGAAGCTGAGAGAGGTAAGGGAACACTTCTTGCTGTGTTACTAGCTGGTGGGCTCCATGACTGTGGTGTGTTGCATGGTTGCCACTCACAACAGAGAAGCCATGGTACTCTGTGCAGCTAGTCCCCTCAGAAGGCTCTGGTAATGCAGCCGTGATAACTGAGGATGCAGTCCAGAGAGGTGAGCTCTTCCATATCAAAATAACAGGGTCGTTGGAAGGGGACGTATAGAAAGCCTGCATTATAATGTGTCATGGACTCCTCCTGCTTTTTGCCAAAATACCTCTTAGCCATATCCATGCCCTACATCCCACCGGCTCCAACATTTCTGGATCCCGGACAATGAATTGTTGTTATGGAGTGAAACTGTAGTGCATGGATCAGCCTTGGGTGACGAGATTAGAAGTCCCGGTTCTGGCGGGCCCGTCCGACTCATCCTAAGCTCGGCCAGTGCCGGGTTTCCAGGTCAACGCAGCCCCCCCCCCTCTCAGGATTACGTGGAATGAAACGTGTCCTCGTTGATCTGCCCAGCCATACGGAGTGGATATAGCAGGCCAGCTCTGGGCCGAGACACAAGGTGAAATTTCAGCGGCTTTGGAAAGCCTGTGCTGCATATCCGTGGCTGCTCCGATACCCAGGAGTTCATGCGGCCGCTGACCCTGGCCTGCTCAGTGGACAGACTGCACCAGATTCTCAGAGTTCTTGGGTAATCTAAAGTGCCTTTTAAACAGCTTCTATTCAGAGTCTCATAGATTTTAAAAAAATGCCAAAATAATACAGTTTGAACAGTTACATTTGTGTTTGTGTTTTTATAAATAATAATTATTAGTTTTATTCATGCTTCTTACATTGTAATGATGTGTAAAATGATGACTTTTAAAAAAAATATTAACCTTAAAAGTAATACTTCCAGTCCATTTGTTATTCACATTATTTCTAACAAATCTGTTTATGAGCTAAAATGGCAGGTAAATATTCTGCTGTAACATACAGTGTATCAAAAATTAAGAAAGAAATGTAGCATTTTAAAGTTTATTTAATTCCAAAGTAATTGATTTAAATGTGTATGAAAACTAAATATAAGACAAGAGACATAATTGTACCTGTCATCTTCTAATATAACAAGCAGGTGCACCCACCCTAAAATATTAATAAATAAACCAAGAAATATATAATTTAATAGATTTTAAGAACAATTTAGACAATGTATCAATTTAATGTGAAAAGGAATTGTGTATCTTTCATGCTTGAAAGGCATCCGTAAGGTGAACTCACAAGAGACAGGGCTCCTTCCTGTTAACATGCTTACCTGCACACAGACTCCTTCATACCAATTCCAGGCTCGCTCTCATGTTACGGCTCCCCGGAGCTGATCTGGAGCTCTGTTAAGCCCTTTGTTTTATGGGCACAAGCCACCTATGATGCTAAATGGCCCCTTTTTTTCCTTGGGCCATGACAGTGGAAATTACAGGTGGATTTATTTCCAGTCTTGTCTATAATTACCCACTGGAGGAAGAAACTAATACACACTATAGCCCGGGGGCACGTGGGGTGAGCTTATCTGTCAGCTGGAAAGCCTTCAGTTGGACATGGAGATGATCGGTAAGGGAGGTCTGCAATATTTTCCATTCTTGGAAACTCAAAAATGCATTCTTCCTCATCTTTTTCAGTGGTAGTTCACCTCCTGTTGGAATTTGTGTGAAGCTGCTTTTCTACTCATTTTGTATTTCCTAATAATTGTTTATTAGCAGTTTTCTCTGATTATGGTGTTATATAATAAATGTATGCAATAATTCAAATGTAAATATGTTAATTAAGTAATTAAAGGAAGCACCAGTTGTGTATATTAGGATCTTGCAGTTTTTGGCTTGCAGCCCTACAAATACAAACAAAAAATGTCTGTGACTGAGTGACTGAGTGATGAAGTTATACCATTGGTCGGACAAGTTATGAAGTTACACCATTGGTCGGCTGGATGAAGTGCGTTAGGTCCAGCCATACACTAGGTTTTGACCTGGTCTTGTTTCCAACAATACTTGTACTTTTAGTTTTGAACAACAAAATATATATTGAAATTTGAAGTCTGGAGTTTTGTATGGCTGTTATGTTTTGGGGCAGTAGTGTAGTATAATGATTACGGCACAAATTTGTATGTATAAATTTCCCTGTTTGTTTGTTAAACTTAGCGCTCTTTCTCACAGATATCACGCAAGCAACTGGAGCAAATGTAAAACCACACCTTAAATTAAAGTATAATATTTCCTTGGTTTCACACTCGACTAATGGACAAGGCTTCCGCCTCCTTGGCTCCTTGCGAAAGTGGACTGGGGTGACTAATGCACTGGGGAGGTCAAGCATCATTGGCCACACATCTTGTATGGGCCAATCAGAGCTCCATCAGCCGCCACCCCCATTTGCAGTTACCAGCCACTGGCACTCAGAAAGACCTTTCTGTTGGCGGGAGCCAGGCCTTTGTTCTGAGCTGTTTGGGTTTTTTTGTTCGGGACCCCCCCCCCCCCCCCTTCCTCCTCAGGTTGGGTCCGGACCACCAGGCTCAGTTTATTTGTAACGTGAGTACGAGTTGAACTCCAGCCTTACGGGGCGCAAACCCAAGAAACCCAAGCCCTCAGAACAACTTCTCGGGGTCAAGCGATCTAGCCTGCCAGGAGACTTCAAAACCCTGACGAACGCTCCTCCGTGGCTTTCTGCAGGCCTCCTCAGAGTGGGATCCCATTTTAGGTCTATGAAATATTATGTGAAAGGAGACGTGTCTTCTTGATATTTCGTGCTGATAGATGGTGGACGAACTGCATCAATTAAACATGCAATTATGCTTTCAAAAGTGCTTCAAATGCTGTGTCGTGTATTAACACAGTTACTTGGGTTGAAAATACAATCAGAACATATCTGTAAGGGATTTTGTTACAGTTTTAATTTTGGTTTCTTTGAATTCAATATTGAATTCTTGGAAGAGAGTTAATTATTTTGCTTGGAAGATGTACCTTCACTTCCTACTTTGAAGCCCAGTTTGCAAAATAATAACAAAGAAGATGCACCCGTTATGAAAGCATAACATTTAAGGACCAAGTAGAGATCAAACCAAGTTTTCTTTATGAACATCTCTGACCGTACTGTATGTACAGTATTTGTAGCTACATCAAGTAATGCCATTAACCTATTAAAGCTTTCAGACTTGTTATTATCCTGTTATCATTATTATAATATTAGTAAATGTAAATTTACCAATGTTAATTAACAGATGTCTGAACAGCAACAGAGATCCCACAGAGGGGCAACAGAGGCCTCTCTGGAGATCCTGTCCCAGTCTGCTTCAGGAAATCAGTGATGAACCGCCAGAGCTAGTTTGTACTCACATTTGTACTCACAGCTTGTGTGCTCATTATGTTTTTACTGTTTTCAAGCCATTTCGACAAATAGCTTTCATATACTTTGAATCTCATTAAATATGGTTTTCTGAATGTGTGTACAAAATAGGTTTTTTAATCTAATTGCCTGAAGGAATATTGTGTACTTGTTTTCTTGCATTTCTAAGCTCCGTCTGAATTCTGGAAGGAGGAAGTCCCCACACCTCATCCTCTGAAACGCATGTAAAAGTATATATGGATAAACACTAAGATGATACAGAAACCACAAGGAAAGGGACATTTTAAATGACAGTAAATGTTTGTCTCCAGCAAGAACACAGGCACAGGTGACACAGCCATGTTAACTATCTGGAATAACAATATGACTTTGCTTCAGCACCACAGTATGAAGTGTGTGAAAAATGTTTCCTGCTTTATGTGAAGTATGCTTCCTGCTTTATGTGAAGTATGCTTCTTGCTTTATGTGAAGTATGCTTTCTGTTGAATTCTTTCAATGGCTGCTTTTTTCTTTTGTCTTCCCGTTGGGTTCTTTTCAATGACCGCTTGTATTATGTATTATTATTACATCTATCCGTTATGGTTGCCAATACATTGCATGGCACGCACACCATTCACTCACACATTCATACCAATGGGCAATTTCGACTCTCCGATTAGCCTAACCTGCATTTCTTTAAACAGCAAATGTATAATCAATCATTTAGATGTACTGTTTTTCCAACCTAAACCATGAAACACTGAAAAGCTTACAAATACAACCCTGTTAAACTTTACTGTACCTCTTTACTGTCACCACTTACCAGATTAACCAAAAACAAAGATTATTGTTTCATACTATATCTTGCCTGTCCTTCCCAAATAATCAACAGTCTGTTAATGCAAACTGATATAATAATGGTAATGACAGTTTGTACAGTCGACAGTTGTATACCTACTGGTTCAGTACTTATTCTGTCAGTTTAGAGCATAGTACAGGCTTTCTGCCCAATTGCTCAGATTTAGCGCAGGAATTAGCATAACCTCACACTGTTGTGTATAGCAAAATTTTGTTAGTACAGGGCTCGCAGCAACAGTTAGACAGCCTCTGATTTCCATGTTTTAGTGTATTGAATGAGCAATATCAGTCTTTACTATGTTGCAGCATGTGCAGCATGCATGGGTTTGTGGGCCTGGTAGATAAGGTGCTAAGTCGCACTGCACAAAGGTAGCCTCCACTCAGTAACTGAGCGTAATAACATCTCTTCAGAGGCATAGACATTTATTGCAAATGTTTCAATAGAGAATCAGTAATGACACCTTAAGTTAATTATTGTACATTTCTTTTCCCTCAAAGACTGAAAGAATGGGTGCTTGTGAACACAAGAAGGCACAAAAGCAACTTGCCAGTTTAATCCCACTTTACACATGGAGGTCAGATGCAACTGTACCCCATGGCTCCAAACTCGGAGTCAGGTAATGACAGAACTATAGAAAATACATTTTAAAGTTCCCTAGAGCAGCATACAAATCTGAAATTCTGCTCAATCCATATTCTAGATGAAAGCGTAAAATTGTGATTCTATTTAGGCACTCTATTGAGCACTCTTCTGTGCTCTGCACACACACACTTGCATGCTGATCTAAGTCCTTGACTGCTTTAAAAAACTGAGTGACCAACTTGTTTGACAACTCAATTTTTTTATTAAATGTGCTCCTCCATTTGGACTTCAGAAATGATTTTACCATCATTTGTCTATTTGACAGCCTCTGTTACCTCATTTAAATATTACTCACTTTATGCAGTGCACTTGACATTGAGTTAGAATTTTAGATATTTATGAAACATACTTCTTCAGAGATGTGGACAAAGGGAATTATCACATGAAATGTATGTACACTGCATTTGTGTTTACATGAACTTGTGTCGCAAAACAAATCTGTGGTCATTAGAATCTTCTAATTCTAGCAGCAAATTACCTGTCTTAATACTAAGCTCTGCTTGTGCTTAGCATAAAGCAATGAAACATCAATGCTCCACATGAAGTATAGAAAAACAACAGCCACCTAAAACCTGTAGAAATAGCCTTCGTACATTTTCACAACTGATGCCACATTTTGTGTAATTTGATGACCATTTACAAATACTGAATATGCTAGTGTTTGTGATTTCATGCACAGAGTTTATCAAAACAATGTATTTACTTGTAAGTCCAGCCTTGCAGATTGAAGGGGAAATCTGACTGCAGGTCCAGTTTCAGATTGGTTTTTTTCTGGCTGTGAAACAGTGATCAACAGTCATAATAATAAAATTGTGGGAAATGTATTAATGTTCCTTTTTTGTTGTTTTTTTTTTTTGTATTTCCAAAAAGGCTTCTTTTCTGTATTTTGAAAGAATGTATTCAGCTTTTGGCTGTGAGTTGGCAGAATGGAGTTAATTAAAGACAGTATCTTTACACTGTCAATGTTTGCACCTGCATCCTAAAAGAAGGCTTTTTGTCACCAATCAATAAAGCTTATACAACACCACAGGGCTAAAGGGTAAAGCAATGGGCCCTTTTCCACTAATGTGTTAGTCATCGAAGAATAACAAGCAAGTTGAAAGCTAAAAGTGTGCGAAAAGTAATTTACATTAACAGAAGAATAATTTAACACTTTCCCATAACCCTATAGAGAAGCATTCGACATGCTACGGGATGAACGTAAGGAACGTAAAGTGGGTGCTTCTTCATATTCTTGTGGTTGTCATATTATGAAGACTCGACTGTCAGGCTTCGGTCCTTTTCTCTGAGTCTTATTGTGCTTCTGTACGGAGATAAAAAAGGGAGGTAGTGAAAAATAACGATGGCACACATTTGGCAGCACCTATTTGTTTACAATAAAATGTGTTTTAATGTGCTGTTTAACATACTTTATTAATTATTTGTGGGCTTTATTCATTAATAAAGATGAGCTTATTAGTCAGAGGCCACTGGTCTGCTTTAAATATCCCATCACGGATGCCATGTCTTTTCTGACACCATGGAAACCATCTCTTGTTTGCTTCTCTGCACTTTTAACCACAATTGTCTTGGTCAAATGTTTTCAGTCTCCATGAAATTGACACTGACATGTATTTTGACATTAGCTTAAAGGTGGGACAGCACAAAGCAGATAATAGGCTTTTTTTTAGAACAGTTATTAACTAAAGGTACTATATACTCAAAATACCTGTAGAAAGTCAAGATTCCCAGCATCCAATGGCATCACGCCATAGCGCTAGGATGCCTGTACAGAATTGGTGATGCCAGCATCAGAGACTAAGGAAACAGAAACAGATTAGTTTTAGACATGCTCATGATGAGCAGTATGTGTGTGGGTGTTTGTGTGTGTGAAACATCTATACCTTGCGAGACGCCTTGTGTGGTGCCATCTGTTTGATCTGGATGGACTGGCGTATCAACGGTGTCTCCTGAGAAAAAAAAAATTATTAAACATTTACTGTTTTTCTGTTCATATACTTATATAATATATTGTATATTTTTTTCTTGATTTGGCTCAGTGACCCTCAATTTTAATTTCTACATTTCCACAAGTGTAGCTCAGCTGACACATGTTAAGACAAGTGTCCGCTGAGAAATAAGAGACGTAAGTCAAAACTTAGGCTTCCCAGAATCAACCATTTTGGAACATCAAAAGATCACAGGTGAGCTCAGTAATTGCAAAAGTGCCTGGTAGGCTAAGGAAGGCCTCTACAGTTGATTCAGGTCTCACAATAATGAAGAAGAAACCCCAAACACCTGTCCGACTGATCAGAAACTGGAGGCAGGCATGGATGTGTCAGTGACTACTGTCCGCAGAAGACTTCACAAACAGAACTACAGAGGCTACACTGCAAGATGCAAACCGCTAGTTAGCTGCAAAAAAATAATGGCTAGGTTACAGGTTCTTGGTGACAGATCAGACCAAGATTCACATATCAGAGTGACAGCAAGAGTAAAGTATGGAGGGCAAAAGGAACTGCCCGAGGTCCAAAGCACATCCCCTCATCTGTGAAACATAGTGGTGGGGGTGTTATGGTTTGGGCATGTATGGCTGCCACAGGCACTGGCTGCGTTGTCCAGTAATGATGAAACTGCTGTAAGCAGCAACAGAATTAAGGTGAACAGAAGCATCTTATCTGCTGAAGTTCAAGCAAATTGCTCCAAACCCATTGGATAGCATTTCATCCTACACAAGACAATGATCCCAAACATACTGCTAAAGCAACTAAGGAATTTTTCTAAGCCAAAAACTGCAAAATTCTTGACTGGCCAAGATTTTACCTGATCTGAATCCAATTGCACGTGTGTTTCATATGTTGTAGAGAGAACTAAAGGCAACTTGCCTCAGAAATGTGTCCAGCCACAAAAACTTCCCAAAATCTAAAGCATCTCTCTCCAACCTCATCTGTGAAGCCTGGCAGTGGGGTATGTATCTTTTGGGTATGTATGGCTGTGACAGATACTGGCTCACTGGTCTTCCTTGATGATATAGCTGCTTGTACCCGCTGGAGAGTGAATTCTGATTCGTACAGAATCATCATCTGCTCAAGTTCAAGCAAGTGCCTACAGACTCATTGGATGGTGCTTCATCCTACGGCAAGGCAATGATTCTAAACATACTGTGAAAGCAACAATAACATTTTTCAAAGCGAAAAACTAGAAAATTCTTGCCTGGACAAGTCATTCACCCAATCTGAATCCAACTGAATATATGTTTCATATGCTGAAGAGAAACCATAAGGCAACTAGCCCCCAAAACAAGCAGGAGCTGAAGATGGCTGCAGTACATGCTGGGCAGAGCATCACCAGAGAAGATACTCAGCACCTGGTGATGTCTATGGGTCATAGACTTCAAGCAGTCATTGCATGCAAAGGATGTGCGACAAAGTACTAAACATGACTGCTTTCATTTAAATAACAATAATATGTCCCAAACAATATGGTTCCCTGAAATGGAGGAACTATGTACAAAACGTACTGTAATTTCTACATGGTGAAACCAAAAGTGTATAAAAATCTTAGAGTATGCTCTTTAACCACAAGTGAATTCTTTGATTACAAATCTAAGATTATGGACTGTAATAATGTGTCAAGTTTGAGCTCACTGTACACACACACACACACACACACGCACATATATATATACACACATTAACTTTTCTTCTTAGTAGTCAGTTGACAATATATCATGGAAGGTCAGGTGTGTGTTGCTCTTTACCTTGCCATTTGGGATCTCTCTCGTCTGCATCAAAGGACTCCTTCATCTCTGTCAAACAAGAACGTTTTTTTTCATGAACAATGGAGTGTTTCACAGCACGGCATGAGCTGGCTGTTTCACACCAATATACTGTTTCTTCCCTTTGACCAACCATCGATCTGAATATAGACCCATAATTTTTTTCTTCTGTCTAAACCCCCCTGAATGGATCCCATAGCTTACCATCTGAGTCTGAGGAACCAGCCGTATCACCTTTGTTCATATCTAGAAAAGTCATTTAAAAAATTTTTGAACTATGATGTGGATATTGTGAAGTACAGTGATGCACATCGTGGATTCTTGTCATTCAGATCAGTCATTAATGTAAAGTAAATTTTTGGGATTAATCTCTCTCTCCCCCCTGTCCTCTCTCTTTCTCTCACACACACTCGCCTCACCTGTATCCTTGTCTGTGTCTGTGTCCTTTTCTTTGTCTGAGTCAGTGTCCTTTTCTGTTTCTGTGTTGGTATCCTCATCACTGGTTGTGTCTGTATCTGAAACCCAAATAGTTCAGATAGAGAAATTTGTGTGCATGTGCAGCGCAAAAACATTGCAATTAATTGAAGCCAAACATACCAGTTGAGTCTTGTTTAGAGGTCTCTGTGCTGTCATGATCTGCAGGAAGGGAAATATAACAAATGGCAACTGCTTCAATGAAAACCAGTTTGTTTTATATGAATAAAATGAAACAAACAAAGAGCTGTAAAATAGAGAATTCCCACAGTTTAATAATTATACCCGTGAAATAATCATACCATAACATTCAAAAACATCAACATAACTGAACATAAGTTAGATGCAAATTTATGTACAGTAACCTCACATATATCTTTGTATACCAAAGGTTATAGTACATATGTATGTAATGTTTTTGTTTTTGAATGCAGGCTCTGTATGTTTGGTACTTATTATTTTTAGGTATATAAAATTATATACAAAGCAGAGGCTATCACTCTGGTGTGGGTCATCCATTTAAGGAAGTAAGAAAGATCCCAGCATGAATGGGATCATTTATAAAGATGCCTCATAAACCTGGTTGTCCATAAGTATGGCAAACATGGCTGCAAGCGGAGACCTTTGTAAGTGAATTTAAGTTGCTGTTTACATTTTTTTCACAAACTGTATGCAACCCAGCTCATTGAAGAACCATCAATATACATGTTTGGAAAAAGACTTGCTTTTAATACAGAGTTAAAGAATGTTGATTGCCCTCATGAGTTATGTATATTGGAAGTCTGTTCTTAGAAGAAGGTGCGTGATTCCAATGAGAGATCTTTTCCTGGTTTCCATGTATGTAATGCAGTACCTTTAGATGACTGAGTTGTAACACATTAGAGACATTAAGCTACTGAATCTCTCTCAGTACTGCTAGCAGTGCCACTAGCAGAATCTATATGACCACAGCACACTTGGTGTAGTATAATGTTATGGATTTGGGTGTTTGTATGAACAATACGGTTCAATAAAATACATAAATTTTGTATTTATATTGTTTGTTGTGGTATCCTAGTGATTTATTTCTGGCATGTTAAACTATAGTGACAGTTTTGGCTGTATTTTTTTTTCCATGAACCTTCATGGGGACTATACTGTGACCTGGGCAGACATACCATCAGAGTCATTCTCCTTGCTGCTCTCCTCGGCCTGTTTGCTAGAGGTGTTGGACTCGTCATGGCTGTCATGGCTGTCATGGTCCTGATCGCTGGCCTTGCTGGATCCCTCGCTCTTATCTGTGTCCTGACTGTCCTCTTTACTGTCACCGTCTGCGTCATGGCTGTCTGTGCTGTCCTTGTCTTCGGTGCTGCTGGCACTGACCTCCTGACTCCCGACGCTGGCGCCCTCTTCTACTGAGGCGTGTCCTGCGTCCTGACTGCCGCCAGCCGCCCCCTCCTCAGCACTGACAGAGGAAACCTCCTGACTGCCACCCACCCCTCCCTCTTCTGCCCTTTGCCTCGGGTTCTCGCTTTCCTCATGGCTGTCATGGTCCGGCTTGTCGTCTGCGTCCTGCTTGCTGTTGTCGTCTTTGTCCGAATGGTCATCGTGGTCAGAGTCATCGTCTTTGTCCGGATGGTCATTGTGGTGAGAGTCGTCGTCTTTGTCCGGATGGTCATTGTGGTGAGAGTCGTCGTCTTTGTCCGGATGGTCATCGTGGTCAGAGTCGCTGTTTTTTCCTGGATTGTCATTGTGGTCAGAGTTGCCCTGTTTTTTCGGATGGTCGTCATGGTCAGAGTCGCCGTGTTTGTCCGAATGGTCATCATTGTCAGAGTCGTCGTGTTTGTCCGAAGAGTCATCATGGTCAGAGTCGCCGTGTTTGTCCGAAGAGTCATCATGGTCAGAGTCGCCGTGTTTGTCCGAAGAGTCATCATGGTCAGAGTCGCTGTCTTTGTCTGAATGGTCATCATTGTCAGAGTGGCTGTCATTGTCCGGATGGTCATCAGTGTCCTGCTTGCTGCTGTCCTTGCTACTGTCGGTGTCGCTGTCTTTGTCTGGTTGGTCATCAGTGTGCGTGTCAGTTTCTTTGCTGTCAGTGTCGCTGTCAGCGTCTTGTTTGCTGTCAGTGTCGTGCTTGCTGTCGGTGTCCTGCTTGCTATCCTGGTGTTCCGTGTCATCTGTTTCCGGCTTATCAGACCCAGCCTCTTTGCTTTCATCATGAGCACTGTCGCCCTCCTGGTTATGTTTGTCTGAACCTGAAATGAGAAAACGCCAGTGATTTTAAATAAATTACATTTATCAAATAAAACAAAGCTCTTTTTCAGTGAATAGATAGGGCTAAATCAACCCACTGAGGTCTGTGTCAGGCAGGTTTGACATTGACTTACCCTCGGAGGACATGGAGGCGTCATCTTCATCCACACTTCTCTCAGGGGCGCTGTTGTCACCATCTTCAATAAATGCAATTGTGCATTAATGAAAAAAAGATGTACAAAGATACATCAGGACAATGGAGTGGCACTTTTGTATGAAGGATCCTACATGAGTACTGCATAAAGCCATCAAGTATTTATGTCAACTCGCATACATCATCATGGGCTCATAGTGTTGTGGTGATGTTACTTCTGACATGGATTGTGACATCCCACACTCTATGGTAGTTGGAAAATTTCATGTAGTACTTATGAAGTCTTATAAGACTTTATGTTATTCTTATGTAGGACCATTCACTGAAAGTGTCATCAAGTGAAGACTACACCTACCTGATGCTTCACTTGAGCCCTTATCTGAAGCTTCATCTACTTTGGAGTGCACCTCTGTCACATCTGCGCTGTCAGCAGCTACAACAACACAAGCTTCCCATCACCTTGGTGTAATTAAATAGGATGTTTTCAAAAATATTTAAAGCTGGGGAGAGTTCTGCCTTACCTGCAGAGTCTGCCTGTACAGCTTTTATGGTTCCATCTAATCAGAGAAACATGGTTAGCATTACACCTGTTGTCTTCAGTGCATTGATGATACATAATGTATGACTTGGTTTTAAAAACTTGATAAATTAACACTGCAGCTGAAGTACATGCTCTCCACCAATAATCTTTCCTATGAGTAATTTTCCTTACAACTGGCCACATAATATTGCAGAGAGATAAGCTGCTTCTGGAGTTTAAGCATTTCAATGGGAGGACTACTGGCCAACCCTACCCATGATGGAACAAAGCCAGTGTCTCATCGACATCACAGTTGACTAATGACACTTGATTCAGTTCTATTTGTGCATGAATATGCTTTGTTTTTCAGTGCCCCTGTGTGATGGTCTCTTCTTAGTTTCTAGTAAGGCCCTCATTTATAAGTTTGTTCATTTTCTAAATAATCCCTGTTGAATTTCACATCTAAGAGACTTGGTCAGCATCTGACTAATTAATTCTGCAGAGCAATTCCTCTAAAACAATTAACAGGCAAGTTTATTTGTTGAATGTGTCTTTTTCAATTGGAAATACTAATACCACTTTACTGCAACATTTAGATTGGGAAGATACACCACCTTCATCATCATCATGTGATTGTGAAGAGTCTTTGTCATCTGCATCTGTAGAGAAACAGAGCTTGATGATAACATTACTTTTATGGGCTTATCCTTCAACCAGAGCAGAGAAACCTGTGACTCAAATGACAGCCTGTTCTTACAAAATGATACATTTTACATTTTGAAATGAGCCTTCCCTGTCAGCCTGCTCATACTTCCCAGCTTTAGTCTGCTACAGTTACACAGGTGTTGCAAATTAGCTCTGTCTAGAAACCCTACATAAAGTACATCCAATGCTTTACATCTTAAACAACTGTCAACTGCATTTTCCCCGATAAATTAATAAAGACATTGTCCTTATCAGCATCTATGTGCCTGACAAGTATGTTTGCTCATTTTCTGCATGGTTTCTTTGAAGGGTTTGTTACTTGACAACTGTAATTACACTAAGCTCAATGGAAGCTCCATCTTCACTGTACATATTGTGTTCTCCTGGTGACTCCTGGTTTCTCAGTATGTGAATCTGTTAGACATATCAACTTTGAAGATGATGTCTTCTGATCCTATAAATCTCGGGGTGTAAAACTGGTGTATGCATATCCCCCCTGTGCGGTCAGTAAGCAAACTTACAGTTTATGAATGTTTTATGCAGCATTTGTGATATTAAGCTACCTGGTTTGTTGATACTGCACTGTCTTTGATCAAACAAACAGTGATACATATGCCTTTGATGATCAAATTTACAGCATGATGCATGTCAAATATGCACACACCATTTGGTTTAAATTCAAATGTTTAGGTGGTACACAACATTGTTTCTGTGGTCTATTGAAAAAATGTAGAACTAACACCATAAATAAGAAAATGTATCGTGAGTGTGACTTGAATACTTGCACCCCTCTCGACTAACCTTCTGAAGAATGATCTGGAACATCTGCATCTGTATATTATAATAAAACAAAAAATAGAAGTCAATCTTAATATCATAGGTAAAATGTTACTTTTTTCTTTGCTCTGCATAAGCGTTTGCTAGTCGAATTCATTGCAATGTAATGAATTAGAAGGCTACCAGACCACACTGGCATAACCACAGGTTGCTGTGTAGAGGTACATAAGCGCCTTCTATTACCTTTGCTTTCCTCCTTTGATGTTTTTTCACCGGCTGAAGAATCTGTTAAATACAAAAGGTGAAGTCCATGCTTGTTGTGTTACTTCATAACAGAACTTGATCACACCACAGCTTAACTTTTGTAGAGTCTACCATTCCTCACACAGTCCCTTACTGACCTGTTTGTTCCAGTGAGTCAGTGCTTCGTGTCATGCTTGAGTTATCTGAGACTCAGATTAATATGAATTACATTGCCTCATCAGGGATCTTCGCATGTCATCATGGCCTGAGTATATCGTAGCTGACTAAATTTTACAAGTGAGTAACACTTTATTTAAGTGGGGCTTAGGTTGCATTTACATTACCTGTGCATGCGTTACATAATGCCTCATAAGCACTGTCATATGATGTGGAATACAATATTATGCCATCAGTATCATAATGCTAATAGTTATGTGCTTCGTAACCTTACATCAGTCATGATTTTGTGAAGAGTTATTCCATTAAAGAGACAAAGAGATTTCAGGGTAATAAACACCCACTTCAAATAAAGTGCAACCCAAAAGGTATTGTGTTCCAGGGATAAGTCTGGGGGTAGGATGAGGCAAAAAAAAAAAAAAAAGAAGCAAGCTTGTCATATGTTTTACACATTTCTTGTCAATAGCATGGCTGTAGCCATGATGAGAACCAAAGGTCTCACCACTCTAAATGAAAATAGAGACTTTGTAAGAACTGTTGTCGTTTTACCACCAGAGGGATCACTCCTCTTACTTGCTGCAGAGGAGTACACTCATCCACAAGCCTTATTCAACCGTAACCCAGGCAACCGTGGCCAGAATGTGCCAACCATACGCTGGTGACATCAAGCCACTTGAAACCTGCCGCTATAGACTAATTAATGACACAGGTCAAAGTCAAAAGGGATTTCTGTTGTATAGGGCATAGCCTGCACTCCTAGAGAGAATATTTATGACTGCATCACTCTGGAGCCCTAATTAAGCCACTGACATGGCTATATGTTGTTAGCTACGCATAATTGTATTTTTATTTAATTAGTATGTAAATCAATTCATGATTGTGGAAAGCTTATTAACAAGATCTGTCGACAGGAAATGATGAATCCTTATTCTGAAACTGAAAACTGAAACAGATATATATCCCTGCCACAGGATCGTGTAGCTAACAGTGTAAAGATTGGCCGTTATCATTGACAATAAGATCTCTGGCTGCGTACAGAAGCTGGAGTGGTTAATGTGTAGCGATTTCTCTGTTTTGGTTTGTTTTCTAGCAAGCTAGTAAATTGTTGCAAGTGAACTGAAACAAATGAATATTTTTCTAATACACACACACACACACAGTTACAAACTGTAGTTCATTATAATGCTTGACAGCAAGTGCTGGTGGCAGAAAAATTATGATTGAGTAAAGAAACAAAACCTTGCACATGAAAACATGAGCACCATGCTATGTTAGCTTTCATAAAATATAATGCTTGATTATAAGTAATTTTTGAGGTGATAACACTATGCTCACAGGATTGTATAATTAATAAAGAAATTGTGAAGCTGGTCTTTAGGAGAGATGGATAATTAAAATAGATGTATGTTTAAAGTTCTGTTTCTTCTGACCTGGACATCTGAAATATTTCCTACTTACCACCTAAATCAGCAGGATCTGTTTCTTTGCTGTCTGGGTTTGCATTCATATCTACATAAAAATAAACAAATAGAAGTTTGGGTTAATTTTAATTAATGCTATGAATGTCAACACAGGGCACCCTGACATTTTCTTGATGTTTTTTTGATGTGTACTTCTTGAGACAACTTATATCTACAGCATATATGTCCCACTATATATAAGTGCTCATATTTTTTAATATGTATTTTATTTATACCGCAGAAACGCACTGTGATGAATGCTATTCCTTCTTCAAATAATGTGAACAGGAATAGAATTTAAATTACAATTATCCTGTTTAATTTAATTTTAAACCTGAATTCAGTGAGCTGGTCATGAATTAGTACTGAAGCTAAATTTGTGATTGAGTTGTGACTGTGTGTACATCCTGCAGGACTCTCAAATGCATGTTCTATCACCCGTCTTTTGTGTATTTTCTGTTTTAATTTTGGTATTTTGTTCTCCTTAAAATGTTCCCACCTCGGGAACTGGGTCCATTCGTAGTTTCATCCGTGCTTGTGTCTCCATCTTAAACAAAAGAGACAGTCACTTTGTTAAGGTCTACAGAGGAGCTGACCCATGCACCAACCGCTATTGAGCAACATGTTAAGCTACTTACTGTCTTTGCCTGTGGAGCTGCCAGTGCTTCCTGCATCTAACAACAGCAAGAAAAGTTAATTAGGTCACTTAATTTTTACACCATCGATTAAATTCAAGTTACCCAGGAGAATGTTCAGTGCTAAATCAACTCTTACGTTTGGACTAATATGTACTCTGTAAGAGTTGACTTACCACTGGACATTTTGCTGTGCAGGTATCCCTAATTACTGTTTAATAATGGCCAGGTGTTACAGCTCAGATGAGGTTGTATCTGCAGCATTATCACATTTATATGGCTTTGTGCAACAACTGTGATTTAAAAAAAACATAATAACATTAGACCAGAAGAATTGGACTTGCTAGTATTCTGCCAAAATGGTGTGGTTCTACTTGATTTCTCTCTCTCTGATCAGGATGTCCTCACAGTATAATTCTCAGTGAGGTGGACATTTTAGAAAGACAGACCATTTCTCTGACATCTGTCCAGTGATTTGGTTGAGAACGTGAAATTAGACAGTGCATTTTCGGCATGAGTAGAAAGATTATGTGTGAATTATAGTATTCACTAGGATTCATTTATTCACCTTGGGTGTTTATCTATTTAAGGCTGCAGACCAGGGGAAGATCCCACAAAAAAGGGTGTGTTATATTGACCTCATTGTAAGGCAACTGTCTACTGACAAATCATTGAAGTGTACCTAGGGTGTTCTCCCCTGAGGTGAGCTATGTGCACTGGGCCAATATGATTTCACAGTCTGTTATTCAGTGAAAATGACCATAATGAAACTGGGCATTCTTTACATCCCCTTCCACATTCATGCTCAAAGAATTTGTATTAATTGTGATTGTTACCACATACAGCAACTAAAGCATACTTAAAGGAAGATCCCTTATAGCTAGCTGTTATGGATACATATTGCATAATAGAACATATTAGATGTGCTCTTGGAAATCACTGTTATTGAAAAAACATGAAAAATATGAAAACTCCGTTTCAAAAATATGAAAATATGAAAACTGTTACATTCACTTGTTTGATAGACTGTGGAATGAGTAAGAGATTAATAAATATATTTACATATATTATGTACGTGTGAACTTATTGCACCTGTAAAACACCAAATAAAAATTATCTGACTGCTTAGTCAGAGACTCTTTCCTCTTGGCTGGTCTTGGTATTACGATAGCAGAAGAAGATAATCATGTATTCTCTGAATGCTATTCTTTTCAGCTAATATATGATTAAGCATAAGCAGTCATCATCATTCATCATGGTTTAGCTTTGGTAATGTAAAATCTGAAGCATAAGCTATGCTAAACCATGGCAGACATTAACTGTCCTCTAGGGAGGGGAAGCTAAGCCTTTTCTTAGCTACATGGTTCCCCAGCTGAACGCCAGCACACCGCATACTGACCAGGTGTGTCTGTGATGTCAGAAGAGTCCACAGCATCTGAAAAGAGAAAACAATTATGTCCTACCTGTGAATTTTCAGAATATTAGGACAGGAAAACAGAAGCCCCAAAAAGAGCCCGTTTTAGAATGCATTCCTTCTTCTCTGACAGCTTCTTTTTGTACTTGTACAGAGGGGAAAAATTTGGAATGAGACTCCCTTTTTCCCTAAAAATACATCCCAGTGAGGGACATGAATCCTTCTGCAGTGTCCTACCTTTAGCAGTGTGCTCAGCCGAGGAGTCCACAGCCCCCGTGATGCCTGTAGGATACAGCCGTTAGCAGCCGCCTTCACTTCCATTCTTCATGACATCTAGCACTCATGTTACAGAGCTCACACATTAATAACAAGCATAAGGGATAATGTGGTCAGAGCTGGCACTAGGATTTTGGTGGCGCTAAATGACAACAAACAGGGAGAACCAATCACAAACGGGGGGAGGGAGGGTATCCAGGAAACCGGCACAAGAACAATAGCATTAGAAATCCTATTCGCACCCCGTGAATACTGCACAATTAAAGTGTCTTTCAGGAACGTTTAGAACCTGAAAAACAGCATAGTGTTTGTGCCAGCAGCCAGCTCTGACTGTGGTAACAGTGCAGGATAATGTCAGTCAGTCTCTTATTTCTTACATGCGTCAGTACCTGTGGCATCTTCAGGGGTAGGGGTGGATGGGTGAGCGACACCTAGGGAAGCAGAAATTTAAATTACACCTTTAAGAGGCTTCAGTGTGGCCTTTTTATGAGGTTCCCCTTCCCCTGAAGCACTAGGGCTTTAATCAGACAGTGACCCTTGCATTCTGCAATAGCAATTTTAAAATCATGCGATCAGTAGATACCATCATAGCAGGTCACTACGTCATGAAACTGGGCATTGTATTACGCATCCAGATAATGTCCCAGATTCTGCATCCCTCAGACAGATTTTCTTTCACCTGCTCTATCAAATGACCCATCAGAAATAGGACAAATAACTTCCTTCATCCCAGCATTGTCTGCACGTTTGATGCTGCCAGAAAATTAACATGTGATACATTGTGCAGAAGAAAACAGATGATCAAGATAATCTGGTGAATGGCATCTGCCAAAAAAATAAAACAAGAAAAAAAAAAAAAAAATAAATAATAATAATAATAATAACAATAATAATAATAATAATAATAATAATAATAATAACAATAACAATAATAATAACAATAATGATACAAGTGGCATTCGTGTTTACCCACCATTTATGTGGTCCAGCAAGGCTATATTTCTGTCTGAAACAAGTAAAAAATTATGTTACTGCACAAATAATCAAATCACAATTTCTGTATCTCTTTCACAGAATTATTGCAGAATTAAGTCAGATTCATAAGCTACTCATAAGTGATTAGTGGATCAGATTGGTCAATTGATCAATCTTACAAGGTTTCACCAAAAACTGGGCCACTTTTCAAACCAGTATTCAAAAGATAATTACCATCAGAGTCTTTTCCATCTATGGAAGAAAAATGTGTAAATATGAGAAATCCTTGTCATTACAGCAGTATACATTTAAACAGTGTGTAAAGACGCCTTCCTATATCTGTAGCCTCGACAGGTAAAAGGTGAGCTGAAAGCCATTGATCCTTCAGCCCAGACCAGGGGTCCCGTTACACACACAGCAGAGAGCGAAACAGTGAACGCCCTCTCCAGCTGAAAGGATGGATTGTTGTAAATCACAGATACTTTGCTGGGTGGGACATGGTAAAGGACCACTTCACACTGAGTCAATTTTCTGCGTAGATACATTTCCGATTTGAGCCCCGACCTTGCTTTTGAATCAGGGGTATCCATTTTTCCAAACTCGACATCAAGAGAAAGAATAATGGGTAGAGTAATATCATGTTTTCTTTCTTTTAATTGAATGAAAGTGTTTATATTTCTAATTTACAGTCAACTCATGCTTTAAATCAAAGGGGTCAATTTAAGGTTAATGTCACAGAGGTTCTGAACACAAACTAATCAAAATAAGTTGTATTGGTATGTTTGTTCCAAAATGATAAAAATAATTAAACTGTTTTCTTACCATTTATTGGTGCTGAAAATATAACACTCAGCAGAGTGAAAACTGAGAGAGTGAACAAGGCTCTAAAACAACAGTGTAGAGAAAGAGAAAATCACCATCTTACAGAAAATAAAAGTTATCAGAGATTAAAATGCAAATGATATCATTTATGCTTCAATGCTGCTACTGCTGCTGCTGCTGCTGCTGATGATGATGATGATTATGATGATGATTATTATTATTGTTGTTGTTTTTGTTATTGTTGTTATGCTGCAAAAATCATTTTAATACCTAAACTAAGTGATCAATAATCAAAAAAATTAAATATGTGTTGGCCTTTGAACTTTGGGCTGTTTAGCTTTCAAATGTTATTTATATCAGCAGCACACCGTTTATTCATAACTGACCATAAATAACATGTTTATATGTAATTGTACTTTGCATGTAGACTGTCTAACCATTGTTATTATCATGTAATAAAATAACAATTATGACCTAAATAAACAGTCCTTTTTGCATAAAATACTGCTTTCATTGAGAAAATCCATTATATAAATATGCATGTTTCCCTTTTTGTATATCCCCTATGGTAACTGTTTAAACTACTCACCTGTAATAACACAAAGTCTTAAACAAAAGCAAATATTTATGCTCCAACCTCTAGCATTAAATTTCTGGCCTAACATCTAAAATCCCTCAAAAGTAGATATTTCCATCTCCATATTAAAATGATTCTGATGAGATTCTAATGAGTAATATATTCACAAAAATATTTAAATATTTAAATGTATATTATAATAACGTGTTTTATTATTAATATAATTACATACATATATGTATTTATATATGTGCATATATATGATAATATGTTAATCATATGATAATCATTTATGTATAATGCTTTAAAATGCATAATTATTATCCACATCACATATCAGACATACCAACAGTAAGAAATTCAATTTTTACAGTAAATTACATATTAGCAACAAATGATTCCAAAGCTTCAGGCAAACAAACAAATCACAGTTCACATATTTTGTCCGAAGAGCCCATTAATAACGTTTATGTCTGTCTTTTTTTACCAGATGACTGAGAACTGGGGAAAAAAAAAACCTGAAGCCCCTTCACTTAAACATATCACATAATTACATCCGGACCCCAAAAAAAACGCCTTTATTGACTTACCGTGAATGCATTGTCAGAGGATAGCAGTCGACCGAGGCAGTGTGACACACAGGTGTATTTTAAGTCTCCTGGAGGTCTAAAGCTTTACTGGACTGAGCCCAAGGGGTTTTATACCATTGCCTCTCCCCAAGCACCAAGGGGGCAGAGCTAGTGTAACAGAGGCGTTGCAAGGAACCTTCTAAGATTACAATTAATTAAAATAGGGTTAAGACAGAGGCTTACTGCCTTTGTTTTTGTGTGTCCAAAATACCCTTCAAACGTCGGGTCGGGGCGTCCCGTCCCCCCCGTGCTTGAACGCATGCAGCTGTTGATTGTAGTGAGATTAGGTAAGCTATTTGTTATAATTTTAACTGACTTGTTTCTCACATGCGTATTAGTAGATGCTGTCTTTCTGGGAATTGAGCAAATGTTGCCAAGCGGGAAACGCTAGCGCACGGTTGGTGTTTAGCTAACCTCAGACGCAGTTTTCCCTCTGTTCAGTGTTTTCACTCTGCGCTTTTCCTGGTCTTCCAGTTCAACCACAATTTACCAGCATAGGCTTATGTTGGAGATGTAAAGGCAAGTTGGAGAAGTAAGGTAACTTCAGAGAGTCAAGACAGAAAATATATAAAATTGCTCAGTATATATGCTGTTTGCCATATACATTGGCAGACGCAATGCTGAAAAATTATACACAAAGCTGGAATTTTTAAGTTATTTTATGGAGAAACCCGGGCCACTGGTATAGGTGTTAGCCATATTAGCCATATTTTATATTATCTTTTACAAGAGTAAAAGGGGGCACAGTATAGCAAGTGCTGTGGCAGGGAATCAAACTACAGGCCACACAAGGGGATTCATTTAAAGGTTAAGAGTGGGCTTCCCTATAGATTGCCTTGCATGACGTTGCAATCACTATAAACTGCACCACATAGTCTTGCCCAAGCCCCATATTTTTAAGTGAACTTTAATTGCCATATGATCACCAGCTTACATTTCATAACATGTCAATAGGCATGTAATAGACTTGTAACTTAGACTTGTGAACTCCAAGTATAGAGAAAATGCATCTATCATATAAGACGTATCTGTAGTTTACAGTAAATGTTCAGTTCTATTAAGTTTTTTAAAAAATGCATTGTGTAGTGATTACCAAAAGATTAGCTATGCCGAGAAAGCCTTGGCACAGCCAAAACAAATCTCTAGTCCTGCTTCTTTTCATTTTAAAATTTAATTATGAAATCAAATTCATCAAGCGAAATTATTTTTCTGGGTCTCATGTGATAAGCTGGGCATTGTGGCTGAAGTTGAAAGAAATGGGAACGCAGCTTGTCTGTCGGATTATTATTGTCTTGTGTTAATGAAAGTAAGCTATCCACTTCAAATGCTACTTATGAAAACCTGGGCTACTTACCTGCAAAATACCACAAACAAAAAGGGGCTTGAGAAACAATTAATGGCTGATGTTTGCCATGTTCATGCCACTATCAATGTTTATAGCCACCTTACACATAATGTATTTTAAAAAGGTGGATAGGACAGTGGATGGAAGGAGGACGGCGGATGGGGGAGTGGCTATTCATTTCAAAGCTGACGCACCTGTTTACTCCATGTGATTCGCAAACAATGGAATTGACCAAGATAATGAAGACTACATACATTAACGCTCATGGATGTTCATTCATACTCGTCTGCTTTGTTTTGGTGTATAAAAAGCATTTCCTGTCAATTGGTATCAGTGGTAACTAGTGGGTGGGCTGAGTGGGTAATAATTGGGTGCTTAGATAAATGATTGAATAGGAACTAATCACCTGTCTGTTACCCTTGTCCTGTCCAATAATTATTAAATATTTTAGCACTAGGTTTATACATAAAAACTGTATTTTTCTCCTCGAGAGAGGGAAAGATCTGAAGCTGTTTAAAAAAAAGTCGTAATACAGTTGAATGGATTCCATTTGCAAGTTTGGGCGTCACTAGGGGAAACCCAGCATGTGAGCTCAGAGATGACGTGCCACCAGAGGAAGCGAAGGATCGCTTGAACAAAGGCGTCTCATTTCTTTTCAAAGAGGTGAGCCTGCCTGTGCAGGGCGCATGACTGAGAGGGGGTACGGGTCTCAGATCATTGCCTCCCCACTCAGCCTCTCCATAATGGCCACCCTGAAGGATGCGGCACCATTCCATGATCCTCCCGCTTATCTTCAGCGCTCAGTGCTGTTAGCGCACAGCTGCATGTGATGACTGTGGATGAGGCTCAGTGAAATGGTGGAATGTTATTGTCATTGTGTTTAATGTTATTATTTCCAATTTTCAATCAGTTATGACTGGCTCCATAGATTAATATTAATAGTAATATACTGTAAGGTGCCAGTGACAATAATGGTGTCCGTAAGGATGAGAATCATGCTAATGTTGATGAGAATGATGACAGCAATGAAGATGGTAGTGATGATGGAGAGGGAAATTAGCACCAGCCACAAGGTAAATATAATTTGTGGCTGGCTGGTTTGTCTATTCTACCAGCCACTTTGGCAGGTAAACAACCATCACTTGGAGGTCCTGTTCTATTCTAAAGATTTAGTTGTCTGGTATAAGAGTAAAATTGGCTGGGAAATTTTGGCCAGAGGACAAAACAGTTATTTTCCTGCCCTGAATGATGGTGAGGATGAAGATGATAAAGATGATTATGATTATGATAACAGAGATGATGATAATGTTGAAGACGATGATGGTGATGCTGTTGACAGTAGCAATGATGCTTATATTGGTCATGATCAATCTGTAATAGTAGTAAAAATAATCATTATTATTATTATTATAATTATTGTTAAAATAATAATAATTATTATTATTATTCTTATTATTATTATTATTATTATTACCTCGGTTAACTCTTCACTCTCTCTACCTCCATAGAGCACCGTGCTCATGCAGTATGTGCTCGTCCTGGTCAGCATCTCTTCCTGAGCACGTGCACTGGAGGGCGGGAGGAGGAGCCTGATGGGAGTACAGGGAAATGAAAAACAGGGCAAAACACTTTCTGAAGAGTGTGGGTTATGCTCTCAGTTTACTGTGTTATTAACTTTGTAAGGCAAGTCCCCTGTTTACTGGTAATATATCCTTCCTGGAAAGTATGGACATCCCATTTCTTGGATAAAATGAGGTGTGTCTTTATGTCTCTATGTCTTTAGTTACTTAAAAGGTTCCCCGGTACTTACAGTGCCTGTTTCTCTCTGACCTGGTCATAACAAACCCACATGAATAGACCTATGGTGGGTCCAGGTTTCCTTTTTTCCAGAAATGTGTTACTTTGGTGCATTGCCTTAATTTACAAGCCTAAGGATATTTATGAGTCCTTAGAATACCCCTACAGGCTTGCTGGCTCTAGGGACAGGGGGTGAATTAAGGTGAAATGGGTCCTCCTCACCCATAGGAGAGAGAAAAAAAAACATTTGTTAGTTTAGGACAATCAGAAAGCTTTCTGTGCCGTGATTAACATCACAGTGACTGTTGAAAGGGAGGTGGATGTCTCACAGAGATAATGGCGCCGCGTTTGAATATGCTGGTCACACTCTGAGACGCTAACAGACTGGCTGACTCCTCCTGTCCACAGCTTTTCGGTGTTCTTGACTGGAACTTCAGCATGCGAGTCTCCTGAATCCCAAACAGATTCAAAACAGGAGGAGGAACAGAAAAGCCTAGAAAAGAAGGCATGGCTGGTGATGCACACTCGTGTTCAAAAGAGATAAACTGCCTGCACGTCAATCACTTCCACAGCATCAGCATGCCATTGATTGTTCAATGAAAATACCACACCTTAATCTAAATATGAACCAAATGCATGTAAACATGAAACGAAGAGTGACAGATTCACTCAGATTGCAACTCTGGCCCTTGTGGAGAGTAAATTTAATAGCTATATGACAATTTTCATGAATACTTCACATAATATCAATTACATATCTGTTTTGAATTTAGCTAATTTTGCATATCATCATCAACAACGACAAATGAACAAAAATCTTTATGATACCATTTCACAACACCATTTGACAATTAGCCATAATCTGCAATGACGGGGTGCGGGGGGGACATTCAGCTGCTTCAGAGAGAAAATCACGCTGTGTCGGGACTCTGTTGTTCGGCCCACAAAGGTGTTCTCTAACTTCTGAGAAGGCCATTTGTGAATCCAGTCAGGATCCCACGAAGTTTCATCACGGACAATGCCAGCCTCTCCTTCGCCACGGCCAGCGCTTTCTTCACTGCCAGCAGGTTGGCAGAGAGCTCCCCCCCTTTTGTGGGACGTCAATAGCAGCAGTGTTTGGGCTAGAACGAGTGCTTCCTGACGCAATGAAAGACATTGTTAGCGCTATGTTCTCTGACAAATGTGTCCTTCCAAAGTACCAGACCCATTTGTGCTTAAAGATGTTGATGTCACCAGGAAAAAAAAACGTTTTTCTTTTTTTTTGTGTAGACTTTGAGTGTGCTATCAAAAGGTGTGCACAATGCACATTCCAAAGAGCTCATTAGATTGCTAACAACATTCTTGATTGATTTTTGGACCAGTAGGATTATAAAATGGCTATTATTCAATTGGCCTGGTGTCAGTTTAACACTTTACCAACTAATCGACTTCACTGACTGATATTAACAGGGAAGCCTTTTTATTTTCTGAAGTAATGAACTTTCAATAAAATCTATTGTCACTGTCCAATAAGAAACGGGATTGTTTCAGATTCTGTAAATGTTTCATGCAGGATATTTTACATATTGTGTAAAAAAAAGCAATATGTGCTCCTAAAGCCCCAGTCACACAGTCTCTTCAGTATTCTCATTATGAGAAAACATAATAAGACTGGCTTGTGAATGCCTTGTAGCTTTGTGGACCTCTCAAATTTATCAATTTGTGATTTCAGTAGACCTGACTGTGCTGTGATGTTCTATAGAGGTAAGTTTTGAATTTGAAAGCATGATAGTGTGACTGCCATTGTTATAGTTATTGTAATAGTATAATAATTGATAGGTCATAAATAGCTTGTTCTGTATTTATGTCACAGACCACGACAGAGACCTGTGGTAATAGTGTAATATTAGGAATAAAAATGTCTAATTTTGTAAGTGTATGGACTATATTTTGACAATTGTGGGGACACAGTGCCATGGGTACTTTGGACGATACTTCAAATTATGATATTTGAGATACCTGTTCACCCTAAAGCATGTTTTAAAAATGGTGAATTTAATAATGTATGCCTCTATAAAATGTACAAACCCATGTCAGAAAACACTGGGCCCTCATATGCAGAGACTGTCAAGAATAAGTTACTTTCTACTCAAATGTAACAGCAAAACAGCTTTCCTCTTATTCTACTAATGGCTGTTTTGCTTTCCTGTGCAGGCAGTTAGTCATTTGTTTTTGACAGCCCCCGAAGATGACGGCCCCATGTTACTTTTCCTACGTGTGTTTGGCAATAAAAAATTTTAGTCTCAAATTTTTAAGGTTATTCAATTCTTGATTTCTCTGAATATTTTAAATTGAAGAGCACCTTCTGAATGCTTAGTTTATTTAGCATTGCCCTTGACATAAACGGTATATCCAACACAAATAGGAAGGGATTATGACACAGTCCCAAAGAGTTTCAACCAAACCCCCTCATCTCCTGCCCAAAGAAGCCAGAGCAGGTACAGGTTGATCTTCCAAATCCTCTAGTTGAAGCAACACAAGACCTGACATCAGTTAAAATTAAGTAGGAGCAAATGCTCTGAAGTGAGTTTGCTTTAATAGGCCTGCCTGAATGACTGCCCGTAGGTTCTAATACTGTGATGCTGATACAGTGTGTAGTGAAACAGATATGATGGGGAGTGCTGTTCGGGTAAGAGGAGCAACAGTGCAGCTTTGTTTGCAGCGCGCTTGCCTCAGAGGGGCTCGTTAATTTAAACAGCACCTCGAGAACGACGGCGCTCGAAGCCGCTTTTAAATAGCCGCGTCGGTTTGGTCCGAGGGGTTGGGCAGCCCTGGTGTAACCTTAGCTATTGGCTTCCCCTCGAGGTGGTTTTAGCGGACAAAACCAAGTCAGAAGGAAGATTAAGATTTAGAACGGAGGCCATTCTCCCCAGGACCCGAGGAGATTTTCCCGAAAAGCATTCTCTAGGATTAATATTTTCTGCATTAGCATTTCCGATCAGGTCCACACTGGGGTCCAGCTCAGCCTGCTCATAAAAGGACAAAATCATGCTGGCTTTCAAGACACGTCGCAATCACCCATTTACATTCAGCATGTGCGTGCTTTAGGCAAAACACAGTCAGCAACAGGCTTTACAAAAACATTTTGGCAAGACCAAGCCTGACTCCCCAAAAATTTGAAGCCAAGAACTTTCCAGTGGGAAGAAAAAACACAAACAGTGGCGAGAAAAAAAAACCCTGCTGGGAGGAAATCTCGGGAGGAACCCATTCTCCACTGGCTGGTCCGGTGTCAATAGTTAAAGATAGGCTGAAGGGTAATAGGGAATCTATTGGAGCAAGTGCCAGGGTGGTTTATAGTCTGAGGTACTAGCTGGTGAAATACAGTCCAAACAAAGCAGTGTATTTTAATGTGCAGACCAGGAGAGCTAGATGATGAATCTAGGCCTTCACGTAACACCGTGGCATGGGCTTCAACCAGGAGAGGGACGAGGCTGGGGCAGGCTGGAACTCATCGTGGGAGAAAGGACCAGAAGCTCCATGGAAAACAACAGGTGTGATGTCCTGTGTGAAAGAACGTGTCGCGCAGTGTGGGAAATGCTGGTCACTTCTGTCTTTCATGGTGAGGCTCACCAGTGACATGTGGCTTATCATGTCACATGACCATTCCTCTCCATGCCATGAAAGTGGCAGAGATTTGTACTTGGCTTCTACATACTTGATTTCTACATTGCCTGGTACAGGCTTCACCCAGGTATTACCTACATATTCTATTCCTGGTTGTATGGCTACAGGGTTGTTTCAGTCGATTTTCCCTGACCAAAATCCTATCCATAAAGCAAATTGGCTTTATCAAATTTTTTGCTGTTGTTGACTGCCCAATTGGCTCAAATTGCATATTGCAGCCACAGGGTAGCACTATTTCCATAGAAACTCTTTTGGGTTGCTAGGTGACTCATCCGGTAAAGGCACTGTTCTTGTTCTTGCCCATGGATTGGCCCAATAGTCTGGGATCAAATCCCGATCTCGCCTGTGCCAACAACGGCCGGTAACCTCACAGGGTGGTGCATAATTGGCAGTACCGTCACCCAGGGTTAGGGAGGGCTCAGTCAGCAGGGATCCACGTCTCATCGCTCTCTAGCGACCCCCGCTGGTCGATCGGATACCAACAAGTCTGTTTGCTAAGCTGCACATGAAGTGTCTTCTTCAAACCGCATCTTGCTAATTGCTGTGCGATTAGAAGTGGTTCTTGGCGTCATGTGCTTTGGAGAAGAGTATTGTTTGTGCTCTCCCATATCGATGGTAGGGATTCCAGCAATGAGTGCTGATGCATGTGATTGGGCATTCCAAATTTGAAAAAAACTGAAAACTCACCCATTCTTGAGAAAGGGGGGGTGCCAGAAGCCCGGTTTAACTTTGGAGAATTATTCCATCTTGTTTTCTTACCCCAGTCTAATATAGTAATTTTATCCTGTAGAATTGCTCGTGCAGTATGCAGCTAATGTTCATGAATAAGGCCAGGGCCTTACACAGAGATGCTGTTTAAATGAGTACTTATTAACACACACACTCTAAAAAAATGTGAATTACCAGTTTGGACTGTATTGAATTAACACAATTGGGTTTTTATATACCACAGCATAGAGTGTTACTGAATATTGACCCAACCCTATCAAACTGATTAATTTATGGTTTCCCATCCAGGAGCAGTGGCTAAGATGATTGGTGCACCATTGTGATGCCACTAGCTTGTTATGTTCTTAGATGGGAGAGATATATTCATAATCTTATTTTTTCTTTGGTTCCCAACGTGGAGCTGTACAAATCCAAACCCCACCATAATTTTGTATGTCCAATTATCTACAACTGCACCCATGTCCATGCGCAAGCCCCACTGCCAATTTGGGAGAGTGTAGACAACACGTGGTGTCACCAGCTGCTTCTTTTCACATTTGCAGACTACAGCAAAGCTCACATAGAGTGGAGTCAGGGGAAGACCTTTCAAACGTGGCTTTACAAGGCAGTTCATGGGTGCCTGATCGACCAGCATGGGTCACTAGAGAGCAATGAGACATGTACTCCTAATCACCTGAGCCCTGCCAAACCCTGGGTGATGTCAGTGGTAATTTTGTGTCTCCCTATGAAGCTATTGGCCACAGTTGGTCCAGATTCAATCCAATGTGGAATCATCCAATATTCACAGTCATAGGGGAATATCATATCTCTTTCCAGTTAAACTGTTGGACGCCAATGCTGACTTGATATGGATGTATTGTGACACTCTAGGGAAGATAAAGTGAAATTATGGCCCATATCCAAAATTTATAAGCAAGGAATTCACCCAAGTATAAATGCAATGTCAGAAAACAGGTGTACAACACATCCATGTATTTGTGAACATTTTCTTTATGAAGGAGTGATCTTATCATAGTGAGGTTATTACATGCAACCATCAATCCATACTAATACAATCTTCTATAAAAATGAACGTTGAGACATATGACTACAAACAGGAAATGTGATGAGGACAAAAAGAACACTGGCAATTTTCAGAGCATTTTTTGACCAGTTAGAATCACAACAAAAACCAGGAATTCAAAAGCAGAAGCTGCGAGTTTTGGAAAACGTGAAACCTAAACCACAAGTCTTTTCTTTTGCTGGTGACTGAGTAGCATACAGGAAGTAAACCTCGTTGAAAGTATAAGACTGTTGCTTATAAAATGGTGAAACTGTATGGAGGTGGGGGAGGTTGGTGGTGTGGATGGAGTTTCTAGAAAGGTCCGCTTTTAACCTCTGCTAATGTGGCATTTAGTTAAAATGGAGGGCAGAACGTTTTCTCCCAGTACCGGATCTCCACGCGTAAACATCCGATAAGAGCCTGAGCACAAGAAGTTTAATGTATTTTCTGAAGTTACAAAGGAAGGGGAAGGGGTGTCCAGTAGCCTGGTGGATATCGGCTTCGGGTGAAGAGAAAGGCCTGACCTTTCTGAACAGCTGGGTAATGGCTTTGTGATGATAGGCCATAATTCTTAAGGTGTGATGAATAGGGTGTAGGGTGTTTCTGTTACTAGACCGAAAGCCAGGATCAAAGAGATCTTTTGAGCAGGGGGACTTTCTATGCATTGCTTTTGATCTTGGAGGCATGTCTTGCCAATATCGTATGTATTGGCATCAGAGAAGTGCACTTTTTTTCTTTCCTAGAAAGTCACTGGGCAAGAACTGCAAAAGGCAGCAGTAGGTGATAATGAGATTAGTGTGGATTCAAAAGACTAAAGCTAGACCATTACTTCAGCAGCAGTAGAAACTCAATTCATTAATATTTCTGGATAATTCTCTGCTATGTGTGAACTGAGTTTATCTTGATAAACTAATGACACATTTTCCTTATTTTCACTTGTTTCAGTTAGATATTCCACCGATTACCTTTGAATGGGTTGCATTGTTTTTCAGGAAAGCCCCCAGTAACACCATTACATTTAGATCAAATGTAGATAAATAGAGAGGTTAGTCCATGACTGCGTATTAAAATTGATGGTCTAATGTTCATTGCAAATACATGCAGATGGAAAATATCATTGGCGTAAACTTACTACAATAGATGTTCTTGGATGATGATTAAAGTTTGTTAACTTTTGAGAAAGGGTTGTATGGAAAGTCAATAAAAGATTTGTCTAAACCTAGTTTTTAGTTCTGTACCCATGGCTTAAAGTTATACATTGGCTGGCATGCTTTCATTTACAATTATGCCCATGATTTTTACTCTGTAGATAAATCTTTTGTGCTGGGCACTTGTAAAAAATCCCATTTAATATTGAGTCAAACCTCTGAATTCATATATCATTTCAGAACTCATGTCGAACACATCAAAATATGAATGATAAAACTAGAAAATAACATGTTTGCTTGGAGAAGTTTATTAAGTGAATAATGATGTGAGAAAGAAATGTTTACATTTTACATTATTTCGAATTTTAGGTTTCTCCTTTTTCAAAAGTAATGTTCTTAAAAAATGATTTAAACACTGAGTTTTTGTCAAGAGTAGATTTTATAACTATTCTTATTCTATGCTACGGCTTTGAATATAATAAGTCTTCAGGTAGACAGCACCAGTCAAAGTTAGCTTCATCAAGTCTGAGAATCTGAGCCTCCTTTAGCGTTTACCTGTACGGGATGAAAAAATAAGTATTTTAATTGGATTTCAAATATATAGGACAGGTATATGCATATACACAGATTTCGGCCCCTTTCAATTCAACTCCTGCAGGCAGACAAACCGTGAACAAGCAGGAAATTGATTTTCTGACGTTGCCCAAGGACACAGATAGCTCTGTGCTGCCACCGTCTGGCTCACGACAGAACACACACCGGTGTAATTCACAATTTCTAATAGGATTTGTTCGCTAAAAAATATTGCACCTCCTCCTTGGATTTAAGACATGAACAGAAGACTAAATTGCCATCTAGGTTGTGTTAAGAAATGTGTTTTATTTGACATTGCACAGACAAAATAGTTTTCTAGGGTTTTAAAATTTTCTAGATGGAGCTCCTTGTGATGGAACATTCAGAGAATGAGTGAATGTGTTGCAACAAATGAATTTACTTTCCTTAATATGAATGATGTTCATGATCTATAATCATTGATAAACATTTTTTAATGATATCCATTTTTGTGATTACTTAAGTGTGGTCTTATGCTATAACAAGCAAGCCAATGAAAAACTGAATAAAATAGTCAATTCATATTGTGCCTTACAGATAAATGTTTACTTTATATGTCATTGGAATATTCCCTTGTATATGTTTGTGGAAAACATCTCGCTCAAGCATTAACATATATCATGTGGAATCTGATGAGATCTGATTCATTTGTGCTTCGGACCTTCATCTGAGTCCGGGCTCTCATCTGAAAAATAAAAAAGAAAATAATAAATAAGCTTTTTCAGTCGTGCGTCATTTGTTACTTTCTTAGCTATTTTTAAAAAAAATCACTCTACGGCCATTCCGCACCAGTGATCAAAGCATTTCAATATCACTCCAGAATCAAAACTTACTGCAGATCAATGGCATCTCTTCTGGATTACTCTTTAGAACACATTCAAAGGCTTCTGTCATCACACAGCTGTTTATATATGCACTTTGAAATCATGCGTTTGCTTCACATTCACAGACAAGTCTGTAAGAAAGTCCATATCATACCATCGTGGTCCTCAATACTGCTTTTAGTGACATCTAAAAAAAAAAAAAAGAAATTATTGTTTGGAGTTGTACACCATAAAAATAATAATACCATTAAACAAAAGAGAAAAAGTGTCCGTTAATTAATGAAAACAAAATACAACACAAAAGAATGAAATCACATTTTCCCATTTTACATAAGCACGTTCCTTGCGATTGTCATGAGAAGCAATGAGATGTATAACACAACACACTGTTCCCCTGGGTGGTATAATCAGTCATATCCATTAAAACGATTCATTGTGAGCACATCACACTGCTGATATGCCCTTAGCATTGAATCAGTTCCAGGGTGATTGAACAGTTTTATATGTTCTCACAGAAATGTGCTGATTGACAGGATGGAGTAGCACCAACCTGAGCTTCCATTCGCATCATTGCCAGGTTGATGACCGTCTGAAAAACAAAGCAAAAGGATTGACATGTTTCATTTATTTGACCAATTAATTAATTCACTGGCCTGCAAATTAATCAATTTTTTTTGACTTACTGGTAAATTGGCTGATTGATTTGTAAATTGGGTTGCTGAAAAAATGGTTAACTTAGGAATTTATATACCACCAGTATATTTATTTGCTCGTTTCACAGAAATGGGTGTTGTTCTCAGTCTGATGTACATGACATTGGTACACATTAGGGCATAATGAAACATCGATGCATCAATTCATCCCGATGCAAATATCACAATGCAACTGCATCCATGTGATAGATATGAATCGATTCGTATCATGATGAACAATTAATTTACATGACAAACTTTTATTTTGGCAGATTGAGGCACAGAAGCTAATGAACACTTGTAAACTTTGAAAGTTATACTGTTTGTTATTTCAATAATCTCTTGAGTGTCAGTGAGGTGGGGAGGGGGGATCTGTCGAATCTAATGGTCACATTCACATTGCAGCTAATTTTATTGTATTGTGATAATTATTTATTAATTGTATCATATTGTTGTAAATTAAGATAAATTGTATTGCATCATATCATTGTTCAGGGTATCGCTATTGTATCGTCAAGTTGTATCATTATACCCGTAGTACAAATGCCAATTGATACACCTGGACCAAACACGGAAGAATGTGCTTCTGGTTCATGTCCGAATTCATCCTGGATTCTGAATATCAAATGAACACTCACCACTATGATCGGCTTCAGCACTTGTGCTGCTGGGATCTAAAATGAAGACCACAAATGATATTTTACTTTACACTTTGTTTATAGGAACATCCCCACATTCAACAGTATTTTAGCCCAGTGCTCAGTGCATAACAGATAATATTACTCTTAAACCCATTGTTGATTATATTCCACAAAGAACAAGAATATAGATTTAAATAATGCCCAGCCCGCCTCCCCCCCCCCCCCCCCAATCCATTTTTATTTACATTTATTTTTATGTTGTATAGCTGTCCGTTAATATCAGAAGTATCTATGTGACCAATTCTCTCTGTAACCATTCTCATTTCAATTATTTAACGTCAGTGCCATATCATATAGGCCTACAATGCAGTAAAAATGCATGGGCTGGTAGGTTAGCTTTGTCTAAAACAAGCAGATATTCCCGTGTGGAAGTTCCACAGGAAAGTTCACAAAGGGGCCAATGGAAGGTGGAGTCCAGATCTAATCAAACTCACGAATCTCTGAGGAAGATTGAACACTTCCAGTCATGCAGTGTGTGGAATATTTTTGGCACTTAGCATGATCAACACAGTTAAGTTTAGGGCCATTATGAGTTAGACACAAAATTTGTTTTCCCTATACGTACAATACCTAACTTATGACTATTCATTGCAATACAATAAAACATTTTTGTGAAATGTTTTAGTGTTTTATTATCTTCCATAAAATACCAATTATGACAGTTGAATAGTATTTAATTAAGATTTTAGTTATTTATATATACTATATTCACAACAGCTAATATGGACATCTTGACAAAAGGGCACAGAGAAATTAACCATTAAATAATTGTGTTAAGTAGGTCATGTCAGCCCATTATTACAACATTTTCATTACTATTTCATTTCAAGCCGAATTTAGTTATTTATTGGGAAAAAAATCTTTTCTGTCTTTTCATTGAAATAATTCATCCAAATCACAAAATAGAAAGACAAATGAATCCTGAACACTAAAATGAAAAACTATTAAAAAATGTTTTCCCCACCTCCATTCCCTCCATTGTAATACTGAGGTTCGTCTATGAAAAGAAAAAGAAAATATACTTTAAATATATTACATATTATCAATATAAAAATTGTAATTATTATAATTGCCTATTTTAAATCAAAAAGAGGGAAACCTTCTCTTGTTTAAGAGCTGTTCAGATATGGTTTGTTCCTTGTTCATTTTATTTTTGCACTACCCAGATTTAGAGAATGGATCACTTTATTTAAATGTACCACAAGGTGGCATGAGAGGAGAGAAATGAACTGATACGTAATTTCTGGGAAAAGGTGGCAGATGCAATACGAGGTCCATTCCAAGTTGGTCCTATCATGGAAAACAAATGTTTACTTGTGCAGGCCCACAGAATCCCTGCAGACAGTGCGAACATTACTTACTTTATCAGACCTCAAAAGGTATGGGTGCAGAGGAGGGACACTATTGTCTGTTTAAGTGTTATTTTGCTCTTGGGCTGTTTTAAGGCTTACCAGCCACAGTAGCAGCAGTTGGCCTTTACAGTACATTCCGTCCTTCTGGGAATACTGTAGGACGAGTGCATTAAATGCAGAGGTGAACTGGAGCTTGCCAATTCCAGACATCTGCTGAAATTAAAAATGGCCCTATTCTGGTTTGTGGTTCGGAAAACATTCGCAAAAATTCAAATAAAGCGGTATTTCAGACAAGCTCAACAAAAAGGTATAGAGCTGCAATGAAGATGATGCACTAGATTCAATGCTTTTAGGACACTGTGTCCTTGTGACAGATTCTCAAAACTCACAAAAACTTGAAATCAGCATAAACCCGACAAGGGAAACAATTTCACATGATGAATGAACATAAAAAAGTATTTTGTGAGTTTTTCATGTGGACGTTTCCAATAACCACAATTCTATAAGGACTCAGAGGACCAGACATTTTATCCCAGTAGAGTCCACAGGTTTTCTAGCAGTGTGGGATTCAGAGATCATTTGAAAGTGCCAGATATACAGAGGAATGACATCACATACTGCTGACTGTGCATTTCTGCTCTGAGATGTGCTTCTTGGTGGTGTGCTCGTTCTGCTGTACTCACCATTAGGTTGGTCAGGGGAAATGGAGTTCATGCTCTCTGTAAAAATGAAGGTGGACACAGTGGTCACTTTAAAGATATCCAAGATACCTTGAGCTGTAATATATTTCACATGTGATTCTTATTCACAGGCCTTTACCTGTAGGCACTTCATCAGAGGTGGAGTCGTGGTCTGTGAATGAGAAAGTAAACTGATTGGTCCTTTCGGTGAAAGCCATTGTAAAATAATTCTTTCAGATAGTCAAATTTATTGCAGGATCATAATTGCCCTGAAAATGTTATTAAAGAAACAAAATCAGTTTACGTTATCTGCAGTAAAGGTTCTGTTCTCTATCAACAGAAAAGTGTGTAATGTGAGGGGCGTTTAAGAATACTAGTGTGGGTGGGATTAGGGTCTACAGTATGTAAATCCTTACAAGAGGGCTCAACAGGTCAGTGGTGAAAGAAAAACTGAACTAAAATAAAACATTAAAAAAACATTTCCATTGTAATAATAATCATCATCATCATCATCATTATCTTCATCTTCATCATCATCATCGTCATTGTTTTCCCTACCTGTGGACATGGCTTGGGCACCCCCATCTGAAACATGCATTGACACAGTCACATAAGCCAGTCGCATACCGTTTCTCATTCCATTGAGTATGGTTCTGTTATGTATCATGCCTTGCCACTCTGGTTTGTGCTTCTGTTAGTAATACCAACTGCGGAATGTTTCTGCGGTTTGATTTCTCATTATTAGAAGCATTCCTTATTAGATGCACTCTGATTACTGTTGATTCTAATGAGGTGCTGCATTAGACATGTGCTGGCAAGTCCCAAATGAGCATAATGAAACTGTAGTTTATAACTATAGTTTCTCCATAACAGAAAAAAAATAGTTGACGTCTGACAGTGAGGACTTTTGTGTACAGTCACCCAAAGTTTCACTGTCCCCTTGCCATATTGAATATCGTTACTGATATGACAAAACGGTGAGGCTTGTATACTACTTAAATGCAATGCAGTACCGGGTCCATAATCAGACTTATTTTTTTCATTGCTAAGAGCTTTATTCCAGTGCTGGCCTGCATGATACGCATTGACTGTTTAATGGGAGTGAAATCACTGCTGATGCCTTTAAGATGTCTTTTAGATCCCAGTGGAATGAATGGCTCTAGCCCCAAATGACTCCCCGTATCACATTCCAAATGACTGGCACACACTCACCCGCATCCAGGTCACCTTTCACCAGGACCACTGCCAGGGAGCAGAGGAGGAGAATATCCCTGAGGGAAAATGATCGGAAAATTAAATGATATTTGGTAAATGTGAAGGTGCAAACAAACATTGAAAATGTTTACAATAGTGTATAGCACCCAGTATCAAAGGCTATGTTATAAGCAATTTTGTTCGAAGCCTAGAACATCACAGTACATGAGAACTGACACCCTAAGCTAACCTTCTCAGAAAAGCAATGGTTAAGTGAATCAAATATACCCTATAATCTATCAGGGTTTCCTGGAGAGGCTGCTGAACAGGGCTGATAAATATAGTCAAACATTTCTCTGTCTTTTCCTTACTCTGCAATATTTTGTATATAGCCTAAATGGCTAACGACTGTAATTGGTCCTTCACATGAAAAATAACAACAATGCTTTATGGTGCCATGGTCCATTAGAAGGCAATGCCATGCTATTATAGTGATTTGGATACCTTAGATGATTTGCTTTATTTCAAACAAGAATGTCACTCTTTCTGTGTGACTTTATTAGTACAGTGCAGCAATCTAGCCATTCTGTGTCCTTGGGAAAACCGGTCTGAACGTGGCGATGCACTGCCTGCTGTAAAAGGATGGATTCCCAACAAAAATCCATTCCGAATGAGCAATGGCTTTCTGGCGGAAGGACAGTATTTCATCATAAATGCCCTTGTGTCGGAGGATGTGGAATCTAAGTCTCAGATCCCAGGCTGCTGTTGTCTTCCAGCGACAAGCACAAACCTCAGAGGCAACCACCCAATCAAACCATCTTTTTAACCATGCAATTTCACAGCATTATGCTGGAGGGATCAATAAAGTACCAACAGGCTTTCTTTTACTGCAACTCTTTCTCTTCCAGCAGTTAAATGATAAAGATGCTTTTTTATGTGACAACATAAATACAAAGACTGATTACATTTGATTTGTAATGGCATGATGCAGACCACTGAGCAAAAGGAACCTCTAACTACATAGGTTGTGTAATGACACGCACAGGTAATATTTCAACATGTAGAAACAAACTCATTTTCTTTTGATATTATGAGCTATTGAAAATGTATCACTGAATGTTTTACAAGCACTGTCCTGTGAACATTATCAGAATACCTTATCTTTGGAGTAGGAAATCAAAGGTCACAATCCCGATTCAGACAGAGTCTATTGGCATGTTTTCATCTAACTTCCTCTATGTATGCCTGTTATATTTATTTATTTACGGTTTAATTAGGACATTTTTTGAGAACTCAGAACTTCAGAATCTTTTTTGTATTTGTATAATGAAGCCACGTAATACTTGCTGAGCTCCTATGAAAAATATCCACATGCCTATATCTTTCAATTATTACACAGAAAAAAAAAGATTTTTTTTGGAATGGTATCTAGGCAACAGCATGTAACTCTCCAGGGCTGGAGATTAAAACCAATGATATAATTAATTCTCAAGAGAAAATACTGTATCTGAAACTCCAGGTCCAAAAACTTGTTATTCATTGGATTAACATTAAAGCAAATACAACTGCAAAATGCACTCCAATGTTCTTTTAATGATTTAAATATCAATGCAATTAGTACTTGCTTTCAATTAATCCATCCTTACATTTTATGTGTGGTATTAGAGCTCTTTAAAACTGTCCTGGGTCTTAGCTATTTTTTAAGATTTTGATTCCCAGCTCACAAATTGGAAAATGCTTACATATGACATTGTATTATATTAAACAGACAAGTTGAAAGATGCATGTAAATTTTTAAAAAACATTTAAATTAAATTTAACTCAAATTTAAACATATTTCAACCATTCCAATATTGCACTTCTGTTTGAATTTTTTTAAGTTACTCATCACAGTCAAAATACAGGGAACAAATAGACATAACTGAGATACAATTTTGACTGACACTTTTCTTGTGTGCCAAGGTAGCAACATGAAATCACTGCATTGATAACAAGATACTCTGAAGAGAGGAAAACAACTTTTTAAAAATGAGAAATAATTCAGTTTGTATGTTGTTGGATTTTAAAGAACACATCAAGGGTTCGTTGTGAGACACTGATAGTGAGATGTGTAAATAAGACAGCTGCTGACCATAACAACAAAAGAGAGGATAACTCCAATTAATTGAGTAAAATCTTACCTGAACAGCATCTTTGGAGATGAGTTAATGGATCCGAAATTGTACAGTACAAAGCTGAATATTGCACTTGTTCAGGTTTTCAAAGCCCAGGGTGATGCTTGAGCTTTTATACCATTTCAAACTGATGAGGGGGCTGGCCTGTCTTTGTATCAGAGCTGTGAAAAAGGAGAAAAAATGGGCTCATCTTGGATTACATTAATTGCGTGCTTAATGTAAGGATTCTTGTATCTCCTACGTACCCTTCGTTAAAAGAATCTCTTATCCCCCAGGCGCACCGTCACACCACAGAAAACCTTTTGTTACCTCGGGTATTTCTCACATCGTGTGTTTTTTTTTTTCCACCCCCAAATGTTCCCAAAAAGAGAGAGAATGTGTCGTTCTTCAAAGTTCAGTTTCCACGGTACAGTGGCTCAGGCGGTGCTTAGACCGGGTGCCAGGTAACGAGGTCATAGCCTACGTGCAGCTGATCGTCCGCGCTGATGACAGCGCGCGCTGACCGGGGAAACTCAATCGGCGGACCAAATGGGATCGCTCTGCATCTCGGAGAAAATGAAATATTCTTTGGGGTCCACGGTGCTGCCTGGGTGGGGGAATTCCAAGTGACTGAATTGGAAATTGTGGTGTGAAATGTTAACTCGTTTGTCGGTAAACCAACGCTAAATGCGCCTGACTGAAAAGGCTTGTGAAGTTCACTGTAGCGACAACATCTCTAAGGACGTCCAAAGAAGAAGAAAAATCCCCTTTCTGTGGCATGTAGAGCAGCTATCTTCCTACATACGGCATACTTCTTTTTCATATATAGGCTGTATTGGGTCAGTATTTGGAGGTTATATAGATCTCACTCTCATAATTTCTTTCCTGAAAAGTGTACATATAACAAATGGGTTTGTTCAGAGTTGTAATCAATGACTGAAGCACTGAAGTTGTATAGCAATCAGAATTTCTCAGGCCAGGTCCAGAGGCTCTGTCAAGGCCAATCCCAGAGCAGGAAACATGATTACAGCTTGCAACTGCTGCATCAGGTGATTAAGTCCTTGAATGAAAGAAAAATCAGAGAACGGTCTGTCCATTCTGAGCTAGCGAGTGGATGGAGGAGAGCGGGTGCAGCAATTGTTGCCGATTCTGTTTTACGATGCCACTGTCAAGATTTAAAGCCATGCCTGTGTGGTCTCGGTATGTGAGGATGATGATGTGCTGTGCCCTGTATGTGTGTGCTGTGGGCTGTGGATATTGGTTACGCGTTGCACCAGTACGCTGTAAATAAGTCATAACCCCCCAAGGATAAAATGTGCTTGTCAGTCTGATTATACAACTGTGGATCACTCTTATTACATATGCCTTAGCCTTGGACAACATCTGATGGCAACACAAACAATATATCATCAATAAAACACTAATTTTAGCTATGAGCCAGAACGAGGTATTTAGCATGTGTTGAAAATGTTCAAACAAGAGAAAGAATCTAGTGCTAACTATACAGACATGGTCAATTTCACAGATCACTGGTGCTAAGACTAATGCCCTTGTAAGTCTGTCCAAATCTTGGCTGCTGTTGTCATTTGATCTGTGGTTTGTTTTCTATCAGGTTGAACAACTGCCAGTGCAAATGAATGGACTGTCTTAAAACAAGACAGGAAGTGTACCAATCTTGGTTTTAAGTTTCTCTCATTTGTATGGAGGCCTATTGTAAAAAAAAGAGTCATCTCTCCTGTACAGTACAGAAGTTTGAATGATGATAAAGGAAGTAGCTCGCAGTAGTAGAGTTACATCTCACACTTCTCAGCTTGGTTATTCCAAAATGATCCTGAGCCTGATCAAAGGGGCTCTCTGTCTGTCAGCTAAAAGGATTTCACTCTTAAAAGTGTGAATAATTACCTGCTGAAGATTCCTCACTCACTCTTTTAAAGAAAGACAGAGCCATCTGTTTTAGGTCTCTTTCAAAGAAAACACTTGTTTGGAAAGACGTAATGCTGGTAAAGTCAATGTTCGACATGCATAGCAGGCTTCTGAGTGGCTTCATTTGCAAAGGCACTGCCATGAGCACAGGCTGGGCACAATAGCAGAGACAATGCTGGCCTGGCTCATGGGTGCTTGCTGACTGTGACTGGAAGTCAGATGATGCAAGTCGCAGTGCTCATTCCTGCAAGAGAATGAGCACTGCGAGTTTAAGTTGGCCTGTGTTCCTCTTACTGGCAATTTAGCAAGCCCCAGCTATAAGTCAGATGCCATCTTGCTACCAGCTGTTGTTAATGAGAGGCACACTTTTCTGATGGCAGATGGTCCTCCTGCAGCACTGTGTGTCCTTGAGGTATAAAACAGCCACTTGTTTGTGGGTGGCTGGATTGCACATACTTCACCTGCAATGCTCCTAGTATGCATGTGATTGACAGAGCAGTGACTGAAGAAGCACAACTGATTACAAAATGGGCCGGCAAAAAAGGGGGGGGGGGGGGGGGATAAAAATAAACAAATGAGTTAATTCACTGTATACAATGTACTATATATGCCAGCGACATCACTCAAAGATCACAGTGCCTTTAGAAGTACTGCTTGGCAAAAGACTCAACTAAATTGAAATCCTTTTAATTGTTAACATGTTAAACCTGTATCCAGTGCGGGAGATAAATTCTTCCTATGAGCAACAATAAGATTCACCTTGTGAAAATCTCAGGGAAGAGGTCATGAGATCATAAACCAACAATCGGTGCCCTTAAGTAGTTATTTTTCTTTCATTGTTATATAGACAAATGCATTGCCATTTGGTCCTCTTTCATCAGTGTAGCATCCTAAGCATGAGAAAGAAAAATACTTTGGAGGATTAAAACAAGTAATTGTTAATAAGAATGTTGTTTTTCTAGACTGTCTATAACCGTACTTCAAACTGCACTCATATTCCATGCAAACCATTTCGATCTGTGGCTCAAATCTAATGTGATGACACGCATGCTATCATCAAAGGGACCTGGCTTGCATTCAGAAGTTTAGAGCAGTCTGTGCTTGCCTTGTGAAATTATAACGATTCAGAGAGAGAAGTCTCTGCTATTTTCCATCACTGTGAAAAATTATACCCTACTGCAAGCACATACCAGACAGGATTTATTAAAGTGCTGATAGAATTAGATGGCTTTTCAATATAGCGCATCACACACCGGCCTCCAATGAACCTGACTCAGTGTGTCCTTTATTGGGGTTAAGGTGAGGGTTAATCTACACATGGCTGCTACAAGCACGATGAACTCCGTAGCTTCTCTTCTAGACATACTGTATCTTTTTTCCTAAACAAGCTGCGCCATGGACCAGCAGATGCATCACTCCGTGAGCTCAGTTTTGGTGCATCATAATAACACAGACTGACTTATTTGGACACTAGAAATTGCCCAAAGGTATGGGTGTGTGAGGCCTGCGATAGTTTGGCGACCTGTCCAGAGTGTATTCCTGCCTCATGCCCAATGCACGCTGGGATAGGCTCCAGCACCCCTCGCAACTGTGACCAGGATAAGCGGGTATAGATATTAGATGGATAGATGGATGGATAGATTGTTAAATTACTACACCTAACATACTACCATAAACCAGGACTTAAAAAGAAACAACAAACATGCATTATGCCTCTGAACTGCATATTTCATATATTCTAAATACATTGTGCACTGATTTTTTCCCTCCCAAACTGTGCATTGCACCTCAGGGTACCTAACAGATGCACTCCCGCAGTACACAAAAGCCAGCGTCTATTTGCAAAACAACAAACAACATAACATTACAGGAGAACAGGCACCAGAGGAGATACATCTCACACTGATGGCAACTTGTAGCATGTGGGTGGCAAATGCATTCATGAACCAATGCAGTGGTAATCACAGTAACCCTAGTAAGATAATTGTGTTCTGCTGCAGGGAAATAGGCTACTGGTTCTTGGTGCACCCTCAAACCTATGGTGTCTGGACTATGGTGCCCAGCCTGTGTGGGTGGCAAGCACCTTTGCTGACTGAGATTGCAAACCGAGCGATATTCAGACAATGAAATTATGTTTATATGTTGTAACTGCAAATGTTTATGTGCAATGGATTAATTCCTTTTCATTTTCTGCACTTTTTTATTGAAATATATGGCTGCATTAACTGAAAGTTCTTTGCGAGTTTCCAGTTACTTTAGCCAAGAGAGGAAATAATTTACATTGAGAAAAAAATGTTTTATGAAAAAAGGCTTCTCTTTTTTTAAAATAAGAAAAAAAAAAAAGCATTTTCACAATTTAAAGAAAGGTCAGTTTATTGAATTCATAACACTTTTATATGAATAAACTGCATAATAATACTAATTTATTTTAAGAAATGTAATTAAAAAACGAATTAATCAGTCAAATCATTATCTGGGCAATTTTAATTTATTCTATTAAATTGGAGACTTTTGTTTGTTCAGACGGCAGTTTGTACTGGTATAATACATTAAATCCTATTCCAGGAGAGAGAGAACACCAAATTATCTGTCAGTTACTTTGTCCAGATACACCAGATAACTTCCAAATGGGGCAAACAATAGCACTCAAATTAAATGCTGAAGCAGTACACAACATTTAAAAATGTAAGATTAGCCTGTTGCTTGCAGTCATACAATGATATGCAGCGTGCAACATAGCTGCAATACAATAACAAACACACAAGCGTGCATGCACGCAGACAGACAAAACCTGTTTTGTAGGTTTCCCCTTCCACAGAGACTAAATGCTCAAACAAAAGCAACAATTATACCCCCATCCATCGTATTGCATAGCGATAGCGCGTTGAATCTGCTGTCATTATTTGACACGAACATAGCCATTTCGATCCAATTGTCTTATCCCAAATAAGAATACCATTAATATAAGGCCGGGGAGCAGCAAGGTAGCAGTTAAATTATTTCAAAACCGCAATATCCTGAAGTAGGCTAATACTGGTTCAACAGTATTACTTCGGGGCATGTGGTCATGTGTTGCTGGCAGAGTGTTTTTCTTGGAATTCCCTTGGCAAACTGCAACAACAAGTCTCAAACTATAAAAAAGTCGCTCTTACATTACAGACATTTTGTTCTGTTGTCGTATAAAGTGGGTCTGAAACTGTGTGTAGGTATGCTATTGTTATCCACATACATAAATGACCTGAATTAAAAATACATAAATATTATAATAATAGTAATTATATGTCACTGCAATGTAGTTACTTAGACCAGAAGAAATACAATTACGCTCATTTAGCATGCACTCAAATTTGCGATTCGTTACCACAATATTAATAACTGATAAAGAAACTATATCGCTACTAAAACATTATTTAAAAACAAAATCCTTCCACTCCGAAGTTACTAATCAGTCTTCCACCCCGCTCATCCAGTCATCATTCTACCTGATTTTTCTACCAAGGAGTGAGCATTTGCGCCACCCGGAGCTTTGGAGGACGCTGTCCCCTTTTATCTCAAAGCTGTTTGCCGGAGTCCAGTGTCTGCAGGAACCGCCATATTGTCATCCTGGAAGCGCAGAGAGGTAATAAACTGTATATATTTTACGTGAAATATATCATAAGAACGTATATTTCATTTAGGAACATTCTACATATTTTGGAGAATCAATGATTGGGATTATGCTCTTTAAAAACTGAGATCTTGGCCACTCAAGGGTTTCGGATCTGGCAAATACTATGCGAGTCGCGAGTATTCTCAAGCTAGCTGGCTGGCTAGCCTGCTCGCTGCATTAGTTCCGCCACCAGATCATGGAGCGGTTGGAAGCATCGGTTGAAACGCTTCCTATTTGAAACTACCTGCATAGTAACCAGGGTTGGCTGGCTGAAAGGTTTTTTGAAAACTGGACGGTCGGATCTGTTTCTGTGTGGTGTGGTTTCGGTGTTTGACTGAAATTTTGGTGTGCATTTCAAAATCTAGCAAGCCAACCTAGACCTAGCTGGTTAGCTAGTGTTACAGATTGGCTGCGTTGGTCTATATGAAGCGCACAAGGAGTCTAACTAGACCGAGCAATGCTTTCTTGGTGCCTGTGTAAGCTGGTGTACGGGGAAGTGCTTGGCACAGTAAATTCCGGTTATGGTTAATGTTTGCTTGCCAGTCACAATAACCAAGGCAATTGGGCAAGACCACCAATTTCACGTCTTCAATCAATAGTTCAACGTCTGCCATTCCATTCCATAGCTGGTTAGCTATCGTTAGAAACAGTGGTGTAGTGGCCGACTGCTAGCTGTGACGAAGTTGGAGGGGCTGGCTAGGCAGACAACCACCGGTAAGTTAGCGTTAGCTACCTAGCTGAGTTTAGGTAGAGTAGCGTTACTGGCAAGCTAGCTAAATCGGGTTTATAGTTTATGTGAACAAGCTGACTAGTTTACACTTATTGGTGACCACTACATAGCCGTTGCTTACGAACCTTTAGACTAACGTTACTATTGCCCGGTTTGTTTAACCAACTTGTAGCAAGGGGCATATCCAGTGTTATTTGTGGCCTTAGTTGGCTAGCTTGTGGGTATCATGGGTGCTCCTCAGCCAGCAAAGTAAATAGTTTGCTAGCTAGTTAACGTGAGTAGCTAAGTTAGTCAGTACTGGCTCCTTTTGAAAGCTACCTAGCTTCAAAAACTAAGGATTTATACGTTTACTTCAGGCTGAGTAACGACAGGAACGCAGTCTTTTCTCAAATACTAGGCTAGGTAGCTAGATGACTAGTTTGCCATTAGTCTGCTGTTGAATGTTAGGTAAAACCACAGTTTTCTTCTGCGATATAGGCTTATTTCACTAGATACCTAGCCTCATATGTGCTTCTCCGCAAGTCTTTTTAGGTCATGTCCATGGCTACGATACAGGTAGCTAGCTAACTAACATTAGCCAGCCCGTATTATGCCTTTCGGAAAGTCTATTGCTACTTCGCTTATACAGTCACACAAACGGTTTGTCGCAGATTGTAAGGTGAAATATCAAAAAAGATTATTTAGATATTAAAATCTCCTTCAGCTAGGTGTACTACTATATTGCTAGGGTGTTGCCAAAGATATGCGTGCTTCTTCGTATGTGCGGCAGGCCTCTCACCGTGGAGTTGCAATTAAAAAAGGCTCAGTGGCATCAAGCCATGAATAATTATTTAATAAGGCTAAATTAGTTACATTAAATTACCTGAACGCGATTTTAACACTAGTCCATAGTGTAGTTTTAAAAGCATAACGGTAATCTTGGTGACATTTCCTAATTTATTCAGCCCAAGATTGATGTATTTAACATATATCGAGATGGCAAATGTTTGACGAGAGTTTTTGGTGGTAAATAAAGTAGATGACCTTTAAAGTTGTGTAAGGACCCCTTTCAAGTTGTAATGATAATTTATGCTAAAACGAAATTATTTTAATGGACTGAATTCAAGCTCCCCTATTAACCCCCCCTCCCTTTTTCCCCCTTTGTGGTCATTTAGCTTCATCTTGATCAAGATTTTGCACGTTGATGATGGTGTGAGACAGGTGTGCATTATTTTGCATGACACCTCCCTATGCCTTGATGTCTGGTTGCTTTTGTCATGACTATCTCAATGAATTGTGGGATACTCATGCCAATGTAGTGTGCAGTGTTTGCATGCTATGCTATTTCATTGTATGTAGCATGATATCCTGGTATTTTTCGCATAATATTTAATATAATTTGTGCTATTGTTTCAGACACGCTAAAACAATGTATAGTATGTAGTACATAATATGACGCAGCCTTTAGTGTCTTCTCTCCATGGCTGTGTTCGAAACCGCATACTAACTTGCTACAAATTACATCCTACGTTAGTAAGTACTATGTACAACATACTAAGACGGCTAGAATAACAGCTAGTATTTACATGTTCTTTGTTTACTTAATCGTGCCAACGGACTTGTGGTCATCAGTAGCCGATTTAAAACATGTTTAAACACAGCTAAAACCACCTCATTCGATTTACAAGCATTCCCTATATTTGTGAATTTATTAATTTATGTATTTTTTTACCCTTGGCCACAGTAGGTGAGAATATCGATACTGTAGCTGAGCGAAACAGTTGCATACATGTATTCTGTAGCCTTTCGTTGGCTAGATAGCACCAATAGCAACTGTTACAATATGAACATGTGTTTTATTATATGGCCAGGTATTACTCGTGCTGTACACTGCATGTTCTATAGAAAATATTACATTAATAGATTTAGCGGTAATTTGATTTTAACATTTTGAAAGTTATGAGGGATTCTATTAGATGAAGGAGAACTATGGAGTATATTTAATTATATTTAAGGAGTATATTAAGATTGCCCCCCCCCCCCCCCCCCCCCAACACTTCTGTTATAACTTGTGGCTCACTGGCAGGAGCTATGGTCCAGTATGATGCGAAGGCTGGATTATTGATCGACAACATCATGGGCGAGTCGGATGCCCACGATGTTGTCAATAACTAGGCATATTCTGAGGTGAGTTCCACAGGGAGTTGGGAGTGTCTCTGTAGCTATATGCTAGTATGTCCATATTCGGTATTCTCCTGTGGAACTCTTGTCTTTTACTCATTCTGGGAGGTTTCCATGCTGTCCAATTCTAGGTAGCCTATGGATGTTTAGTCTTCTAATATGCCCATTAATGACTATTCTCAATAAGTGAGCAGAGAAAACTTTAGGCAACATTTAATTTTTAATGTACACATACAGCTTACAGGCTGGTTACTATATACACAATCTGTGGTGCTCCACCCAACCAGAAAGTCTAATAGTGCAAAGATCAAAGCGGCCGTCTCTAAGACAGGTGAAGTGTGCGGTGTAGGACTTTTTTTTTGTAGGATTATTTTTAATGTACCTTCGGAAATGAAATTTCAGTTGTTCAAAGTTTTCAAATTTTGTTATTTCAGAATGGAATCAGATGGTTTCTTTGCATTGTTATTTGCTGCATTGCAAAAGAAATGCAATATATACACTCAGTGGCCACTTTATTATTTATTTATCTTTCTAGTACTAGGTAAGACCCACTTTTGCCTCCAGAACAGCCTGAATTCTTTTTGCACCACGGATTCAACAAGACTTTGGAAACATTCCTTAGGGATTTCGGTCAATGCTGAAACTGACCTTTATATAAAAAAACAAACTTCTATATATTTTTAAATAGCCAGTTAACCAAGGATGTTTGAAGGAAAATAAGCAACAAATATTTACATTCTTCGGCTATTGTTTATAATTTAAACATTCATACTAGCCGTCTACACAACTTGTATTTATTTTTTCCTGAGGCTGACTGCTTTGTTTTTCATAGTATCATAGCGCATAGGCTATGTGACATCTGATTTCCCATATGCCTGTGTTGTGACCACTGTATGTTAGCACTTTTGAACATTTGTCACAACTAACAAGTGAAAGTTCCTTTCTAGCACCATCGACAATGGTAGAAAAGTATTTCCAAATGCTAGGACTTCCCGTTTGTATTTTTAGTGACTGTGTACGCTTTGGTGCAGTTTTGACACTTGAGGTAGCCTACTTATTTCCGGCATGACAACTGATGAATTCGATTAAACTAAAGCGAGTGACATGTAACTGACTGATAATTGGCTCTTTGAGACATGCATGCCTTTTATTCATTGGCTGAAATACCACATGAATTCATTGTTCTGGGGAAACCATGAATGAATACCCTTTATCTAATCCTTTAGATCAGAGCAGCCCAACCCTGTTCCTGGAGCTCTATCATCCTGTAGGTTTTCACTGCAACCCTAAAAAAGCACGCCTCATTCAACAGCTAGAGATCTTACTGAACTGCCAATCAAGTGTGCCAAATTTGGGTTGTAATGAAAACCAACAGGAAGGTAGATCTCCTGGAACAGGGTTAGGGAGCCTTGCTTTATGTGATCAAAACTCAAAAATAATTTTTTAAACAAATTAAATACATTTTTGTTTGCTAGGACCCAACCCCCCTCTGCCTCCCATTTCACCTCATCTCAAAGGTGCCCTATTGGATTGAGATTTGGGGCCTGTGCAGGCCATTGGAGTAAACTGAAGTCACTGTCATGTTCATGGGAACTAGCTTGAGATGATGCATGCTTTGTGCCATGTACCTGGCTGGAAGTATCCATTTGAAAAAGGGTAGACTGTGGCCATAAAGTGATGAACATGGCGAGCAACAAAGCTTAGGTTTGCCGTGCCATTCAAATGATGCTCATTGGTATTAAGGGGCCTAATGTGAATCAAGAAAAGATTCCCAGACCTGCCAACCTGCATGCATTTTGTGTACCAACCACACAATTCTTGATCAAAATACGCAGGTACGAAATTCTCGGTAAAGGTTCGGTAACTTTACGAGATGATGCATTTCAAGGAGTATATCCTAATGAGATAAATTTGTGTATATATTTAGCTGTAGTAGTAGCTCGCATACGATTTTAGCCTCGTTACGAGACGGCTACGGTGTGAATAACTGATGGAGTAATTTAGCTGCAGTAACTCAAACGCCACGGAGACTCCCTGTTCTGACTTTGAATCGCGCACGCCCTGTTGGAGCAAAGTGACCATTGCAAAGGTGTTCGACTACAGACTGCTAACGTAGCAAATAATTCCTATTATTGCAGCCAGTCACCCGACCAGCCTTGCAGTTAGAAAATATTCATGATGTCAGATGACGAGGATACTAACAAGGGGAGAGAGAGCAGCAGACCTATTAAAAAGAAGCGAGTCCATGCACCCCAGAAGTACCTCGCAAAATATCAGGAGCAATGGCCGTGCCTCCGCCCCTCAAAACTTCCGCACCATGCATTTTGCACATTGTGCAATTATGATTTTGACATTAGCCACCAAGGAGCTTCAGGTAATAAGTTAGTTACAAAGTTAGTTAGTTAGTTACATTCCTAGATAATTTTTAAATTTAATACTTTTTTTTTCCCATTAGGCCTATATGATGTGTGCCTATATAAGCTGATTCAATTATTTAATTATTAAATAAAACTGGAAATCATGACCAGAAACTTGGTTTCATTCACAATTGACAGTGTTTTACCTCGCAACATGTTTTTTTTTTACATGACAACATAAGTTTCTGTAAATACTTGAAAATTGAAACATATGTTACAATATGCAAAATAAATTATTTCAATTTTTATTAAATAATTGAATACAATTCACTTATGGTTATCAGTTTGTATAAGCGCACACATCATATAATGAAATATTAATCATGAAAAAAATGGTTTTAAGCCGGTGTACTCAAACTTTTGACTTGCAAGTATATCATAATATAGCCCAGTGCAGTGCAAGTGATATTTTAGAATCAGGTCAAATGATACAATTTTGCCTGATCACTTCAACAGTCAAAACTAGAATTATAAAGAAAGGCCTGTGTGTGTGTGTGTGTGTGTGTGTGTGTGTGTGTGTAAAGCAAAGTGGTGCGAAAATGTGAACTAAGCGTTACACTGACTATTGTGGTACTCAGAATATTTTCCCAAGGTTGGCAGGTCTGGATTCCCCACACCATTTCACCACTAACACCAGCCTGTACCATAGAAACAAAGAAACATGGATCCAAGGATTCATGCTGTTTGCACCAAATTCTGACCCCATCATCTGTATGTCACAACAGTAATCGAGATTCGCCAGACCAGATAACGTTTTTTCCCATCTTAAATTATCCAATTTTGGTGTTTACGTGCCCACTGTAGCCTCATATTCTTGTTGCTAACTGACAGGAGTTGAACCCAGTGTGGTCTTCTGCTGCTGTAGCTTTTCCGTTCTAAGGTTCGACTCATCATGTATTCACGGATGCCCTTCTGCACACCACTGTTGTAAGCAGCTGTTATTTCAACATTTGTGGCTTTTCTGTTGGCTTCAACAAGTCTGCCCATTGTCCTCTGACCTCTCTTATTAACAGAGTTGTTTTCGCCCACAAAACTGCTGCTCACTGGATGGTTTTTGTTTATCGCACCATTCTCTGTAAACTCTAGAGACTGTAGTGCGTGGAATTCCCAAGAGGGCAGCTGTCAACAGCAAAAGCAATATCCTGGATTAATTTATTATGATATATAAAGTCCCATTCTGTGGACATGGTATCAATCGAAGAGCTCTTTAAAACCTATAGTTCTGTGATACAGTCAAGTTAACTTTTGCTGCACATTTGCATTTTCATTTTAAACTGCATTTGCATTAAACTAGAAACTGACATGTAACTTAATGTAAAAAAATCTTTTTGGGCGGGGTCAATTCTATTTTGGCAGGCCACACAAATATAGTCAATGTATTTGGAACACTGTCATGATCAATAAACAACACATATGTCAGACCCCGAAAGATGATTGGCTCCAAGAAGCAGGAGTAATTATTTTGTTGTGGTTTAAGTTTGCGTCATCGCCCCTTGTAATCTTAAAAGACCTGGGAATATCTCCATTTATCGAATGCATTTTTTTCTGCATTTTGGCTATTTTTTCTGCGCAAAAAGGACGCAGAATCCTGCGTTAATGCGGTTTTTAGCTACCAGAAGCTCTCAGGATTTTTTCGGCCGCCTGCTTTGATTAGGAAAGCAATTGCGGCACTTGTGGTTAACCTTTGGTACCGAATCCATAAATTTAGTGTGCAGGGGGTCTTACGAAATTCTTCACTGTAGAGTGAATTGTTTGATTTGTGGACCTGCATGTGTGCCTGCTCTGCACTGTTCTCATCTCTGTTTGTGGTCTGACTCTTGCAAGACAAAACCATGGTGGGGATTTGTTTCCAGAGCATACAGGTTTACAAATGGTATTTTTACAAGATGTGGACTTTCAAGCATGACAGACCTCTGGAAGTCTGAGGAACTGAAGCAGAATAAGCGTAATATAGTGAACACAGCCTGTTGTACTGTGAAAGGTGGCTTGTGATATTTATTTATGGAAAAGGAGAGCTCTGGGTGCCTCACTATTGAGCTTCCAGAGGGAAAGGAGGTGTGCAGGTACAAATGTTTCACACATTTATTGCCTGAAAGATAATAAATTTCATCATATTTACATTTAATAAGATTGTCAACCATGCCTTTCTGCATGCTAATATGTTGTTGTTTATGGTAGGTATTTTATATAAAAACTATATTTCATATATTTATATATATAAGTTTTGTAGTTATATTTCTATAGCATATTTCAGCTTGTTTAATACAAGAGCCTCCCACAGCTTGTCTCTGGGTGTATTTTTAACATAATAAAACTTATTATGTATAGTAATCGATTGATAAATTCATATTAGTGCTTTAATTACAAGCACAATGGCCGTCCTAAAATCTTGTTTTTTTTTGTTGATTTTGCATAGTTCCCAAAAATATATATAGGCCTATATCTTTTAAGAAGTAGAGATTTAAATTGGTCTGTGGAAGTTTGAAGAATGTTGTCTGTATTCTTAGTGTCTTGCTCTAGCCTACTACCTGTGGGGTTTTTCAGTCTGAAACTAAAATCACATTATAATGCCATTTTGTAAAATATTTGTCTCCGTCACTCTGTTATTTTCAGTTTATGCATCTTAATTCCTGTCTGAGCAAGGCGGGTGCTAGTACATTTTAAAATCATCTCAATCGTTCTTGCTGTAGCTTGGTAAATGGCAGCTGCAAAGTGTGTGCATCTCTTAAATATGAAATGTAGCATAATCATGTCAAAGGTGATTGGGAGGCTACTGCTACATTTAGGAAGGAGGAAATTGATGCAGGATCATTTGTGTACTCAGTCCAGTGTTCAGGCATTTTAGCATCATGCGTTTGACATTAGCTAGCTGAAAAATCTAAAAGTTAGGTGATGAATTTTCAGCAAACTAATTTTTTCAAGTTGGTGCAAAGCACTCTGGGACTGACTCATGCCGTGACACATATTTCAATTGGACGTGTCCTCACCCAGACCTCCCTCTTCCAGGTGATCAGGAGAACAGTGCCGTCACCTCCACATCCAGACTATGTCGGGTCCAGTCACAAGTCGATCCAGAGTTTACCCCGACGTGAACACACAGCGTCCCCGGGAGTACTGGGACTACGAGTCACATGTTGTCGAGTGGGGGTGAGCAGGGAGACCGCCGCCGAATGTTGAGCACTCTAACGTGCAGCTGAAAGAAAGAACCCAACACTCCCAGGGACACCTGCGTCATGAGCCATTCACTAATGAAAATTAAGCTCAGTTGTGTTCAAGAAATACCTGTTCAAGTGGCATTGAATTGAAAGTGCATACATACATACGCATGCTTTTGTATATTTTGTTTCGGGTTCACATTTGAAAAAGTGTTTTTTCCGAATCACTCATTCATGTTTAAAGTCTTATGACACAAAATAACAGCAGAAATCTGAATGGTTGGCCTCTACTCAACCCCACTGGTTATATATTTTTTTTTCTTCCTGTTTCTCAGGAATCAAGACGATTACCAGCTGGTGCGAAAACTCGGCCGAGGCAAATACAGCGAGGTGTTTGAGGCCATCAACATCACAAACAATGAGAAAGTAGTCGTCAAAATACTGAAGGTACGGCAACTCCTCCATCTGTGGCTTTTGCCGGGAGGTCTCGCCGTGCCGCATTCCTGGAGCGACTGTTTTGGCTGTATCCCCGAGCGACCCGCGTCTGCCGGCTGCGGCTGACCCCGCCTCACCCCGGCTGTGAATGGAGCCTTGTTCTCGTCGCCGTTGCCGCCATCGACACCCACAACTTGCATATGCAAAACACTGTTCTTTTACGATTAAAAACAGGCGTAGATGTGTTTCACAAAAATCACAGCAAAAATAATGTTTATTCTGGTGGGCAAAAAATCTTTAAAAAAAAGGGCAGACCCCCCAAATTGGAGCTAAATCCCAAGCAAACCTGGATGTTGTCAGCCCCCTAACTCTTCCTAACTCACTGTTTTGAGCTCTTATTAGTCACATTTTACTTGGGAAAACATGTTTTTGGGGGGTATCCTTTGATTCTCTTATAACCTAAAAGTGAATTTGGCTTTATATTTGGCTAATTTCATTTAAGTGCTGGTATGAACTAAAAACAAGCAAGATATTAAAAGTGTTAAAAGGCAAGTTAATTTGATTCTCTCTGCCAGTTTGAGTCTTTACTAGTCCTGGTCTTGCTTTTATTGGGAACATTGGAACATCATGTGATTGGTTCCAAAGGTTGAAAACCACCTCTGAATTTTTTTTTTTTGTCAAGCCAGACAAGAACTGCGATTTTATTTTAAGTCTGTACTCTGCACAGGCAGGTTCAACAGCCACATGCTTCATTCTGGAAAAGTGCTGATCAAGTGAACATGTGCCTGTGTCCTTGCTCTGTAAGCTGTAAAATTAAAACCATTTAGAATCTCGTTGAAAAATTTTTGCCTGTAAGTGTTAACAGTCTGGTTGTGACACTGTGGTTTGATGAAAATTACTGTTTGTAATTTTATGTCCATTGGAATTGTCTCTATTTTTTTGAATGATTGATCTCAGGTAGTCTTTGTGTAGCACTTACTGCCAACTGAGTGTCATAATTAGCTGAATTTTCCTTTTCTTTCCTTTCTTTTCTTTCTTTCCTTGCAGCCAGTAAAAAAGAAGAAAATCAAACGAGAGATTAAGATTCTAGAGAATCTTAGAGGCGGCCCTAACATCATTACACTTCTAGACATCGTCAAGGATCCCGTGGTCAGTGTTTTGAAGTGAAATGCGCCTGTGACACTACACCACCTGCCAAACAAACATGCATCACTTTCCTGTTGGTTAATGAGGCCGATAATATGGAAAAAAGTAAATTAAAGCTCTGAATAACCAAACTACTTTTTCCCCTGATGCTTGATTTCTGCTTTATTCTGTAAATGTCTTAGATCTTGTAAGGCATTTCATGATGTCACCCTGAAAATGGTGACAATTTTAACATTATGTGCATGAGAAATACACTAATTCTTTGATCACGCAGTCTGTCTGCCTGTCTGTAAATGGGGAATTTTATAGTAAGCTCATGAATTTGTAAAGCTCATTGAAATTCCTTTTGCCAGTAGGCATCGTGTCTGATACAAGATCCTGCCTCTTTCTCTCCTCTTTTATGTATCCTCCAGTCTCGGACACCAGCCCTTGTCTTTGAACACGTAAACAACACAGATTTCAAGGTAATATTAAGGGATATTAACAGTTATTCAATTAACGGTAAATGAGAACGTTGATTGATGACCTTTATTGATTAAACGGTTACATTTCAATGAACCATTTCAGTAATAACCTAACATTCGCGATTCGTATTTTGCATTAGAGAGACGTTTTCTGTGTTGATAGACACGTATCCCCTCTACTGTTGGAAAGTTGACGCGTCACGGTTCCTCCGACTGGCAGCATTAACAAAATGTTTTTTGCCCAATAACATTGGTGCCATCTGAGCGTGTCTGCTCAGCTTTCGCTCAGCAGACTGCAGACCAGACTGACCCCAACGCATGTAGACATGCTCATATTCCATAACAAAAATGCCTGGGTATTAAGTTAGGTAATGGCACATAGGCTGTGTTGTTCGTGCTACGGCTACATGTTACAGCCTTCAGGAATATGGCCTATTAGCGATCTTTTGATGGGAATTTCACAGCACGTTTTATTTTATGCCTTTACTTACCTTTCTTTTTTTGCTGCTCATCAAGAGGCTTACTTTACAAAGTGGGGAACTTGCTGCTATTTTGTTAAATGAATAGCCTACCACTTGCTCTACAGAATGCAATTTACACTATTGAATAGACAGATCTGTTCTTTTTATTATAAGAACGTGTTTGTGACTCCAAGTGTTGTCAGAGACAAAAACAACTGAAGTGGTTCATTTTTTTTTTATTTATTTATTTATTTATTTTTTAACAAAGTTAAGCATTAATAAGCAATATCTTTTGTCACCATAGCAGTGGCAGTTCAGCCAGCCTGTAATAAAAATATCAGCGTTCCTTCCTCTCCTGAGCAGATTTCTCAGTCCGTGAATCCGTGCTCTTATCATTTAGTCATTATTCCTGCCATTATGGCCTTAATACGCAATGCTAATCTTATTTTAATGATTGTTTGGTCATGTCTTAAAACCTCTCTGAGATAAACTACACCTCCCATTTAATAAGTTGTATGAGTCACTCTTTTTATTGGTCATATAGTAGATTTTAAGCTTATCTGTCAATCATTGTTAATCGATTAATGGACGCTAACGATTGATTAAAAGAATTTGCATCTCTACTTCATGGTGAACCCTTATTTATACAAAAATATAGCTGTAATCTGTTTTCAAATTCTTGAGGCTCTGGGCTCATGTAAGAACAGCAATGATGTGAGGTAAATTTTCTTTCTCTTTTTCCACAGCAATTGTATCAAACACTATCAGACTATGACATCAGGTTCTACATGTACGAAATCTTAAAGGTAAGGCTTGCTTATGGTTGCTTTCTACCGCTAGCTGGCCGGACTGAAATAGCTGGCCCCCCCTCTGCATTAATTTGGAGGGCTAAAGTTGGCAAGCCCCCGTCGTGTTTATTAGAAAGAATGCTTCAGCTGCTGTGCTGTGCCACAGATAGAGGCATGGGTGCTTTACAGCAGAGGGCTTTGATCAAGACCCGGATAGTTCAGATGGTTCTGTGGAAAAAAGTAGCATGGAAGTGTGCTTGTGCACCAGTGGTAATATCACCTTTCCTCATTGCTATTAATAATTTAGGGAGAGAACTGCTCTGACCACTTGGAAGTGTCAAGCAAGCCTTGTTGAGGAAGGTTTTGGGGGGGGGGTGTTTAAATACACCATTTGAAGGGTTGTATCATTCTTGGGTCTTCAGAAGATGAACCAGTTTTGTCGTCCTGAAAGATGGAGAGTTAGGAGAAGCAAAAAGCTCCTATTGGAAACATTAACTGAAGTGTTACTGCCCCCCACCCTAGAGAATTCTTCATATTTAATTAAATAACAGAGTTCAATTAAAATGAATTGTTTAGGAGTTTGTTTGAAAAGTAACATACATTTTGTGTATTCTCTTGCTGCAGAGCCACACCTGAATGCATTTCTAAACCGTCATGGTGCCAGGGAGAAAAACAAACATTAAAAAAGCTCTTTAAGTCATGAGTGTCATTTGCCTGAGTAAATATTTTATCTTGCGTGACTCTAGTGAGCAATGTTAAATGGTTTGCTTGTGCCGTCCCAAGATTGCGCTGGTTTGTGGTGATCTCCTGTACTGCTAGGTATGCAGGTATTGCATTGTAGGTGTCAGGCTTTTGAGGTGTCCCTCACGCTGTCCTGTCAGATACCACCGTCTGACGGAGATTCAGTTGAGCAAACGGTGAATCCTGTCCATATGGCAGCGACATATGTTTAAGCCTGGAGGATTTGCTCAGGCAGACAAGCACCCATAGCTCCCCACTACTGGCCAAAGCTGCAGTGTTTTTACCACGGTGCCCTTTTGTGTCTGGGCTGGATGAACAACCCTGTTTCTCATCCATTGATATAAAGCGTTTCATACAGCGCCTAGTGTTTACAGACATGATCTCACTCTCCGTGGAACACGGAATGGGTGGCACCCTGCAAAATGGGCTTTGAACAACCACAGAACGTTCCATGGGATTTCCAGGGTAGCTTTGCGTGCAATAGAGACTTGGCTGATAGTTGTCTAAGGAGTACCTGTGGCAAAGTAGAAAGTATCTCATTGTTTGCCTGTGTTGACTGGACCTGTGCTCAATAAGGGCTCAGGTGTTCAGCGCAGGTTAATGACATCACTGGCGCAAGAATCTCTCGATTGACAGGTCGGCTGCGTAGACTGTTTCATTTATGCTGAATGTGTGTCTTCTCATCTGAATTATTTTATTTGAGGGGGGAGTGCGTCTGCCAAATGCCTGTAATGTAATGAATTCAGTGGAAAGGTTTGTCTCTGGATCTGTACCATATTTTCCGGATGACCTGGTTCTGCTGGAGAGCATGGTTACCATCATTTGAACGGTTCTGTTTCCTGTTCTCTCCCCCCACAGGCCCTGGACTACTGCCACAGTATGGGAATCATGCACAGAGATGTCAAACCACATAACGTCATGATCGACCATGAACACCGAAAGGTATCCCACTTCCTGTCTCTCCCTCTGGAGCTTGTCTTTGACAGGCTAACCCTGTGCATATAATGGCTCAACAAATAGGAACTTCACAAGTTGACTATGAGGCATTTTAGCATCTCGTATTAAAGGTGCTCATATTAACGCTGCAGGAGCAGGACCAAAGCAGGAATTGTAATTGTAGATAGAAGGTCTATACAGTACTCTTGCAAGCCCTTGTGACTGATTTTATTTGCACACATTGAGAGCAGCCTTTGAACTCACAAGAGGAAAGTGCCTATGGACTGAATTTCTGTCCTATGTTCATGCAAGTAACCTTCATTCAGTTGGAAGAGTACTGTGAACTTTTTACTTATTGCATTTTGGTGTCTTGGCTATACAGGAAACAAGGTGGCACATCCTTATCTAATTTTACCTTTTGATTCAGCCAATTAGGTAAAGCATATTGTCCTCAGAGGTAAGACATTCAAGGCGTGTTTTTTTGAGTTTGCTAATGTGCAGATACATTTAGCTAAATGGTGATAACACATTAATATTCCGTACTAAATTTTGCTCCTTTAGCTGCAGAGCTGTGTATCATTAATATTTTTTGAATGTCCTTTTTATTTGATATTGATTCAACTTTTTTTCTACTTCAATTAATTGTTTTGCTGTAATTTTGTTGGCAGTATGTCTTAAATATGTGACTGGAAATTGACTGTGGTACGTTTTTAACTTTAACTGAGCATACTACGCTGTGTAAAATCATTGCGATATTCAGAGTATTATGCATAATGTTGTATCTCTGCCAATTCATATTCCTTAGTGTTATAATATTTCTCTAATATTTGCATCATATATATTTCATAATCAAGAGTAAGGATGGGTATCATTTAGATTTTGCTGATATCGGTGCTAAAACACTACTTTTAAAATGTTGACCTGATACTTTCTTTAAAATAAAGAACATTAAAGAATGTCTTTTTTATTGCAAAGGCAAAAACAATTGAAAAATGGAATTGTTTTGTTTAGTTGCTTAACTTTCTACTTATAATTTATACCATTTCGCTTTTGGGATTTTGACCGAGTTTAACGTCAGCTAGCTTGCTAACAGTATGTGCTATCGCTGACCGAGTCGAGCGAGTGTAACGTTAGCTAGTGAAGGTGTGCGGTGGTAGCATGAGTGAGCGGCGCTTCTGCTGCCTCTGACTTCCTTATCGGAGCATATTACATCGGCTGCTCGGGCATTGCTTTTTAGAGGCGCCGAAATCTGCGTTGTGATGGGAACCGGCACCATAGTGGTACTGGGTTTCGGTATCCAAGCCTAGAGGTGAATCAGTACTACTTGTGACAATATATTGTGTTTATGATGTATGTACTCATGACACTTGTACAGGGAACCGCACTAAAATCACAATTGCTATTTGTGAACAATGGGGGCAAATCAGGATGGTATTTGCTTTGAGCTGGAGATGAGATGTGTCTGTTGACATTTGCAGCTTCGCCTGATAGACTGGGGCCTGGCGGAGTTCTACCACCCGAGCCAGGAGTACAACGTCCGAGTCGCATCCAGATACTTCAAGGGACCTGAGCTGCTGGTAGACTACCAGGTGAGCGCTTATATATATTTGAGAGTTTTATGTATTGTCAGCGGTGGAATTATCGGTTGTTTGACTTATTTCTGCGATTCGCTGACTGTAATTCAGATTGACTGGCAAAAGTAGACCAGGAATGCAAGGTGGACATCAGCGAATGCGGTCTGCCGGAATGTGTCGGACACAAACTAAGCCCAGAAGCCTTAGAAAGCGAGCTTTATTTTCTCATAAACCCTCCCATGATGCACTTTGCGCTAAGCGCTGTGTGCAAACGGCCCTCGCAACATTCCCTTTTATTTTTGCCAGTTGACATTTGAAATCCTAATGCTGCGTTCTCACTTCCTTTTGGCCTGCAGATGTATGACTACAGTTTAGACATGTGGAGTTTAGGGTGCATGCTGGCCAGTATGATCTTCAGGAAGGAGCCCTTCTTTCACGGACACGACAACTACGACCAGGTGAAGGGTCACTCCTCGGGCACACGGCCCAGTTCAGCTAATCACCAGCCCCTCACAGATCACACATCACTGTGCGAAAATGCATTCATTAAAAGAGCTTATCAGATGTGAAAATGTTTCCTCGAATATGGCTAAGGTTATGAGTAAGGTAATGTTAGCCAACATCAGAAACAAAGTTGAAAATGTGAGAATAATTTTTTGCCTAGAAAGCGCTCTTTATTAGAGTGCTCCAACTTGATTTTCCGGTGAATAGTCATTGAAAGTTTTCATCTGTGTATTTTTGAAGGAGTCTGCAGTTGCAGAGCACCCCTCCCATTTTTGTAGTGATTAAGCGTGGAAGACGCATGAAGAGTGAAAATATGTTTCTGTATTTCATGGCAGAATCTTAATTTTCAGTCTCCTCGTTCGAGTCTCTTCTCACCCTTCCCATACCAGCTCAGCCCACAAAGCTGGCAGCCATCCCGCAAAGTACAGAAAGCTGCGTGAGTGTGTGTGCGTGCGTGTGTGTATGTGCGTGTGTATGTGCGTGTGTGTGTGCGCATGCGCATGCGTGCGCGTGTGTGTGTAATGCATGTCATTTGTCTCTCGCAGCTTGTACGAATTGCGAAAGTCCTGGGCACAGAAGACCTGTACGACTACATTGACAAGTACAACATCGAACTGGACCCCCGGTTCAACGATATTTTGGGCAGGTACGTTTGTTCCAAGTCCGGCAGCTTGCCGGCCACTTCCAAAAGCTCTCGTCCCTGCTCTTCTTCTTGTTTGTCGTTGTCGCTGAAATTATCCGGAAGAACTGCCTGAAGACCAGGGTAGCCGATGGAAAAATGTTAATCCCCGAGCGTGAGGGGTCCTGTTGCAGTGAGAGACTCGGCGGCGGCTTGCGCTCAGAGGGAATATTGAGTGTCGTAGCGCCTCGTCTGTCCAGAACCGGCCGGCCGACCGCCGGGCCGGGCAGCGTAGCCGTCGGCCGGGTTCACCGAGTTTGAAACGCGAGAGAGAAGAGGAGACGGCTCAAAGAGTGGGGGCTGTACCCGCCGTCCCAGAAGCAGGCCGCCTTCAGGGAATTTCATTGGTCCTTCTTGTCCAATGGAATGAGAGCGGGGGTGCAGCAGACAGCTGTTCATGCTCTCATATTCTGGGCTGCTGGGGTCATGGATGCAGAAACAGCCCGGCTTAATGAAAGAAATTATTTTAATGGGGGGGGGGGGGGGCGGGGCGGGGCGGGGGGCGTACAAAATCGAACAAGCTTGCCTGGAATTTAAATGTCTGCTACGCATAGTCGTCTTGCCAGTTAGACAATCTGTAATCATCCACTTAGCAAGGTAACGAGCCGCTTCGCTGTGGTAACTCTTCATTATGCAGGAATAAGAGGTTCTGTACTGTACGCACGTGTCCCAGGGCACATGGTTTCGGATTCCGGGGCTGTCATTAACAATTTCTGCAGGAAATCTCTAAAGATGAAATGCCTTCTCATGTGGGCCGTCTAATGTCTACTTTCTCATTGTGGATGCGTGGTTGTCTGGGGAAAATGAAAGGGCCCCACTATGGATTTAGTATATGTGCTCTTTGTGTTGTTTTTATTTTGTGGATAAAGCTTGTAGATAATGCTTCTGTGTATGATTTATGATGGCGATACTTGAGATTAATCAGTTACTATTCGTGAACCTCCAATCCCCAACTTCTTGGCTCTTTGTGAATGTATTTACTCATGATGTAATGTGTTTCTTTGCATTTCATTTTAAAATGTTTTCAGCGGCTGATGGGCGAGTCATTTAGCTAAGGCACCACGCTGTGGTTCATGGACAAGCCCCACGATCTCCGATTGAATCCCGACCATGACATTGGCAACGGTGGCCGATAACTCATAGAACAAACACTCATTTGGCAATTGTAGTGCCCAGTGTATAGAAGCGTTCAGTCGGTTTAAGGGCTGGGGGTCTACGTTCAGTCAGTTAGGGATCAATGGAGTACATGTCAAAGCCACATATGAAAGGTCTTCCACAGACTCAACTCTATGCGAGCTTAGCTGTAGTCTACAATGTGAAAAGAAGCAGCTGGTTACACCAAGTGTTCCAGAGAAGAACCATGGATGTGTGCACTCTCCTGAATCAGCTGGGGGGTTTGAAGTGAGCACAGGTGTAGTTATAGACAGTTGGCCTTTCCAAAGGCGGGAACTGGACATGTTCAGCCAAATGAATATTTTAACATGATGCGATGCTGTGTCTCTTCCCTCAGACACTCTCGTAAGAGGTGGGAGCGGTTCGTTCACAGCGAGAACCAGCACCTGGTGAGCACCGAAGCCCTGGACTTCCTGGACAAACTGCTGCGCTACGACCACCAAGCCCGCCTGACGGCCCGGGAGGCCATGGAGCACCCCTACTTCTGTAAGACGCCCCGAATCATGCGCACACACGCGCACACACACACACACACACACGCCCATACACGTACGTGTATACACACACACACGCACACACACACACACACACGCACGCACACATACACGTATGTGTATACACACACGCACACATGCACACACACACACGCCCGTACACGTACGTGTATACACACACACACACACACACACACACATACACACACACACACATACACACACACACACACACACACACACACACACACACACACACATATACACACGCACACATACACACACATGCACGTGCTCGTATATGCACACACACACACACAAACACACGCACACACACACACACACACACACACACACACACACACACACACACACATACACGCACACACACACACACACATATACATGCATGTATACACACACACACAAACACACATACACACACACACACACACACACACACACACACACATGCACGCATTCACACAGAGACACACACAAAACATAATTTGTTTGAACGTGTGAACTGTTCCTCCACACAAGACCATGCCCGTGCTCCCCAGGCCGATTTCGAATGCTTCGGTTTTAAAGAACAGGAAGTGTATATGATGTCCATGTACGTCCGCCTGTCCCCTGGACCGCTGTCGTCACAGAGTTCCCATGCGAGCGCGTTTATTTCCCCAAACATAGACAACGCACGCGTACAGCCCAGTCGCCACGGCCCGGGCAGAGTCCCGCCGGGTGCCAGGCTCGACTCTCGGACCGGCAGCTCGGCCTCCTGGCATTCCCCGCAGCATTCCGGCTTCCACAGATTATCCCAGGAATTAGCCTCACTCAACACCACAGCAGCGTTCATGTGAGGAATGCGTCTGGTAGCGGCCTCTCTCTACCGAACCAGGCTTTGGGAAACGGATCCCTTTGGCTTGGGAGACCTGCGGGAAGATCTGTGCCCCCTCAAGCTAATTTAGCGTTTGTGTTTGGGGAAGTCCAAAAGACGGATCTTTAGCGTTGCGAACACTCGCGGTCGATTTGGTGGCCGGCGGCAAAGAGTGAACCGGACTTTACGTGCCTTCGTCAGTCATGTGACAACGCTCGAGGTCGGGGAGTTCACTCTCGTTTGGGTAACGAGCGCTCCTTTATGCCGCTGACCCAAATTTGCTGGACCGCGGCGCGTGGAGCTGTGGATCCAACGGTCGGCATTGTGCCGTTCCTCATTCGCCCGGGCTAAAACGGCGGTCTTAAAAGGTTTTTTGTCTACGCGAGATAAGATGTGCCTCTGCCGGCACAATCGCTCCACTGTGCGTTTGTCCGGAACATTCCGAACACAAATGTCATGTGCTGTTCCCTCCCAGTCGCAGTCCTCAAGGCCTGGTACACCTCAAGGTAAACGGTTCAGCTGGTCAGTCTGTCAAAGCCTTCTTTTATGTTTCCAAATCAGGATCATGAGGAGACATGGCTGTGTCTCAGTAGGTGCACTGTGCAGCCCTCTTGCTCTTCTGGCTTTCAAAAAAAAAAAAAGAAAATTGCAATGTAATCTGTGCAAGAGGTTCCCGTGGAAACCGTTCCCATGCCTTGGAATCGCACCGTCAGTCGGGCTGTGTCATCAGTGTGTGCCTGCTGAGTGGTGACTCTCTCTCTTTCGCACTCTCTCTCTCGCTCTCTCTGTCTCTACCTCTCGCTAACTCTCTCCACCTCTTTCTCTCAGATCCCATCGTGAAAGACCAAGTGAGGATGGGTTCAGGATCGGGGATGCCCGCTGGCACCACCCCCGTCAGCTCCTCAAGCATGATGGCGGGTAGGTGAACCGCTTAACACCGCTCTCCGGTGCTCAGGTTGGGCCAGCGTTGAGTGCCGTGTCTAATTTGAGCTTTTACACTTGATAGATACTCAGAGCAGCGGAGACAGAAATGTCTCTTTTTAAAGGTTAGACCAGAGGCTGAATATGGGAGCATGCCACAGTTTGAGCTTCTCACGTCTCAGCCATTAACTGTCACACTAAATCACTGTGATTACCCCGACACACCCAGCTTTGTGTCAGGATCTGTGTAGAGCCCTGAGCATCCAATTAATCCTTCTCTGGGTCGATGCCCACAGATACCCTCAAATAGGGCTGGACCGGATCCCATTCCAAATGCATTTCAGTCTTCTAACTGATGAGGGCTGCCATTGATGATTACTCTGGGGTTTACAAAAATAGCACAAATTTGCTGGGAATTGTTTTTAATGTCCCAGTCATAGCCAGACCGCTAGAGCTAGATACATTTCTTAATGCATTTAGCAAGATATATTGACTGAAGAATTAACAATATGAGATTGTACACTATATGCACGTCTACCAGATGAGATATGATGAGGTATTGTGAACAGTCCGTAACAGTTGGTTAGCAAACTACAGAACCCAAAATGCAATCCCTTTTTCCTTTCGGCAGGCATAACGTCGATGTCCTCCTCACAGCCTCTGGGTAACATTGCTGGATCACCGGTCATCTCCTCTACGAACACCCTGGGCACGCAGGTCCCAGCAGCCACCGGGGCACAGCCGTAACGGGAGCTCCCGCTCCGCACCTCCTCCCTCTTTTTGGTACCACCCGACTTGAAGTGGGTCTCATGTAGCATTCGTAATACCTTAATAAGTGCTACGTAACGTGTCATAACCTTACAATTGTCCTTACATAACACAACTTTACATAGCCTCGCGCGTCATGAGCATACATCGACACGAGCACTTTATAGCGGCTGGTTTTCACTGGACGTGTGACGTGCAACGTTTTCACTGGTTTCTTAATGCCCGTCATCACACACTTCATGACATCACGGCGGTCGCTGTAAGCTGATCTCAGTGTTTATGTATGCTTATGACTAGGGTTATGGCCTTTATTTAGAGGTTATAAAAGTGCTATGAAGACCCACTTGGAGTGAAGTGTAACCCTCTTTTTCATGTGCTCAGTCTGAAACAGGACTGAGGCTGCCCTAGACGGGCTCTCTTTTTATGTTGAGTATTAAAAAAAAAAAAAGAAAAGAATTAGGTTCCTCGTTTTCCGTACAATAATTCTATATTGACATTCGGGCACACAACAGAGATTTTACGTTGCACCTGTGTCTGGATGAATTGTTAACTGCGTTCTCTCATGATGACTGTGTCTAGAAATGCAACTACAATGTAGAAAATAAGAAGAAAAAAGGATAATAAAATTTATTTTGTATGTCCCTAAAAGTTTTGGTTGTTTCTTAAGGACGGGGGTCAAGTGGTGTTGGTCTGGGTTTTGAATGTCATTTTGGGTTTACCTCTAACATTACAACTGCATTACTTTTTCAGAAGTTACCGTAGAAGACACTGTTCGGGGCTTACACACACATTGGTTGCACCTCAGAAAGTGTACTTGATCGTTTGAACTATTTTTGGCTGGACCGCAACAGCGGGGCCAGCCCTACAAACGCGAATGTCTGTGACTGAGTGAGTGATGAAGTTACACCATTGGTCGGCCGGATGAAGTGTGTTAGGTCCAGCCATATACCAGGTTTTCACCTGGTCTTGTTGAGTGATGTTAAGGATATCAGTACTTCAGGTTAGTTTTCCCCCTATGTAAAAAGGCTGCTGATGTTCTTTCATAGCAGAGTCAGGGGATGGCAAGAGGAGTGCTGTTCTCAACCAGCAGCCTTGCAAACATGGAGTGCATTATTGAGATTGTTCTTTAAGCAGTGCAGGCAATTTGTAATTACAGGAATGGAAGCTACATTCTGCAACAAAAAAACGAGGTTGTTTCAACCAAATTGCTGCGGATGCTACCGTTAGACTTCTCGGACAGCCCTGTGGCAAGAAGTGTCTTTTTTAGCTTAGAGATATGTAAGGAACTTACATGCTTAATGTTTAAATCATTCTGTGTTTATTTGTACTAGAACAGGTGAAATAGATTGATATTTTATGATTTAGTACTGTTGTGTTAATTAGTGAAGCACTATACATTTCCTTGTAATTATAGTGCATTTTAATTGACATTTAGTTTAGAAAGGCTCCTTTCATTCACACAGGAAATGAACGTCCTAAAGCAGACAACGCATTTCTTACTTTGCTAAGCTTGACCATCAAGACTGTCATCTCCAATTCTAAATCATTTGGAGTGCATTTGTAAAGCTGTTTCTGTCTTGCTCTTTCTCTCTCTCTCTCTCTCTCTCTCTCTCATACTCTCACTCGCTCCCTCGGTATGCGCACACACACACACACACACACACACACACACATACAAGCAGAGCAGATATCTCTAAATTGCTGAGACAATGAGGAAAAAGAAGCTCCTACCTTCAATTGTACAGTTGGAACAGAAGAGCTTCATGTCTCGACTGTCCTACCTGTGCAAGTAGGGAGCTCTGCTAAATAATTCACTGGGCCGTTTTGTTCAATTGAATTATTAAAGAGATGATTGACAGATCTTATGGGCAACATGAGCCGCTGAAGGATTAGGTGCATGTGCGCTTATGAAGAGGATACTGGGCCGGCTGATACCGTGCTATTGATTTTCCTGCGTTTAATGTCCCTGGTGGATTTAAAAATTAACACGGGTTTGCTGTGTGCATTAAACACGCCTTAAAGGTAGACATTAAATACCCAAGGGCATAATGTTAGAAGAACCTCCCCCCCTTTTTTTTTTTCTTGGAATACTACCAGTGAGAATTTTTTCACATGTATGACAGCACGCATAAAAACAGAAGCTTGCTGGTGTACATGCGTGCAGTTTAACGATGTGACTCTTGCGGGCGAGATTAATATGGCGGTTAGGGGCGTAGGGGGAAGCTGGGGCGGATTAGCCGTCGTCTCCCGCCGGACGGTGGGGCCAGACCTGCTGCCAGGTCCTGTGGTGTGCGCCGCGGGCAGCTCTGGCGGCGTGTGTGTGTGTGTGTGTGTGTGTGTCTGCCCCGGCCGCGCCCCGAGCCCACCGCCGCCGCCGCCGCTCCGGTTGCATCGGCTTGGCGAGCGTCATCAAGGCCCCGCCGCGCTGGACCCTTGTCAAGCCCGCTCTGAGACGCATCTTTCACTGGAGTCCCTGTTCCCCCGGGCAGCGAGAGCAGCGGAAAACAGTCCAATCAGTTCGCTATCTGGAGGGACTACTCCGATTAATTTGGAAGCGAACAATAGAGCGCTTGTTATGGCTGGGAAAAAATGGGCATATTTGTGAAATGTGAATCTACCCCCCTGAAATTGGGCTCTAACCGGCCTGCAAATTGAATCCGTTTCGATTCTAACTGATCATTGGTTGATACAATTTATGTCCTTAAGCACACTTGGCTGATCAAGTATAAATGGGTGTTAACCGTCTCCTACGGCCTGACTCCTTCCCACAATGCAATTCTGCGCCATGGGCACGAAGCCGTGGGCAACTCGTTGCCCGAAGAATAAACCCATCCAGAATTACCCTTTGAGAATTACCTCTGATATTTATAAATGTTGCTCAGGACCAAGATATGGGGACATAATGATATCTCACCTTTTCCACTCGGCCACTCGGTCCGTCTGTGGGCCTTCCAGAGGGCCTTTCCTGTCCTACTTAGGCAATGACTGTGCAGGCGGCGCCGATGGACCCAGCTTTGAGTTTGAGGAGGAGGGCAGCGGCGCGGCCGGCCTGTTTGAGGACAAAGCGGCGGTTTCACGTCTGCTTCGGCCTGCTCCCCGCCGCGGCAGCCATTGAAGGCGTGTAACGTACACCGGTGTAGTGGGACTGCTGTGTGTGTGTTCGAGTGTGAGTGTGTGTGTGTATGTGTCAGTGTGGGTGTGTGTGAGTGTGTGTGTCTGTATGTGTGTGTGTGTTTGTGTGTTTGTGTGTGTGTGTGTGTGTGTGTGTGTGTGTCTGTATGCGTGTGTGTGAGTGTGTGTGTGTGTGTGTGTGTGTGTGTGTGTGTGTCTGTATGCATGTGTGTGTGTGTTTGTGTGTTTGTGTGTGTGTGTGTGTGTGTGTGTGTATGCGTGTGGGTGTGTGTCTGCGTGCGTGCGTGTGTCTGTATGTATGTGTGTGTGTGTGTGTGTGTGTGTGTGTGTGTATGCGTGTGGGTGTGTGTCTGTGCGTGCTTGCGTGCGTGCGTGTGTCTGTATGCCTGTGTGTGAGTGTGTGTGTGTGTCTGTATGCGTGTGTGTGTGTGTGTCTGTATGCGTGTGTGTGAGTGTCGGTGTGTGTGTGTCTGTATGCGTGTGTGTGTGTGTCTGTATGTGTGTGTGTGTGTGTGTCGGTAGGTGTGTGTGTCGGTGTGTGTGTGTCTGTATGCGTGTGTGTGTGTGTGAACGTGTGTGTGTCTGTATGCGTGTTTGTCGGTGTGTGTGTGTGGCCGTCTCCGCTAATGCTCTGTCGGGGCTTTCCTGTGAGGGGAAGAGCTGCTAATGGCAGCCCACCCTGGGGAAGGAGGGAACGGGGTCTGTGGGAGAACAGGGTCTTTGTTCCAACGCTCGGAGGCCCGCTTTCCCCGGAGGCCGAACAGCCTCGTCCCCCTTCGCCCCCGCACACGGGCTTTCATCGTCTTCGGTGTCCCCCGCTGTCAACCCAGCAAGCTCCTCTCACCGAGTTCTGCGAAAAAGCCCCGTGATTCAATGGAAGTTTTTCTTAAGGGCGGGAATGGGTTGCACATCTAGCCTATTGTAGAAATAGCCATGAATGACTCCTTCCGTTATTATTGTCCAAGTGGGATTTACAGTCAAGCAATAGCCATGAAAGCAACGCTATTCAAGCATTTTCAAATTAGACAGTTGTGCATATACAGGTCTGATATACTCAGTAATGTAATAAAACACAGAAATGAATAAATGTACTCAATGGGCTCTTGAATGTGCAGTGTGATTGCTCCTTTTTACCCAGTGTGCCTTTCACTGAATGACTTCACTGAAGGCAGTAAACATGGAAAACCCCCAGGGCTGGCTGATGAGCTCGCTGGAAGCCACGTCCCTCTCCAGCGGCGCGTCTCTTACCCGAAAGGAAGTTGGGAGGATGCGGGGAGGATGCGGGGTGGACGGAAGGTCGCGGTGGAAACAGGAGATGAGCGGAGGCCAGCTTGCGTCTTGCCGGGCCGCGGCAAAACAGGAAGCGTCACCTGCTGGCTGCGGGGCGAGAGTCGGGGGCGAGGGGGCCCCGCCCCACACCGCCGGCCGGCCATTCCCCTGAAGCTGCCCTCGGGTGCCCCCCTGGTGGAGACCCATGCCATCTGGCTGATGGACATCTGATTTGGTCATATATAATATATTGTGTGTAGTCAGTAACATACTAATGACTGAGCAAAGGCATTCCTACAACAACATTCAGTCAGGCAATCGGGCACCAGCTTGTGGCTGGAAGTATGGTGAAGGACCACACACTTTTCTCATTGCCTGTGGTTCAATGGGGCTTGGAAGTAAAAGTTCTTTCGGAGAGGGATATGTCATGTGATGTTGTGGAGATAGTTTGGATGACAAGGAGATGACCGACCAGCAGACATCAGATACTGAAGAAAGCGCTGTAGGCTCTACAGGATGTTTGCCCGACACACCTCAGACCTGCTCTCGTTTAGAGTCAATATCCTCAGGGAGCAGTAAGCAGTCTCTCCTTTCCGTCGAGTAGAGCTAGCGCTTTCCCTCCGCTTCAGAAAGGGCTCGTGATTCAATTACCAGCCTCGGCTGGCCCCCGTTATGCAACAGACCAGAGCCGTTCGCGGTTTAGATCTCTATCGCAGACATCTGAAGGTGCGGTTTCGTGGATTTTCATTCACGTTTATCTGCTGCAATTCAAGTTTGAATTGTTGCGATTGTGTAGCAGACATCAGCGGAGGAATGCCAATTTCCCCTGGGAAACGCGGAGGTCACCGAAAGAGATGACAGGTGGGGATTAATGCAGCTGTCCTCTTCATCGAGTCCAATGAATACTCAATGTCACTGAAATGAAAAAATGAAGTCCCTTATCGACCAGTGGTTTTGGAGGAATGCTGGCACGCGTAATGGTGAGTTTTACGTTAGTCCGTTGGGCTGTTCTAATGACAGTTGCTGCACTGTGCGGCGTGGTGGGGGGTGGAATTTCCCCAACTTCGGTCACAAAGGGGCTACAGTTGCAAGGAAAGCCCTTTAATTTGATACGCAAGACCTTTATTTGTGTGGTTTGGGGGAGCGGTTATGTGGAGCAGGCTCCTCCTCTGTTTTCCGGGTGCTTTCTGGTTGGCTCCCGCTCCCTTGAGGTGAGGAGGGTGAACCGCGCGGCACAGAAACCCAACCCTCGTCCCACCGTTTCCATTGGCCGGATGAATGGGGCTCAGATCACGGGCAGGTGCGGCGGAAAGTCCCGCGCTCCTACCGGCTGGAACGCGAGCTCCCCTGCGGGGGTAGAGTCAGTTCAGTGACCCAGGCCGCTGTCCCACTGCAGGGGTGGCCACAGTTCATACAGACCCTGCTGACGTCACACTTCGTCCTCAGAAAGCAGTTCTCAGTGTTTTTTTTTTTACCACTTTCTCCATTCCTACCGTAGTTATGGGCTGGGGCGGAATTAGCTCAGGAGGTAGAGCGGTCGTCTGGCAACCGGAGAGTTCGTCTGGCTGTCTGTTAATCTTCTGGGTGTGTCCAAGTGTCCTTGAGCAAGACTCGCAACCCCGATTGCTCACGACGAGAGGGTTGGTGCCTTGAGTGGCTGCCTTTCGTCGTTTGTGTGTGCATGAATGGGTGAATGAGAGGCATTCACTGTAACGTGCTTCGTGCAGTAAATGCTGGAAAATGTGCTATATAAATGCAGTCCATTTACCACAGTTATTGTTCACCATGTCGCAGAGTCGTAGCATAACAGCATGTTCTCATACTTTCGTAACTAAATGCTATTATCTTAATTACCAGGATGTGTGCTGTATATAATCTTTCCCTTGAATTCCCTGGTTGGAACTTTTATAGTATTTAATACTGTGATATATCACAGAACAAGGTGTACATAAAAATAAATGCATAAATACTAGTTTGAACGATCAGGTCCTCGCTTAGCTTTGAGGTTCTACCCAGTTTCCTACAAAGCTTTAAGGGAGCGTCAGCTGCAGCGCAGTGACGGGGACACCACCCAGTCCGCCCTGTACACGCCCAGAAGTGGATCCAGCCCCAAATTCATCACGCTCCCCAACGGCACACGCGATCATCCCCGCTTCGTTTCCCCGGCTCCTGTTGCTATGATCCTTCGTCAGTGCACCTGTCCGCTCGACCCGGGGGGGAACGGAACACCTGTGAGAGACCCGCGGAGGCGCTCCTGACCTCGCCCTGCAGGGGGCGCTCCTGACCTCGCCCTGCGCTCGGGCCGAGGCCTGCGACAGACAGAGGGAAGCTCAGCGATCTGTCACAGAGTCCAGCACCTCAACTGCTCTTAGTCCCATTCTCAGATTGTAATGAAGAACTGCTGCGCAGTGTAGCAGTTTCTTTCTCACCAAACCGAGATCCAGCTGAGCGGAGAGCGTTATATTTACGACACGAGTCTGTAATGCCTTTGGCTCAGCTGGATGTGATCAGGTTAAGATGAATAGCTGCCACATTGCTTTCGGGGGGTCACTTTTTTGTCACGTTGCCCGATGAAAACCCGAGGGAGGCTTTCTAATCAAAGGCCGAGATTTTTTTGGAGTGAACCACGGACTTTGGAATTCTTTAACAGCTGGGTTTTTCCAGAGGGAGCAAGGTCAACATCCCCCGGTGGAAGAGAACAAAAGGTGAGTGGCAGCAAGCTAAGGAAGAGGATGGGAGTACAGAGCGTAGGGGAAGCCGCTCCGCCTCGCTGACGTCAGTGACCTCCTGGAGGCCAAGCGGCCTGCAGTACTCCCCCCCCCTTCCCCCATTACCTGACGGGGTACGCGGCCTTTTTCACTGTCTTACAGCTTAGGAATGTGGGCCGGGGAAGCTGGAACTCCGGATTGGTCCCTAGGGGAGCATTTCAGGTCAAAGCAAGGCAGTGTAACCTCACAAAATAAAATAAAAAATACCTCAAATCTCTGTGATATGGTCATGCGCCTTGTATTGTCAGGCCAGACAGGCTGACTGTTTATAACATAGTTTATGTGTCTCAAATTATGTACTGAACATTGACACAACATTAAAGACCAGGACTAAACATAACAATGATGAATGTTATAATGTAAACCAATGACCTAGAAAAAGGCCAGAAATATCTACTAACTGGAGGCTAATTCTGGGCCACTGGTATTCCCCTGGTTTAGGAGAATTAGTATTTGCAGTTCCAGGATATATGAGCTTATTCCTCATTTTCTTTTTGAATAGCTTTTGAAAGCTTTGTCACATTGTCCTGCCGCAAGTTTGGTGGCCGTTTCTGTGGCAACAGGATAAGAGCACATCAGGTGACTGGAGTTAGTCAAAGCAGAGTTTATAATACAGGGGGATGGTCTGTTTGTGGGTTCATGCATAAAATAAGAACACTGCTATGGTAATAGAAATAAGCATTCCATAAAAATTTTACAATATCATAAAAACTACCTTTGTGACAAAATCAAGTATGTTCATCTCCAGTTTGAGTTGCGTAAAAACACTTGCATCATTTCATCTGTTAAAGCCTGTACAGGCCCTACAGAAAGTGGCTGCTCAGCTGAATCTGGATCCTTTTGGCTGGCACTAACACAGATATGTTAATTACTGTGCATTGTCCCAGTCCACTAAATGCAGTAAATAAATAAACAAGGGTCATTCTGTGTTTCCTGGACATGGAGTTAATTATTGTACTGCTCAGACAACAATTGTCCACTAGATGGCAGCAGTTTGTTACTTCAGGCCTTTTCAGAAATCAAAGTGGACCAGTGAGCAAAACCAGCTGATGTGATGCTGCTGAAGATAGACCAACTCAGAAACCCCTTTAATAAATTTGCCCTAATTCACAACACAGCCACACACTAAAGAAAAAAAAACCCACAACTGAAACAGTAATCTTACTTTATTATTTCCATATATCAGAAGTGGCTCTCTTCCAAGGCAGACAGAAATCAACAGGAAGTTCCCTCCCACAGTCAGTAGCCAGCCGCAGGTGACGACAAATCACGGACAAGGATGACAGGAGAGCTGTGATCTCAGATTGTCTCTGAGACTCGAGGACAGCCAGCTGCGCTGAACACCCACCCGCAGTCCGACACTGAGCCACTGGGGTAAACTGTCCTAATCCTGTAGTATCTTGTGCAAAAACATGTGAAGAGAAAAATAAATCTATAGAAATACACACACGCCCCTTCCTCACCACCACACCCAATAATTAGATCCCCGCTCGATACATCACAATCCCCATGCCCCAAGTCCCACTCTTGGGACAATAAGAAAGGATATGTTGAGGAGTGAACTCTGATACATAAAAAAAAAAAACTCGTGACGACTGCGGCGGCAAGTTCGTGAAAACGGCCATCCTGGCAAAGCGAGAGCAGAAGTGAACACACAGACGACAAAAAAGTCCCGCTAATTAATTTACCCTATGCCTGCTGACCGCACACGGCGGCTAACGCAGGCGCTGTGAGTTAATTAGTCCGGCTAACGCAGCCACTGCGCTCGCCCGCAGGCGGAAGGGTCTGTGTGATGTGGCGGGAGGCGCGTGCGACTGAAGGACATCAGAAATGCACGGCGGTTCAGGTTAACTTCGGCAGGCTGGTGGGGTTAGCCAGCACTCACGATTAATTCATACAAAATAAAAACGAATTCTAATTCTAATGGCCGGTCTCCGGCCAGACCTGAAACGAGGAAGAGTTTGTCACACTTCCCGGGAGTGCTGGGAGGGAAGCTCTTCGCTTCAAATCCAGAGTTCGGAGTCAAAGTGCGTTGCGGTCCGTTATCTGTCCGTTTACCCAAACAACCTGCCGAATCTGTCGGCGGGAGACCGGGAGTCACATGATGCAGCACTTGCTCTTGAGGAGATGGGGGTCTTTGTAGCGCAGTCTCTGTTTGGGTCGGTACTTCTCCAGGTATGTCAGCTGTTTGCTGTTGATAGCCCCCCTGCGCTTCCTGCAACAAAAAGGCATAAATTAACCAATAATCAAAAAATAATTTTAAAAAATATGCAGAAGTGTTGCTACATACATTCGCTTTTTAAAAGTAAACGAATTCAGCTTCTGTTGGCACAAGCGCGGACTGGACAAAACCAAGTTAAGACGGCGGAAGATGTTCGCGATAATTACATTCTTGAACCACAAGGTTTCCTCTTACAACCAACTATCTAAAAAATTCAATGTACGACGTAGGCTATCTTGTGTGTGAATACTCCTACAGTGTTCGCTGCCCACAGCTCGCGGATGCTGCTACCAGCCGAAAGGGCTCGTCGCGCGCCCTTTACTTACTGCCTGATGAACTGAATGGCGTCCTCATACTTCATTCCGCTTTCGATCAGCGCTAAGGCCACCAGCACAGGAGCCCTGCAAAGAACATGCCAGGTAAGCGATCGGCGTTGTGCAAGTAAACAGCATTTATACAGCAAATAGCGAACAGAGTGGGACAGGCCACGCGCCAATCTGGCGTCAGCAGCCATTTGGGTCCAGTACCACCTTCTTTCCCGGAGTGTAAAAGAGCGCTTTGTCTCTTATTCTTAAGTATTATAAAGGCTTCCAATTCCCCTTACTCGATTGAGAATGCCCTGAAGCATCATAAACAAAATCCATTCAGAGTAACTAAATGAATGGTAAATTTATTAACGTAAAGATGGCATGATGTGGCATACACAAGGAATGGAAAGAGACTCATGCGGTAGTCCGAGGCGACAGAACAACAGGTGGAGTGATCCATGCAAAATAGAAAGCCACGGACGTGGAAGGAACAGACATAGTTGAACTTGTGACTGGAGAAGGACGCAGAGTTCAATGTAAATCTGGGTTCGCTATTTATTTCATACCCAACTGAACGGACACAGCCTATGGCATGGCATTCAGAACTGTGTTTTTATACTAACTGTTTGCTGATTATGGATTGGCCAAAAGAGGTCCTTCTTCCTTTCAATGAAACAAATATAATTTTCATATTATAACCTATCTGAGAATAAATGAGCAGTGATTAGCATAAAAAGAAGTTGATTGCATGACCTGCAGCCATGTTTGGGAGACAGAGCTCCTTATTAACATGGCTTTTATAGAACGTGAGATATGTCAATGGTTCTCAACCTCGGTCCCGGGGGCCCACTGTGTATGCTGATTTTCGTTCCATCCACAATTGCAATCCCGGAATTGTAACAAGCTCTTATTTTTCCTTAATTAGGTGCTTCTCATGTCAGAGGGATTATTTGCCCACTTAAGCCACCTTGTGTCAGAAATAGCTATGCGTGCCATAAAGAATAAAAGTCCCATAATCACATTGTGCTATATTGTAGACGATTACGTAAAGAGGTTAAAAAAACTTTTTAACTAATCAAAATGAAGACTGAGGCAAATCAACAGGTTCCTAATTGGGAAAAGTGTGGACACCTGGCCACTAAATCTAATAATTTGACAGATAACAAAGAATTCAAAAACAAAGAAAATGATAATGAGTCATACCTGTATTGTGCTAATTAGTTTAAGGGAAATATTATGCACTTAAACACATGAGTTCAGCAACCTAATTAGGAGCCTATTAATTCCCCTCGTTAATTTGACCTGTTAAAAATGTTGCCTCTTTTTAAGTGATTGTTTGCAATCACTTAAAAAGCAACACAATGACACAATGGGATTTCATTCTTCATGCCATGCATAGCAGTTTCTGACATAATGTGGCTTAAGTGGGTAAATCATTCCTCTTAACACAAAAAACATCTAATTAAGCAAAATGAACAGCTTGTTAAAATTCTGAGATTGCAATTGTGGTTGGAACGAAAACCAGCATACATAGTGGGCCCCCAGGACCGAGGTTGAGAACCACTGAGCTGTCACATCAGCTCTCAGCAAATGCTTTGACAAGTTCTTAATATCCATGTGCAAAGAGGACAATCACAAATGAAGTATTGTTTAGTCAAATAGACTTCCTTAGAATACCTGACACATCTAATAAAAACATCTCTCCCGGTTTTAGCTCAGTCAGCCCAAGTAAACATATGATTGAACAGATTTAGGCATTGAAAGGAAAGTCGCAGAGTGACCTAATCCTTGCAAACCACACCCTAATAGCGTTTTTGACCAACCGCGACTGATTATTAAGTCCAGTGTTCAACGTGGTAGGGACTGCTTTTGCTCTCGAAAAGCAGTCAAAAGCGTTTAGTAAATCTGGCTCTTTGACAGCTGCCCTGCGTCCCAGAGCGACAGCGCCGTCCAGTGCATGCGAACACGGGGTTTCCTGCGGGCGGAACCTTGCGCGGGGCCCCGCGGCACAGCGAGCGCTTCTTCTGGGGAGTAACGAGCGAGCGGACTGTCTAAACGGAGGAGCTGCGGATCAGAGGCGGCGGCCTTATGGCCTCCGTGTGACGACAGGTCAGGGAAAAGAGGCGGGGGGGGGGGGACTCCAGAGTGTTTTCGGTAAAGCCAGCGGCCTGCTGTGATTGGCCGCTCACCCACGCGCTTATAAAAGCCAGAGGCTGCCCGAGGCCCCGGCGCGGAGCGGACCGGACCATGTGAATCCAGGCAGGCCCGGGGCTTAACTGCAGCCGCGTCTCCCGTTTCTGCTTCCTAATAAGGACCGAGAAGGGGAGAAAAGCGCTGTTTTGTCACAAACTCGGGAGTCGTTTCATTGTTTTGGTTTGGGCTCTCCGCTGGGATGGACACGCGAGAGCTCTGCAAAACCATAAACATCTCAAGTTCTAGGAGTATAAAAAAACAAAAAAAATTCGCGGACTCGGCGAACACGTCAAAATGTGCTGACGCACAGTGGTCGCGGTTCCAGGGTTCAGGGTACTTAAATCCAAATATCTTCACATGGACCTCCCCCTCCCCCTCCCCACCATGCTGACAGCAAGTGAATGTTTCCCATCTGAATATTACGAAAATAAATAAAGCAGAGTAGGGCTGGCACCCTTTCAAGGGCTGTGGAAGGGTCCCTAAGGAAGGGCGAAGTGCGTCAGAGATGGGGCTCTACCAGTCCGCGAAACGAGGTGAATGTGGCGGGGGCGGTGGGGGGGGGGGATATGGGAGGGGGTAGCTCCATGTTATGTCCCGACTGCCCAGCAGCTAATAAAAGGGACAGCCTCGTCCAACTGGCCGGCCTCCTCTAATAGCCCCATCTAATTACCGCTTGCACGAAGAGGAAGGGTTCCTCCGGTTATAAATAAATATCGGCGAGGAACAGCAGATTCAATTAAACGGCATTAGGCAGCTCCGACGGGGGCGGATTTGGGCACGACCAAAAAGGGTAGGGGACACTCACGCGTTTATAGGGCACAGAGAGTGGAGGCTGATAAATCCTTTCCTGTTTTGTCTTCAGCACTCACCCAGTGCACGTCTAATTAAGAACAGGGTATTACTTTTACTGCTGTTACTGCACCATTAGCAATAGCTGATTTTGGCGTAGCGTCTTTGTTTTAAAGGGAGTCTAACGTTAGGAGAAGATGTGCAGACCGGGGCTGTGAAATGTACTGAGCACACAAAAGAGGTGTGAGCACTTGGGACGTCACGTTGACAGTGTTTGGGAAGATAGGTGGATGTGAGCGTGCTTGGGAAGTTGGGTGGGGATGTCCGGTAGACGAGTGTTTGGCAAGCTGAGTCCGCGAGCAGCTGGGTCTCACTCAGTCATGTATCGCAATAAAGATTCGCACCACTGCTTCCCTGCTTGGGATTCTGGGTCAATGAGTGAACCGCGGGACGAGTCAGCGAGTCAGTGAGTGAGTCAGTGAGTCAGTGAGTGAGCAAGTCAGAGAGTCAGTGAGTCCGTGAGTGGGAACCTACTGTGCCCTACAGGCACCCTTGGCCACAACCACCAGAACACAGGTGCACCGAACACGATGGAACCTTCTACACATTCTGTGTGATTCATGAAAGGTGTTGGCAACGTCTCTAGAAAAATGTGAATGCTTTTCAGTTCAGACTGTAAAATCAATTTTTAAGGTAATGGTATGTGGCCTTGGTAACTAACGTCTATCAATGCGAAAGAAACATGGCAGTAACTTATGAAAAGCCCCTTCCATTATTATGTAATACATTTTAAACAGAGGGGACGCTCAGTTATACAACATGCCTGACAGCCTTTGGCAGAATGTGTGAGCTGGTGACCCCCCTTTTCTAGAATGCAAGGTCAGGCCCCTCATAAGCTGACCCAGCTTCTCAGAGTGAACCACTGCGAGTGCGGGGGTGGTGTGCTGGCCTTCCACTCACCGTCCCAGGCCCGCCACACAGTGCACTGCCACACAGCAGCCGGGGTCCTCGCAGAACTTGCTCCTCAGCAGGCTGAGCCAGTCCTCCACGATTTTGGAAGGAGGGGGCGCACCGTCGTCAAACGGCCAGTCCTGGGGGGGCAGAGGAAGTGGGGGGGGGGGGGGGGGGGGGGGGTGAGCTTGGTCCCAAAAGGAGAGAGGGAAGGCGTCTGCTGCCTCGCTACTCCCGAGAGACATTACAGCCGCCCTCACACAGACACTGAAGTACACACACATACAGACACGAATGTACACACACATACAGACATGCCTGTTTATACCCTCACACAGACACATATGTACAGGCACGTACACGGGCACATACACCGTCATGTACTCTCACACACGCGTGTACGGTCACACAGACGTGTCCGCACATACAGATGCACCCACATACGCACCCGCACGTACACAAACTTGGACGCATACACACCCACACGCACACACACCCCTCCCTGACGCACATTCACTCGCATAAACACACACACACACACTTGCAGAAAGACAGACACAAAACAGAGTGAAATCTTCATAATGATCTCCCTGGGGGTGTTGGCACACTCCTGTCTGGAGCCTGTATGTCTAATGGCTCAGGTGCACACATGCATGAACCTGCGACAACACTACAAAACCCAAACAATAAGGCAATCTCAACAAGTATTTTAGTCTATATTTAGACCTACAACCTTATTCCTGTGTCTATATTTGCTAAATAAGACAAAAAGATTGCCAATAAGGTGAGACAGTTTAACTGATTTCAAGGTTTGTTAATAGGGCTATTTCCCTTGACAACCAAATGTAACTTAAAACAAGCTACTATTTTCTGGATTGTAATTGTCATGAAAAGATTCAAAGACAGACTTTTTCAGTTGTACTTATTTTCCCCATACTTTTTCACATTCCAACAAAATCCATAGCAGCATAAGACTTGACAAAGTGGTCCAGCAAACAGCCTGGAAACAGGAGCAAAACGCTCATCTGCAAGGAGCCTCTTCAGACGGGCGCACGCGCAGCAGCACGGGCTGCGTTCAGATGCTCTGGGCACAGGTGCGACAGCCCTGACAGCAGAACACACACAACACACTTCACTCCCGTCTGCTCTTTACTCCTGTCTGCTCAGCTCCCCATATATAATACCAAACTAGGCAGAATAAAGGGACGGCACAGCAACATTACCGTTGGGGTTTAATAGGTTTTTAGACTCAGAAACGTTTGGGCACAGCCCTCCTCAGCTTCCAGAGCACGCTGTCTGAGGGAGGCCGAGGGCCTGAGCCTTTGTGTGAGTTAAATCTGAATGCTAATGTTTGTTGTGCTGCCCTCAAAAAACATAACTGCCAAGGTGGGAGCCTCATATCCTCATCCCATCATCTCTGGCTCTCTGCTGCTCGTCCTGAGGCACCGTGGGATAGGGTCTGACCCCCCCCCCCCGCCCCCCCCCCAACAAACACACATGCACCACTGCAGTGGGTGTCCGTCACTTATTGCCAAACAACGGGCAGTTGCCTTGGCAACGCCTCCCAGGGCCCCCGGGGGGCGGGGCCTGTAGCCGGGTGTTTAGCGTTTAAGGCCATAAAGCAGGACGTCATCAGAAGCGAGTCCCGGTCCGGCCCTGGTGAGGTCATCCCAGGGAGAGCGGGCGGCGCGGATCCTTACCGCCTTTTAGATTTCTCCGACGCTCGGCCAGGACCCGCCAAAGAGCGGGGCGAGAGCGAGGCACAGCCGCGGCGTCAGAGCCACCCTGGGCAGCCGCCGCGCTCGACAGCGTCACACACCGCCACCTTACTGCATTAGCTGTGTACAGCCCCCAGCCTGCCACGCACGAGTGAGACTTCCTGTCCAAACGCCTGAGCTCCCGCATAAAGCCCTCCTGAATGCCATGGCTGCGATATTTATGTTTTCTTTAGAGACTTTCAGCTGTGAAAGCCTGCACTGCAACCAAAGCAACAGAGCAGCCCCTGAGACTGCAGGGCCCTGGCAAACAGCAGAGCTGTGATAAACAGCAGCACCCTGGAGGAGCCTTTCACTGTGTACCACACACCAAGGGAGAAGCCTTTCACTGTGTACCACACACCAAGGGAAGAGCCTTTCACTGTGTACCGCAAAGCAAGGGAGAAGCCTTTCACTGTGTACCACACACCAAGGGAGAAGCCTTTCACTGTGTACCGCACACCAAGGGAGAAGCCTTTCACTGTGTACCGCACAGCAAGGGAGAAGCCTTTCACTGTGTACCACACACCAAGGGAGAAGCCTTTCACTGTGTACCACACACCAAGGGAAGAGCCTTTCACTGTGTACCGCAAAGGAAGGGAGGAGCCTTTCACTGTGTACCACACACCAAGGGAGAAGCCTTTCACTGTGTACCGCACACCAAGGGAGGAGCCTTTCACTGTGTACCGCACACCAAGGGAGAAGCCTTTCACTGTGTACCGCACAGCAAGGGAAGAGCCTTTCACTGTGTACCACACAGCAAGGGAGAAGCCTTTCACTGTGTACCGCACACCAGGAGAGAAGCCTTTCACTGTGTACCACACAGCAAGGGAAGAGCCTTTCACTGTGTACCGCACACCAAGGGAGAAGTCAGACTGCTCTCCAAAATCCCATTCTGTGCTTAAAACATTCTAACTCATGCAACCCTTAAAGTGGCTTTGTTATTCAGGCAGGACTGTAACTCCACACAACAGAGCTGCTGCTGCTAACAAGCCATAGTCAGGGTCCAGAAACTGAAACACGCATCACAGGTTTTGCCCTCCCAAATAGCAGTAGGCCATAACACCAAAATCTATTTTAGTTATTACTATCATTTATCAATGTAATGTTATTAGTATAATTTCAAGGAATGAAATGCATTAATATCTCCTGTCTAAAAGAAGTTTAGGGACAAAAAAACAAACATTTTAAACAAATGAGGCCCTGACAGCGGAGAAAATCATGAGCTGCGCTCCCATGTCTGCTGCCCATCCATTTGGTTCAAAATAACTTTCAAATCCACCGGACTTAAGAGGTGAGCGGACCCCTCCCTGTCTCCGCATCTGGAATGCCGCCAGCGAGCTCTCAGATCCACAGAGCCCGGGGGGGGGGGGGGGGGGCTGACGCGGGCGTGGAGCGAGGGGGGGGGGGGGTGGTGTCCGCCGCGGGGAGACGCCTCCGCGTTTCTCAGAATCCCGTACGGGCCGCTCCTCAGGAACCGGACGCCGCTCGGACGGACATGCCTCTGCTGCACCTGTCCCACATCAGCGTACGCGCTCTGCGCCTTCCCGGGCCTGGGGGGGGTGGGAGGGGGTTACGCGTCTCCTCGGATGCCCCGCTATGCACGTCTTCAGCAGGATGCCTTAAGGCTGCAAACTGATCCGGTCTGGCTCACGGAAACCCCCAGAGCACGCGGACACCATTCCCAGTGTTGTACCGAACGGGTCAGCCACACCAAGCCTTATTTGTAAACAAACTAATAAAAGTACTCTGGTTTCGGGTTTGCACACAACGCCATTCTCTCGCTATAAAGTGGCAGGGCAGCGTAGGGGTAATTCATTTGTACAGCTCTGCAGAAGCAGGGCACTTCAGATAAAGCACCCTGCTCAAGGGTAAAACTGCCATTACTGCTGGGGTAGCAACTTTAGGGTCTCCCTCCTGCTCCTTAATCCCCTTTCCCACATGCAGTCAGAGAAGCCAAAAAACAAGACCAGGTCAAAACCTAGTATATGGCTGAACCAAACAGGCCGACCAACGGAATGGTGTAACTTCATCAGTCACTCAGTCACTCAGTCACAGACATTTGCGTTTATAGGGCTGGCCCTGCTGTTGCAGTCCAGCCAAAAAACACATACAGTAAAACAAATACAAAATCCACCATGGTTGAACGCATACATGGTTCAGTGGCCAATGAACAGGTGTTTCCAAGTTGCTGGTTTCAGTGATAGTGCTTCCCAGGTAAGGGTGCACAAACAGCCATGTCTCTGCCCCCAGAGAAGAGCAGCTGTGGGAATTCAGAAAACACTCATAAAAAAAAATTATTTACTGCCTGGATTTCGGGTGACACTGTAGTAAAAATGTATTGATTTCTACTGAAAATTCGTCATTGAAACAGGATAAGTCCAGGGGGCTATCGCACAAGAGCCTTTGCCAGAAGTCTCTTGGCTGTCCCTCCTGCTCCTCCCTCTCCCAACCACAACCCGGGGATCGCTGGCAGCAACCTAATCCAGCGGGAAAGGGCACGCTGCATGCTCCAGATAACGCAGGGTCATAGGTCACAGGACTGTGAGCAACAACATGGCTGCCGTGGCCGCTCCCCCTCTGAGGCGAACGCGGGGAAGGAGCGCGAGCGGGGACGAGAGCGGAGGCCACGGCGAGAGAGGCGGCAGCTGCGCGGGCCTCGTTCGCCGGGAGACCGTCCGGCTCCCATGGCAACGGCGCAACGGTTGACGGCAGAAATTGGAAACGGTTGCGGCCGCCCGGAAGGCTGGGGCCGCGCCGGAGCAGGGCGGGGCGCCTCGGCTCTCCCTCCGCCGCTGCTGTCACTCTCTCTCTCTGTCTCTGTCTATCTGTTTCTCTCACTCGCTCTCTGTCTCTCTCTCTCTCTCTCTCTCTCCATCTTTCGCTCTGTCTATCTGTTTGTCTCACTCGCTCTCTCTCCGTCTCTCTCTCTCTCTGTCTCTCGCTCTCTCGCACTCTCCCCGGGCTCTCCTCTAAAAAAATAACAAAACCTTTTTATTTTTTAAACAATGCCTCGCTCGCTGCCAAAGCACTGGCACTGGAAACTGACTCAGTGCTTATTCCGCTGTCTGTGGCGGGATGCTACCAATTACAAAAAAAACAAAAAAAACAGGGCTTTTTCACTTGGGGGGACGCTGGGTTTGGGAGAAATAGGCCACTGAGGGGGGGGTAAGATAAACCTTTGATCCTGTGAGCGAGCGGGTGCCCCAGTGAGTAAAGACACAGGCCTGCTCCCCGCCCGTTTCCTCTCAGCGACCGCTCCACTTTATTAACTCCATCCCCAGACGGCCGCTGCCAGTGCCCCGGGTCTCCGGGCCCGTCTCAGAGGCGAGCGGCCTGTAATTGGGCACAAACGGGTCGTCTGGTTTCTGTTCAGGAACACGTTTCAAAGCCCCCTGCGCCTAAACGGGCCGCGTGCCTATCCCAGAAAGCCTCACGTGGGTGTGGCCCCTTTTCATGAAGGCTGTCTCGTAAAGAGGCACAGGAAAGCGTGGTCTCAGCCAGGCGGGGCAGGGCCGTCAGGCTCCGCGCTCTTGGGACCCGCTCATCCCTTTCCCCCTCTGAAACCCCTCCGCCAGTCACACAGCCAGTCAGCTGGGAACGCGCTCGCGTGCTACGGGAGGACGCGCATCTCCACGGCGACGGCTCGTCGGCCTCTACTCACCACCACGGTGATCCCGTCCTTCTCCAGCGGGGTCTTGTCGTACGTCGTCTCGCACACCCTGACCACGGTGGTGGCGCCGTACTTCTTCAGGTCCTGCGAGAGGAAGAAGTGATGCCGGGGTTAACCGCGGGGAGAGGAACGCTGTCCCCAGCCTTCCGCGGTTTCGCCCTGGAAAAACGCACGGTCTGACACAAGAGAAAGCAGAAAGCCCTCGCCGCACGTGTCTGCCGCTGCGCTCCCCTCGCTGTGATCTGGGCCGAGCTCGCCGTCGGCCGGGCACGTGCGTTTTCTTCACCTGTGCCGCGTGACGGCTGTGCTGGGACGGGTTGCCATGACGACGGGAGATTCGCGGCGGCGGCTATCATTAAAACCTTTTCACGGCGAACTCTGCGCGCATGTGAGCCGCGCGACACGTGCGGCGGCTTCCCGCTCTCTCTGCGCTCAGACCGCTACCGGGCGAGCGAGGCTCAGGCAGAGCGGCGGACAGAGCGGCGGGCGCTCACCTCGATGAAGGAGTTGAGGGTGGAGTTGGTGGGGTTGTGCGTGATGAGGAAGCGCATGTTCTTGTAGCACACCTCCACGGGGGCGGGGCGGTTCATCCGCGCCATGACGCCGCTGTCCGCTCGGCTCCACAAGCAAAAAAATGTAAATAAAAAAATCCCCCAAAAGTGCTGCTCGCTCACTACTCGGACCCCCCACCCACCTGGCCAAAGTTGCCTGGCTTGTGTCTTTTCGCCCCTCCTTAAAAAAAGTGCAATGGGACCAGGCGTCTCCTGCGGTAGACGGTGGTCACGCGTCCTGGCTCACAGCTCGGTGAGGAGGAGGGCCTCGCTGTCGGCTGGCTTGCTCTGGCCTGGCCAGGCGCGCGTTACCCCATCGGCGGCTTTGGCGAGACCGGCGTGCGGGAGGCGGGACCCCCGATGACAGCAGGCGCCTCTTGGCATCCACAGGTCAGCGCCGGGCGCGCATGCTGGCCGGACTCAGGCGCTGGGATGTTGGGCGTGGCAGTAGTCACCACTGCCTCGCAAGAACTCCATCAACGTCCCGCCAGCCAAGGTGTGGGTCTACAGGGGGGGAAGAGAGATAGAGAGAGAGAGAGAGAGGGAGAGAGAGAGAGAGGGAGAAAGAGGGGGAGAGAGAGAGAGGGAGAAACAGGGAGAGAGAGAGGGAGACAGTGGGAGAAAGGAAGAGGGACAGAGAGAGACAGAGGGAGAAAGAGAGAGAGAGGGAGAGAGAGGGAGGGAGGGAGAGAGAGAGAGAGTGCGTGGTGAGATGCTGGGGCTGAAATCGGTCGGCTCTCACCGCCCGGGGGGGGCAGCCGCTGCAGAAGACAAACTCCAGAAATTGTGCAACCGCAAATGACGGCTGGATGCTAAATCTTCGGGGGGAGACAGAAACAGCTTGATCTGTTTAATTCTTTTTTTTTGTTTTATGGCGACTTCAAAGCCTGAAAGCCTGGTGAAATCAAAGAAACATGTCCCGCAACAAAAGACCCTTAAGCTATCAGTGCGTAATGAAAACCTGAATTCAATTAAAACTAACACTGCTGTGCAGCTGCACCAGGGCAGAGCCCTACCTGTCAGCAACAGACAGAGTTTTAAGGAGGACGCTACTTATTGCTGGACTGAGAAAACAATAGATTAATGTCAAGAGAAAACAATAATGTGTTAGAGCTGTTCAGCATCTGTAAGTTGGGTATGCACTTGTATGCCAAAAGCAACATCTTTACAGATTGTACAATTAGCTGCGCTGCAACATTAGTGGAACAGCAGCTACATGTGCCTGTGCTTCATTCTCCAAGTTCAGGCACCATACATCATAAAACAGAAAAACAAGCAGCCCTGTACCCGTCGGTAAATATTGCATTCACAGGAGCAGGGAAGGTAAATCTGTTTTTGCAGATATATATCAGATCTCTAACTCCAGGAAAAGAAAACTACAGTCATAAGAATGCTCATAAATTTAGATTCCTACTCACACGCTGCCTGCAAAACTTTCCCAGTGCAGGGATGAAAATAGCAGACGCAGACCCAGCTCAACGCCGAAGCTCACCTCCGCTGGTTTTGCTACTCGATCCCAAACTAATTTGAGCCCTTTTCTCCGGCGCGAAATCGGCGTCTCCCGAAGCGCACCGGCACAAAAAGGAACTTCCGCGGCCGCAGCGCTCGCACGTGTGCGGGTCACGCCGCCGGTTGCCTCGGACCCCCTCTCCCACCCCCTTCCCCCAGTTTCCCCCTCGTTTCCCCGCACCCCGGCCCCCGCCGCCCTTACCTTTGTGGAACGCCGTGCTCTGCTCGCGAATAAGCCTGCAGCCCCGCGGGGAGTCGCGTGGAGCAAACAGCCTGTAGCGCCGACGCTAACGCTAACGCTAATGACTCTCGCTGCTCTCAGCCGGCTGAGGCTGCCCTGGCTTGCCATATGACGCTGACAGCACTCGACTGCTCGTGTCACAAACAAATGCACCCTTAACGCTCTCAGGAGCGCGTAGAGCCCACCCCCTCTGTGGATCTGCGGCATGGGATCGGTTCACTGGAGGGGGGGCAGGGGGTGGGTATTCCTTTCTGCACAGCAGCCTGCTTCTGCTGGTGGAACTGGAGGTAAACAGTCCTTGCAGGACTAAACTGGATCATACCAGCAGGAACGGCATTAGGCTCTGGTGACTTTAATCTTTCCATAACCCCAACTGATTTCTTTAAAAAAAAAAAAAATTTTAAGCCCTTAAAGTTCAGCCTTATTGACACCTATGAAAACAAAACTACATTTCTCATGGCACAGAACAAACCACGGAAAACATCTGATCATTGTATGTGAGCCGTGCCTAGTTTTAGGAGTCTGCCTTGTTACAGATCTTCACACATTTCTAACTGTGATCAAGTAAGGACTACAGGACACTCTGAGAAGTAATATACCTCCACAGCACCAGGCTGGTGGAAAGCAGTAGTGTGTTCTTCCCCAATCAATCTGAGTGGAACTGGGAAAACATCAGTCCCACGCTGCCACACAAAGCTCTAATTTTGCAAATGCCCAGAGTCTACACAAGTCATTTCTGACTCGATTTTTCTCCAATGTCTTTTATATTTGAGAATATTTTCATGAAATATGTAATCTTGGTCGAGAACAAAATTCACCTCAGTGGGAAGAGTTACTTTTGCTAGGCACGGTTTCAAAGGAGGAGAAAGATCAAGCTGAAATGTACTGACTGTGCAGCCAATCTCACGGAGCGCTTTGTGAAGGAGAGCTGAAATTCATCATTGAGCCGTTGGGTGGGCCAGGGAATTAACTCCTAAAATGGACGCTGTGTCCTTCTGATGCACAACAGGACAGCACGAGAAGAAAGATGCTAATTTGTGAATCCCTTCATAACAGAAACCAAATCAATCAAATTAGCTGGTGTTGATTAATGGTAGGTGATGAAACAAAATTAGCCCCTTAAAACATCACTGTTCTTGTGATTAGTTTAAAATTGCTGTTTTGTACTAAAAACTGAACTTCCTGTCCCTTGGCATCCTGGGTAGGTGAATCTTATTTTAATTCACTACATTTGCGGGTTGCCATTACAATGACATGAAGAACTTACCATCTTTTAAAGTTGCACATTCAGATACATCCAGGGTAGGTACATTAAAATTACGGTATGGTCATAAATAAATCCCAAAAATCCACTCAAATGTGTTTAATGTTGCAACCATTAGCTGCATGCTAGTTGGCAACCATTTTGCACAAGAACAATGCTACTTATTTTCCTACCCACTGTGCTACGCCCATTTAGCCAAATAAATTGGGGATGGTTCAAACGATCAGACAGAGATAGCCTCAGAATTTAAACAGGACACAAGAGCAGTTATCGCTGCCCTCTAATAAGACAAATCCACCAACTGAGGGGCAAGGGTCACTGCTTTTTCCGCTTGGCCTGCAGAGGTTTCCCCTTTTTGCCTATGCATCAGAAAAAAGATTTTCACACTTATCTTCTACATATAGAAGCGGTTGTAGCATTGTTGTCGGTTTTGGATGCGCTTCACTTCCGCTTCCATTTAAAATGCAGTTCTAAGGGACTGTCCGTCTGTACACCGCTTCCTAGAACGCTCACTCATGGAATGAACCCATGCTAGCTTGAGAAAACACAGCGACAAGAAAAGACCATGGAGGGTTTTCACACCGGCACCAGTTGTGCTTGACGTTTGCACGTGACTGGAAGCTTGGAAAAGCTCGCCCGTGAGCCAGACGCAGCGGGTCGGGAGGAGCGTCGCAGATGAACAAACGGAGACGATGCAGAAATGCGTGCCAGGACAGAATGTAATAAACGGGGGGGGAGGTGACGTCACAGAACGCCGTCCCCGGGAGACGGTGCTCAGCGATCCCGCCGCAGCCGATAAGCCGGGGTGTTAATAAGCGCGTTAATTGGCAGACGATGTTCTGGGCGGCCTCGCGGGCACGGAAGGGCACAATTGATCACAGAGAGACTGGCGTTTAGCACCTGAAAAAAAAAAAGAGTAAACAGCTTGCGCTGTGCTAGCAACGGCACACCTGACGTCCGCACCTTGGGAAATCTGCCTGCTATTCGCCATCCAAACGCACTTTCAAATAATATTTTCATAATCTTGATGTGAAATGCATATATTAATCGAGCTCTGATAATAAAGCAGTGTGCTCAAGTCCTGCGTCTTCTAAATGAGACGTGACTGAAAAGGGCTTATTATTGCGAGTGTCTCTATTGGAAACAGGCTTGTTTGCTTAAGCAGTCGAATGTCTGTTTTGTGTTAATTTTGCATCGCGCATTCAAATGACGTTTACACTCTTTCCATACTATATTTGATGCACTGAAACAGTCTGTCATTTACTTTCGAAATATCCAGTGAAATACCCAAATGGCAGTAAATGGTACACCGCCTCATCTCATTTCGGGCATAAAGTAACGCACTAGTAGCCAAACTAGAGACAGACTGTAAAACAAGTCACACCTGTTTGGAAATAGCGGAACCATATTGCACTCATTAAGTTGATCTATTTAACAATCTCTCTTATCTAGAGAGCACCATAGATTAGTGCATATTAGATGGCTATATAAACACAATCGCAGATACAAAAGAATATATGCAAAAGGAAATGTGCCATTGTGCTAGGCAGAGCTGTAACAAACACAAGACACCCTCTGCACAAACCCTACAGCTCGAGGCACAGGCACGGGTTCCTCCGGGTTGTTTTCACTCGAGCGGCTTAATACTGGACTGATGCCGTGGCAACAGGCCACTCTGGCTTCACATGGCCCCGATCCCATGATGCAATAGTGCGAATGACCGCTCGCATAATCATGCCGCACAGCTCCAAACTGTGCAGGGGGTCTAGAGTTTGAGGTCTGCCTTACACTTCTGGAAAACTTCACAGAGACAGGCTACTGAAATTAACACTAGCTCCCAGTAAAAATTTTTTAGATTTTATTTATTACATCTCTATAAAAACCAGCCATAGTATCAGTATTTCGGCCTCAGACTATGGCCGAAACGTCCATCAGGTTTTTATAGAGATAGAGTTGAATAAAATATAAATATTTTTACTGACAGAAAGAGTGGCGCCTGTTCATTGGTCAATGCTTCATATATTTTATTTTCTGGCTGCACCTGCTCACAGCTGATTTGAGCATTGTTTCCTCCTCTTCTGTTGAAATGAATCCCCATCCGAAGCAGAGCTGCCTAACCTAACGGCCGTTAAAACGAATAGCGCTTCACGCAGGATATCTCAGACTGGCTGCGACCGCCGGGGACCCGCGAGTGACGTCAACGGTGGCGTTAAGTCTAACGAGCGGGAGACAGGCCGTGAGCTTTCTGCTGGGATTTCTCCGCTTTGAAGAGCGCTGTCGGAGCTGGGTGGTGCTGTCGGGGCATGTCGTTATGCAGGGGGGTGGCTCAGCGAAGGGGTCCCGCGGGGGGGGGGGGGAGGGGGCGGCGGGTTGTGCTGCCACCTCAACATGCACAAGCTCCCGCAGCTCTCAGTCACACGGGCCCGGCGGGACACCACATCCCCGCCGCTGATTTATTTAGCTATTTTCATTTTTACATTTATTTTTATGTCGGAGTGACGACGGTCGCCGTGGCATCTAAACTCCGGAGGCTGACAGCGCGTGGCTAACAGAAGCCCCCCCGTGGCCGCCCTGGCATGGTGAGCGGAAACGCAGGCCTTCAGAAACCCAACGGGGATCACGCATCCTGTGCATGCACTACGGATCCTGAACAATCAGAAGCATTCCTCCTGACTAGGAAGTGTGTGGAGCAGGTAAACGCAGAGGATATGACAGAAGGACAGAACTGACTCAAACAGAGAAGAGGAGAACGTCAGCGTACTTGATGACTTGGTGGCAAAAAAAAGTCCTTTTAAAGAATTGTTTGCGTCCATTTGCTAGTCCAACATTACTTACATTTGCTATTTTTGTGTGTCCACTAGAGGCTCACATTACTGTTGACCAATGGTAATGTTAGACAGCACCTGTGTTACCAATTAGCTTTCGTCATTTAGCTAGCGGGTCCTCTCTCTGTGTTGGAAAATGGGCAGGGTTCCCAAGTTATTGACCACAGTGGGAAGCTCATTCCTCCACCAGGGCCCCAGAACAGACCAGTAAGTCCAGGCCTATGGGGGGGGGGGGGGGGGGCAGGCACCCATAGGCACCAGAATGGAAAGGTCTGGCCGGTGTGTTGGGTGTGATGCACCTGGACTAGGACCAGAACCTGGACCAGCACCTGGAATAGGTCCTGGACCAGCACCTGGACAAGGACATGGACCAGCACCTGGACCTGGACTAGGACCTGGACCAGCACCTGGACCAGGACCTGAACTAGGACCTGGACCAGCACCCGGACTAGGACCTGGACCTGCACCTGGACCAGCACTTGGATTAGGACCTGGACCAGCACCTGCACTAGGACCTGGACCAGCACCTGGACTAGGACCTGGACCAGCACCTGGACCAGCACCTGGACTAGGACCTGGACCAGCACCTGGACTAGGACCTGGACCAGCACCTGGACCACCATCTAGAGTAGGACCTGGGTTGAGTAGGTGGTGAGGAAGGCAACGATTTACCGTCACACATGCTCACATTCTATTGAGTTCATTCCACATAATCCTGTGTTAAAGAACCTTTTCAGTCATTTAAGGTTTGATTTATTTTAGATTACGGTCATTCCAGATAATCCTGTGGCAAAGAAGCTTTAGAGTTACTTGAGATTTTAGTTATTGAGCTGATGTAGCCTACATTCCACACAATGGCAGCTGTTGTGATGGGTCTCTCAAAGAGTCGAATGAGTTTTAAAAAATGAAAATGAAATAATTAGTTTCATCTTTGTATCCGCTTAATATAGTACAATATACTTAGTACATTCATTCCCATGATCTCGTAGAAACAAGCCTAATTAATGCATTTTTAAGCATATTACACAGAAACTTCTGTGTAATGTGCTTATTGCTAGTTATATTTTAGTGTCACCTCTTAACAAAAAAATAACAATACTGTTGCCCCTGTCCTGCGCCCCTCTTCCCGCGTGACAGTTCAGTCGGGGTTAGCCAATGGGCACTTGGTCATGGTTCCGGGAGGGCGGATGGAATACGAGGGGCGGAGCCTAAACCCGCACGTCGAGTGGAGGGGGTCTGCGACGGACAGCCCGGGCGGACTTGTTCTGACACGGCTCCCCTTGAGGCACTTCAGCGCAGAGTGAGGAAGGGCCCTTTCTGGCCCGCGCTTCCCTAAATCTACCAGCAGCAGCTGCTGTTAGCGCTGCTTTACGTGAAGAGGGCCAAAGACAACGCCGGGCCCGCTGCGTCCGAAACAGGCTTTTTCGGAAACCCGAGAGGTCTCGATAAAGTGGGTCTCACCCGGGCTGAGAGCCATTTTGAGGGGTGATTATTAAAGCAGTTTCCATGAGAACCAAAGGTTCTTAAAGGTCTGGAAACGCATCATGTGAATTTAAGATGGAAAAAAAAAAACCATATAAAAAATAATCCCATCAGAACGTTGTCTCAGAAAGCTACATCCAAGCCAAGTAGCACAATCTCTCAGCTGCTGTACACCAGTAATAAGATCCTATAAAAAAAGGTCCCCATAATCCAACACAGAAGAACGCAGGTCCAAGAACTGTTTGAACCAGTATTTATCTTTAGATGGTGATATTCATTCGTTTTCTTGGAACATTTATTTTTATTATCTGAACTTTTGAAAACTTGTTGATGATGTCGATGACTAATGATGTCGCCACGCGTTCATCCGTCTATGATCTACCTAAAGCACTGCTCAGATTGAATCTCTTTAATGTGGTGCCAAGCATGGGGCCTTCTGCCATGTGCCTAAAGTAAGGCATGGCGGAGAGGGTCTCCTCGCGCCAGAAGGAAGGTCTCCTCGTGTTTTGACATGCGGCGGTAATGCTGAGTGATGAGACCACGTGGGCACGGGGGCGCGTTGAGCAACTGGAAGGTCACGGCGGCCAAAAACAAACAGGCGGCCGCGGCGCGGGGCGCGGGACGCGCCAGAGCGGGGAGAGAGGGGAAGGCCAGGCCTCCAGCACGGGTTACGCAACGCCCGGACCCGCTTTATCCGGGGGGGCGAGCGAGCCATCGTGACCGGCGCGAAAGGGCAGGGTCCCCCGAAAGGGCCCCGGGGGGTCATGGGGTGGGTGGTGTGGGGGGGGGGGAGGTTTGGGGCAGGGAACTGCAAGCGCTGCAGGAATCCCTGAAGTGACAGGGCAGCTGAAACGCCCCGCGGCGCTAGGCTAAGGGCCTGGTTAGCGCGCGATGCGACCGCGGCGCTCGCTCGCGCCGAACGGGCTCCGCGTCAGATGGACCTCTTCGAGAGAGCCGCCGATGCCGGCGCTCGACGCTGCGAGCCCTTGTGATCAAAACCAACGCTTGCTCACCATCTCCAGTTTGCAGGGAACTTGTTTGACCGATTAAAACTTACGTAACCCGACCTTTGAACAGGACCTTTCTGGGGCGTCATACTCCAAATGCCACCACACAAACAAGCCGCCTGCTGTTTCCCCTCCTGTTTCCCCTGTGCAGATGACTTTGGAGGCATGATCAGTCATGACTGCTAAAATAAAACTGCAAACTACCCAACTTAAAAAAATAAATAACAAAATAACACTTCGAAGAAGTGCCTGCCAGCTGGAAGAACTGATGCGTTTCGTAAATTTCACAGCTGCTCTAACACACACACACATGCACACACACTACTGCACACAAAAAGAGAACTGAAGTAGCCGCCGGTCAACAGGCTAAGAGGAGAACACCACAGGAAATGTCTGAATAGGACAATCTAAGGTCTGCCATGAACAATAAGAAACTGTACCCTCAGTATAATCAACACTAGCTATTATGTTGTTATGCAATGTCTATTTAGCTTCACATGCATGAATAAAAGCAACAGAAGCCAGTCTTTTAATGAAAGGGTCCACTTTGAGTCTCAAGGTCATTTGCAAATGCCATTTGCTTCAGCACAAACAGAAGTCAAGCACTCCTACGCTTTCACAACGAAAAACGTTTGTGTAGCTCAATCATGAATTTGCACCTAGTCCCTTTACGACCTAGTATTTCCAAGCTAAAGAACAGCACACATTGTGATTTTTTAAACGGTGAATTTACTGTGAAGAGTCTCAACACAGAGATGGAGTCCGATTTCAGGGCAACTTCTGTGGTCTAAATTCTTGAAGGTTTAAACAGCTGTGAAACAGATTAACTTTTAATAATCTGAGTGGCTGTTTCCAATAAAACAGGGTGGGGAATTGAGACCGCTCCCTTGGCAATCACTCCCTTGGGTCTTTTAAAGATTCTCGTTGGGGGGGAGGGTAAGGGGTGTGGTGCACAGATGAGCAGACCACCCCACTACAAGACATGATATCGCAATAATCACTGTGCCTGAAACAGAGTCCCGTAAGGTCTGCGCAACGGTGTCAGTGCGTTTTCCACCCTAATGTGGCTATCGACGCAATGTACGGTCACTTCCCATTGGTCAAAGACCTTTTACACTCGTCCTATCAGAGAAGCGATATCTGCCTCCCATTCAGAGCGCTGGGGCTGTTCAGAGTGGTGCATCAGCTGGGGGAAATTGGCATGGCGATGAAGACTGACGGTTTATCAACCCAACCAGCAGGCCTCCACAGGACACACCACCGCACATGGAGATCCTTTTCTAAGCAGAATGCTCGCTTTATACAGCTTCGGTCAAACCTGCAGGAATACAGCCGTCTTTAACAGAAACCGAACTCCCAGATTCAGAGTGAAGGCCGGGGGAATCGGACCGACAGTCCAGAAGAGCTAACCACGGCAAACCAGAAGGGGCAGAAGGTTCTCTCGACGGAGGCGAACTGAAAGCGACCGTCAGGTTCCGCTAACCTGGCCCCGCCGGGCTCTGCCGCTAACTTGGTCTGCTCAGAGCATTCCACAGGTCTGAAGTTCAGAAGCAGAAATGTCAGGATAAACAGAGCACCGGCCAGAGGAACTTCAACGTCGACGGTTCCTGCTTCATTTCCTGTAGATTATGCCGAATGTTTATAAAGCACATCGACTTATTCACCCCCCCTGTGGCCCAAGAGAGGTCTGAAGCCATTTCCCACGTTCAGAGTCATTTCCAGAGGGTTCATGCGCAAAATCATAAAAAAGGCCAAATGAAATTTCAGCTTTTGAATATGCCCATTTGGCTTATAGTTCAACACTTTAACTCTTTCCAAATAGTACGCAATTTGTGTTCTACAATCCACAGAGTAGATGGAAAGCCATGTTGGGAGCCACGCTATTGTATTTTTCGAATGGAAATGGAAATCTCCTCCACACAAATCTTTACGTCTTGAGGCAGGAACTTGCCGTTTCTCTGTACGCTAACTCTGAGCGCCCTCACTGCTGCACTCAAAGCGCCACTTCCTGTCAGATCGAGCGTGGCGGCGGCCAACTCGACGCGCAGGGAGCGGCTGATGCGGAACTTCCACAGGATGTTCGCGGCGTTGCCTTCACAGTTTTGCCCACTGCTATTTATACGTGTTACAGTAACGACTGCAGAAACATTTACTGTAATACTGCCAACAGACTCGCAAACATACCAAATACATTTACATTTTTACAGCTTCAGGTTTCTAAGAATTGACTTGTAGCACTAGTAGCGCAGTGGGGTGGGTGATGTGTAAAACTGTAGCCTAGGTTACACAGTTCACACAGCATAAGTACATGAGCCAAGCAGAGAAATGTGATACAGTCCAAAGGCTACAGCAGGGATACAGAATAAAAAAAAAACTACAATCCCCATATAGATGCATGTTATTAGCTGTAGCTCACTTTCAAATTGCTGAGACCGGCTTCCTGGGGCGTGCCAGTTCCCTTCGCTGACCTGGCTTCCCCTCACGCTGGCTCATTCTTTTAAAATCACCCCTTTGAATGAAACCAGTTTCCCTTCTGAAAGCAAAGCTGTTTAAATAGCAAACAAACCTTTACCACAACAGAGAAGTATAAACACGTAAATGCCTAGCACTTAACAGCCCTGAACTGATATGTCATATGGTAGCTATATGGTGCAAGCTCTCTGCTGAAACGAAGGCTAACGGGAACTGAAGCTCAGTAATATGCAAAGCCTCTGCTTCAAAACACACAATTTAGGCCTATCTGTATCCACGCACACGCGTGTGTGATCACCACGGGATGCCGGTTTTCCCATTTACCAGGTCTCATTGGGGTATAAAAACGGCTAACACATGACCTGATCCAGGCTGCGCTATTTCTGTTGGCTCGCTGTCTTACACACACACACACACACACAGACAAACACACATATGCTCATACACACACACAAAACTTGCTCACAGACAGACACACACGCACACACACATATGATCATACATACACACACACAAACACACGTGTGCACACAGGTTTCCACAGCTCGTTTTCCCACATGGGATGCCTGAATGTTTTGGTGTGCATTCCCCCCCCCCCATCCCAGCTTGCTCCTGATTGGGCTTCCTGTCATGTGAGCGCTTCAGTCACTGCCCCTCGGGTGGTGTCACTTAAACTCTTTGTCCCGGCTCCTGTGCAGCACTGGGCACAGTAGCCTGTGCAGCACTGGACACAGCAGCCTGTGCAGCACTGGACACAGCAGCCTGTGCAGAGCAGCCTGTGCAGCACTGGGCACAGCAGCCTGTGCAGCACTGGGCAGAGCAGCCTGTGCAGCACTGGACACAGCAGTCTGTGCAACACTGGGCAGGGTACAGCAGCCTGTGCAGCACTGGGCACAGCAGCCTGTGCAGTACTGAGCACAACAGGACTGGTCACAGCAGTCTGTGCAGCACTGGGCAGAGCAGTCTGTGCAGCACTGGGCACAGCAGCCTGTGCAGTCTATGCAGCACTGGGCACAGCAGCCTGTGCAGTCTGTGCAGCACTGGGCAGAGCAGCCTGTGCAGCACTGGACACAGCAGTCTGTGCAACACTGGGCAGGGTACAGCAGCCTGTGCAGCACTGGGCACAGCAGCCTGTGCAGTACTGAGCACAACAGGACTGGTCACAGCAGTCTGTGCAGCACTGGGCAGGGTACAGCAGCCTGTGCAGCACTGGGCACAGCAGCCTGTGCAGTACTGAGCACAACAGGACTGGTCACAGCAGTCTGTGCAGCACTGGGCACAGCAGCCTGTGCAGCACTGGGCACAGCAGTCTGTGCAGCACTGGGCACAGCAGCCTGTGCAGTCTATGCAGCACTGGGCACAGCAGCCTGTGCAGTCTGTGCAGCACTGGGCACAGCAGCCTGTGCAGTCCTGAGCATGGAGGAAGAGCAGCTTCCCCCCTCACCAGCAGCGCATTCACTCATTTCACAGAGGCAGCGCGTCTGCAGTAAGGCCAAAGCAAGGCCTGCTCTTTATAAACAATCACAGTTTGCCCAAGAGCTTAAAACAACAGGGTTAGGGGCTGACCCCAAAGGCTTCCAAACCCTCAGAGCCCATTCTGGAAGCTTGCCTAATACTTTTCTCAACAGAAGAATGTCACGTTACAGGCCTAATGTCTTTGTTGTGGATACTCAGGCCAGCTGTACGTAGGCCTGTTTGTCACAATGATTTAACAATAAATAGTAGGCTGTGCTGTTAAAGGCAAACTTCTTTTATTTCATGCTATTTGGATTACAATCAGAACTAGTATGGTGGCCCCATCAAAATCGTGACAGTATTTAATGTGGCACCACTTTTCTTTTTTCTTTAAATCTGTTTTGAGTTTTTGTGAGCGGAAGGTTTTATGACATAACAGAACAAATGTAACTACCAGCTGAGGGACAAACGGATGTCTCCACGAGGTCCCACATCACTGACTGCACTGACAGTGCTTCAGCTGCGGTCACATAATGGTCACTTAAAAAGCATTTCGGCATAAAGGGTAACTTCATGACCTCCAGAACTGCAAAACAAGGCATTTAAATGTAAAATTACCAGAATGGTTTAAGCACTTCAAGTCATTCAAATTGCTCCTCAGTTTTACAATATTTAGAAATGAGAAACATACACTAAGAAATGGCTCGTTTGAATGATCTTAGAAATGATGAAAGTCGACATTGCAGATAAATTTAGGAGGCTTGGGGATTTGCTCCAAATTGACACCGGACCAAGGAAACTAGGGACAGTTCGCCTTCTGCAACAGCTCTACAGAAAAATGCTTCAGCTGTTGCATCATGCCCCAGCTGACATACATTAGCAACTCAATTTATTTCACCAATGTGCAGCGCAGACATGATTCTGCAAAACCGCACCCTTGAAACCTCACTGCAAGGGGAAACAGAACGCTGTTCTTTAGTGTCCCTGTGAGACTCCAACTCCCAGGACAGCTTGCATCGTCCAACTTGCAAAAAACTTCTTTTTTTTGTTTTCATCCCAATTTGGGATGCCCAGTCATAAGGCTGTCTCATTTCTGGGGCTTCTTTTCGGTGTGCGGTCCTGAGCTGCGCAGTCACTGCGTCCGGGTAGAGGACCTCAGACTGCAAACGCCCAATTGACCAGGAGAGTCGCTCTTGTGCAACGAGGCAGGGACAACCCAGCCAAACGATAACCTGCCTGCCTGCAGGGCCGTAGGCCACAGGGAGAAGAGCCCATACCAGACCACAGGACTAATCACAGGTGGTCCATACCAGACCACAGTGCACATCACAGGACTAAACACAGGTAGTCCATACCAGACCACAGTGCACATCACAGGACTAAACACAGGTAGTCCATACCAGACTAAAGGACACATCACAGGACTAAACACAGGTAGTCCATACCAGACCACAGTGCACATCACAGGACTAATCACACTAATCACGCCGCCATCTTGGGTAAGACCAAGATGGCGGCGCGTTCACAACGCGAGGCTCAGCGTCTCTCCAGTTTTCGCAAATTAGCGGTTATCTACTTAGTCGTTTTAAGTCTGTTCACTCAGAACAGTTTTGCATACGTACAGTACACCCGACAAGAACTTTTCGCACTTCAGAGGGTGGTGAAAACCGCCCAACGCATCACCAGCACTCCACTCCCAGCAATTCAGACTGTCCAGCACAAGCGGTGTCTGCGGAAGGCACGCAGCATCGCCAGGGACACCTCTCACCCCAGCCACAGACTGTTTGCCCTCCTTCCCTCTGGGAGGCGCTACAGGAGCCTCCGTTCTAGGACCAGCAGGTTCAGGAACAGCTTTTTCCCCTCAGCTGTCACCTTGCTGAACTCTGCCCCACGATGACAGCCCCCCCCACCCACCCCGGATACCCCCACCTGGACCCCCCAGCCCCCCCCCCCCACTCAACTTACTCCAATGACTGAACCTTGCACTGCCGCACCTTGCTAATAATATATTTATCATATTTATACCGATCCACTGTCTATACTGTTTATAAATGTCTATACTGTTTATACCACATTGTATTGTATTCATATTTATCATATTTATTCACTTATGTACATACACCTTACTGCACTTTACTGCTTCTTTTGCTAGTTAGATGCGAACTGCATTTCGTTGTCTCAGTACGTGTACTCTGTGCAATGACAATAAAGTTGAATCTAATCTAATCTAATCAAACAGGTAGTCCATACCAGACCACAGTGCACATCACAGGACTAATCACAGGTAGTCCATACCAGACCACAGTGGACATCACAGGACTAATCACAGGTTGTTCATACCAGACCACAGTGCACATCACAGGACTAATCACAGGTAGCCTAGTCCATACCAGACCACAGTGCACATGACAGGACTAAACACAGATAGTCCATACCAGACCACAGTGCACATCACAGGACTAATCACAGGTAGTCCATACCAGACCACAGTGCACATCACAGGACTAATCACAGGTAGTCCATACCAGACCACAGTGCACATCACAGGACTAATCACAGGTAGTCCATACCAGACCACAGTGCACATCACAGGACTAATCACAGATAGTCCATACCAGACCACAGTGCACATCACAGGACTAATCACAGGTAGTCCATACCAGACCACAGTGCACATCACAGGACTAATCACAGGTAGTCCATACCAGACCACAGTGCACATCACAGGACTAATCACAGGTAGTCCATACCAGACCACAGTGCACATCACAGGACTAATCACAGGTAGTCCATACCAGACCACAGTGCACATCACAGGACTAATCACAGGTAGTCCATACCAGACCACAGTGGACATCACAGGACTAATCACAGGTTGTCCATACCAGACCACAGTGCACATCACAGGACTAAACACAGGTAGTCCATACCAGACCACAGTGCACATCACAGGACTAATCACAGGTAGTCTATACCAGACTAAAGGACACATCACAGGACTAAAACCATCAAGAGACACCGTGTCTGTGTGACTCTTGAAACACTTCTAAAAATTATAAATACACATGACAAAAGGGGAATTGGGCCACTTTCTTCCACCAGCTTGTGACCAACTTGTTTCCATTCAGCCACCTTGTGACCAACTTGTTTCCATTCAACAGCCCTGAAAGGTCAGGCTTGGAAATGTCACAGACCGCTTTCTGTGACCGGCCGTTCCTCCACTGACCTCTGCCTTATCTGGACTGACTAACCTGGTCAGCAGGATGGCATTTTAGAGCTTGTCTAACCAGTTTGAAAAATCTGTTTAGCGCTTCTAAAACGGTTCAGGGTTCTCTGTTTTTTTAACAGTAGGCCGCAGGCAGCCCATTCACAATGCTAGGCTAATCAATCCAAGCTTATTTTTCAGAAAGAAAATCATCACTGGTATAGAAAACTGTAATGTTTTCTGCAAAATGATGCAGGACAGTTTAGCTGACTGGACCACAGGGAACCCCCCCCCACCCCCCCACCCCCTCACAGCTCTGATAGTTTAGCCCCTGACCTTGGACCTCAGAACACACGCCCTGCCAGATAAGCCGCCGCGCTGGGACACCACCCTGTTGGCGGATCGCCGGGCCCAGACACGGCGCGCGAGCAGGAAGGCTCCCCCGCAGTCAAACAGGAAGTGGGGGTGCCGCCTGGCCGTGCTCATCTGCTCTCGTGACGCACGTGCCGGCTTTTGAAGTTTTACCGCCGTCGCCCCCTAATCGCGGTCAGACATTTTTACCGTCACGTCACGTATTTCATTCAACTTTCGCCAGTGAACGAACAGGTTACGCTTTCACACATTACACTCGGCCTTCACACAGCTGGATATTCACTGAAGCAGTTCACTCTGCTCCACAGCAATGTTCCGCCATGGATTCATCATATTAAGCGTGTTTTTCCAACCATTATGCTAATGTCACATACTAGGGCTGTCAAAAAATATGCGAAGTTCGAAAACTATTCGAAAATCTTTCTTTAAAGTTCGAACCTAAATTTGAGCATTCGAATATTAGTTTTGGATCCCGCGTATTGTAATTAACATGCAGGCTTTAATTTCATGCGGTGAATCATGTTCATGCACGCAAAGTTCATTTCCTGTGCTAACGTTACTTCCTCTGTCAACAAAAAACGTTCTGCCCTGGACCCAGAGCAAGTGGATCGGCTGGTTTTCCTTGCCAATAACCTCCGGTGATACTTTCAGCTCTATTGACAACTAACGTTACTGGTCAGCTAGCCTCGCGAGCCAGTCTCTTTTTTTCACTTTGTTCAACAGGTCTGGTCAGCTAACAATTTAGGCTAAATAATGTTCCCATGGCAGGCTATGTTTCCTTTCTGTTCCAATTTTATCAAAATCTTCAGATGATGAAAGAAGTTAAACAAACAGAGTAAGTAATTTATGTTGTTTTAGGCTACAGGTATTAGCCGTTTGAATAGTTTCTGTGTTAAGAAATAAACAGGGATTACCTATAAACAATAATTTCCCGATGATTAATAAATGCTGATGTGTGGCAAATTACATCCACGTGAAAGTGCTTTATTCATTTGCGCATCAGGCTATAGAAACTGCAGGGGGCTCATTTATAAAATGACCTTGCGAAAAGTGAAGACCTGATGTAGAGTGACGACCGTTTCCACAGTCAAATCGAGTCATGTTGAAATTTAAATCACTACTTTGATGTGATTTGCTACGCACGCGCCACACAGTTGATCGAAAATACGTTTTGTAAATGAGGCCCCAGATATAATAACCTAGTATTAAAATTCACCGATGTCCTCTATTCTACTGCCCGCATGTAGGCCAGTTTAGAGGGAGCGTCACGTGCATATTGCGCCCGACAATAAGGAGCTTATTTTTGTGAATTATGGGCAAATGATATTCGAATATATTCAAACTCTAACTGATTACAAAAGCTAATATTCGAACTCAATTTCATGGCACTTTTGACAGCCTTATCACATACTGAGGGAGCACTTCAGTGTAAATTCAGGGGATCTTTTTTTTTCCCCCCGCTACTCTTGTGAAGCATCTGTGACAGTTTTCTGTTGACAGTGCTGCACAAATAAAAGTGATTTGATTTTATCCACGACAGACACTGCTGGTGGGTGTGCTGTGGAGTCATGAGTCCAGCCGGTTACCTTCCCTAACCACATTCTTCAGAGCGAAACCTGGCAGGGGTGCAGTGGATTTCACTTGAAATGCAGGGTGTCTCGTGAGCGCTGATGTCACCTACCACTTTTCACCTGCCGTAGTCAGACGCGTCATACTCAAAACCGCAGATTATATGTTTGACCAGAGCCTGCGTGCGCCACCGTGAAATTGCGGTCATTTGCTCTACGTAAACATGCAGAACGCAGGGACCGGTAAACACACACTTATTACTCCACCTGAGCGAAACTGAGCCATTCAGCAACGTCTAATGAACAGGTGTTAGGTAGAGAGGTCTTGAGTCAGTGCATTGCTGAGGAGTGACCAACTCATAATAACGCATAATTTGGAGGGAAAACAGGTTTAGTCTGGTTACACCAGACAGCCAGCAAATGATGACTAACAGTTTTCTCTGTGAATTTTCATTTCAGGCTCAAAATATATAGATAGGCCTAAAAGTAAGATAAGTGGCACTCCAAGGCTTAGGCACGGAAGCGAAAGAGTGGGTGCACTGGCAGGCGCCGGGCTCCTTTACGGGAATGACTGGAGAGAGGCCTGGCGGTGCGTTTGAAGCAGAGGCTGTGATGCTACACAGCCCGTTTCCCCTCTGTTTGGTTCACCACAGGACAGCATGCGGTACGGTGTGCCGGCAGGCCTTCCCACAGAGCTTACAGGGGCAGCGCAAGCTACGAATTAAGAGGAAAGTCACTCTCAAATTAGGGCCAGAGAGAGCAAATGGACGCCCAGCACACAGGCACACTGCAGAGGCAGAAGGGTAGCTCCGGCAGACAGGTGGGACATGGATGAGACCCAGACTGGCAATGATGCCGGTGTGTTGCGTGGTCCCGACCGCGAAAACAGACACCGTATGAAGGGCGCTCACCTTTACCCCGCCCTGCAAAGCCAAGGCGGGCCGTCCCGCCCCTGGACCAGCCGAAACGATCGAGCCTGCCAGCGTGGTGGTGGGGGGGGGTCTCTCTGAACTCTCAAATATTCTCTGAACACATTGGGATGGGCCCCGGGGTCCAGATATCCAATGTCAGGTCCACCTGCTCGCTGCCACTCACTACACCTGCAGGCCCGCCCAGGAGCTGCTGCGGTCCGCGCGCACTGACGCCGACACGAACACTGATACTGACGCATGGTCCGGCGCCTGCTCGGGTTTCAGTGCGCAGAGACCCCCTAAATTAGGCCCTGCAGATGGCCCGTGGGCGCGTACCTGCCCTGACCCCAGAGTGCCCCCCCGCTCGGCACGGGCGCGCGCCCGTAAGGACCGTCCCGCGGGGGCCTCTTAGTGCGCTCCCGTTTTGAAGGGGCGTCGTCAGAGCGGAGCGGCAGCCGGGCGCTTCCTGCCGGGCCTGTTCGCCGCAGGCTGAGGCCGCGCTCTAAGAGGCGCCGCCGGCGACGGGCCTGCCCGGGTTTCGGTGTCGAGTCGAACGCGCGCGGCATTCCGCGGCGCTGCTGCGACAGCCGTGCGCGCTGGCATCCGTTCACACCCCCCACACCTCCTCCCCCCCCCCCCCCCCCCGCCGCACCCTCCAGGACAGAGGGCAGTCCGAACAGGCGCAGCGGTGTACGATTTCCGGAGAGAGCAGCTGCGGCGCTAGCCTCTTTCCGTGGGTGGAGGGACGGAGGGGCCACGGTAACCGGCCAATAAGGAAAAACATTCTGAAAATGATAAACATGAGGTGCGAGCGGATGTGAGCTTTGCGTCAGGGAAACTTGCAGAGCTGAACTGCAATCGCATACTCATCGCTGACTGACACATTTTCCAGAACCTTTAAAAGCCTGTCATTAAGCCGTCATCATAATCTCTCATAATCTTCTGAAACTTGCTCTGAAGCAGCCAGAAAATAAACCAGGGGTTCAGCTCAGCTCGTTAGCTCAGCGCAGTGCAGTTTCGGTACGACATGAAGCGGCAAATGCTTCTGAACGCACATCTAAATTCAACATATTGCTCCCCAGTGGCTTTGCAATAACATGGTAAAACGTGAACAGACACAGTACAGAGATTCCGCGCAAACACCTATAGAAATGAAATCTGTGAGTTTATGGAGACCATTTTAGGACAAACAAAAGGAGAAAAACAGGTGCAGCAGGAGGGCTGACCTTTGAACCCAAATGGCCAAGCTATCCTCCCCCAGCATCCCGCTTTTACACGAGTAGAGAGAGCGGCAGAGAGAGCTCAGAGAAAGTTGTCATAGAGAGCAGTTAGAGAGAGCATCACAAACATAGTGGTCACAGAGAGAGCGGTTGGAGAGAGTGGCAGAGAGAGCGGTCAGAGAGATCAGTCGGAGAGAGTGGCAGAGAGAGTGGTCAGAGAGAGTGGCAGAGAGAGCGGTCAGAGAGAGCAGTCGGAGAGAGTGGCAGAGAGAGTGGTCAGAGAGAGTGGCAGAGAGCGGTCAGAGAGAGTGGCAGAGAGAGCGGTCAGAGAGAGTGGCAGAGAGAGTGGCAGAGAGAGTGGTCAGAGAGAGTGGCAGAGAGAGCGGTCAGAGAGAGCAGTCGGAGAGAGTGGCAGAGAGAGTGGTCAGAGAGAGTGGCAGAGAGCGGTCAGAGAGAGTGGCAGAGAGAGCGGTCAGAGAGAGTGGCAGAGAGAGTGGCAAAGAGAGCGGTCAGAGAGAGCGGTCAGAGAGAGTGGCAGAGAGAGCAGACAGAGAGCAGTCGGAGAGAGTGGCAGAGAGAGCGGGCACAGAGCGTGGGCAGAGAGAGCAGACAGAGAGAGCGGACAGAGAGAGTGTCAAAGAGAGTGGGCAGAGAGAGCGGCAGAGAAATCGGATAGAGCATCACAGAGAGAGTGGCAGAGAGAGCGGGCAGAGAGTGTCAGAGAGCGAGCAGACAAAGCGGGCAGAGAGAGTGGGCAGAGAGAGTGGCAGAGAGAGTGGGCAGAGAGAGTGTCAGAGAGCGAGCAGACAAAGCGGGCAGAGAGAGTGGGCAGAGAGAGTGGCAGAGAGAGTGGGCAGAGAGAGTGTCAGAGAGCGAGCAGACAAAGCGGGCAGAGAGAGTGGCAGAGAGAGTGTCAGAGAGCGAGCAGACAAAGCGGGCAGAGAGAGTGTCAGAGAGAGTGAGCGGGCAGAGAGAGTGGCAGATAGAGCAGGCAGAGAGAGTGGTCACTGCAAGCTCAGCTCCCAATGAAAGCCCCCTCCCCCCACGCTGAAAGCTTTGTTTTCACGGCGCTGCGCTGAGCTCCTCACAGACGATAAACGCAATCGGCCTCTTTTCTCCCTCGCCCCGCGGCGGAATTCCCACTGCGCTCGTAAGTCAAAGGGCGGCGCGGCTTGGCGGGGTCCCGCGCAGGAAGCGCTTCCTGTCATTGTGCCTCGGACCGTCCCGGGGATCTCCCGAGGTCAGCCCCCCCCCCCCGTCGCCAGCGCCGCGGATCCGCCATCGTGAGGACGCGCGAGCCGATGGCACCTCGTCGGTCCCCCGCAGCGCGGAGCGTGCCCAGAGCGGCCCTCCGCACGGATCTCCCCTCTCCGCCTCAACGCCATCGGTCCACGTTTGGCCAGCGCTCGTCATGCTAGCGAATGCGCGCGAGAGAAGAGAAGACTGCCGGACCTCATATGAGCCAACGACAGAGCTGACGCAGCATATAAATCCCAGGGGACAACTTCCCTCGACCCCGGACGTCGCTGAAGGGAACTGTACGGGAAACGAGCTCATTTGCCCAAAATCTGACCAGTTAGGAATTTCCCAGCAAGGGTCCTCTTCGGAGCCCCAGTACCGAGTTAACCGCCGAGGGGAAGTTTCCCCACCGAATCGGGCAGGGCTCGTTGGGCCGGTTCCTTTCTGCAGCTATCGCTGAAGCGCACTTTGTCGCGCAGGGAAGCTGTAAACCGCGTTTGTGGACCTGTCCCGTCGCCCCGGTGTCCAGTCCAGAGCACGTGCGTGATGGCGAGCAGCCAGCGGGCGCACAGTCCACCGGCTGAGCGGCGGATACGTTCAGACACGGTTTCTGCCAATCAAACGCCTCACCGGACCGGCCGCAGGAGTTACTTTTGCGATTCCTGTGTGCCCTGTCAACTGTCCCCCCCCTGCACGGGCACCATTACGGACTGAGCAGATGCCATCTGAGCCAATGCAACAAACACCTTAAGAATGGTAATGCAACACACATTGTTCATTACTCCTGGAGTGAATTTAGAAATGTATCCTTCTTTAAGGAATACATTATAGCAATGTCATTGGCGGTACACTTTTGAAAAGGAAAAAATTAAAAATGAACACGACTACATCGTACGTGAGCATGTATACCTGAGCATGTATTTATAAAACGACACATACACACATGTATACGTACACTAACGTCTGCTAGATGTACCAGCTGTCATTAATTCATATGAATAAGAACAGGTTTTAAGCCTATTCTCTGGCTAAGGTTGGGATGGAAGGGACTAGAACAATATGATGACAACATATAATGAAGAAAAAGAAAAGCCAGTGAATAGGAAATATTGAAAATCCATAATAACAAACTCGCTTCCAAAATCATTTAAAAATCTGCCTTCACGTTACGTTATTGCCAAGTTTGCGTCTGGAGGACAGTTTTCAAACACCTGCAACGCATCAGAAATTACGAAAACGTAACACCCAGGGTCCAGTTACCAACGTTCATAATAAAAACAGAATTTGGCAACATACTACGGAAACATATTTTATGAATTAAGCTTTAAAATAATGCTTGTGCCCTCCACTGTTAAACATTACTGCTCAGAAATTTTGCAAGAGTTTCCGAGTAAAACCGTTTTTATTGTTCGATCATAATTTTTCACGAGTGCACGCACGTCAGCCAGACTCGAAGTTATAAAACTAAAGCTTACCCTGTTGACAGTCCATGGAGAGCGCAAAAACCATGCACCGCTCGCGAGCTCTGCAAAGAGAGGAAGGGGGGGAAAAATGAGCAGAATCCTGTTTTTATTTTTGGGATATCCCTCGGATACGCAGCTGGGAGTTCTCAAACTGGTGCGCTCACGTCAGCGGCTTTCCTGCTCCGCACTCGCGGCTTGACCCAGAATGCTTCAGAGCGAGGAGAGGGAAGAAAAAAAAAGAAAAAGGAGAAACAAACCTCAAGCACTTTCTCAAGCCGAGCGAGAGTCTCCCCTCCCCTCCGTCGCTCTCGCGTGCAGACATATACCCACACGCCCACGCTCGCGCGCGCGCACGCACGCACGCACGCACACACGCACACACACACACACGCACGCACACACACACGCGCACGCACGCACGCACGCACGCACGCACGCGCGCACACACACACACCCCCACGCTCGCGCACACACGCGCGCGCGCGGACACACACGCCCACCCACACACACGCGCGCACGCACACACGTGCACGCACGCACACACACACACACACCCCCACGCGCGCACGCACACACTCACCCACACGCACACACACACACACACACACACACACCCAGCCACGCGCGCACGCACACACATATACCCACGCGCGCACGCACGCGTCCGTCTGTAATCAAGGCGAGATCTCACCTCGGAGTTTCAGGCAGTCCGAATGGGCCGGCGCTGCCTCTGCGCTCTCAGATAAAGCACCGCTCTGTAAAACCTTACGCTTCCTGCCTCTGTGTGTGTGTGTGTGTGTGTGTGTGTGTGCACATGCGTGCGCCTGTGTGTGCGTATGACAGAGAGAGCGAGCAAAAGAGAGAAAGCGGAGCAGGAAGCTCGCCAGAACTGTGATGTCTGTGTTCAATTAGTGCCCTTAAATGCCAGCTTGAGGGAAAAGGAGAGGCCGGCTCCTGTGGGAGGTCGAGCGGGACCAGCCATTTTGGCTCCTGCGCAAATCCGAAAGCTCTGCCGCTTTTCTTCTTTAAACCGTCTTCTTTTTTTTTTTGTCTGATCGTCGGCAGTTCGCCAGGGCCTAGAGCGCTCCGGGAGGGTCAGACAAAGGAAGGGCCTTTCTGACAGACTTAGCGCCCAGGGCTAGTGAAGAACCTGGTACAGAAGCAGGATACTGACAGGGAAGGGCTTCACAACCGTCAGTCTGAACTCTGTCACAGTAAAAGTCTCAAAACAAGCCTTACAAGAAGACCTGACAAGAGTACTGCCTCCCACACACACTGTAATTCATACAGGGAGGGGGGGGGGAACACGGTTTTATTAAATCTCTGACCTGCGTCAGAGCGACATCAGACAACCAATCACGTTAGAACTAGTTTATTATGAACTCTGCATGAGCGGCGAGTTAAACCCATCTATAAAACCTAATGGATTTTTAAAAGGCGCAGAACAACTTGACTTCACTGTGGAGAAAAATAGCAACATCACAAATATGCAAGCGGCCTGTAGTCAAACAAGGAACAAGACCTCCTGGAACAGTAGTTTAAAATAACTGCGGTTCGATCAGAGGTCAGCTTTATATGCAAGCGCTTGTGTGCGCACGTATGTACGTGTGTGTGCGCGCATGCCTGCTTGACAGAGAGAGACAGAGAGAGAGAGTATATGCGTGTGTAAAAGCAGCCTCTATTAAGGGTGTGGATGTGTGTGTGTGTTTGTTTGTGTGCGCTTGTGTTCTTGAGAGTGAGATAGAGAGAGACAGAGTATAAACAGCGTCTATTAAGGGTGTGTGTATGCATGCGCGAACAGAGAGAGAGTGAACATATGCATACGTATAAGCAGCGCCTATTAAGGGTGTGTCTATGCACGCGAGTGTGTGTGTGTGCGCACTGTTTTGATTTGCCCTTTAAATCAGGTTCAGTTTCCAGCAGGAGCAGTTTTAGCACAGAGAGGGGGTCCTTCCTCCTCCACCCTGTGTAGGTGTGGGCTCTCCCGCCCTGCTCAAACTCTCCCGGTAAACTGGGAGTTGCTAACGCTCTCAGAGGAAGCCCCCCCACCGCCCATGGTGGCCCTTTAGCGTCAGGGCCCTCGCTGCTCTGACCATCGGCAGGTGCCCTGGTCCCCGACACCCCGCGTGTGGCACCTGGAGCCCGGCAGTGTGGGGGAAGGGGTGCGGCCCGAGCCCCCCCCCCCCCGGCCGGAGGAGGAAGCCCTGCCCTCGCCGGCCTGTTCCTACGCCCCTGATTAGGGAGGGGGCCGGGCCGGGGGCCCTGTGGGAGTACGGGACGATGACTGACGCCGCGCCGGCAGCAGGAAGGCCCTTCCAGGCCATTAAAGCGACAGCGCGTTTCCGTAACCCGCAGCCAATGGGGCCCAGCGATCCAGGATGACTCACCGGTAAAACATTTTTTTTTTTTTAATCCACGAGCAAACGGCTCGCGCACGACAGAGTCAGCCGAGCGCACGCGTGACCATTCCTGAAAAACCGCCACCAGGGCGTGAATACCGCCGCAGCTGAACCGCAGGAGCGGAGAGACATTACATTTACATTACATTACATTTATTTGGCAAACGCTTTCATCCAAAGCGACGTACAAAAAGTGCATTTCATGGTCATAGACAACTGCTAAACACAGGTTCAGTAAGGTACAATACTTATTTTGTACAGCTATTTCTAGCCAGGAAAACAGTTTAGTTCACGCAGTGAACACTATTCTGACCTAACCTCTGCAAAGCCAACTAGGCAGAAGAATAAGCTACAGTATTAGGACATACAAATTACCAAAAAGTGCTGGGATGGGGCAACATGTAACAAGTGTCATAAAAGGGGGGGGGGTGGATTTAGAGTGAAATATACAGCGTGGTGGTAGTTAGTCTAGGTATAGTCTGAAGAGATGAGTCTTCAGGCCAGGAGTGGAGAGACAGGCAGAGCTGCTGAAATAAAGAGTTGTATTGTGAGTCACTACCCCAGGACTCCTGATGATGAAATACTAGATTAAACAGGTTTGGCAGCATTCATTGGGGGGGGGGGTTCAGTAGGTGCATCAACATGCATCAATACATCAATACAAACAACAGCCAACCATTGATATTGTTGTTGACATCACAAGCATAGTGTCAGTTAGAGATTTACCGCCCACATCCAGCTTGCTTATCAAAAAAGAATTCCTGGAGTAGGCTTCTTGAAGAAAGGACCAATATTACCACTACATGCAGTGACATCATGAAACACAGAGCCTACCCTCACTTCATTATGACGAGCACTAGCTACGATCAGTAAAACAGCAAATGGTACCATTAGAGCTAGCCACCCGTGTGGAAACTGCTTTTGAGGTCCATCAAATTAGTCAGCCGAGAAAGATTACCCATCAGCAGCCTCAATCATCACGATGGGCTGCTTTGGTAGCTTATGTTACAGAGAAACATACTTGTTTGGGAATGGTTCTGCCTTAGAGACAAGTGACTGTCCGATAATATTCAAAATGAGACAACCGTTGCTCACATGGAAATAGTATCTGATGTATTCAAATGTGGATGTGAGTTTTTTAATATTTTTTTTTTATGTCAACGCTCCAGAACTCAATTGTTTCAATGACCAGCAGTGACATTACAATGTTCAGTTACGAACATTCTAAACATAAATTTGTGATCATCACACACCTTAAAGGGTTAATGCTGTGAACTGATATGTCTTGATTCAATGTCTCTCCGGTCCGGTTTGTTTTTACCCTGCATGGGTGTGCACATGGGCTTTTGTTTATCCTGTTGTGCCCGAGCATTATGCAGGCTATCGTGTGTGTGCAAATGCGACAGCGCTGACGAAATGGAAAGCTCTCGTTTCAAACGCCGCCCTGCAAAATGAGTTTGACAAACAAAGCAACTAATTCTAAAAATATTAGTGATGTCACTGCCTGTACGTCTCGAGCAGCCCTTGCTCCAAACATCACCTCGTTCCTATGGCAGCATGTAACACCCATGGGGGAGAATGGAGATCGGAGATGTTTTATCAGTGTTTTAGCGCCATCTTTATTTTAACTGCCTGACACAAAACATTCCATTTCGGAATCAGAACATAAAATGATAAAAGTTAGTACGAGCTTTGGTAGAAAACAAGGTACTGCTTGTTTTCTATCAATGACGGATATTAAATATTATTTTCAACTTCTGTTATGAGCACCAGCCGTGCCTATTAATTATGTTATGTTCCAGGAATTTTATAAGTGAGAAAGAAATTAACTTGAGGAGCTTGCAAGTAAAGAATCTTAATATCCTGTTATGTGCTGTGCCTTGGGCAGGCCCTTGAATTGTTTTGGATGTTTCTCTCTTTCCCTCCCTCCTTGTCATCTGCCTCAGGTCTCACACCATTGGTTCCAGTGCTATCCAATCCCTTTCTTCTACCACCCATCTGACCTTCTCCGATTAGTCCACACAACTGTAATCAGCACTTTCCAATCCTTACCTTACGCACCTATATAATTAGTCCTTCGACCTTTGTGTTTTCCCCTTTGAATACCACCCACTGTATTTTGGTTTAGATATTTAGTGTCACTAGGTTTGCGGTAAAAGATATTTTTTTACTAGACCAGTGAAGTGAGCTGGAAGTTCTTGTTGATTTGGTACTATCACTCTTTTTCACTTGTCACTATTGACTTGTCACTATTGTAAATAAAGAGAGAACTCTTCTAGCTGCAGGGTTTAGCCCCATCATCCCAAAACATCAAACTGGTTGTTTTGCTGCTGCCCCCACGTATCCACTTAGAGTGCACTGGGATCGTAACACATACAAATTAATCCGTAAAAGATGGGTGCGGAAACATATACTCCAAAAAAATTTAAACACCCTCATTAACTCAAGAAAATCGTACTGACAACGTACTCCTCTCAAACAGATAGTTCATCTGGAGATCATGCTCTAGGTCAGGGCTGCCCAATCCGGTTCCTGGGGATTTACCACCCTGTTTTCACAGGATTGGACAGCCTCTACGTGGAATCAGTTGTAGGTTCCAGACTGCCATCTATAGGGCTACAATCCAAAATGAACGCCAGCCAATAGAGGGAGTGCAACTGCCTAAGCATCCACTTAAAATCCTCTATAAAAGAAAAAATAGGTTCTTCAGCAGCAATGAACCACTTAGAAATTCTGTGTGTGCACAAAGAACCACATCCACAATGATGTAACACCTTTAAATGTTTAAAATGTTAATTAAGAGCTTTATAATGACCTACTGTGCCACAGTGCCACAACAAACTAGTTTAATTGTGAGCAAAGTTAAGGACGAATAAAAGCATGACGATGTAACTTAATCAGCTGCTTTGGAATTTCACTATTGCTGGCGCTTTGGTAGGAGTGTAGAGCCACTTCTCTTCATTATGCTCACGCTAGCCCCTTTCTTGTGGGCAAATCCAGTCTTCTGTGTAAATATCTCTAGATCACACAATTTTTCATTTCACATGTTTACCCTATAATTTCTCAGAAAATTATTTTTCTTTCTTTTCACGCAAGACAATGTGTTCTAATTATTTGCATGTTACTATTTTTTGATTTACCTGCAAAAAATAAATAAATCCATAGTCGTGCATTTCCCAAATTGTGTTTTTATTTAATGAAAGCAAGGCTGTTTTGCACCGAGGGAATACCATGTTAATCCACTGCAATTTAGCCTACTCTGTGAATGAAGGTAGATGCTTTGTTCACGCTGCACCATACACAGTTAAATTAGGCCACAGCAGCCTAGGCATACGAGCCTATATTATCTGCGGTTCACAAAATACAGCAAGAATTCTGAATACTCAATCCATTCAATACTTTCAGCTGTCATATATATATATATAAAGTATATACATATATATATATATATATATATATATACACACATATATATAAATATGCAGGCTAAGTGATGTTGCAACAGAAGCGCGCTTTAATCCCACTAAAAATAGTACATTTTTGGGAAAATATTAAACCTATGACCATTAGATATAAAAATCTAAAAACCAACCTCATAACATTTTGAACCTTTAAAAAAAAAAAGCTTTTTGGCCAATGGTTTTGATAAACAGGTCTATTTTGCATGCCGGTGTAGTGTCCAGCATGAAGTCTGAGCTTCATACAAAAAACAGAACATGTAGGCTACATAACGGCTACCTCACAATCCTCTGCCTTCCTTATCCTAACAGCCTACCCCAATGAGAGTCCGCAGGGAATCCTTAATTAATACACAGGTGACCTGGGGGAAGAACTGTTTGTGCTACTGTGGGTATCATTAATGCGAGCTCAGATTTTAAACAATTTCGTTTAAAAATTTTTGTTACGTATACTTCAGGAGTTTCGTGCGGTGGATTTATGTACCGCGTACACATTCATCTCCTTAATGTTCTGACCAAATGTGTAGTGAGGCCAGGTGGTCTGCAGCCCTGAATGAGTCCCGTTTCCAACACATCTTTCAGAAAGTTTCAGAAAAACAAAATAAAAACTCATTTAAGAAACACGCACATTTAAATTTCGTTTCAGAAAAACACCTTATGTTAGTGCAATTAATAGATGAAAAAGGGTCTCGATGTATGAATGCAATCCTGCCAAAACTGTGACCCAAATAACACCCCCTCCATTTTGCACAAATTGGCTGTGCCCAGATTAACAAGTGACTGACTTCTTTTGCAATTCTTTTTTTTTGAAGGACAGAAGTGTTTCGACTACGTCAGCATTTTTGCTTTTATCTGCGATCAGTGAAATGAGCATGGCATGAGTAAAACGAAACGCGACCAAACCTTTCAAGGCGGAGGTTGTCACCACTAAGCCGACTTTGAGCCTCAGCTTGTCTGATCACGAGAGGACTCTCCAGTACCTCACCACATGAGACCACCTACCGGCAGCTAGCCACGTCCTCATGCTAACGGGAGGATCAAAGTAGCTTTACGGTAACGATTAGCACTTTCGTTTCGACCGTCAGCACAGATAATCATTTTAAACAGACAGCAGAGTACCTGCAGCCCCAGGACAAATTATGGCCCCAACAAGACCAGCCCTCCACAGACAAAAATACAATAATGCAAAATCTGTATTGCCATTTAAAAATGAAAGGTCTACATAAATATGCCATCATAATATGAACTCTGAAAATACACCACTCCAAAGCGACTGGTTTAGCCTCTCACTTTATTTGCTCTGAAAATGACACGTTATGTGCAAAGTGTTTGTTTACAGCCTACACCACAATACAATAAAAAATTTACAGATGGGAAAAAAAGGAATGACAATATAATTTAGCCTAGCTTATTTGCGGTAGTGGTGATGGCTTTTTCACATACGTGTTCCCACAACCCTAGTTTATGGAGGCACACCAAATCCAGGCCGCCCTTGGTATTCATCCTATATTTCTTAATATAAATGATGTCTTTCTGCCAGGCCAGACAGCTAGATGAAGTCTGGATGGGAGTCGCAGAGAACTGAAATCCAAAAATATTCCTACTTGGAGCGACACGACAGTGAATTATATCCACTGGGATGCCCTTCCAGGAAATGTTCAAAAGCAATCTCGCTGGCATCTGGGCAGTGCTGGAAATTACAGGGCCGCTGCTGTGGGGGCAGGGGAGTCTGGGAGCCCGCCGCCGGCCCCGCGCGGCTCCGCGTTCGCGTTCGGAGGGCCTGCCGCGGCCCCTGAAACCAGCCGCCGTGCGTGCAGCCTGCTTCGACAGGCCCGTTTCTGAGAACGAGCCCCAATCAACTGCAAGGATTCTCTTTTTTCTGCCCTCCGACATAAAGAGTGAAAGCGAACATCAATTTATTCATAAAAATCCAAATCGTATACACTTGTACAACAACCGGCGAAAAGCAATGAATGTCATATGTTCCTATAATTATTCTATGTAGGCCTATGTGGTCATTTGTGCATGGTATTTTTAGTTTCTACACATGCGCCCCTTACATTGTATAGGGGAGGGTATTTATATTCCTCTCTGTGTAGCCCTTGCATCTGTGTATTTTGAGTCTGAGGAAGATGTCGCACACTTTAAAACGTCAGTCCTACCCTGTTCATTAAACAGTGTCTTTTGCCCTGAGCAACATGCGCTCCAGTGTTCCTCACTTCAGGCCGGTCCCCCTGAAGTGTCTGGGCAAGGAGTTTGGTACCGCTGTGTCTGCAATCCTACAATAAGACTGCGCTGAACACTGAACTACATTACCAAAATCTACAGCGAACAAAAACTCATGCTGAAATACACACAAAACAAACAAACACACAAACAAAAACCATAGCTATTTCCTACACAGGGCATTTAGTTTCCAGTCACACACTGGATGAAATGAACTGCTTCTGGCCAACTGCACGACTGGGAAACCATCCTTCAGAAACCGATGCGTCTCTTGTTGACATTTTAGGGCCCCTATTTATACAACCCCTCTGGAGCACGTTTCTGGACATGAATCACCACAAATAAGGCAGGGCTTGAGGGCATGTTCAGAACCGACAGGCAAGAAATCTAAAAATAAACGCAGCACTTATTGTTGACCGTTTTATATTACAGAAAACCTTTGACAGCCTGAAGGATGGTGCACACGTGAGCCATTGTTCCTGACGCAGAGACCACTTCGCTCTCAAACGTGCGCGTTCATCACTCCTGCTCTACGTCTGCACTGCACGTGTGAGAGACACCGGCTTCCAAACACCGCTTCAGTGACCTAATATCACATTACATTACATTACAGGCATTTAGCAGACGCTCTTATCCAGAGCGACTTACACAACTTTTACATAGCATTTTTACATTGTATCCATTTATACAGCTGGATATATACTGAAGCAATTTCGGTTAAGTACCTTGCTCAAGGGTACAACGGCAGTGTCCTACCCGGGAATCGAACCTGCGACCTTTCGGTTACAAGCCCAGTTCCTTACCCACTGTGCTACACTCCGTCCCCTAATATACGGCCGCTGGGCAATCTGCATGGGGCTCCCGAATCGAAATAGATTTGACACTGTGACAAAGGAACCCTGCAGTAAGTGCTGATACGTTCTGCTCAGAATGAGACGCCTTTCGACCTTGTTGCACTGATGCTGTCTCTTGTTTTGCACAGGTCACCTGTCAGTACCGCAGTTCCACATGCAATTTCAGTGAAATAAAAAAAAGAAAAAGTGACAGAGAGAGAATAAACTGTAGAGAGAACAAAATGAAACCACGCCACCAGTAATCGATGAAACAGGGGAAGTTGGTAACAAAATGGTCAGGTTAAATTTGCAGAAGAGACAAAAGTGAACCTTTCAGTTCCGGAGAGTAGTAAGGAACAAAACATTTAATCTGAACTCAGAAGTGGGTGGAAACTTGGCAAATATAGCATTCAATATAGCTAAATGGGTCTAGGCTTTGTGCTGCAGAAGTAAAGAAAAATAATCTGTATATACAGCATAAATATGAGGAGGTTATATTGATGTTAAACAACGCCATTCTCAGACCACAATTAGACTATCGTGTGCAGTTCCGGGAACCGCACTATAAATACAGAAGCTCTTGAAGCACAGGAAGAAGGCCAACAAAACTAGTTGGTTCCTGGTATGAAATGTTTAAGTTACAAGAGAAGGTTTCAACTCTTTTCAAACTCAGCAAAGGGAGGCCAGTGGGGGTTGGGCGGGGGGGGCAGGGGGTCCTGTGGGAAAGCAAACCCAGGGATAAACTGGTGGAGAACAGGACACTGCTTGCTTTAAGTGTTTTGGGAGGTCCCCGAAATGTGGAGAACCTTCTGGGAGAAATCAACGCCAATTAGAGCGGCAGTGAGGGGTCGTGACCTCTAGAGGCACCGTAGCGCCACCTCTGAGCGCGACAGAAGCTTGCGCTCGGTGTGTGGCTAACTGCAGCTTATCGGCACCGATCACGTGACCTTCTGCGTTTAGGGGTCAAGAGCTGCGAGATGCCATCTGAGCGGCCGCTTTGAAAGTCGGAAGCGGGACACAGTCTGTTTGTGTTCTTTAAAGGGAAGTTGATAAGGATCACATGCACAGGAACAAGCTGCAAAGCAAATTATATCGCTCACTTGCCCGCCTTCACGTCTTTGCACAAGGGCACCTCCATAGGCTGAAAAACGGTCTTATAAACCAGCGTTTCCCAACCTTTTTCCCTTCTGCGGCACACTTTCCAAATTTACAGAATCTCATGGCACACCACTCTCAAAAGCATAACAAATAAACACCCTGCAGCCCCCCTCCACACACGCACGCAAGTAGGCCTAAATGTTCTTTTGGGGTTTTAATTAAGCTATATGCATTTTAATGACGTTTATCTTGGCTTTGGGAATGGGATTTGTTCATTTAAGTTTTTTTAATTCATTTGAACATTAACTTTTTTTTTTTTTTTTTTTTTTTAAAGGATTTTTCACACGGCACACCTGACCTCGCCTGACGGCACACCAGAGTGCCGTGGCACACCGGTTGGGAAACGCTGTCATAAACCCACCACTGTAAAGTACTGGAAACCTCAATGGATTGTAAATTGAATGTTCTAATGCAGAAGTCAACTTTTATCACTGTTACAGAGAACCCAAGCATGTAATTTACAGAAAACAACCGGCAAGAAATGGCCTCATCCTCATGTTGGATTCATCAAGGACAAAATCATGGTCTTGGGGAAACTCAGTCTAAGATATTAGCTAGTGAAGGGAGATTTTTCCTCGTAATGAAATTTCAGATAAATGGAACCACGAAAGCTGGAAGAAGTGCTTATGGTTTGTTGATTGGAATTGTGATTCCTTGGGAACGTGTTAGAACTGAAAATAAAGGTCCTAAGTAATGGTGGTGTTTTCCATTAGTTCAAGGTTGTGGATCAAAACATTGTCTGGGGTACAAATGGAAATGTATTACAGAAGGTGAATGTGACACACCCATCACTATGAAAACATTTTCCACCAGTAAATCCAACATCTGGTTTTGTTTGCTAATCATTTTGATGGGAAGAACCAGGTGCAATCTACCTGAAACAGACCAAGTCTTCCTCGCTGCAGTCAAGATGTATTTGTCACATCTCCCCTCCCCATACAAACTTAAATGTATATATTAAAGCTCCTTTGATTAACTTTTCTCTTTAGGAATTCAAAAAAGAACCCTGTAGAATTATCTTGCCATGATGTTTGACTGCTGCGCATAGAACAAGTCAACATTTCATACTTTAATGTTTTGTTTCAATGAGTTCATTCCAGTAGCACCACCATTTTTTCACTAAAGTCCTCTAACATAGGCATAACATAGATTAATTATTTTAAATTCTTTTTAATACTCAAACTTCCTAAGTGTATTTCATACCATATACCCAAAAAAAGATAACATACTGGTAATGTTAACACCATTTAAGCTGAACTTGTGCCTGCATTCTATAACTGAGGGCACTCCACATTTTCTTTTTCTGAATAAGGTTTTAACATGTTAACATTATCGTTTGTTTCAAGCACCACGTTAAGTTCTCTGGAATCGAATGCAAGCTCTGCTGCCGGTCATGGGGGGAGGGGGAGGGGGGGCCCGTAGCAGCTTGAAAAACACAAGCCTGAAGGAAATTTAATGTGTGGAGCGGTTGCAGCTGAACCCTGACCGGACCCCGACCGCAGGGAGAGCGGTAAGATGAGGAGTCGCGAGCGTCACTCTGCTGGGGAACCGCTTGGCCCGGCTCGGAAATAACAAGGTCATGTGGAAGCATTTATTTGGGGCTCTGCTGTCCTCTTAAGGGAGTCCCTGCGAAGTTCTCACCGCCTCCGAGCGTGCCCTCCATTTCCACGAGGACGAATGCTCCCAGAGACCACGGCTCTTTTGTGCCCAATTATTAAACCAGAACTCGACTGAGAATTTCTGAAGGAGGATTTCTAAGGATCCTTCATTCAATTAATGTGTTAACGTCACCCTGGTTAATACCCCCATGGCCAAACATTTACAGTAAATTCCTTCAGAGGGGAGATGATGTGGTTTTGGAGCATAATCAAATATACTTTATTCCCACCATAGCGAAAAATGAAAAAATGAAATTAAAAAATGGTGATCTTCTACAACTGCATATGTTGTGGAACAACGAGGGAACATTTAATAAACATGATTAGTCCTATATTAACATGCTTAATGCAAAAACAAAATACAATAAAAATCTTCTTCTCAAACTAGATCAACAGACCGTAAATCTTGGCATGTAGCTTGGTGAAGCAGACTGCTGAAACGTACTGCGCAGAATATGGTTGGCTGTACAGTGTATACAACCCTAATGTACCACTGTGGCATCCACACGCACACAGGAAGCACTGCAACTGAGGCGCGTGCAATCCTGATGCGCTTGCCTACAACAAACCTACCATTTCCTGCTCTCCAAGACACACAGCATTCTACAGCATAAATCAGAGGAGAGAGAACCTCCTATTGATGATAAGTAGGATATTGTACATAAGATACTGATGATGATGAACTATAAGACACCTGGGAGTAGCTTGGGAGCAACAGAAACCCAAGGAACCCTGGTTGACTTGAGCTCCGCCCACTGCTTTCGGCCACTGTGTGTCAGCACTGTGGACGCAGTCAGTGAATGACTGAGCCAATGTTACACTCAGCTCCCGAGTTGAAAACTAATCACGTCTAAGCTATAGGGCTCACCGTTCACTCCTTTACTAACCAGATACTCTGCAGGCCAGAAATATGCCATTTTCAAGACCGAAGTGTCGTTGCTAAGTTCAGAAATGGGTTGGTCATGCTTTGGTTAAATATAAGGAGGTGTGATAAAGGTACACAAATTGATCACCCAATCAGGCAACACTACATTTAAGATTTAAGAAAAGCAAAATGATTTAAAAGGCATATCGTGCAACTTACCAGAGAAAGCAGTGTTTCATTCCAGGCTTTGCACTGTTCTCACTATGCCTCAATTATCAATCAGTTCAATCATCAGCTAGCCACATACAACACTAGTCACGGCCGCATTGAAAAAAGCAATACAAAGCAACATGTCTATTGAATGGGCTGTTGCAGTTATATTCAGAATACTGGTGAAAGGAATGTATGCATATGTGTAGACCATGTCAGTAAATTTCTATTTACATTTTTGTGAAAATGTTGATGTTCTGAATATCAGATATTCTAATGACTGCGGTACGATATGGCTATCTGGTTTACTACTAACAAGGCTAAGTGCTAAGTATAACCTCAAGCTGATCTTTCCAGTTAGGCTTTCATTGGACATTTCTTGGTGTTTTAATTAGGGATGTGCAATATGGCCTAACGTTACTACTGTGGCATTTTTATGTAAATGTATAAATCATTTATTAGGCAGAACCAACAAGCTGACATATAAAATTATACATAGCCTAGGACAGCGTTTCCCAACCAGTGTGCCGTCAGGCCAGGTCAGGTGTGCCGTGCGAAAAATCCTTTAAAAAAAATTTGAATGTTCAAATGAATTAAAAAAACATAAACGAACAAAACCCCATTCACAAAAGCCAAAATAAATGTCATTAAAATGCATATCGCTTAATTAAAACCCCAGAAGAACATTTAGGCCTACTGTTGGCACGTCACATCAACGTCAGTACGTCGCTCGCGGTTTTTTTCTGTTGAGAGAGGTGTGCCATGAGATTCTGTAAATTTGGAAAGTGTGCCGCGGAAGGAAAAAGGTTGGGAAACGCTGGCCTAGGGAATGGGGGTGGGACACTTTACAATTTACTGCAAACGATGACAAGTTGGCTTGTCCTTGCATTTACCTGACATTTTTATTTTTTATTTTTTGGATGCCTAAAGCCCATTTTGCAGCAGCAGATCCACTTAAAACTGCTGCAGAGCATTTTCTCCGGCTTCACTTTTTCACAGTACATTCAAATGCATTGGCATTCAGAACTCAGCAGGCTATACAAATTTTAATTTGAATAACTAATTGGCATTACATTTATATTTTAGAAGAGGTTCTCATGTTGCAGCTAAAAATTGTTTTATAAATTACATAGGATCTCACTCATTAGAATTTTGGTTAATTGTCGGCTTTCTGAAAGACATGGCATTAATAATAACTTGACTATAGGTACAACTGCTCACAAAAGATTTGGCGAAATATTAGCTGTCGGCTACCTCATCCTACTTAGATGCTGGCTGGAATCAGTTGGATTATTGTCATTTCATCACAAAGAATGGCTCCTGTAGTCATCTACACACTGCAAGTGTAATACTCTGTGTAATGCTGTGATGTGCTTCATAGGGGATAATGTGCTTTTCTGTTAATTCACAATATAGCCTAACAGAAGCTGTTACAGCAATGAGACTGGCCTGCAAATACAATTTGTCATTCCAAATTTGGAGAAAACAAATCTGAGTTAAAACACATCAAGACTGCAAAGTGCAACAACAAAAAAATCAATATATCAAGGTACTGTATGAATCTTCTTTCTTTACTAAAGTAAAAATGTGTTAAAAACAGGCTATTTGATTCTGAGCAGTGTACTTTAAGACAGACCTGCTCAGTTATCACAAGGCAGGGCATGTGGGAGAACGTGGTGTAAAAGGTGGCAGTATCACGACAAACACCCGCTTAAAAAGTACACAAACACATGCGGACCGCACGGGCTGCACTTTGGCTGATGCAAAACATCACATCGAGCGCACGGCTAATTGCTCCCAGAAGAGCACTCTTCAAAAACACTCTTCATCCCTGGTACACAGGGGGCTGGTGGGGGGGGGGAGGCGGGGCGTTTTACTGGTTGAACTGTGTGCCTCTTTAAGGGGCTTGCACGGGGCCTCTGAGACGTAAGCTGGGGGTGGTGCCGGTGAGGTAGAGAAGCAGTGATGTGCTAATTGTCAACACCCTTACCAGCTCATCAGTCTTCAGCTTGGACATTTCTGATCACCTGAGGACCTGCCGGCCTGATTGGAAATAAGGCTGTACCGTGTCCATGCAACTACAAGACTATGGACAAGAAAATTATGAATGTTAAGTATGCCATATTTCTAAAGCATCGTGCAGACTATTAGAAAGTTGGGTGCATTTCTATGTAGGGATATACATTCTGTGGAGGCCATAATGGTGACATACACTTAAAAATGTAGCATTCTAGGGTTACTAAAATAAATGTTAGGTGGTTCATTAACATAACACAACAATAGGAACCATTCACAGTAGTTAATACCACAATCAATCAAGAAAAGGTTGGAAACTTGGCACAGCAAATGAAAAATCTTACCTGTCTTATACCTGTATATCAAATAATCACTTGTAAATAGGGGTAAATGCAAATAATCTGCAGCCTAAAAAACCAGACAGCATTTTGTACAAGGAATGTATAAGAGGTCCACATAATAAAGGAAGAAGAGAGAGAGGTGACTGGAGCAGGGACCCTGGCCTACAGCCTTCCAGAAATGCTACTCCGGACCAGACATGCAGGGAGGATTCCCACCTGACTGTTCTGGCTGAGGAATGACTGCAATGTCAGTGGATCTGTTCATATTCATATGGTAATAGGGCTTCATACAGGCCTTCTGAGATCCCCTTTGTGGCTAAAAAGCTGAAAATGGACATAAACGCTGGGTGTGTTTGTTTAAAGAAACTGGTTTGAAAACCGCCACACTTTCTCCCATCACAATGGGAGCGACACAATTTAGGCTAATCTTAACCGCAACCCCAAAGAAAACCACATTTTGCCATTACCTTTTAAAATACCAATCAACGGCACTGATTGTTGTAACTACAGGCCACTGATTGGGAAGCAAATGTTATTCACAGAGTCAATCTAGGCCTTGATCTCTGAAGCAGTCCTTGAGGTGCCTTTTTCAAGAATACGGTTTCTAAGCTGTACTGCTTTACTGCTTCATTGAAACACGTGCCATGTTACATTAAATGACCTTTCACTACTAGGGGTTTTGTTTTGGATACCATTTCGGTTTAGTGCCCGTTTTGAATGGCCCAGATGCAGGTTCAACAGCATTTTAGCTTTAGAAATCACTGTACATGGACTCACAGGTTCCCAGATTTAAGTCCAGAGCACCTAAATCTGGGAACCTGTGAGTCCATGTACAGTGATTTCTAAAGCTAAAATGCTGTTGAACCTGCAGCAGCATCCAAAAAAGAACATAACAGCAGTACAGAAGTTCCCACCAATGGTATCTCCCAAGTACTTTTGGTTCTCATGGGTCCACATAGTGAGGAGATGTGGTTCTGGGTCCTGACCAGAGGGTCAGCAGTTAAGATCCCACATGGGACACAGAAGTTTGAAGGCTGGAGAAGCGAGTGCTTCGTAAGACATTGTCCCAGACAAGAATGTACAGGAATAAGGACAGAAGATATTTAGCATCTTCTAATGCAAGCCAAATATAATGTCCAATGGTCATTAGTGCATTTCTTTTAATAACAAACCAATGCATTCAGTACGGTTAGCAGTGGTGGTGGGAAGGCTCAGTTAAGTGTGCATGACTGAACCTCCATCAGGCGTGTCAGCAGGTTGGGTTATTTTCAAAAACATTATGTGACAGCTGATAAACAACAAACACAACGTACAGTGAGACTGCCATTTGTCTCCTGTTTTGTACAAAACAGGATGTGGTTGCTGAAAATGTGCAGCTTCTTCCTTTCAAAAAAGTGACCCAACATAGTGCCTGGAATTGCCTCATTTTGCAGTTTCTCCAATATCGAACTACAATGTACAAATATATATCGACCCCATCATCGGAGAAGTTTCAGTTTTTTTTCGTGGGTGGGCTAGTGTGAAGTAGCACATTGTTCTCGTTATATTCCTGTGGTACTAAGCAGAACATGAGTTAGCAGGACAAGATGTATCCTGAAAGGTTATTTTTTATTAAGATTCAATGCTTTTGTCAAGGAAAGCATTTCCAAGTTACGATCAATCCCTGCCTAACATCACAACTTCACACATCGGATAGGCTGGTAGTTCATTTGCTGTGTTCCCCACGTCACCTCTTCATGTGCTAAACAAAAACTGTTGCATGTAAAATGAAGGGGTCCTACACAATTTGCAACTAGCACATTTAAGAAAGAGTCATTTGCTTTGTAAACAAAATTAATACTGCTAACAGCTAACCCATCTTTACACAATTGTACCTATAACATAACCCCAAAAGGAAATCGAAACAGAAAGAAGGTAGCTAAAGAGGGTCAGGAGAGTCATGGGACAGCCTTAAGAGGTGGGTCTTTAGACTGCATCTAAAGATAGGTAAGAATTCTTCTGATCTGACAACAATGGGAAGCTCATTCCACCACCAAAGGGCAAGAACAAGTGGGAGACATGACAGGGGGTATGAAGAGAGAGTGGCCAGATCCCTAGAAGTAGCACAATGGAGAGGCCTGGCTGGCATGTAGGGTCTGATCTCTTCTTTTTTTGTAGATTACATTGCATAATGAGTATAGCTGTCCAGGCCCATGGTTTGAATTTGATTAAGGGATGTAGTCCAGGCGAGAAATGAGCAGGGATGTCATAAAATATTAATACTTTAAAGATTTATTGGCAAATGTATTTCAAAGCAGTAAAGTCAAATGTTTGGTGTTCTGTATTTCTATTAATTTGCGTTTGTAATGCCATCCAATGGGCAACCACACAGAGGCAATGTAACACTGCCACCTGTACACCCCTCCTCCTCAACCCCATTTTAGCTGTAAATTCGACAGAATGTGAAAGATACAATGGAGTAGGCTCATTAGGCAAGGCTATAAATCTTCTTTCCTGACTTGTACAGTAGTAGCCAATAATGCCCACACCTAACGAAAGTTGTATTCTGAATTCAATTTAATTCAGAGTTTTCCATTTCCTTATCCTGCTCTGATTATACATATTCCAGCAAAGGTGCAGTTGAATTTAACGGAGATATTATGTCCCCTCTTTTCAATGCATGATAAAGTTTTGACTAAATTGGCAAAAAAAAAAAAATTAATTAAAATAAAAAAACTGAGCTTTTGCGGGGCAAAATATAAGCCAAATGGCAATTTTTTTAAATAAAACGTTTGCATCGTGAGATTTTGTCACTACTATTATTATTGTAGGCTTTTCAACAAGTTAATAAGCTGGTCTACAGTCAGTATTTTCATTTGAAATGTGCCAATATATATTGATAATCATTGGAGAATTTTCACATTTATTGATGTTTGAAAGAGGCATTAATGTAAATCTAGAAATGACCAATGACCAACTCGAGTACCATAAAGAAATCTGAGTTTTCCCACTGGCATTTACGAGTTTGGTAGATTTGTTGTGCTTGTTGAGTTTGAAATGATAATTAAAAATGTGTTTTGTTTTTACTCAGGTCTAGTAGGCCTACAACATTTTGTTTAAAGATCCAAAACCATTCAGTGAGACAAATTTGCCATGATAGAGGAAATCAAGAAGGGGGCAAATACATTTTCACAGCACTGTATAAAATGGACTTTCGAAATGTGACTGGGTTTGTTTCAGATAAAATGAGCTGCATGTTCAACACATTAAATTATATTGGGGGGCCTAATTTCCAAATTCAGCTCATTTGTCTTGTATCACTACCCTGAATGTTATTTTAAAGTCACAACTTTAATGCTTTAATATCTCAACAATAGCATAATAATGGTAAAAATCTGGGATTTTTGACATGAAATACAGCTTCAGTATTAAACTCCACTAATTTACAGTTTAAACCACACCCACTTCCGGTTTTTATCCGAATAATAATAATAATAATAATAATAATAATAATGATAATAAAATTAGTTGGTTGACAAATACAGATGCAAATAGTGGCATCTCCCTTCACCCCTAAGGGATCAGTTGTCCCTAATCATATCATTGCAGAGAGAAGTGATTTATCATATGAACAAATTTTTACATATCAGTGTCAACCCACAAAAACATAAAACCAAACAATGATTAAATTCCATAAGAATGGAAAACACTGAACACATTTAACTAAACTAAACAAATGACATCCATGTTCTCTTTTTCAAATTGCAAGCCCACGCTCTAAACAGCCTTTTTTTAATGGGCCAGAATACTTTAACATTTTTCCTCAATTCCAACCAAATTCTCCCAGCAGTTTATTAGAACACAAGTGTCACAAATTCACTGAAGCAAATTCACGTGATTTAAAGTGACATTCGTGGCTTAAAAACATAGTAAGATTAATAACTGAGATGATCAACATACTGAAAGTGGATGATAAAGGGATAAGAGGCCTGAGAAAAGACTAGAGACCGTATAGTGCTGGCAGGAGGGAACACTGTCACAAAAGAATTTCAGTGGGCGCTAATCAATATACTATACATAGCCTAATCCATAACTTAGTTTTGACTGGTATCATGTGTTCTTTGGTAATATAGATAGAATCGCTAAACAAAATTAAAACGTCAGAAAAAATTGCTATAACAGCAGCTCTTCTGTTGAATAAGCCCTAAATGGTAGACACACTCCCCCAATAGACGGCAAGGGGTAAAGCTAAATTGCTGCATGGACTACATACCTATCCATCACAACGTCATAACATGTTTGTAAGTACGTGAACTGGCGTCATACAGCGACAATTAACGTAAAAGGTCCACGACGTTAATTTAGGTCATGAAAATACTTTCTATTTCGAGGCATCAAACATGATGTTCATCAGTCATGCACAATACTAATCAGGTCGTCGGCTACTACCAACCGTACGCCGGTCAAGCCAAAGACATGCGTCTAGTTTGGTATACCGTAAACTGGTACCGGCGGCTAGCAGCTGCTAGCTATTTCCGCGTATAGCTAGATATCATGCTTTTTATCTGAATTGATTAAATTCCGTGGCGCGTTCACTAATGATAACAAACATTAAATGTTTACGGTAGCCAGTTGTCAGTCTAGCTAGCTAGCATAACTAAACCTGTTGCCCTCTCCACACCAGTTGGCTATCTGTTGCATTTGCATAGTATTCATAATGTTAGCAAGCGAGCGTTATCTCCACTGCCTGGTAGTTAGCTTTTTTCGCCATACGCCTGAATATGAACCGCTGAAGTTCTTAATTGAACCGAGCGCTAACGTCAGCTGGGTGGACACGCATATCAAAAAGAAACCGCTGGCAAGCTAACACGAGCAACTATTTCCACGTTAGACTGAGGCGGTATATAACTCGTGCTGCATTTAGCGTTCTATCGTCTATCCAGCTTTCGGGATTTTTACTCACCAATTCTTGGCAAACACTGTGGTCGCCTTGCAGATTACAATTGCACAGGTACCAAGTGGCAACTTAAAAACCGTTTCCACGAGTATGTGATCCAAATGGGTCCATGTGATTTCTCGACCCAAAACTGACAATTTTGTCCCGCCCACTACTATCTCCACACTCCTCAGCAACTCTGTCTTGCGACCAGACTAAACCCTTTCACACACACAAACCCCGGGGGTGGAACGGGATATTGAACACGGGTTCAGCCCGCGTTTGACCCATTCACACCACACTATGGTGACGACGGGTAAGTACCGGGTCCTCACCGTTCACGCAATACCCGGGTCCGCAATTTTACTTTTGTATACGTAATCTCCTGCTAATACGCTATAACTTGTAGCCAACTGTCTACCGGATACAATGTTCGCTAGTTTTCCAGTTTAAGTAATGAATCGATAGCCCAATGATCTGCTCCAAATTTAGCAAATGTTTGTAAAAACTAGGCCTATGTCACTAAACGTTTTGAGTAACATAGGCTATTATTTATTTAATATCCACCGTTACATATTTACGAAAAATTAGATAATTCTCGAGAATTTCGGTTAATACATTTACATGAACATGGTTTTATAAAAATAATTTAGCCTATATAAAAGTTTCACAATATCGTTTCTGCAGGAGGGCAGTTCTAAGAACTGGGGCACCGATTAAGGAAATTTGGGCCAGTAAAACACATGACAAGAATCGGGAGGTCAGCTATATCCACGCCCCCGCCCCCCCTTCATACTGAAGCCACCCTCGCGTGAATGTGATATTAGTGAGGAAGATCTCAATAGGTGCAGTTTTCAGTTGTTTTCAGAACATAAATCCCTGACATTCCCTTCCTCTCTATGCTGGAGGTCCAAGTGAGCTTGGGAAAGTAGAACGTGGATTTGCTGAGGGAAATGAAAACTGACTAGGCTAAACTGCATGAGTGATTTCCTATTAGAAAGATGCATCATGAATTATGAAAAGGTCAAAAAGTTTGATTCGTGAACAGCGTAATTGCGCTGTTAATTTAGCATCTGTGGGAGGCACCCTGAAATTAAATTTGATCATGTATTTTTATTTTATTTTTTTATTTTGCCATCTGTACCAGAATATTCTAATGAAACACATTGTAAACAAGTTTATTTCTTCCTGAAGTTAATGATAAACTTTGTTTAATTTGTTGATAAATTGTGGAAATCCTATGTTACCCTACTTCAGAATAGAATTTTGCGATTTGCACAAAAACATGAGCATTTAAATGAATGACCATTCCTATAGGAGTGTGCACATGGGCCCACTATCAATAATGAATCTTTTCAGAACAACCATGGTGGGCTAAATGCATTCGGGGGAGCCAGTCAAAACAACATATAATGGCAAAGTGCACCCTAAAGTTCAATTTCACCCCTCCCCAGTTAATCAAAAACTAGGAGAATGATGGTGAAATACAGTGCCATGAAAAAGTACTTGCCCCCTTCCCGATTTCCTCTATTATTGCATGTTTGTCACACTGAATGGTTTCAGATCTTTAGACAAAATGTAACATTAGACAAATTTAACTTGAGTAAACACAAAGCATGTCTTAAATGATTGTCATGTGTTTAATGAAAAATGTTTCATTAACATGCATGTCACCTATGTGAAAATGCATTTTCCCCCTTAAACTTAATAACTGCTTACACCACCTTTAGCAGCTATAACTGCAACCAAACGCTTTCTATAATTTGATATCGGTCTGTCACATCACTGTTGAGGAATTTTAGCCTGTTCTTCTTTACAGAAAGGCTTAAATTCAGACAAAATGGTAGGGTTTTAAGCACAAACTGCTCATTTTAGGCCACACCGTCTTTACTGGGTTAAGTCAGGACTTTGACTAGGACACACCAGAACTTTAATTTTGTGTCTTTTCAGCCATTCAGATGTGGACTTGCTTTTGTGTTTTGGATAATTGTCTTGCTTCATAACACAATTATGCTTTAGCTTCAGCTCACGGACAGATGACCAGATATTTTCTGGTACAGGGGTGGGTTTCCCGATAATGTTGGATCTTAGGACTAATGAGTGTGTTTCTGAGGTTCTTAAGCAACAAACATTCTCTCGTTATATGGGTTACCCAAACACAATCATTTGACAAACTGTTAAGAGGAACTTAACAAAGAGCTGCTTTGATAAACCAATGGAATGAGTCTGTACGTCACTTATTTTTAGCTAATCAATACTTTAAAATGAAGAGCTGAAAATGTGAAAATAGGCTACATCATGTTATCATTAAGTAACCATTTTGATTCTGAGCATCTATTTAAATTACATAAATATTTTAAAAATTCCATGAACAATAGACTAAATGAAATATTTTTTAGGGAAATAATTAAGGAATTCTTTCCCGAAAAAGTACCCAGCCCTGGCATCATCTCTGAAGTGGTTTAGTGGATTAAAGGTGACCCTGATTGCAAACAATTTAGGAAATATTAGGTAGCATTGCTTTGCAATACAGTTTGCTTAATTTGTTTGAGGTAAGATAGCGAATATTGTTTCTTGTAACCTGGCGTAATTTTGATATCAATACTTTTTATGGCAGGCCTAGATTTTGCCAGTTTGAATTAATAACTTATAGACAGTACTTTGTATGTGTGAGTAACTTGGCAGTCTTCAACGTTGAAAACATGTTTTTCATCAGATATAAAGATACAAAATTTGGTGTGTGCATTTGGAGTGAGATTATGACTCTTGACCTAATTTTTTTTATCTAATCCAACCACAGGGTGGTGCTATTGAGATCCAAAAAATAAAAATTTACTTAATATCACTGTTTTTTGCAGATTTCCAACTTGCTACTCTGACAGAAGTCCTCATTCAGAGCATAGATATCTGCTTTTATATTTAGTCGTCTATTATATTTTGTGAGTTCTTTAGCTGCTTGGCTGATTCCTATGAGACTTGGCATTTTGCTAGAGGGTGTCACCCAACAATGTAGTACCAAATTTGGTGGCCATTGCCCACTTGGTGATGCAATAATAATCAATTGAAATTTAAATTTATTAAACAATCATAACTCATGCACTGTTTGACCTAGAGACATGAAACCAATGCTTATAGATGCCCCACAAATTTGCCTGAAAGAACCATAAGACTGACATATTTGATTTTCAGTTATTTAGAATTTTTTGAAAACACTTAAAATTCTACTCGTCGGGCAAAAATTGACCATTCCATATAATTTGATATTTTCCCTGATCTCACATACCTTTATACAGGTATTGTGTTTTTAGTGCTTTTGTCAGAATGTAACTGAATGACTATCCAAATAATTTGCAGTATGTGTGAGTTATCGCAAAAAGTCCAATGAGTCCACAAATATTCACATGAATTTGTGAAATTTTATATTGGCATTTACAGTGTTTATTGTACTCTAGATTCATCTTGGTTTCTTTTTGCGCTTTGCAAATTGTCGAATGTACTTCCATATAGTTTGGGCAACCGTGATAAAGACACATTTTGTCAGTTTCTCACATTAGCTTACGTTCCAATGTTATCAGACCACAATGGGCTTAATTAAGGACAATCTATTCTGTGTTTTGGTGTAGACCCAGGTCATTACTTTAAACAGAAATGTTAAGACAAATAAAAGTTGTGAGGATGTGGAGGATGAGGACGTATTTCAGTGTAAATGGTCAGATATAAATGTTAAGCCTACAAGAGTGCAATTTCAATCCAGCTATAACCTGGGTCTAATAAATATACATTATCGTGTTTATTGTTCATGGCTGTGTTTCCGAGTTTCGATGTATCTTAACGTTTTACGAAGGCTCCTAAGGTATACCTTTCAAAGGGAAACCGCTTTTTTACGAGTGTTTCCCAGACTATACCTTAACAGTTGCCTTAAGGGACACCTCAAAGGTACATCGTAAGTTGGAGCTGGCCTTCACTGTGGTGCTGAAAAGTTTATCAATCGATGCCTAGCGAATCGATTGTCTCACTTGTAAAGGCTTGTGAATGACGTTTTAATATAACAAGTGTTGTCATAATCATTTTACATCAATCTAATATTGCAGAAGAGGAAGCTATGCCTAATAGAGATCATCTGCTAATCTCTTTAAGAGTCAGTTAAGACGAGACCTTGTGATAGTTTCAATAAATACGTGCATATAGACTACAAAGGATAAAATAAAAAAGCATCAATCAGGACATATAAGCCATAGTCTGGGACTTTGTGGACACCCAGGGAAAAGGATAGGCTATAGGCTACATATGGGTGAATTATTTTTTTCTTACTGAAACAAAGGTCTAATGTTAATTTGCTTTTGTCACGCAATATATAGGCAACTGTAGCAGCATATCCACTGATTCCGGCGAACTTTTCTCTGCAATGCAAAAATGATCGTAGATGAAAGGCAAAAGCGCGTCTGTGGAAATTGATCATGATGAGTTCTATACCGGGTGCCTTATGAATAGGTCTACCTGTTAAAGTGATTTGCTCATCCACCTTAATTTGCTGTTGGATAATCTTAAGTTTAACCAAGAATATCATTATTTGGGTTGTTTACCGAAAATCGTAAAACAACATGGTAAGAACAATGTTCCGTAATGTTGATATTTACCCAGTGCTATTTTGTTTTATATACGAGGTGTGAGCTAAAGGAAGGGGATGTAGATCATTTGGCTATGTTTGTTCATTATGAGCCACCGTACCTGTATGTGTGTTTAAGGCTCGGCTAATCAACGTGCTCTAGATCGGTCAAGCAAGTAGACTCACTCAACGTTGGCTTTGCGCACACAGGTTTTATATTCTTAATAAACCGGCGGATTGTTCCAAGTCAGTGTGATCATTGACTCACACACAAACAAACTCATTTATACAGTTAGCGCCACTACGTATAAATTAAAAAAAACTTTTTTTTTTCTTTTCACAAATTGGATTAGTATCATGGTAGGCCCTATACTTAATTACCATCATGATGGGACAGGTAAAACGATAACATTCTCATGACGTGCTATGCACAGAAACGTTGATTGGATAATTACTTTTCGTGAAGTTAATATGAAACTGTCATTTTCGCATGCCGATATGCTACTAGATGCGCACTGTAGTACAACTGTCGATTTGAAAAGCAAAATGTTGGCATAATAAGGCAAAACTGTGACAGGATTAGCGGAGCGCAGCGCTAAGGGACAGCTTACGAGTGCCTCAGACCACCCTTTCAAAGGTATACCTTAGCTAAGGAGACGCTGAGAAACAGCTCGAGACCTAAAGGAAGACCTTAAGGTATACCTTACGACGCACGTAGCGCTAAGGAGACTCAGGGAAACGCAGCCCATTACCTTAGCTTTCTGAACTGCGCTAAAGCTGTGAAACTGTGAAAATTATGAAACTGTCTTGTTGAAAGGAGTTCTAAAAACGCAGCACAACTCTTGTTTTAATGTTTTATCATTGTCTGTTCTGCTGCAAAACTCAGCAGTCTCTTTGAAAAGAAAATAGTCGATGAGGGGTCATCCAACATCTTAGTACAAGCTTTGATTTATCAGTTGCTCTCATTGTTTTATTAAAAAATAAATAAATAAAGATCTATGTATAGATTCGCAATGGTAATTTATTTTATGGTGCAAACATCATGTATCCTACATTGGGGCCCCCTGAAAAGTGCGTTGTGTAAGAACTAATCCTAAAAGTGTGTTGATTCTCATAATACAAAATGTAAATGCAAATTTGTGGTTTCAAAATGTTTTTTTATGTAGCTAAAAAGAGGACTGACCACAACATTTAGGAGCTAGAAAATAATGCAAAGCAAGAACTTGTGTGCGCTAAACGAATTGCTTTGTACGTTTTTTTCGGCTAAAATGAAGACAACTCTACACAGCTTTTCCGGGCTGTAGTATCAACTACACTTGTACACGTTCTTTTTATTTATCTATTTTTTAATATGTATTTTATTTAAATGAATGTCACTTGTAATGTAACGCTCAGCTTATTTGAATATATGTGGTCCTTGAGAATAAGACCAGAGATTCAGTTCTCCTGTATTTGCGTAATAGGCCGGTAGTAAATCAGAACAACCTGCTTGACCCCCATCCGGAGGATCCGCCCCTGTCTCACCACCTACTCTACCCAGCTCCTGGTCCAAGCAATGGTTCTATCCCGCCTGGACTACTGCAACTCTCTTCTGGCTGGACTACCGGCATCTGCCACCAGACCCCTGCAACTCATTCAGAATGCTGCGGCTCGTCTGGTCTTCAACCTCCCCAGACACTCCCACGTCACTCCCCTGCTCACTACCCTCCACTGGCTGCCTGTTATAGCTCGCATCAAATTTAAAACATTGGTCCTAGCATACCAGGCAGTCAAGGGATCAGCCCCAGCATACCTCCACAAGATATTCAAACCCTACATGCCAGCCAGATCCCTCCGTTCTGCTACCTCAGGACGCCTAGCACCTCCCCCTCTTCGCACCTGCATTTCCAGAACACGTCTCCTGTCTGTTCTGGCCCCACGATGGTGGAATGACCTCCCCGTGGAGGTCAGAACAGCTGAGGCACTGACCCATTTCAAACGACGACTGAAGACTCACCTCTTCAGGCTGCACCTCTCCCCATCCCTCCCTACCCCCCTGTAAATGACTGTAAGCTTAGGGTTGTAACTAGGCAGCTGTTTCGTAGGTGACTTAGGTGCATTAACTGTCTTAACTACTGCTTGTATTTTTTCCATAGACTGCGTTGTTGCCGTTCTCGTTGTGTTAGTGTTAATCAGTTTAACCTTCAGGGTCCAAATTGAACTATGTGGTTGTTCCCTGCACTTGGACCGGTATTTCTCTCTAGGGGTTTCGTCATACTTGTTCCTGGTTATGGTTATACACTTTGTTGTATGTCGCTCTGGAAAAGAGCATCTGCCAAATGCCTGTAATGTAATGTAATGTAACATTCAGGGAATAAGGCAAATGGTTAGGAAAGTTAACGATTTGGGCAGAGTGGAACTGAGGTTTTTGGAAAATATAACGATATATAAGTTGTGCGGCGCCTTTTGTCTTTACTGTAACTGGTACATTGGCGGCTGCTCCAGTTAAATGCAGACAACTCTACACAGATTGTCCGGGCTGTAGTATCCCCTACAGAACTTAAAATGTTTTTTATTTTTATTACATGTATTTTATTTAAATGAATGTCACTTGTAATGTAACGCTCAGCTTATTTGAATATATGTGGTCCTTGAGAATAAGACCAGTGATTCAGTTCTCCTGTTTTAGGCCAATAGACGTAATAGGCCTGTAGTAAATCAAGAACCATAACAACGGCCATAGCAACTTAATGAAAATATATTTATTAAGAGCAACGCAGTACAAATACAGTAAAGAAAAACGAAATAATACGAAATCATTTCAGTAATGAACTAAGTTGGGGCGAAGTGCACGTTCTTTGCAGCAATTATTCATTTTCCACAATGTCATTGACTAAAATTGTATACATTCAGGGAATAAGGCAAATGGTTAGGAAAGTTAACGTTTTGGGCAGAGTGGAACTGAGACGCCGCGACTTGTCTTTGGAACATGATGTCAGTCAAGTCAGGGCATATGCGCATTCTCTTCACTGGTCTGAATGTCTGGTGACATTCTGGAACACTTGTGGAATATTCCATAGTATAACGGTTTGTGGAGAACGCGACGGTTGCGTTCCCTTTCTCGTGCCCTCGGAATTCACTTGTGCTTTCTGCTGGTCCACAAAAGCCACTCTTCCTTTTCATTCCAAGGGCTGTCCGCGTGCGTTTCAAATCTTGGTCGCGCCCTTCCAAACTGCCTGGCAGGATGTAGAGCGCACTTGATTTGGGGCACGGCAGGGAGCGTGTGTCTTTCTTCAAAATGGACTCAATGGAAAATGGGCCACTGAACTTGGCAACTGAACTTGGCTTAATAGAAGAAACACTTGTTTTCGGAGGGTTGTGGGTCGTGTACATTTCCTCCGTGACATCAGGGTCCCCTTTGAGTCTGGAGGCCAAATCTGGGAAGGTGTGCAGCATACCCTTGAAGTGTCGTCGCAGAATTTTGGGAGTGATACAGGTTTCATCAACTTTCCAGAAATTCTTCTTTGAGTTTGGATACTCTGGATGCACCGGAACCTACAAAACAAATGCCAGGATTACACAAATTGCAGATCTGGGGAATTAAACAAAACGTTGAAGAATAAAGGAATGAAGGGATTTGAGCTGAAGTTCAGTCGACAGCAGACTACTGACCTTAACGAAACAGTCGTTGGACGACAAGCAGACTCTAATGTTATTTGTAAGACCTTTCCTGTCACCTGAGACGAAGGGCTCCAAGTTGTCCATTATCTGTTGGATAAAAAAATAATTCAAGTTACACCGCAAGATCGCGTACACTTGACTTTTCTACCGTTTCGCAAGAGCTATCCCACAACGCCACCAGCACAGTTTGGCAGAAATGATTGCCTAGTATAACACGCGTCTTACCTGGCAGAAGGTTAGTCTTCTGTTTGGAGACTTCTGAATGACGCACGCAATCAGTCCCAGATATGTACTGTGGCTTTTGGCATATCGCTGATATTTTCTCCTTTGCAATCCGCTGGGTGGCGCTTGGAAGCACAAGTCAGCCCTCTCGAGGGTGACATCAGGCGCGTTTTTCATCTCTTCCGGAATTGAGTTGGACGCCTCTGGCTAACGGGGAGCACTGCAGTTTGTTTCTGTGTGACTGAGTCGATGGAACTCGAATGATGGAGTCCATGATTCTCTCCCATTTATACGCTATCAGAACAATGGGGAAGGCAGAAGGTGTGCATTCCTACAGGGATGTGGCTTCTTCGCACAGCTAGGTGTTAAATGTTGAGGCGGTCATGCTAATGAGGAATGCTGACCCGTTAGTATTAATTGAGCGTGGATTTTCCTTTACTCAAAAGTGGTACATTGCAGGAGTGAATATTGGTATTTCTCTCTCATATATTTTATGTATATACGTATATATCTCCTTACATTAGTTCAAAGTGATCTGGCTTTTACAGTGACTATAGACCATTTCACTGGGCCGCACATACTGTTAAAATCAGTCATTTTCTATGACTCTTGAAATACCTCCGGCTGAACATTACCCAGAGGCTATGGTATTGTAGATCAGAATTCGAACGATTGGTTGCTGCTACTCATGAAAATAACGTTTCGAATGTGTAAATCAAATCGTTTTTAAAGAGTTTTCGGGGAATCATTTAGTCCAGGAAAACGCAGAATAGCCTCGCGTGCGTTAGCAACAACCATACATTGTGGGAGAATTTGACGTGAATTGAGCTATCTTTATTTTAGCGATAACATGGAAATATAAGTGTTTACGTATGTCAATCAAGCGCACAATTCAGCATATTTAATGAAAGTCTCGAATAGTCTGTTCTGATACAGTTCTCGAGTTTGTACTGATGCACTTTCATAGTGAATTTGAATTTTTTCGCGCGCGGTTTCCCACATTCCAACCAATTACAGGCCTTCAGCCCAATCATCACTCCATTTGTGCATTAATGCATTCTTTCAAAGTGTCAATTGTTCGTATTTACAATAATTCAATGTTCAGTTACGATTAACAGGACAATAATGTGGAATGTTAAGAATTTAGGTTTAAACATCCCTTTATAAAATTTGCATGGCCATTTAGTTCAGTCATGCCTATATCCTGCGTTTTGTCGCAGTTAATATGTGAAAACCGCCACATTTAAAATATAATGAGTGTATTTTATCTCGTCATGTATATAGTATTAATATCTTTAAAAGAGCATCCATATGGAGCGAACAATGATATTTTGTGCGCTTTACTCGGAATTCATTCTACAAGAATCGGTGAATGAATAGCGGGAATTTGCAGGTTCTTCTGTGTTGTGGCTTTAACGATGACTGACTGACCGCACTGTGAAAACGCCGCATGAAATAACAATACTAATAATAATTAATGCAAAGCAACGACGTGTTTGAGCCGGACGAATTTGTGCGTGGGAGTACAAATTGCACGATCATTTCTGGAACTAAAACGTGCGTAATGTTAGTCCGTCAGTGGTCTGCCATCTTCATTGTGACCTTTACGCATCCAAACTGCAATTTTATTCACAAAAATTTTACGTTTATCTTCGATGATGCATCTTGGACAGAATGCAAATTATACAGAAGTGCACGAGCTTTTATCACCAAATGTTGTGGTTTAATCTGGTAAAAAGAAAATATGCATCAGTAAATAACTGTGCTACCTGAGTCTTACTCAGAATCCTATTTACTAAAACTATTGAAATTCGCTTGTACTTCCGTATTGTGACTAAGAAGTGGGCTGGCCACAACTTCTACAAGCTAGAAAATAATGCAAAGCAAGAACGTGTGGGTGGTAAACGAATTGCCTTGTTCTTAAAGTTGTATAAACTTGTTTGTAAACGATGCACTTCTGTTGAACCGCGCGTAAAATTTCCCCATGAATGTAATGTATTTCCGGGGGTTAACCCTCTTCTCTGTGGCATTTT